>NC_060130.1:450261836-450886836 GCF_021461395.2 Schistocerca americana
TTTCCATTACTAGATCTCTCACTCGCAGCCTCGGAAGAACTCAAGGTTTGCCAATTACATCCATATCTTCTTCCAAACCCACTGTTCTTATATTGCCCACACTCGCATGTGATTGCTTTGGAAATCCTCGATTCTTTGCATACTCGTGTGGATAGCCGTTGATATACAGAGTCATCAGGACCAATTTGAAAAGCTTGTAACGGTCTCGCAGGGTACGTTGTGCTGAGAAATAATGATAAATAAAAATAGGATACGTAGCGTCGTTCCCGAATTATTTAGCATTGAAGTTAGACAATCAGGCCGTTGTGAGCACAAATTCAAGCGGCCTGCCAGATATAATTAGTGTCAGTTCTCACAGCATAGGTGATAGTGTACTAGACTGCTCAAGGCTTTAGCTGGGGTTCAGTCTTCACTACTGCCGCATGTCCGATTTTTGTATCGCTCTGTTGTTCCGTTTTAGGAAACTAAACGAAGCACGTGTCTGGCGACATCGTCTCTGGCTGACAGATTGAATCTGCGCAGCCAACTTCTTGCTTGTCTAACTTCAATGATAATTAATTCGGAAACGAGACAACGAGTCGTCTTTTCCTCTTAACAATTACTTCTCACGACAGCTCACCCTGCAACACTCTTACGAGCTTTTCAGACTGTTTAGATCACCCTGAACAAAGTTCCTCCTAATTTTTTTATTCGAGCTGACCATTCCCTACAACGGAGGAAACACTTGTTATGATCTGTTGAGTTCATTCTGATATTCGGAGCGTCCATTTAATCTCATAGATAAAAAGATACACAGTTTCCTTCTTGATATAAGATGTCCAATCATATTGACTGTAGTCCATACGTTCTGGCCACTTACAACTGTTTGCAGACCTCAGTCTAATTGTCTGCATTATTTCTCTACCGGGAAACGGGTCCAACTTAAAACGACATGATCCTATCTCTCCACATTCACAGATTGTTGTCTCCCGCAGGAGGAGTGTGGAACAAACTGAGCCTGTTCTTAATGTTTGGGAATATTTTGTATTCCCGCCTTCCAGTGCTTCTTGTGTCCCAGTCAGATTGCGTTCATCTAACGTCCAGGCTCGTAAGTATCTTTTATAAGTAATATGTATTCCTGTCGTACACACGATCATATTGTTCACGTCCCAATCAAAACAACGCTGCCTTGTGACGTACCACGGTGTACATCGTACATAAACCGATAATAACCAGTAAACCCTCGACAGGTATATTGCGAAAGCTACCGACAAGCCTGAGAAATTCTCGCAACTGAACATTACAACTTGTAGCAAATAAGTGATAAAGACCGTCACAGGATGACAGCGGAAACAACTGGCGAAATTTGTTGTTCTACGAGTCGGAATTTCTGCCAGCTAGTCCTCTGAACTTTCAATTTTTTCTTTCCTCCCAAGAGTATTATAGTCCATCCTCGGTTATCCCGGAATTCAATTTGTTTACCTAGCAAAATACTTATACTGTGGGTCTTTCTTTTGAAGCAAACATACAATATCAACATTTTACATCGAGTTTTTGGCACAGCTCTGTTTCTAGTCTGTTACAAGCACTTCAGTTCCTATTCTCAAAGTGATAATTCTCCACATTCAGCCTCAGGGTAATATTACCCTTCTGATACTTTATTTCTTTGTGTTACTCAATGTCCTCCTATCGGTAAAAGTGAATATGAATGTTTCTTTTTCCATCAGTATGTTAACCAGTACGTAATTTCCAGACCCAAGGCCATCTCACTGGCATGCCTTAACGTCCTGGTCCAAGGAATTGGGTTAATTTTGGTAATCCGTTCTATCTGTTTTCAAACGAGGCGAAGTAACTTCATAGATATTTACTGAAACCGTTGACAAATATCTTACGTATCATTATTGCTTCCCAAGTAGAGGGTGCGAAATTTATCACAACATGAGGTATTTTGATTAGTTTACTGCAATGTAAGGCTTCACCATTTCGAGATGGCTTTTTGATTGTGTGGGTGCTAGAGGCAATAATTTAAATTTGCATTTTAGTACAATTTAATCTTATTTTCACATGGTTTAGCACTGTGAACGTTTGGGTTAATTAGTACGTAGTAACGCAAACGGGAGGCTAGTCAGATTTTTCATTCTTTTATTTTTAAATTACATTCGATCTCAATACTGTACTCATACCCTTTCTCCCGTATCACGGTGTTCTCTGTATCAGGTGTTTTCTAGAAGGTAGGACCCTCTCATTTACGTAGTGTTCTGGTCTTCAGCAATTCTACGCACGTAATGAAAAGAAGTGTGTCTAAGTCGAAGTGGCGCTTGCCGTCGGCGTGTGGGGACAGAGTAGGTGGCTGCCATCGCGGCACGCATTTCCGATATCTCGCCAGGGCCCCCTTGGGAGGCCGAGCCGTACACGGGTGTGGAAACGCCCAGCTGCGTGCCCCACTGCCGCTCTCTTCCACTCACAAGCCTGCTGCTACATTCGCTACTTCACAAACGGTTCAATACAGACATGCCCTCTGATCAAGTTACGACAGTTCTGATACATTATACAACAAAGGGGCTATAGAAAGTCAAACGCTGAACTCTTTAATTTTCAGTAAATGGGAAAGGGAATTTGTAAACGACAATAAGGCCACCGTACGGAAAGTTAATCTCTGCCCTGCAAGGGAACTCCGGTTGTTCTCGGGACAGTGAAGAAGTTGTATACGTGGTTCGAAGCAGTCATGTGACCCCCTCCCAACTTATGTCACGGCAGCAATGACCCAGCCGGTAACCAGTCCGCTTTAAGACGTCGTGGCATGTGGAAGTCTGCTGAGGCTGTACGCAGTGTAGCGCTTGGTTCCTGCAGATAGTAGTTTGTGCTGCAGGGAAGTGCCATGTTCACAGTAAGCAACATGCGTTAGAACAGAATCAATGACATACGCTGATCTGTAGATATACAGAGAGAGATTCTGTAACTTACTGTTCGAAGTGCCACTCGAAAAGATTACAGTAGGGCTCAGATTATACTGGGCGATTTACGGTATCAGTGGAAAGGAGTGGTCACAAAACTTTTGGCATGGTAAGCTCAATGGTAATCTTACAGCCACATACCCTCTCGTGTGACTGTATGTGGCTAAAGGCCGCGTTTTGTGTATGAAAACCCAAGCACACACACATGTTCCAAAAGCATTTCAACTGAATGACTAAGTCAAAAATGTGATCGTAGATGCACTGATTATTGCCTATTAACAAAGGTCAATCAAGTCACCCCCAGTCTTGCTAACACACCATCTTTTAAACACAGCACTACACACTTAAGTATATCTACACTCAAAAATACCTGCAGCACGTAGGCAACAATCTTTCGGTAAGACGTAAGGAAAACGCTTTAACAAAACAGAGCTAAACAGCAGAAAGAGATCGAAACCAGCATTGTTACCATCATGTATCATACATCCCAAACAAAGTCGCTGACGAATAGATTACCTATTTTTTTTAAATAATAAAGATTTTTCTATAACAGCAATAAAGAGGGAGTTGTAGCATATACCAGGTTAACGCCATAATTTAGCATTTAGAGGTCATTTTTCTTTCTAAACTTTATAATGTAAATATCTTCATACAATCATGGGAGAGTATACAACTTTGTAAAATTATAAAAAATAGATTTTTCCCATCTGTCAGAAGTATCATCAGACCCAGTGTGGTCGCGGACCATCCAGCATTGGCTACCCACTACTGTCATAAGCGCCCGTTGCCACCCCCTACAGACCGTGGAAGCCAACGGCCTGGAATATGTACACATTTTTACTATTTACTATATATTTTGGGGCAATGTACCCATAGGTTACAAACAGTTATGGTGGTTGGCTTTTGCTATGATGTAGTAATATTTTAAATTCTACTCACAGGTTGCGTGGACGATTTTCTACATATTACGTTTCCGTTCCATTTTTGCTGTCGTTCCTCTTCTTGTAATTTCCACTTGGGGTTTTTTCCACATTTCACAGCACTATTACCTGAATAGTTGTTTCGATGCAATGTTTTGTATTGTGTTACTGACTGTCGGATGTTATTGCCAAAGATTGAATGTTATTGTCAACTTTCGAATGTGATCTTGTTGTTTATGCATGGTGTGAAATAATATTTAGTTTGGTGAGCTGCTTTTTTGTGTCTGTGTGTGTGTGTTTGTATGTATGTGTGTTGGTGTGTACAGAAGGCGAAGGGAGGGTTCGTTTTTTTTTTTTACTGCTTGTATGAGGGGTATTATTTTTATCTTCTCATTTCTTTTGTGCCTGTAGCAGGGAACCTGTACTGATGTGCGTTTGCTCATTTATCACATATTTGTTTTCAGCGATGGCTTTCTGAATGTGGAAGTTGTATTGCATTTGAATAAGATACTTGTCATGGTTGCTTACTATCATTATTTTCCTTTCTGGTTCCATGTTTGTAGAATCGTGGTTATCGTGTTTTAAATATTCTGCAGATGTGGAATGGTTTGTTTCGTATTTCCAGCACCTGATATGTTCTTTGTACGTTGTTTTAAAATTCGTGCATGTCATTCCTATATATACTGCATCACAAATTTGACATTCAAGTTTATATATTCCTGATCGCTGGAATTTATCCCTCTTGGTATTGGTTGGCTTATGTGCGATTGGAGAGTTTGCCTATTCTTATATCCTATATGGAATCCCTGCAACTCTTTGTGTTGATTTATGTGTGTATGTCATAGTGTATCATCTGGTTCTTTTCTGTGTGCTGTTGTCATTGTGCGTGTTTGTAAACTTGCTGCTTGTGAGTTATCTTGTATTCTGGAAGTGTTGTATTTGTTTTGTATTAGTGTTTTTATTTTTTGATTGAGCCTGTGTACTACATGTGTGTCATACCCATTGCTCCTAGCTATTTGTATGATTGTACTCATTTCTTTTTCATATTTTTTCATTTTGATTGGTTTACTGTTTACTCTATGTAACGTATCTCTTAGTGCTGAAAGCTTCTGATTGTGGGGATGATTAGATGTGGAATCTATTATTGTGTCTGTGGCTATTGGCTTTCTAAAGATGTTAAACGTATGGCTGCCATTTTCTCTTTTATTATCATGTCGAGAAAATTCATTTCATTTTCTTTTTCAAGTGTGAATTTTATGTTATGATGAGCTTTGTTGATTTCTGAGTGGAGTTCATCTATTTTTTTCATTTGGCTCGTGTAACCTACAAATAACGTCATCCACATATAGTATGCGATTTTAAAACTTTCATTAGTGCTTATCTTTTCAAATATCTGATTTTCTAGATGACTGATGGAAATGTTTGCTGATGTTTCTCATATTGGGGATCCCATGGGCAGTCCATTATTTTGTAGATAATATTCATTCTCGAACTGAAAGTAGTTTTGTTTTGTTGTCAGTCTGAGCATATTTGTTATTTTTTTCATTGCTTCTGTGGTTAGGTTGCTGAAGGATGTGAGATTTTGTTTTTGATTTCTATTGTTTCTGTGATATGGATGGAGACATACATATTTTCTGTGTCGAATGAAATCTGTGATGCTGTGTATATTCTTTATGTGTTCTATTAGGTTTCCTGTGTTTATCACTGTTCTGTTGTTTTCTATTTTATAGTGTTTTGTTTTTAACCTTTGGAGATGTTTGGCTATGTGGTGCTGTGGGGCTTTCTTGAAGTTGATAACAGCTCTCATTGGCATACCAGCTTTATGTATGTATCGTTGGCTGTGGAGTGTTGGTCCTTGTGGGTTTTCAGTGTTATGTATATTTCTGTTTGTCTGTGTGTGTGTGTGTGTGTGTGTGTGTGTGTGTGTGTGTATGTTTTCAATGTTATTCAATGTCCGTTTCAGGTTTGCCTTTAACCGTGTAGTTGGATTTGACTTCAGTTTTTGTATGGCGTTGGTATTTATATATTCCTTAGTTTTTGTGACGTATTGCTCTTTGTCCATGAGTACTGATACATTTCCCTTGTCTGCTTTTGTTATTAGTATGTTGTTGTTTATTGACTTTTGTTTAAACCTTTTCTTGGTGGCTTCTTCTGTTTGGTTATTCTTATTGTGTGTCTGCTGTTTTTGTTTTATTATGCCTTCTATTTCTTTTTTTACTAGTTCTCTTGTCAGTCCTAAGTTTATTTCACAATTAGTTTGTTGTTCTTCAAGTGTAAGGACGTCTTCGGTTTCTACTCCCTTCGCCTTCTGGACCCCCTCCCCCCCCCCCCCCACCCCACACACACCCACACCCACAAAGCAGCTCACCAAAATAAATATTATTTCACACCAAATCACACACACATGCGTAAACAAACAGATCACATTCGAAAGTTGGCAATAACATTCGATCTTTGCAATAACATCCGACAGTCGGTAACTAAAGCAAAACATTGCATCAAAACAAGTGTTCAGTTCCTAGTGCTGTGAAAAAAAAAGACCCAAGTGGCATTTATAAGAAGAGGAACGACACGTTAAATGGAACAGAAACGTAATATGTAGAAAATCTTCCACGCAACCTGTAAGCAGAATTTAAAATATTACTACATCATAGCAAAAACCAACCATCAGAACTGTTTATACCCTATAGGTACATTGCTCCAAAATGTATACTGAATAGTAAAAATATGTACATATTCCAGGCCACTGAAAATGCCTTGCAGAGAATAAAGGTGGACTGTATGACACGAAAATTGTGTTTCATTCAGATGTAGTCAGACGGTCCAAAAAGTAAAAATTATCAATATAGCGTAATAGTAGGAACATGTGATTAAAGCTTTATTATATGATATTCTATAAACAGCAGTTTTCTTTCTAACTGTGTTTGGATCAAAATGTCTGTCACTGTGGGCTACTGAAGGAGACCGTACTTGGTGGTGCAACCATTCGACATTTCGCTCATAGAGTGACCTTTTGTAAGCACTTTTGCTAATGCGACACGTTGATATTCACTCCAAACAACATTTATAGCTATTGGATTTGAGAAATCATATCAGGAACATAGAAAGCGAGACCGTCAGCACAGCCATTGAAGCACGTTTTTACAACACAGATCAGCAGGTATTACTGTTCTTATGTTCCAAATAAATATGAGAATGAGCCAAACGATAATCTTAAGCGTGCAATAAGGAAGCAAAAAATGGTGCAATGTAGTATCTACGTCGGAAAACATGTTCGCAATAGTGTACCATATTTTAACTAGACTGCCGGCCGGTGTGGCCGTGCGGTTAAAGGCGCTTCAGTCTGGAACCGCGTGACCGCTACGGTCGCAGGTTCGAATCCTGCCTCGGGCATGGATGTGTGTGATGTCCTTAGGTTAGTTAGGTTTAAGTAGTTCTAAGTTCTAGGGGACTGATGACCACGGCAGTTAAGTCCCATAGTGCTCAGAGCCATTTGAACCATTTTTTAACTAGACTGCTGCATCGTGCAGATGCACAAACGCCAGCTCTGTAACAGTGTAAAGATGCCCGGCTCAGTAGCTGCTTGCACCAGTGACAAACGGCGCTGTTCTATTGTGTTACTACCAAATGGAAGAGTTAAATCTATAAAAAATTCAGCACTGAATGAAGGACCATTCTTGTGACGCCTACTTTTCACAGGGACAAAGCTATGAACTGCAGCCGATACCCTTTCTTGAGTGACACACAACGTGTTATGAGTCAGGAAAACATTTCAGCTTTTGACAACACCATGAAGAAAAACCGTCGAGTCACACTGGGTGGTACCATAGCGATTGTAGACGTTACTCACCGTTCAGTATGCCACACTGTCCATGGTATACTCAAATTTCGCAAACAGAGGTTATTCACCGTTCAGTATGCCACATTGCCCATGGTATACTCAAATTTCGCAAACTGTCAGCATGACGGGAGCCTCAGTCTCTGACTCCTGAAGTGCAGTATTGACATATGGATCCCTGTAATCAAATCCTGCGACGCAATCAATTACCAGGCGAAGCCTTAAACGCAAGAACAATAATGGACGTCCGAATATGGGGCCATGATCATTAACCAGAAACGATGAAACGGAGAGGAGAATGGCACAAAGAAATTTCGACACTTGCACCAACACAGAAAGACTGCACCTTTCAACAATCGCGCAATCAAACACAACAAGTTCGAGTGTTGCGCCATGTACTCGCCACAACCGTCTCCGAGCGATTTATACATTATGACCCTGGAGGAATGGTCAGTATTCAGGGATACTGGAAGAATGATCGTTTGAAGCAAAGTAATCCGTATGGATATGTGTGCTACTAATAATGGTTTCCGCGACATAACAAGTTTAATGTACATTACTATTTATTTTCTGTACTACTCAATAGATGGTCAGGTTTACACACATACACCAGTTAGTAAACATTACAACAGATGTTTTAAAAAGTTTCAACTGAAAAATACGTATCGTTAAGACATTCAGCTCTAAGAATTATCGAACTCGTCACTTGACAGCTGTTGTACGGTTCACAATAAATGCTGGAATACCCCATGACACGACAAAGCAGTTAATCTTGCGTATTCACCTTTCGTTTGTACACAAAAAACTTCATACAACTCCAAAAAAAAAAAAAAAATAAATAAATAAAAAAAAATTATGGCGTAAACTCTGGCGATCATGGTGGCGAGTTAATTATATTAATAAGACCAATCCAGCGATAATGGTAACTATGGTTGTCATATCACCTCACGCGTCTAGCAAAATGTGGAGGGGAGCAGTAATGCTGTACTGTAATCCGCGTGGCTAAAGGAACGCAGTCGGTGTTCCCAAGAAATCGCCAGTAATTTTGTCGCGTTATGCGCTCTTGTAAAATGACTGGGCTTATCAAAATGTAACCAACCATACTGCACCAAACAGTAATCGAGAAACGAACGTGGAAACTGGTTTCCGCTGTAGCATGTGGATTATCCTGCGATCATCGATGATTATTAAGTGTGTTGTTTATTCCATTCGGCGTAAACGTTGCTTCATCAGTGAATAGTGTTAATGGAAGCAAATGACGATTTTTATTTAACCACTGATCAGATTCAAGTCACGTGGCGTTGTCGCCAATGTGGAGATTTTGGACACGCTACAAGTGAAATGGGTAAAGTTTTCAGCAAGTAATGTTGGCCATACACGTGTTTGTGAGTCACTGATACGAGCAGAGACTCTCCGTATGCTGTTAGTAGGACTATGCTGCACCACTACAACAATGTGTTGCTCTTCCTGCACAGGTTGTATAACTACAGGGACAGGAGGAAAATGTAAAGTTCGAAGAATTCCTGTTCCACACAGTGTCCCGAAAACTCTGTTAGGTACTCAACGATCAGGAATTCGACATGTCACAAAGTGCCGACGGTATTGTTCGACAGTAGTAGGGTCACTACCAACGCATAAACCATATACGTACACCTTACCTGTGTATTCCGCATGAGTGCAGATGTGTGGCATATCAGCCGGCACATGTATCGACTCAATTAACACACGTCTCTCTCTGACACAGTCTCTCGAACTATTCCATTCACAACACGTGATGAACAACCACGCGTTGAACAAGCAAGTCTAATAGCAAAAAGACATCACAAACAGAGAGTCTAAAAGCGACGACGTAGGTTCCGCTAGAACAACACATCAAAGAGGTGCGGGCCACTATCACAAAAACGAATGTACATGAAATATTTTCTGTCTCGGAAATCATTCTGAATAGCACACACGTCCACGTGAAGTTTTTTGCTTCAACTGAGCGTTCCAGCCATGACCTTGAATATTGACCTTTCCAGCTGAGACACTCTGTATACATTTGTGCCATTTAAAAAAGCTTTTATCTTTATGAGAACTGGGTCCATAGTATTTAAATAACTGTATGCGAACATTTTATCTTTACTTAATAGGATTCCTGTTTCTCAGTTCGCCACATCGCTTGTATTCAGACGGTATGTGGAAGTACGGATACACTTACACCACCTTACATATCTGCGTTCAGACTGCTGGAAACTAGCTCCAGCATGTCAGGACTTAACGTTGTAGGGTGAGCTTTACTATCCCACGTAAGTACTAAATATGGTATCAGATTTATCGTTCCGTTGCTTTATTTAGTACTAGCGTATTTCATATTGTCGCAATGTTGGCTAGAAATTGACAAATTGCCGCAGTTTCTATCGGAATAAATTCTTTAAACAGCCTTTAGCGCAAGGACAGCACTCTATACTCAAAGTAGTACTGGGTGGTAACATGTTCCGCTGTGCTCAGAAATTATGCCTCATGGTACTTGAGTGATTGGGCAGTCTCCCGGCCTCGGAAGTTAGGGCTGGCGAAATTCCAATGAGCAAAGAGGAGGAGACAATATATCTTTATGGTACTTTGGCACAATGAATAATATTTTCGGTTTGTCCGTTGATTCACCACTGTATTAAGAATATATCGCACATGGCTGTTGGTAAAGTGAAAACTTTTACTGACGATGCTGTTGTCTTCTGAGAAGTGTCGTAAAAAGAATATAAGGAAGTCCACTACGATAGTTGTGTTATTTACACTTAACATAATTAATGTAATTTCGCTTAAAGTGTGCATATATTTGAAATGTCATATGTTAACAGTACAAAAAAGGTTGATTCAAATGGCTCTGACCAACCTAAGGACAGCACACAACACCCAGCCATCACGAGGCAGAGAAAATCCCTGACCCCGCCGCGAATCGAACCCGGGAACCCGGGCGTGGGAAGCGAGAACGCTACCGCACGACCACGAGATGCGGGCAAAAAGGTTGATTACCACGTCAGTAATAAATCTCTCTCTTCTGCCACATGGAATAAATACGCTGACGGAAAAAATTGCAACAACAAGAAGGAGTTGTTCGACATGAACGAAAGTTCTTAGGTTTGTTTCTACATCTGAAAGATAGATTCTGTTCAAATTTCGCACCCGCTGCATAAGAGTAGCGCTTGTAGTGCCACTATGAGACTGAAAATCAGGTTTCCTTTAAATACACGCTGTAACAGTGGCGTTAGCTACCTTTGAGAATGGAAGTGATGACTTGATGTTAGTAAAGAATGCCTTCAATGCGACAAAGACGCCATTATCAACACCTCATTAACTTTCAGTGGGATCTTGAAATAGTACTATGAGAAGCTGAATTTTCCATCTGCGATATTACAGAAATACTTGGCAGGAATGTAGCCATATGATTCCTGGCAGCGGTGATCATGGGAATGTACGATTGCAAGAAAACCGGGCTCTGAACGCGGCACTACAGAAGACCACTGTGTTCTGCAGTGGCGGATTGAAAAGTTTTGCGCGCCTAGGCTCACCATCTTATATGCTCCTCCCCCCCCCCCCCCCAAATAAAGCGATGTTTAAGTAATAACTATTGCACGATCACTTTACAATTGCCGCTTTTTCTTTCTTTTTTGGAGGGGGGCGGGGGAGCGCTGTGAGCTGTTTCCGTACTCTGCCATTCGTTATTCTGAAGGACGCGTCAACGGCCTAGTTGCACTCAATCAAAATGTAATATGGTTCCTGAACAGTACTTGGTGTACGGCAGCGGATAAAACAAATTTAAAACTGCATTGTGTTACACATTCTTCTGTCGAAAGACAACAGAAACGAACACAAGGAAAAAACGTTTCTTTTATGGTCTAAAAATTCAGCAGAGCGTGTAGGAGACAATGGATTTTAGTTATACATTCACTTTTAATATGTTCTTTTACACGAACCCGTTGAAAATGAAAAGAAAAAAAGTTGTGTTACGATCTAAAAATTGAAGTGAACGTGTCATACATTAGAAATTTATAAGTACTTTTACAGAAATGAGTTCAAAATTAAAAATTAAATTGTCGTTTTACGATCTAATAACTTCATTGTGTAGCAGAGAAGAATAACACGTTCGGTATTAACCCTTAACCCGAAACCTCTCTGAAATGTGCGTAACTGGAAACATGCGGTCTCTCAGACCACCTAATATTTTACATCACAGAACTCCACATAAGTTTACAGAAATCAAGTAAATAGTTAATTCATGTTATAGGTAAATTTAATACTTTTCAGCCCATATAAACACTTTGCTGTTTAAATTATATACAATAAACACGAAATATCACAAGTACGTGCAGTGCGGTTAAAGGCGCTGCAGTCTGCAGCCGCAAGACCGCTACGGTCGCAGGTTCGAATCCTGCCTCGGGCATGGATGTTTGTGATGTCCTTAGGTTAGTTAGGTTTAACTAGTTCTAAGTTCTAGGGGACTAATGACCTCAGCAGTGGAGTCCCATAGTGCTCAGAGCCATTTTTGAACCAGAAGACTGTCTTTTGTTAAATGATTTAAGTTACTTCACTACTTCGAGGATATTTACTTTTGCGATACCCTTGTTGACATCTGTTCTTGTTTAGAATTCTGGAACATTTGCTTCATCTTCTTTTGTGAGGCATTTCGAAAGCCTGTGTTTAGTAACTCTGCTTTGGCAGAACTCAAAAATGGCTCAAATGGCTCTGAGCACTATGGGACTTAACATCTGTGGTCATCAGTCCCCTAGAACTTAGAACTACTTAAACCTAACTAACCTAAGGACATCACACACATCCATGCCCGAGGCAGGACTCGAACCTGCGACCGTAGCAGTCGCGCTTTGGCAGAACTGTTTTCGACAGTATCTCCATTGCTATCGTGCAGAGAAGGCATTGGTTGTTACTTGCCACTAACATACTTCACATGCCTCCAGAATCTTGCGAGAGGACAAGTTACTCTCTCACCTGTTTTCCACATATAGAAAATTACTAAAGATTTCATTACAACCTGACACTCCTTGAGCGAAACTCTTGAAAGTTAATGGCCTGAGCAGATGTTGATGTAGCCTGGTAGGGAGCTAAAAGCATGAAGTACTTTTATGATTCTTAGCTTGTAGAAACGGCTTGTTGGGAGTTGAAAGCAATTGGCGGCGAGTCCATCCCTATCTATCCAGACAGGCCGACAGCCATAGAAGACAGACAGGGCAGCCCCTCGTCGAGACAGGTCTCCAGCAGAAGGATGCGCTACCTGCTGCGGCGCCAGCGGACGCCTGGGCTGGGGCGACGGTCTGAAAGAACACGTCTGTACAGTGGAGTCGTAAACCGGGCATAGTGTGCAGAGCCATGTGTGATAAAATTCACCTGTTTTCATGTTCGTCGATAGTGCAAATAGGCCAGTGAACCACTTCCCATGGCCGCCTCGATTGTATAAGAAAAATCAGGCGTCTGAGAAACGTTTGCAGATAGAATCTTTATTACACCTTGTAAGGTGGCGTGGTCTCCTGATCTTCATTTCTTGCATATTCCATGCTCACAGTCGTATTCTGCACATCCAGACCCTTCATTTGAACCCAAACTCAGTAAGGTAGCGTCAGTTTTATATGAAATCATGCAAGCGATATGCAAATCTAGTAAGTAAATTACAAGTGCGCACCGAGGTTGAAAAAGTCTAGGCTGGCGTACACAACATGATGGCCACAGGAATTTTCGTTCTAGGGAGGCGGCGGGCCAGCTGGGAGGCCTGTCCCATCAGAGGGGTGGGTCGGTGCACACCTACTTCGGTTGGAACGACCACCGAGAGAGGGACAGCTTTTGCAGAGAGAAAGGATAACAACCCCGTGTTCGACTTAAAAGCAAATTCTGCTACATTGTGTGGGAGCGACCATAAGTCCCATTTTTTGACAGACTGACTGCATAGTTACGGAGTTCTCACAGGAGGACAGTATATGCCTAACGGAGATGCTACATCTTTCCGCATTGGTTGCCTCAAGCGAAACGTCATTCTCCTGTTTAAAAGAGCAACGCTGATCGGCGGAATATTTCTGATGCAGAGAGCCAGAGGAGTGAGGGAAGACAGTGAATGATATACCCTTGCAACTTTTCCAGAAAAAGGGGCCGTTCCGTTGTCGCTCTTGGAGCGGGAACATGTAACGAGAGCGAGTGTGCTCGTTTGTGTACGCAAAGAGCGAGGAACAACGTCTCTCCTCAGTACTTCACTGAGAGAGCACCTCTGTCGTTAGCGAATCGGAGTGATACTCTATATTGAGTCTCTAGTGATAATGCGTTGTTCACTGTGTTGGCCGCCACACTTATTGTGCAGTGTGAACAAGGACAGAGTACTAGTTAAATGCCTGTGAGGGAATACTGAGTGGCATCACAGTGTACCATGCCAATAGTTAGACTAGGGGCGGATAGGAGTCCTTGACTTCATACAGGCATAGGGAGAGTTTGTTTGGCGAAGGCCATTCCAGATAGAAAGAGGTAGTTGTGTTATTTGTCAGCAGCGATCGACGTAGGCAGCAGTCATCGCAGCTCACGGTATTGTCCGCTACAGCGTATGCAAGCCCCATCTGTCCTCCATAACAGTACACTCCATTGCATTTATCACACGACAGCCTTGACCGTATCTAGAAAAGTTATTCAAGTTGTGTAGGAGTGGCTCTCTGCCATTCTGCCGAGTAAATAACATTCTTAAAGAAAATAGAGAAAAACTATCTAAATTAATTGCATTCCTATCCATAAGAGGCAATCTACTGTTTCTAAAAGAACCCGGAAATTTATTAATTTATAAGAAGAACTTTCACTTGATTTCTCAGAATTTTTTGCAATAAATAATATTTTTCGTTCGTTTAATGTTTTTCTTACACTAACTAGCAATACTCCAGTAACCAAGTAATCTATTAGTTACATAAGAATGTAGAATATTTTTGTGTCTTTTCCTTACAGCGGATGACTCCAGAAGATATTTGTTGCTGAATGTTTTTCAAGCAGTTCTTGTTGGTACATTAGGAACGTCTATCTGACTTCTGTAGTAGTGTGAGGTGGAGATCGTTTATTGCAGGAGCCAAAGGGTACTGGTTGGATCAATCTATTGCATAACTTGACAAAATAAAACCCACACACTCACAGAACCTAATAGCTAGGACTAACAGGCTCCAAGGCACAGGCTATTTATATACACCACTGGCCATTAAAACTGCTACACTAAGAAGAAATGCAGATGATAAATGGGTATTCATTGGACAAACATATTATACTATAACTGACATGTGATTACATTTTCACGCAATTTGGGTGCATAGATCCTGAGAAATCAGTACCCAGAACAACCACCTCTGGTCGTAATAACGGCCTTGATACGACTGGGCATTTTGTCAAACAGGGCTTGGATGGTGTGTACAGGTACAGCTGCGCATGCAGCTTCAACACGATACCACAGTTCATCAAGAGTAGTGATTGGCCTATTGTGATGAGCCAGTTGCTCGGCCACCATTGACCAGACGTTTTCAGTTGGTGAGAGATCTGGAGAATGTGCTGGCCAGGGCAGCAGTCGAACATTTTCTGTATCCAGAAAGGCCCGTACAGGACCTGCAACATGTGGTCTTGCACTATCCTGCTGAAATGTAGGGTTTCGCAGGGATCTAATGAAGGGTAGAGCCACGGGTTGTAACACATCTGAAATGTAACGTCCACTGTTCAAAGTGCCGTTAATGCGAACAAGAGGTGACAGAGACGTGTTACCAGTGGCAGCCCATACCATCACGCCGGGTGATATGCCAGTATGGCGACGACGAATTCACGCTTCCAATGTGCGTTCACCACGATGTCGCCAAACACGGATGCAACCATCATTATGCTGTAAACAGAACCTGGATTCATCCGAAAAAATGACGTTTTTCCATTCGTGCACCCTGGTTCGTCGTTGAGTACACCATCGCAGGCGCTCCTGTCTGTGATGCAGCGTCAAGGGTAACCGCAGCCACTGTCTCCGAGCTGATAGTCCGTGCTCCTGCAAACGTCGTCGAACTGTTCGTGCAGATGGTTGTTGACTTGCAAACGTCCCCATATGTTGACTCATGGATCGAGACGTGGCTGCACGATCCGTTGCAGCCATGCGGATTTGATGCCTGTCATCTTGACTGCTAGTGATACGAGGCCGTTGGGATTCAGCACGGCGTTCCGTATTACCCTCCTGAACCCACCGATTCCATATTCTGCTAACAGTCATTGGAGATCGACCAACGCGAGCAGCAATTTCGCGATACGATAAACCGCAATCGCGATAGGCTACAATCCGACGTTTAACAAAGTCGGAAACGTGATGGTACGCATTTCTCCCCCTTACACGAGGCATCACAACAACGTTTCATCAGGCAACGCCGGTCAACTGCTGTTTGTGTATGAGAAATCGGTTGTAAACTTTCCTCATGTCAGCACGTTGTAGGTGTCGCCACCGGCGCCAACCTTGTGTGAATTCTCTGAAAAGCTAATCATTTGCATATCACAGCATTTTCTTCCTGTCGGTTAAGTTTCGAATCTGTAGCACGTCATCTTCGTGTAGCAGTTTTAATGGCCAGTAGTGTAAAAATCTTTGAGATTGTATCTGATCGCTTATTGCCATGGGAAGAGACATGACTTCGCTAAAAATGATCTTCCCCTCTGCGAAAACTTCTAAAGGCCGGTAACTGGCGGTTTCTTTTTTTCCAGAGATGCAGGTTTCTTAACTTTTGCCCTGGTTCAACATAAGTTTGTGCTGTCGTGTGGGAGAGGAGATTTAGTGTCTCTAGAGCCCTGTGATTAGCTGAAGACAGGGTGAAGGCGGTGTCGTTCGTGCACTTTGCGGGAAAACGAACCTTTTTTCCGGAGGCGTGCGAGACACTAGGGTGTCGGACTTTGGTCTGGTAAGAGACTTCTTGTCAAACTCTGGCATGTGTGGTTGGTACTTGGCACCTATCCTTAGACTGACTTCACTTGCGAGTAGTTTAGATTGGGGTGCCTCTGATGAAGTTCTTACTGTACCGACCGTGTGACTCCAGACATCTCAGACTACTCGTTGGCCGAGGGCATACTTATTCGATTTTAGTTTACCAGTCTTGACGTTTGGTATGCTTGTGCGCTCTGTCGTATAAGTGAGCCAAATTAGTCCTTGGTACAACCAGTGAACGGGTGTGTCACACACTACTGTGATTTCAGGGCTGTGGTAGAGAGTAAATTGCGATCTGTCTGTCAGATCACTAAGCTGTAAGATTTGTGCATGTCTTTCGTGGCCATGATCGGTTCACAGGTGCCACCTCCGAGTCTCACCTCCACCACACGCATCTCGCCAGCTGCAAGTTACATTGCTGTACGTAGCAAACAGGGTAACGTACAGCCGCTCCGGCATTGTCAGGGCGTACAGATCTCAATTTCCACTTGCTATCACCTGCAACTGTGTAGAGAAACTTCAGTAGATTTGATCAATCAAAGTCTGCTCAGCGTCAGATCAATTCAGATTGTGTTATACAAATTTTTCGGGCCAGAGTACTTGACTCACTCCACTAGTTAAAGTGTCTCAGCCATCCAGGATCCTTGTCCTGTGTAGTCTTACATCACCTGTTAGTTGTTTACGTTATTCAATCAGTAACTTGCTTAGTATAATTTATGTCTGTTTTGGGAAAATAAATGTTGTGAAACGTCCCCTGAGAAAAATTATATATGAGTGTGCTTAAATTGACACACAATATTTTTTAGCGCAACGCAATCTGACGTTCAGTAATCCCTACAAAAGAATGGCCCTTTCATGAATCACTTACCTCACAAAATTCTTCGTTACTCGAACTACTGCAATACAGCGAGCCCCAATACTGCCGGCTAAATCAAAGATTCTAACTACTGAAGGCACTAACTACTGATAGGCATAGTTAGCAAATGAAAGATTTTGATAGAGAAAAAACAATGTATTTACCTTAATATTGTTCAAAAGTCATGTTATATATATCAGATCATGACATCCAGTCTTACAAATTTACTGTCTCTGTCCAGATCATCCGCTCTCACAACTCCGCCATCTCACTCCCCACATCCACCACTGCTGGCGGCTCACCTCCAACTGCGCAACGCTACGCGCTGTTCACAGCCAACTGCCCAACACTACAATAGCCAACAATAATGCAAACCAGCCACAGACTGCACACAGCACAGCCAGTGATTTTCATACAGAGCGCTACGTGGCGTTACAAATAAGAAAACCTAAACAGCCTAATTACAGTTGTTAATAAACTAAACGTTTGCCTACATCTCAATCATTTTTAATAGGCTCACTAGGGTTACCTCTCAATCTCTTTGGATTTTCTGCCACATTTCGAGACAAAGTTTTGTTGTGGAAACTATTATAAGCATCTCAAATTGGCGTCCGAGTTTAACTTCGAGCTTCAATAAAAGATCGCCAATCTTGGCGATGTTGCGTCTGTTTAATTTTGAGATGTTTGTTTCGTTGTTTCTGCAGCAGTGTTCTAACCCGTTTTGTGTACCACGGAGGATCAGCTCCGTCATTTGTTAATTTATTTGCTATAAATCTCTCAATTGGCTCAAATGGCTCTAAGCACTATGGGACTTAACTTCTGAGGTCATCAGTCCCCTAGAACTTAGAACTACTTAAACCTAACTAACCTGAGGACATCACACATCCAAGCCCGAGGCAGGATTCGAACCTGCGACCGTAGTGTTCGCGCGGTTCCAGACTGCAGCGCCTAGATTCGCTCGGCCATTCCGGCCGGCTCTCTCAATTGCTGATGATACTATTTCTTTGAATGCACGCCACATCTGATCTCCACTTATATTATTATTTTGGAAGGAATGGAATTGTCTCGCAGGAAGGCGTCCAGGCCATTTTTATCTGCTTTTTTGAATAGGTATATTTCTCGTTTATTTTTGGAGTATTTGTGGATTACAATATTCATTCTCACTACGATAACCCTGTGTTCACTAATGCCTGCATCCGTTTTGATGCTCGTTATTAACTCAGGATGATTTGTTGCTTAGAGGTCAAATGTGTTTTCACTACCGTTTACTATTCGCGTGGGCCCATGCGCTAACTGTTCGAAATAATTTTCAGATAATGCGTTTAGCAAAATTTCGAATGATGTTTTATGCGAACCTCCGGAATTAAACATGTATTTTCGCCAACATATCGAGGGTAAATTAAAGTCACCACCAACTATAATCATATGATTCGGGTACCTGTTTGAAATAATACTCAAGTTTTCTTTGAACCTTTCTGCAACTGTATCAACTGAATTGGGAGGTCGATAAAAGGATCCAATTACTATTTTATTCCGGTTGCCAACAACGACCTCAGCCCATACTAACTCACAGGAAGTAGCTACATCAATTTCGCGACAAGATAAACTATTTCTAACAGTAACAAACACGCCACCCCCAACCGTGTTTAGCCTAACCTTTCGGAACACAGCTAGGTTCATCGCAAATATTTTAGCTGAGCTTACCTCCGCCTTTAGCCAGCTTTCAGTGCCTATAACGAATTGAGTATCAGTGCTTTCTATTAGCGCTTGGAGCTCTGGTACTTTCCCAACACAGATACGACAATTTACAACTGTTATTCCGATGGTTCCTGTATCTACGTTCTTCCTATGTTCAGCCTGCACCCTTTGTGACTGAAGCCCTTGTTATGTTTTCTCGAGATCCTCTAACCTATAAAACCGCCCAGTCCACGCCACACAACCCCTGCTACCCGCTTAGCCGCCTCGTGTGTGTGGTGGTCACCTGACCTATTCAGCGGAACCCGAAACGCAACCACGCTTTGGCGCCAGTGGAGGAATCTGCAGCCTACACGGTCGCAGAACCGTTTGAGCCTCTGACTCAGACCCTCTATAGGTCCGCAATCGGTCATACTGTGTAAACACTCACACCTATTGGTACCCGGTCCTGCATATATTAAAAAAAATGCTATATTGTTAATTCCATTCAGTTTCTGAAGTATTAGTCATGCAAAATGCTACGCTCTTAATACTCTAATGCAATATATATTTGTCCAACGTCAGACATACAACCACCCCGCAAGTTTCCTACCCCGATCAGTACAGTGACAAACTTTAAAATGATAAAACTACTTCCTTATACGCTATTCTGATGACCTGGGATGGCATCGTCATCGCATAACCACCGCTCGAGCTGATTATAAACCAAATAGAACTAAGTCGAGAGACTGCTGTCCTGTCTCTTAGGAAATTAATGGATTTTATATGTCTTTTTAAGTCAGAAACATACATAGCCTCGATCAAACTTCTCGCATCACTCGTGCTTATAATTAGTAATAGTATTGGTTTTGACGGATGCAGCTATGTCTCACTAGGAAATGGAGTGAGGAATAACCAACATTAATATTTTCGACAGCTGATACACTGAGGTACACCCGCACCCTGCTGCTCGAAAATGCACACGAAGACACACCATGATCAGTAGCCAAAGGAGATGTATCAGTCTTGTTGGTGTTTACAGTAGCATTCCTCTTCCAAAAAGAAGTCCTAGTCGGCTGTTAGGTAGTTTTGCTCATGTGTAGGATAATATAACAATTTCGTCCCAACATCTCTCGAATACACCCCTCTCCCATTGTTTAAGGTGATACATGTGACATCGGTACACTCTTCTACACAACACTCTAGAAAATGGCTTAAGTCTGATAAACGTATTGATTCTTCACCTTCATACTTAACGAATAATGTTGTTTGTGAGACGCAGCCATAATTTGGTAATATTTATATTCAACTGCATGTGTGAGAACACAGCAATGGATTGGGATACATATGTTTGGCATGCTTTAATATAGCGCCTCTGTGAAATACTTATGTCGCCTTTGTTGGAGTATGTATTACAAAAACCCACGTAATATATCGGGGGAGGGAGAGGGTTAAATCTGAATGCAGCCAGAGCATAATTTTTAAGCTTTTCACTGGCTTGAGTGTCCAGGTACCCCCAACCCACCTCAGTTCACCGCTTTTCGTGGTACGTTTTCTCTAATTTTATGCATCCTCGTTCAACGTAGGTAGGTTTGCAACCTTATTTGGAGAGTTTACATATTTCATCGTATTTCCCTCAATTTTACGTATTTCTCATCAATTTTTCGTAATTATACCAGGTTTTCCTCGATTTTTCAAGATTTTACGTCATTTTTCATTTTTTAAATACATTTCCGTACGTATACCGTTATACTGTTGGCATATCCATGCGTTGTTTGATTTTATATGAGGATATCTCGTGTCCTATACACTAGCCTTCGAAAAGATCCTATAAATTCCTTCTTCCCGCTGATCTTTATCCTTGAATTTTGGATATGGAGATAATGAAAAATATAGTAACACTCGCCTCATACCTAGATGAGACCCCACAAGAGGTACAGATAGGAAACTTGTAGTCTGGATACAAATCCCTGTACTACTACAGTACATCAGAGAGCTTACCTGGAGACTCATGTAGCAATGCACTTAATGAAAATTCCAAGTCTGACATGGTTCTGCATGTGCATCTGACTTCCACTCTACTGTGTAGGGATCTGTAACAGCGAGCTGATGTGTGTACAGAGTGGATTTCTGCTGCTGCTCTGATATTTTTCCGTAAGTATATGCTCTTATTGCTTACCAGATGAGCTTCACTATTTTTCTTCACACCTGACCGGCTGAGAAAAACACATGGCGTAGTCGGGGGGTGCTGGTGGGCGTGGTTTGGGGGGTAACTAACAGATCAATTTAATTACTTTGTGTATCAATTACGTATCAAAATTGCACCCATATCGCCATATCCCTACTACTATCGCTTGTGCAGAACTCAGCCTGCCCTTTTTTGTCATGATATACTGTGAACTGTGGTTGAAGTACAGTAGGCAGATTCCATGTTTCTTGATTTCCGGAAAGCATTTGACATGGTACCCCATTGATGGCTTTTAAAGAACGTACGGACGTATGAAATAGCTTCACAGACATGTGAGTGGTTCGAAGACGTTTTAAGTCTTAGAACCCAGTTTGTTGTACTCGATAGCGAGTGTTCATCAGAGAGAAGGGAATCGTCAGGAATGCCCCAGGGAAGTGGTACTTTTTTACTGACTTCTGTTGGTTTTAAGCAAATTCCATTTGACCATCCACAGTGTTAAACTGCAATCTGCACTTGATGACAGTCGCCACAGATACACTACACTTAACGAAATGCAAAATGATACCCCATAAACAATATGACAGAACGCCACCAAATTGGTAATCCAATATATCCATGCCTGTGAGATATGTTGATTAAAACTTTTTCCTTTCCTTGTTTATTTTCAGTATTTTTATTACAGAAAGAAAAACATTCCTGCAGGTGATTGACGGTGTAAGTACATGATATATTACAAATAGTAGTAACAGCATTTTATGAAGAAGTTTTTGTCGGTTTGACGATGTCATTTTTTAATCATTACTGCCTGTAAAAACTATTCCACTGCTTCAGTTCAACATTTCACTTCAGTAAAGTAAGAGAGGACACGAATGGAGGCTGAATAGTTGGATGAAATAAAATGGTACCAAGTAAATTCATTCACGCACAAAACAGTGGCTTCTGAAATACTGGGTGGATACAATTAAGCTTCCGCTACGTGAGAGGGTCCCTACGGAAAACGAGTGATCGTACGAATATGAAACTTAGTGTAAACATTTTAACGATATGCGGAAGGGAAATAAAATTATGTACCGTGATTATGTTACAGATTACAAACATAGGTGAGCTTGGCTACCATCTGATTCCACCTACAGAATGCTCTACTGCTGCCCGAAACATACCTGGTAGGACTTCGGCTACCACCCTCGTTGTTCTCAACCTCAACCTCCAACATGTGATAATATCCCGTTGATAAACCTTGTTCTTCAGGTAACTCCACAGCTAGAAATCAGACGGATTCAAATCTGGTGATCTCTCTAGCCACATAGCCACACATTTTGGAAAGATTTACCAACTATTCGATTTTCTCTACCGAGTGAGCAAAGTGAGAGGGTCCCTACGGAAAACGAGTGATCGTACGATTATGAAACTTGGTGTAAACATTGTAACGATATGCGGAAGGGAAATAAAATTACGTACCGTGTTTATGTTACAGATTACAAACCGTGCATCAAAACCGTCGATTCCAAAGCACCTCTCTCCCGTAGAGCAGGGATCACCTGGTGGCGAAGTAGATCACAGTAACGTCCGCCCATCACGCAGCATATGCATAGTCATTGGAGCCTGAGTGTCTCAAAGAAAAGTGGATCATTTATGAAATTTGCCATGAAGCCATATCGCAGTGATGCGTTCACTATGCAGGGGAACACATGAAAGTTTGTTGGCGATGACAATCGCCAATTGCGACAATTGTAAGTGTGTCTCATCACTCCAAAAATGTTCTAAGGCCACATGTCGTCAGCTTAACCCTTGCAAGGACCGTAAGAGCAAAGTACCCTCGCACGTCTGCCTCATGTGGCAATTGTTGGTGAGTAATGCGAAGTTTTCGTGGATACAGTTTCACAGCTATCTGCAGCACTTTTCGAAAAGTGGGCCGTAGGACGTTGAACTTTCGTGACAGAGCTCGTGTACTGCTTGAAGACCGCACTTTGATTCCAGCATTCTCAGTCTTGGCAACAGGAATGTCTTTAACAACTAGTGGCGTAATTGGCCGTCGGCCTCTCCTAGGATCAATCTCAAGTCGGATCGGTGATTAATTCGAACTCCCCAATCATGTTCCTCAACACTTGTGCGGAAAGACGACATCTAAGTATTCCTTCAACGTGTCGATACTCGAGAAGAGTAATAGCACTATTGTCGTTTTGATAAAACAGCTTTACGAGTAAAGCCATGCTCCTCTTGTACAGACAAATTTTGACCATCTGCAACTGTAATGCAAACTGGTGCTTGTGTTTCAGACCTATGTCGCTTTACTAGTCCCGGCGCCTAACGGCAAGTCATAGCACTAACACTACTAACATCGTAAATCCTACATCGTATAGTGGGAACATCATTCCCATGCATTTGGGTACCCATACGGTTGTTAGTTTCCGTCTACACTGGTTAAAGGACCAAGAGAGTAACTCAACCTCGCTGTAAATCTGTAGGTACGGATACGTTTGACCCCCAGTGTTGGAGGCAAACATCGTTAAGAGTTCAAAGGTACCGCGTGAGAAAATTGCATTTGTGCAGTTCTTCAAAACCAGTCACTGCATTTCTTTCTGTCTGAATTTCGAAATTATTGTAAGTGCCTTTCAAACTGAAGGCATTCCAGACTGTAGCAGCATTACCATGATTTTGTGCATCATACGGTTCTGTATTTTATGTGTTTGGAGCAAGCAGGGAGGACCGAGGTAAGAAAGAAAAAATGAAAGCTAACAATTACAAAAATCGTATAGATTCACTTTTAATAGGTAGCTATTGGTCACAAAATTCAACTTCAATAATTTCGTGACTATAACTATCTCCATTTCTCCATTCCCTGAGGTCATCGAGAAGAAGAAAAGACTCTTGCAACCTGTTTTAAGAAAGAAAGCTGTATATATCGGGATACACAACTACGAATAACTCATTGCGTCAGAACATAGGGCTGTGCTGACACAGCACGGGCCAACATTTCCATGACAATTACTGAAACTTTACATTACCGTCCATTCAAGAAATAATTCAGGAATACGACAGAGCTTTCGTCCATATTCAGCAAGGTAAACTCAATTTTTCAGTATGGCAAAAAAATTGACGCTAATGAATATTTCCGGGCGGGGACTCATACAATGGTCTTGTGATTTGCAGCCTGACATTCAGCGCGTCGTACCGCGTTAACAGTAATAATACATTATATATGGTCTAATTTTCGAGACACGTCGCTACGAAAGGTGCATGAAATCAATATAAACGAAAATTAAGTTTCAAACAGGGTGAATTTGTGGAGTACAAACTGACGTAATGAAGTCGACTTGAAGCGACAATGAAACACGCACCTCGTAATTGTGTTACCGATACGCATATAATAAAACAATCAATCGCTTGTTCGATGTGGAACATCATTTTATGGTTCATCAGAACATTTATTTAGCCTGTTGTATCATAATTAGCACAGTATTGCCAATACGATGCACGTGTGCTCTGGATGGCGCTTTTAGCAGTCAAAAGTCACACCTGCTGCTGACGAGATTGCTGTACGGTTAAAATACGTACCTTGGTGTCATTCTCTGCATCCACTACTGCAACAAAAGTGTCTTCAAAACAGCCTTAACATAAAGGTTCGGCTAAATTCTTCTCTCAAGTAAATGAAAGAAATACGTTACGTGGACATGGATGTTCAAACACTCTATATACATCTTAGATCTCATAAAAATATTTATATTACAACACTTACGGGACGCACAAAATAAGAGAACTCTCCAGCATACTACATTAAATTGTTCATTACATAAGCTGTTCAAAATTCCCCTGATAGCTCTGGCATATGCACCATCCCGCCGTCGTACTGAAACCAGGATGCGTTACTTTATATCTGTGATATAGCATGTCATCTAGGACCCTTTAACAATATGGACACAAAGACTGCATGTGTTTTTGTGCCTGAGTTCGATACGTTAAAGTTTTCATATGCTCACACAAATAAAAGTCTAGTGTGTTTATGCCCAGATGACGTGGAGGCGAGGAGACTAGTCCATATCATCCAGTGCATATGTAACGAAGTCTGTTATGTAAAAGCCTTTGGGCCTTAACACAGAAATGAGAAAAAAGTCAGACGTTCATGAAGTAAATTTTTCACTGCATTTGTAGAAGAGCGTCTTCTATCAGATCAAGACGAGTATTCTCTAGAAAAAGACTGTACGTTTGTCCATTGAGCCTGGGTGCAACAATATGAGATCCAAACAACCTATGTATTCCAGCATGGAAATCAGGCATTGCTCGGCAATAGTCCATTTTTTTTCCTTCTGTGTGTATGGTATTTGGAAATTTGCCAATATCTTCCTAATGCAGTCTATATAGAAACATATATTCATTAAATATGAGCGTGCTATAAATCCTAAAACCAAGATTATATAAAAGAGAAATACGAAAACTTACAGCTAAGGAAATGCTAGAATTTAATTGATAAATGCAAATTTTATTTGTCTTTAACATTAACGTGTCATTATGGGAACTAACGTAACAAAGAAACACTTGGGAGTAACAGTTCATCGGGATAGACAGTGAAAGCATCCCATAGGCTTGCTTTCTTGTAAAGTAAGTGAAAGGCTAAATTTAAGCTTGCAACAACGAAAGAAATAGCTTATTGTACAAATCACCTATAGTATTAAACTGTGTAAAAATATATCGTGATTGGTCATCAAGAAAAATGATACATTTAAGAAAAATACCAGTGCTTTTTCTACTCTCGTTACAGAGGCTGAAAACCCTCTACTGGCAGAATCTCACTAAATACTAAGAATAAAAATCTAAGAAATAGTTTTCAATGTGAAATCCTTGTATACTCTTAAAAAATAATCTTAATACTAGCACAGCACACTAACTTAACAGTTAGTGACGAGCCGGCCGGTGTGGCCGTGCGGTTCTAGGCGCTTCAGTCTGGAACCGCGTGACCGCTACGGTCGCAGGTTCGAATCCTGCCTCGGGCATGGATGTGTGTGATGTCCTTATGTTAGTTAGGTTTAAGTAGTTCTAAGTTCTAGGGGACTGATGACCTCAGATGTTAAGTCCCATAGTGCTCAGAGCCATTTTTGAAGTTAGTGACGAAAGATAATTTTGGTAACTTGGGGAACAAAATTATGGTTGATTATCCCTTCGTGTCGAGGAAAGGAAAATGAAACATACAGATTGATTTTTTCCTCCGTGTGCAAACTCTAGGAACTGATGGATGAGAAGATACGGAACAAAGAAGATCTAATCAGCTTATGTCCTTAAGTACATGGTTTCCTAGCTGGAGACCATTTATTCAGTCATACACTGTTACGGAGACTGCGGTCTAATGCGAACTGTACCATGCAGCCACAGTTACAGTATGTGTTGAAAATGGTTTCCATGTGCCTCAACGCATGCGTGCACGCGCTGTAGCATGTTCTGTCTCACACGTTCACATCGCCCAGACTGCATCCGAACAGTGTCAAAGGCAGCATACGCTGCTCCAGTGTCTCCACCTCTGGAATGGGCTCTGCATACACGATACTTTTGAGATGGCCCCATAACCAGAAATCGCACGAGTTAAGATTCGGTGAACGAGCAGGCCATGCAACTGGACCTCCTCGTCTGACCCATTCACCAGGAAAGACACGATTGAGATGCGCCCGGACGTTAACGGCGAAGTGGGCTACAGCACCATCATGTAGCAGCCACATAACCTTTCGAATCATCAATGACACTTCTTCCAGCAGGGGATGCAAAGTCACCTACAAGAAACGCCGATAGTTCCGGCGACGTGGAAGGAAGATTAGTCCCAAAACACGGTCGCCAATTATCCTCGCCCACACATTCCGGCTTCACCAATGCTGATGATTCGCTCCCTTCATACTAAAGGGGCTTTGCATACTTTGCTATATTTGACTGTTATAAAAGTTAAAGATACCACTCCGCGTAAAGGCAGCCTCATCTCGGAATAGGGTGGATGGCACAAATCACGGAATCGTGACTGCCTGGAGAAGGAACCAGTGACAAAACTGCTCCCGATGTGGAAAGTCTGTCGCTAGTAATCCCTGCACACGCTGTAAGTGATAAGGGTAGTAACATTTGTCATAGAGAATGTTGCACACGGTTGGCTGGCTTACCGTGTACTGGCGTGCCAACTGCCTGGTACAGACACGGCGGTCGCCTTCCACAGTGTTAATCATATTTTCCGCGAAGTCATGTGTCCGAACATTTCGGGTACGTCCTTCATGATTTCCTGCTTCCTGAAAGGACTCGCTCTCAGACAAACGGCGAAACACTGTTGGAAACATTGAATGCTGTGATTGTTGTCGGCGTGAGCAGGTCTCCTGATACAACCTTGTCAAGCGCCGCACGTTGCCAATTGCCTTTCCGTTAGTAAACACAATGTTGGCAAGCTCTCGATTCGAATATGGAACCATTGTGTACAACGCTGTATCACGTCCACTACAAGATGAGTCAGTATGGGAAGTGAACCGGACACAACATTACTAAAAAACTATGGGAGGAGGTGGCGTTAGTGCATGACGTATGAGGAACAGTGCCACCACCCTCAAGGAGGAAACCATGCATACTCTAAATGTGACTGCATGGTATAGCTCCTCTTAGACCGCAGTTTTTGTAAGAAAAGATGGTCTCTAACATGGAAACCATGTATTTCCGGACGTAAGTCATTAGACCCTTTTTGTTCAGTATCCTCTCATTGATCAATCCCTAGAGTTTGTACACGGTGTAAAAAATCACCCTGTATGATTTTAGCGTTGATTATCATTAGGTTGGTTTGTTTTGTCACGTTGGTGAAGCAATCTGTCACTTACTGTACTGTTGCTATGCTTGTAAGTTATAGCCTAACATAATCCGGTGCTGATTTCCCTAACAGGAAACGGAACTTGAATCTAACCCTTTCTTATGTCCTCTCGAAACAAGCAGTGTAACCTAACCATCGCTTCCCCGAGTATGATGGTTGTCTAACCGATTCAGAAACAAATGTGGTAGAAGCACCTAACATGAGTGCATGTTATTACTGCTCATTTCCGAGAGGAGTGAAATTCCCATTACCTATTTGGCTCCCTAAGAATATAGAAAAAGTGCTATGAATTGCTTCCATTGAGGTTCTGTTCATTCTGAGCTACAAAGTGTAGGTATAGTTGTGATACCCGCTAGATTACCAAGGCACGTATTCTTCACTGTCATTAAAAAACCGCTGCTGCAGAAGAAAGTACAAATTTCAGACAGTGGTAAACAGTATTGCAAATGAAAAGTCAAGCTGCTATGAGACATCATGATTGCTGATTCATTTAATATCGATAATTTGACAAATAATGAGTGAGTTGGGTGGATGACTCATCTTCATTATTAAAATGGTCAATGCATTAATCACAAAAATTGACAGTAGTGGCATTCTCTATATTAGTGATGAACGAAGATGCGAACTGCTGGTGACCTAGCTAAATGTACTCCTTAAAACTGTAAGGCTGTAGTCGAAGGAGGAGGAGACTCGGATGTAATGTCCCACCGACGTCGAGATGAATGGAGATGGAACGCCAACTGGGACGGTAATTGGCCATGCGCTGTCAAGAGAACCACCGCGGCAGTCACCTTGTGAGACTCAGGGAAACATCAAGGAACTGATTCTGGATGGCCGGTCAGGGATTTGAAGCATCGTCCACACGAATTCCGGTCCACCTCGCTCATTGATAGTAACTGCAAAATTTTAAATGGACACCCATATTAACAGGAAACGCAGAAATACAGACCCAGCATCCCTAGTTGGCCTTTCTAGGAAGCCATTTATCGTTCTTTAATAAACTGTCTTTGATATTACTTGTATGCTATTACGGGATGTTCAAAAAGTCTTTCCGCAGTGTCATGTGATTGTTAGCCGCGCGTGCCGTATGCCGCAGTGAATATACAGAAATGAAACTCAGTGAAATATAAGTTATTACTTTATTGAATATTTATTTTTACTCGCAAATTCTCACATTAAATGTTGAAAGTGTCCTGTTGTTGAATACACAATTCAATTCGTCTAATCATGTTTCCAATCACAAGCTGTAACATTTCTTCTGTAACAGAAGCAGTGAAAGTGGAAATTGCAGTTTTCAATTCATTAATGGATTTAGGACGGTTTTAATAGACAGTTGCTTTCGCTGCACCACATAAGAAAAAGTCAGGTGGTGTTAGGTCAGCCGGCCGCTGAGGCCGAGAGGTTCTAGGCACTTCAGTCCTGGACCGCGCTGCTGCTACGGTGGATGGTTTGAATCCTACCTCGAGCATGCATACGTGTGATGTCCTTAGGTTAGTTAGGGTTAAGCAGTTCCAAGTCTAGGGGACTGATGACCTCAGTTGTTAAGTCCCATAGTGGTTAGAGACATTTGAGCCATTTGTTAGGTCATGCGATCGTGGAGGTCAAAGTCCCTGTGAAATTATGCGATCACCCCGTGACATTGAAACGCGAGCTGTGTACGCGGTTGCACCATCCTGTTGAAAATAACCGTTCAGTATTTCACTTAACACAGGTTCTCCTATGAATGGGTACAGAATATCACTGCAGTATCGTTGTACGTTTATTGTTTCGTTGAAAAATATTGGTCCCACAACCAGACGTCTAGAAATCGCAATCCAAACTCTTTTTTTCACAGAATGAAGTGTTTCCTCAGGAATACACAATGGTGTTGCAGTACTCCACATACGAGGATTTTGCGAGTCCATGTACCGAATAAATGAAACAACGCCTCATCAGTGAAAATCGTTTCATTAAAAATATCCCTTCCATTTTTTTGAACGAAATTTTTGAACCATTGGCAGTAGTGCAATCTCTTGCCATGATCACTATTTTTCAGTTCTTGCCCGACTGTAATTTTGTATGGGAAAAGTTCTAATTTTTTCCTTACAGCTGTGTGGGCAGTTCCGACACCAAAGTCGATTTCCAGGGGGACTTTTCTTACTGACTTGTTCGGAATCATGGATATTTTATCGGAAATGTCGAGTAGTTTATCCTCAGACAATACGCTAGGATGACCACTTGGTGAATCTGTCACTGAACCCGTACATCAAAATTTGTTAATCAAATCTCGCACAGTATCAAGATGTGGGAGTGTTGTCTCGGGGAAAACTGAATTCAATGTTTGACGAACTGAAACTGTGTATTTACGGCCAGCTTTGAACACTTGTTGGACTTAAAACACACGTTCTTCAATGGTTAGTTCATGGTTCATTTTAACAGTAACAAAAGTGAAACACACGAACAAAGGAAATAAACGTAAAAGTTCATGTCAACACGTAACGACACACACCAACGATACTACTGACGCTGGCTGAGATAAGCGAAACAGTGGAACGTTGGGAGAGTCCACCAGAAGGGAAGTAATTCAGGCAGGCGAACAATGATACGGCAAGCGCGGACCCCGTATATCTCTGTTGATCATACTTATTAATCACCATTTAATTCAGTTTGTTATGTGCTGATAACGAGATTTGGTTTGCACATACTAAGTTGATGACAATGCAGTACTACATCAGATATACAATATGATTGTGAAACTGCAGCTCCCAAATTGTGTAGAAATTCCAGTACCAAATACGCAACTGTTTTATGATTCATAGCACAAGTACTAGCGTTATTGTAATATGTTTGTTAACGCTTCTGCTCTCAGATGTAACCACAGTCTATGCTAGAATCACATGATACTGGAATATTTAATTTAAATATTTGGTTTTATTGTCAAACGAGACCTATTGGTCTCTTTCTCAAAAGAGCATGTGGGTAGTGTCAGTTTAGCACACTAATATCTCATCTAACAGTACTTTTGAAGAAACAGTCAACGTTGGCATGAATGAGTGTTTGTTCTGCACAAAAGTCGTACGTTGAATAATACAGTATTTTCAATTTCAACGAAAGCTATATTTTCAGTATTACAGAATTTTCAATCATATTTTGTGAGCACTGGAAGATTAACTGCAATTCAAAATTGTATGAAAACACACCACATTTTGAGGTCCTCTGGATTCGAAGAAATGTGGACGATGATGTATTTATTCGTAGCAAGTGCTTATCAACGAGGTCAGTTGCATATTTGGTGGATCCTTAACAGTATGTTTCACTCATATTCTGTCTGTATACACGAATACTATTGAAAAATGAAAAATGAGAGTGTGACGTACTAGCCTGTTTACGCATCTCTTTTAAAGTTTGGGTACCTACAAAACAGATGGAATATGCCGGGAAACCTAGAAGAGATGTAATATTACATCTACTGCTCGTCGATGCTGTTGTTAATAGGGGCCAGGGGAGGGGGGGGGGGGCTGCACTGCCAAATGAGACAATGAAAGGTGGTCAATTAATATGGGGCCATGTGTTGTACCTAGCAGGGATACTTAAGTGATTGATTTTACAATCACTTGAACGAATGACAACTAGAGACCTCCATAAGTAGTTTACGTCATTTTATATAGTTTCTATTGTTGCTAGACGTGATTTTGTGTTTTGTGCAGCATGTATCAACATCTCGAGGTCTACATATTTAAGTGCTATATAATGTGTTAAAGCTATTAGGAATATATTTTTAATTCTTCAGTTACAGAATGTTATGGAAAGCAAAATTCTGTATGATTTTAAAACTAGTTAAATAACGTGTGAACTGTTAAGCCATGCTTCGTAGGTTGTACCTTTAAGCAAAAGATGGTCTTCCACCATGGGGCATGTTATATTTGCTTATTAAATTTGTTTCGTTTATGTGTTAACAGTTTACCTGTCTTGATATTGGAAATTTGTGTTAGTTTTCAATAGTTTCGATTTCTAAATGAATTTTACTTGTAACTGGTTTTTGACAATACTTCTGCTTGATTTTGTATCACTTACTGATTATTGGTGTGCAGTAGAATAATAATTTGATGGACTACAAAATACTGTATTGACAGTATAGTATTTGTTCGTAGGTACATGACTTCATAATCTTTGTAATTTCGAAGTAATTTTTGTGATTTCGGAAAAAGAATGCAATCTTTAAAAACCATTGCCAACATTTAAAAATAGAATAAGACGATATATTAAACTTTTGTTACAGGTCTAGTTACAGGCGGAAGTCTGAAAAGAGTTCCCACTTACAACACTTTCCCTATGTATGCCAGCGCATCCCTTCACTCACTAAAATCTTCAAAATAATGCTCGTTAAAACTCACAAGCGGCCTTAAATTTTTATAACGTACTTAAAAATGCGGCGTATTCACAGACTTATTAAACATATGGTTGTCAGATGACAGTGTAATAAGGCAAATAAAGACACAACCGTAAGACAAATACTGCTCGGTAGTTTCTACGCCGCGTTTCAGCTGACAAAGCTGGTAAATTCACACTGCAGGTGCCTGCAGAAAGGCAAAGAACTCTACCATTAAGTTGTAACAAATAGGAACTGCCACAATATTCGTTGTTTGAGCTTACGTCTAACAGCTATACTCGTACACTGTCTCACGGAAGACAAATGCTGGTATGGTTCCGTAACGCAGGTCACGAACACTTCCCTTCCACATCTCTCTAAATTTGAACTAATATTTCATTTCTGACGGCATCTACGTTATCAAAACATTAAAAGTGAACCTTCTCTGCTCTCAGTAACATTCTGAACGAGGGAAAAAACTTGGAAACGGAACACCGATCAACTAGAGTACTGGCCCAGCCATCTAACACCATGTTTGTCTACCGTTCCAACATAACTTAGCTGTTAAACTCTGCCGCTTCACTTTTACAAGTCCCTGGTGAGTAACTAGAGGGGCCATTGATGGCCGTGGAGAGGTCACACATCAAAATTCATATAGGCTACTGAAAGAAGGATTTAGATCTGCCTTGGCCTATTCATGGTGCTTCTGTTCGTACTCAATTTACCATGACGATACCTTTGAATTCCCAGTGGTTTACGTGAGGTTTGTCAGAACTTGGAGTGGTTAATGTGCTTCGCGTTCATTGTACTACGCTGTTACTGCCTTAGAGTGTATGGGCAACACGGAACTGCAAAGTGAACAAGCCTAGGCAGCGTTCTCACATTTCTTGCCAATTCCACTGTCCAAATTTGATGGTTTCACCTCTCGAATATCTGACAAACTATATTTTCGGCAGGCGACGGAATAGAAATTTGCTCTTTATCGATCGCACTCAAATAGGTAGCTCTCTCCGCAGCACTTTTGAATCTCCGATGAGATGTGCTGTTTTGTGATACTCTTTCCCAGAGGACGGACTATCACAACTGATGGTTCCTCGATGTCACTCATTCAGCAGTTCGTCCTGTTTGATGGAAGCGAAATTTTCTGTACCCGCTATAGCTGATACATTTATTATGCCCTCTACAGCTGATTGCTTCTGGATGTAGGCTTATTTTATCTTGGCTTGAAGGCGTGATGAGTGTGCTACAACAATAAGATGAAAAACTGAATTAGATGGATAAGTCTCGTGTCAAAACGTAGAGCCAATCAATTCTTGTAAAGTAAATTCAACAACACTGAAACGTTTACTAACATTCCTGCAGTGACTCTGAAACATGAAAATGTCTTAACCGTTAAAAGTTATGCGCCTCTTAAACTACATTTTGAATTTAGTTTTCACCAGTTGAGTTTTCTTACGTTTCACATAAAAATTTTGAAACAAGAATTACTGTAACATACGTGTCCTGTGAGAACGCAGTTCGTGAAAAATAATAAGCAATCTGTTACATAACATTATAAAATCCCCCCTTTTTTTAATAAACCTCCAGAAGTGTCTCAGTCTAGTCAGAGAGTCCACAGAAGATGGTATAAGAGGCGTACAGTATAACTGGCAGTGCTTTTCCATCCGAGACTTACAGAGATGAGGACAATCCGTCCTTGGATTATCTTATTAAGTCGTCGCGTAGAATTTCCCCCAAAGCTATCGTAGTTGATGTCCCTCGCAGAAGCAACATCAGTGCTATCGGATTTTCTGGAAAGTATGTACCCTGAAATTTCTAAGTGATGAAATCGAGAGCTATAATAGTTGAAATAATGTTCTTCGATGTCCTTACGATGTGTTTGTTTACCAAGACACCATAATCTGATAATAAATGAGACAATATGTTACTTATTAACTCAAAGCTAACTATTTCCTGAGACCATGGTTTTAACAACAGAACTAGATCGAACAGTATCCTGTCGGTGACTGGTGACTACAGCGCTCAATCTAGATCTTGTACTTACAATCATGAAACTTTGTAGTGTTCGTACAGCTTCGTTATCTTGACATTATTAATCTCTTTATTGAAATGACTGCTTCCTTGAGTCGCAGAGTTGTTGTAAGAAAATGTTTATGAGCAGTAGGCTTCTCCTAATACCTATAGAGGAAAAATCGGCTTTTGTTAGTAAATTTTTATTGAACAGAATCATCTGCTTCGCGCAAGATTGGCTGTGGTTTCCCTACGTATCATGCGCTAGCGTAACTGTCCTCGCAACTAGCCTCAGGACCTCACCTCATCTTCTACCGACTACGCCATACGGTATAGCAGCTACTTCAGCCAGCGTGGGAACTGAAATTTACTCCCTGCTATGCGTTCTGCAGTGCTGCTTGAGCTTGTTGAATGCTACTAATGTCTCCATACGCAGCGTGAAAGTGTAAATCTGAAAAATAAGGGAATGAAGGTAATCTGAAAATAAGGGGTATCTTACGAAATGCTGGCAGTTGTAAAGCTTATGGTCATCCTAAACACTAATTCGTCACATTTAGTTCTCTGTATCGTGCATATAATGTTTCCTGCCAGATGTGATAGTGTGTAAAGTTATTTTCCTTGTAGCTGTATGGGTCAGAGAAAGAGAGCTGTCTCGCTATGTCAAGATAGGAGGTGTGAGGTAGCCAGTCCCATGTGAACACCTGTATTACTATTAACAAAGTAAAGGTGTGCGAACACTCAAGCGCTAAACACATGTACTATTTACTTTAATATTCTTTAATTGGTAACGGTCATATTTCAGCACGGTTAGGAAAGAATTTGAATCATAAAATTTTATGTCTATATATATATTTTAAACTAGTGTGTAGCTCTAACGCTACAATGTTTTTACGGATTGTCTTTACTGTTAGAATTACATTTGTGTTTACAGATCTTTAATGTTACGCGATACAATACAAAAACGGTTCAAATGGGTCAAGTCACTATGGGACTTAACATCTGAGGTCATCAGTCCCTTAGACTTAGAACTACTTAAACCTAACTAACCTAAGGACATCACAAACATCCATTGCCGAGGCAGGATTCGAACCTGCGACCGTAGCAGCAGCGCGGTTGCGGACTGAAGCGCCTAAAACCGCTCTGCCACAGCGGCCGGCTTACGTAATACAGTCTAGGGTAGTAATGTGACATGGTTCTGAGTGCAGATATTTCTGTAAACTGGAAATGATGTTCTGCTATCGCGAACTTCTTAGTATACACCAGTCTTTAGCGGTTTCAATGGTCGTGGTGACTCCCCAATCGAAGAACAGGAAGACCAGAGAGCTGCGCCTAACGGCAACGAATGTCTGTGAGCGTGAAAGGAATAGAAATGGAAAATCTAACACAAGTAATAATGACAAATATCCACCTCTGCAGATGGACAGTGAAGCTCCATGCGAAGCGTCAGGATAGAGTTAAACCTCAGCCTATCAGACAGGTGAGCGCTTCGTGCACTATATCATCTTTCATTATGAGTGGTTCCTGCTAATATGTATTCAGTATTTCAGAACCGAAATTACATCGTCACCCCTGCAATAACAGTATCAAAAATTAATTAGTCAGTGCTCATACCTCAGTGTTACAACAGTGCGTGTAGAACTTTGATTGTCATTTCGTGTTAATGACGGCGAATAATGTAGAAGTTTTTGCACAGTTTTGTTTAATGTGTGCGAGTATTTTCTCATGGTCTTCAGTCGGAAGACTGGTTTGATGCAGTTCTCCAGGCTAGGCTATCCTATGCAATTTCTTCAGGTCTGCATAACTATGGTAACCTACATCCACGAGAACCAGCTTAGTGTAGTCATGTCTTGGTCTCCTTCTAAGATTTCTGCTCCTCAGTCCTCTCTATTACTGAGCTGACTACTCCTTGAAACCTGAGGATTTACAATATCTGGGCATGAACCTTCCATACTCTGAAAGCAGCTTCACAAATAGTAACTACATTTGAAATAAGCCCTAAATGACCAAGTATGTACAGGATTTCCCTCGGCTCTGAAGGCCCCATAACTTCATATGTACGTATAACGTATGTGACAGCTGAATTTCCTACTCATAGAACTACCATCTAAGGCAGTCCCTCATGACTGGTACCGGAAACGGAATAGAGATAGACCGTACCGTGACAGTAGGAAATTACGTTATCCTAAAGCTGCAGTGGTGGATGGATCCAATTCAGTGGTGGTTTAAATAAAGCAAGAACGATGACGATTTCTTGTACGTTGTGCCATGTCACATAAAAGACAATATTTGGGCACCAACCAGTCGGTATGCAGTTAACATCCTGTTACCAAATTCAGCATCGTCACTAAAACCTAATTTACTTCAGGTTTCCACAGTCCACACAGTGCCGGCCGGAGTGGCCAAGCGGTTCTAGGAGCTACAGTCTGGAACCGCGCGACCGCTGCGGTCGCACATTCGAACCATGCCTCGGGCATGGATGTGTGTATTGTCCTTAGGTTAGTTAGGTTTAAGTAGTTCTAAGTTCTAGGGGGCTGATGACCTCAGAAATTAAGTCCTATAGTGCTCAGAGCCATTTGAACCAAGTCCCCACAGTGAGGCGTTACGGTTACTACTTTATACCCCAGAGGCGATATTATGTTGTATATGACACAAAGCTCAATTATTCTACAACGTTATTTATAGATTTCCAGCAGATGTATAACAAACTAGGGGAGATTTCAAAAGTGGTGCTCTGCGTAACGCTTCGGCGTTTGTGAAAGATGACAAACTACGATAACAAGGTGTTTTCATCACAATAGCAATCTTATCGAAATGCAGTTTTGGAAAATGTGTCATTCTGTGTGACACCAGAATGCGGAAAGTCTAGTGTAAATGATTGTTATTTCAGGGAATTTATGAATTATTGGTTATTCTTTCTTGGCGCCCTATTACCTTCGTTTTCATAGAATGGACCCTTTGCCCAGTCTCAGACCAAGTGGTTCTGGTATTCTTAGGTTTTTCTGCCTGGGGAACTGTCCATGTTGTGATCCATTTTATTGTCTCAACTTATACTTTACTTTAACTTTCGTAGAAGTATAAAACTTTTCTAGGTAAACTGGTTGTATTCTTATAATACATCCATATAATTTAACCTGTTTGTTTTTTATATTCGAAAATATGTTGATATACATTTGAACGTACTTATGTTCCCTCAAGCTTTACATTACTTCTCGGATGTCATCAATGTGTCTCTTTCATTTTGATGGGCTTACTTCATATCCATATAGACGGTCTGATTTGATGAACGTGTTGCAGTGTCTCATCACTGTGTGCTTTGAAATGCATTTTTTGTGTAAATGTCCTTTTTTAGTCTGAAGACTGTTTGCTGTAATTGTAAGAATTTCATTGGTAAAGATTTTGCCCAGGCTCTCGAATGTCTTCTCCTGAAGATATGAATGGTGAAATTCATTTAGTCTTTCTGCCTTCAGTATCTAGAATTTTGTGCGAAAATTTGTTGTGGGAGAGATACTTTGTTTTCCCTTTTTTTTTTCGAAATATGCATGGAGGATTGCTCTACCTGCTATTTCTTTGAGACTTTCTATTTGTTTGAGCTATCTCAATGTCGTTACACAAAATGCAGAGTCGTTAGCAAAAGCTAACTAGTCTGACTTGTTATTGATGATTACGTGTTATAACTGGCTGATCTATTTTTAGCTTCGATTTGTGTTTACGTCAGTATTGGATTACTTTTTGTAAGATGCCGATGTAAGGCGATGGAGAGACTTTCAATTCCGCCGAATGAAGTGGCGCGTTGATAAGGCCCTGAACTCTGATTCGGGATGACGTGGTGCAAATCCTGATGCAGGCGTCCACACTTAATTATTTAGTAGTTTCCCTAAATCGCTTAAGGTAAACGTCCGGGTGGTTCCTTGACAACTGACGCGGAAAATTTCCTTTTCCATATTTCCCATATCTGTGCCTGTGCCCCGTATCTAATGAAACTGGTGTTGATGGAAGGTTAAAAATGAAAGTTATTTCCGTCCTTGTCTCAGTTATTTTTCAGTAATAACGTGAAAAGCGTAATGACTATCTAATACAGCAAGAATGAGAGGAGTGATCGGGAAGAGGCATGGCGCCTAAATTTTAATAACTAAAGGTTTTTGTTCTGTAGCATATCCTTACTGGTTTGCTCTGTGAGGCGTGGTCGTATATGAACGATAACCTACAGCTTGTGGGAGCAGTTTGTTACCACTGTGGACGCTTTTTTTTAGCAACTTTCCCTGCTCTTTTTCCCCTGGTGTGCCGCCATATTTCAGATTGCCTACCTACAAATGTGACAGGTACTTCCGCACAAGTGGAACGTCACACTTGAGGGGCTTACGGACGACTGAGCAGTGACCAGCTGAGTGTTAGTGCCAAGAATGCGTCCCCTAGTTATGCAGCTAGTCCTGCTTATCTCGACATAACACGAGGCACCGTGGCCGTGAGTTCATGACGACGAAGCTGCAACATCACGACCAACAGGTCACCGCTCGTATTGTCAAGTGTCTAAAAATAGTGCAAGTTGTCTATGTGAGTAGTAACAGTATTAACAGATCTTCATGAATGGTGGTCAACGAATCAGTTACCTCCGCTTCATGTTATTGGTGTCACCGAAATGTATGACACAAATGGGAGATGCTCTGTCGACAGCTGATTTTAAGTGACCAGTGACTGAACTGCGGGAGACCACGAATTTTATAGCCATGAATTTAAACTCATGACCCAACGCAATCCTCGTAACGTGCAATGTTTCCGAGAAGACGGCGATCAACAATCTGCAGCTAAATTACAATCTCGAACCCTTTATTCACGGCGTTTATCGTTAACCTCTACTCGCAAACTCAAGACAGAAAAGCTCCAGTTTCAGCGATAACAGCGATCGGTAATTTGACGCAGTCGCTGGTTACCTGAAAGTATCCTCACACTGGCTACACGGGTCGCCAAGTTTGGCACTTGGTTGCAGATTATAGGCGACACAAGCAGATCCCAAACGAAAAAAGAATGATAGGAAGAAAAATAAAGAAGTCCAAAATAAGTTGATGAAAATTACGAAGTAAAGTACTGGAAATAAAAAATTACCTTTAAACCAATTACTTGAATAACAGTAACAATCGAAGTCTGTTTATTATACACAGAAAAATAGAAAAATACTCCGCTGCATTGAATGAGACTCGAAGCCACGACGTTCTACGCGTCAGATTCATACGCTAAAAATGCGCTACGCAATTATGCTGCGTAATGCTTTTTTATTTATGACTCCTGTATCTCAGTCGCAATGATTAACTGCAGCCTTCCAAAATTCAGCTTTAGATAATGCCGTGCGGGGCTTATCTAATGGCAGCCGATCTCTGTGACAGAACAGCTGTATATATGACGCTGAACCACGTCTTGTGCAGAGCGATCCATTACTGTTTGGTTAGTGCTGAGTATGCAACCTGAGTATGTCGTCAGCATCGATGTGTGTGTGTGTGTGTGTGTGTGTGTGTGTGTGTGTGTGTGTTGTCTTTGGTGTTGTTATCATTTGTGATGAAATAAAAGAGCCAGACCCAGGATTCGGGATCCAAACACATCAAGAGAGAAGGCCGGGCAAGGAATTGACAGTCAAACGACTAATTGTTGTGGCAGTCTGGCAACGGTGCATGGTTCGGTCGCGACGCTGAGCGCTCCGATTGGAGGAAACCAGCTACAACTCCTGAAATATTAACTATCAAGTAATTTTAGTCAGACTATAGTCACAACGCACCCAAACCATGTGGTATGAATTCCTATGTGGTAAGTTATAAATGAGACAACCAGATAAACACTGGGATGACAAAAGTCGTGGGATACCTCCCAGTACAGTGTCGGACCTCTTTTTTCCTGCGTAGTGCAGCAACTCTACGTGACATAGACTCAACAAGTCGGTTGAAGTCCCCTGCAGAAATACTGAGCCATGTTGCCTCTATAGCCGACCATAAATGCGAAAGTGCTCCCAGTGCAAGATTTTGTGCACGAACTGAGCTCTTTATTATGTTCCATAAATGTTCGATGGGGCACATGGTGAGCGATGTGAGTGGCCAAATCATTCGCTCGAACTGTGCATAATGTTAACGAAAACCCACCGCGAACAATTGTGGGCCTGTGACACGGCGCATTTTCATCCATAAAAATTCCATCGTTGTTTGGGAACATGAAGTCCCTAAATGTCTACAACTGATCTCCAAGAAGCCGAGCATAACCATTTCTACTCACTGGTTTGTTCAGTTGGAGCAGAGAACCCAGTCCATATCCCGCAAACACAGCCCACATCATTATGGAGCCACCACCAGCTCGCACAGTGCCTTGCTCGCAACTGTTGTCCATGGCTTCTTGAGGTCAGTGCCGCAGTCGAACCGTGCCATCAACTCCAACCAACCGAAATCGGACCTCAACTGACCAGGTCACTGTTTCCCAGTTGTCCAGGGTCCAACCGACACGGTCACGAGCCTAGGAGAGGCGCTACAGCCTATGTTGTGCCGTGAGCAAAGGCATTAGAGTTGGTTGTCTGCTGCCATAGCCCATTAATGCCAGATTTCACAGGACTGCCCTAGCGGATACGCTCGTCGTACATCGAACACTGATCTCTACTTCTATTTCACGCAGTGTTGCTTGTCTATTAGCAATGACAACTCTACAGAAACGCCCCTGCTCTCGGTCGTTAAGTGAAGGCTGTCGGCCCCTGCTTTGTCCGCGATGAGAGGCAATTCCTGAAATTAATTGTTCTCGGCACACTCTTTATACTGTGGATCTTTGAATATTGAATTCCCTAACGATTTCCGAAATGGAATGACCAGTGCTTGTAGATCGAACTACCATTTCGCGTTCAAAGCCTGTTAATTCCCGTCGTGCGACCCTAATAAAGTCGGAAACATTTTCATACGAACCATCTATCTACAAATGAAGATTCTACTTTATCGTTGCCATGGTTCCGTGATCTGCTACATTGTCAGTACTATTGTCGATAGAACAGTGTGAAACTTCCACAGAAACAACCTTCAGCCACTTTGGATTATGTGTCATCTGTAATTTCACCTGCAGAAAATTTGTGGACTGATATAAAGCTCATAGTTATTCGGAACTTGTATTCTGTACTAGCATCACATACTGTAATCAAAGAAATGACGCTCCAGCTGAGATCTAGATACGTAGTGTTTTGTGTTCTCTTAACAACGAATTCACATTTGGGAAGACGACGGTTCAAATCCGATTCCGGCAACCCAGATTTACTTTTCCCGGGATTTCCCTAAAGCTTTCCAGGCAAATGCGGGGATGATTCCTTTCAAAGGGCATGATCGATATCTTCAATATCTGTAATACAATCCATGCTTCTTAATCCAGTCAACGATGGAAAATTTGCGGAAAAAATCATTCATTTGCAAATTTTTTAGCAGTACTAAAATGGAGAGTTAAGAACAACACACTAAAAATCTTGACTGGTGGTGTGCGAGGGTTCAGGTGGGGGGTTTAAAGGTGCTTTTTTAAGTTTTTCTTGAATAACTCGAAAACCGTAGCTCCTAGCGAAAATTTTTCCCGCAAAAAATTAAACTACACTAACCTTTTTACAATAAAGAACCTACGTTTTTTTTCTTTAGGACTGATTGTTTTCGCGTTTCAGGGGATGGCAATATTGCAAATTACTAAAAATATTATACTAATGGTAAAAAATTAGTGTTTATCTTTAAATGGAATGGGTTAAAACAGATTTGAAATGTGTGTATCACATCTAATTGCAGTAGCCGCGTATTGAGGGATAAATCATGTTCAGGGGGTGTAACAGGGTGGAAGGGGAAGATGTGTGTCGTAGAAGTGAAATGAAAAGCAGGTCGCTAGGTGATGTTCACGAATTTCCCTCTTTCATACGTCTGCTAACAGAAGGTCAAGTAGGCGATTACCCATTCAATGCATCTCACAACGTCACAGGAAGCAACTCAGGGTATATCACAAATTTGTACTGACCCTCCACAGCGTGCATTATAAATCAGTGGCGACGAAATGTCGTGCCTAAGGAGCGTATATTTTGCGCAAAGTGTGTTAACACAACGTGAAAGGCAGATATGAGTTACTAAAACCACTTACGCAAATAATTTCTATGAACAAAATCTACGTAAATATTTGCACTTTCTTCTATACTGCTACTGAAAAAACTGATTCTCAGTCATTCTGTACGGCACCTGCATTGCTCTGGGAAACGCAACTTTTCTCACCATGAGCGCTGCACGTTCGCGCCACATGACTCCTCTAGCCAAACTGATGAACAACTCGGCCATCCGGACATGCTTCCCGTCCGAACCAGATGCTCAATTTAATGGTAGTAATGTCTACTGTCCAATCACCTTTTTTTTTCTCAAGGAATCCTGTATTTCTGCAAGAGGCTCGGACCCTGTTGTGCATCCGCACTGACGATATCAAGACTGTGACGTCTACAGATATGCTATTCATATGTACGTGTGGTGTCTGTTCCGTCGCATACGTCCGACAAAACACCATACTGTTGGTGATACAGAGGTCGTAAATATCAAATTTCGAAAGAAAGACAGACACCAGCTGCGTCCCACGTTCTCAACTGTCTTACGCTAGTAGTGTCCACTGTCCATTCACCTACCTGCTCGCAGCGAGACCAGCATTCTTGCAAGAGGCTCCTGTTGTGCACCAGCAGAGAAGTTACCACGACATATTTTTATGTGCGTGTGTGTTGTGTGGTGCCTGTGACAGACCTATATATCTACCGTATTGTGACACCGACTTTGCTTTTTTATTTAACATATACATTTTTCTGTGGCACGGAAATAGCCTTCTTAGTCGATTTCAGTGACGTAACGAATGTGTAACTTGACCATATAGCAATAGGGCAAAAGGGCCGCAAATCACAGAGACATCATCAGGAAAACGATCCCGCAAATATATTATGTTTTATCAAACGTTAACAGTTACGTGACATATGTATAGTTGGTGTCCTTACTATTATGATTTTGACATAAAATGTTCAAGATGTTGATCTTGAACACAGATACATTCTTTAAAGCGATTCCGGAAACACGGTAATGCATGTCGAATACACCTGGACCTATTCCAACACAGGCCTGTGTACTACGGCTTTTAATTCTTTCGGGGATCGTCGGTGTTTCATTGTAGACTTATTGCTTTAATTTTCCTTATAGATGAAGTTAAAGAAGTTTTATGCCAGGTGGCGAATAGTACATGTGGTGTTTCCCGATCGACCTATGCAAGGAACTCCCAATATTTTGTTATGAAGAACTGTAATCATCTGTGTGAAATAGGCACAATACCCATATGGTTGGTAGCATGTGAATTGCCCTACGCCCATTCTGATTTCTTCAAATAAATGCAGCTGTATATACACTCCTGGAAATTGAAATAAGAACACCGTGAATTCATTGTCCCAGGAAGGGGAAACTTTATTGACACATTCCTGGGGTCAGATACATCACATGATCACACTGACAGAACCACAGGCACATAGACACAGGCAACAGAGCATGCACAATGTCGGCACTAGTACAGTGTATATCCACCTTTCGCAACAATGCAGGCTGCTATTCTCCCATGGAGACGATCGTAGAGATGCTGGATGTAGTCCTGTGGAACGGCTTGCCATGCCATTTCCACCTGGCGCCTCAGTTGGACCAGCGTTCGTGCTGGACGTGCAGACCGCGTGAGACGACGCTTCATCCAGTCCCAAACATGCTCAATGGGGGACAGATCCGGAGATCTTGCTGGCCAGGGTAGTTGACTTACACATTCTAGAGCACGTTGGGTGGCACGGGATACATGCGGACGTGCATTGTCCTGTTGGAACAGCAAGTTCCCTTGCCGGTCTAGGAATGGTAGAACGATGGGTTCGATGACGGTTTGGATGTACCGTGCACTATTCAGTGTCCCCTCGACGATCACCAGTGGTGTACGGCCAGTGTAGGATATCGCTCCCCACACCATGATGCCGGGTGTTGGCCCTGTGTGCCTCGGTCGTATGCAGTCCTGATTGTGGCGCTCACCTGCACGGCGCCAAACACGCATACGACCATCATTGGCACCAAGGCAGAAGCGACTCTCATCGCTGAAGACGACACGTCTCCATACGTCCCTCCATTCACGCCTGTCGCGACACCACTGGAGGCGGGCTGCACGATGTTGGGGCGTGAGCGGAAGACGGCCTAACGGTGTGCGAGACCGTAGCGCAGCTTCATGGAGACGGTTGCGAAAGGTCCTCGCCGATACCCCAGGAGCAACAGTGTCCCTAATTTGCTGGGAAGTGGCGGTGCGGTCCCCTACGGCACTGCGTAGGATCCTACGGTCTTGGCGTGCATCCGTGCGTCGCTGCGGTCCGGTCCCAGGTCGACGGGCACGTGCACCTTCCGCCGACCACTGGCGACAACATCGATGTACTGTGGAGACCTCACGCCCCACGTGTTGAGCAATTCGGCGGTACGTCCACCCGGCCTCCCGCATGCCCACAATACGCCCTCGCTCAAAGTCCGTCAACTGCACATACGGTTCACGTCCACGCTGTCACGGCATGCTACCAGTGTTAAAGACTGCGATGGAGCTCCGTATGCCACGGCAAACTGGCTGACACTGACGGCGGCGGTGCACAAATGCTGCGCAGCTAGCGCCATTCGACGGCCAACACCGCGGTTCCTGGTGTGTCCGCTGTGCCGTGCGTGTGATCATTGCTTGTACAGCCCTCTCGCAGTGTCCGGAGCAAGTATGGTGGGTCTGACACACCGGTGTCAATGTGTTCTTTTTTCCATTTCCAGGAGTGTATGTTAAGAGAGGTTGATGGTTGTGACTATTTAGAGAACCATTAAAAAACAGGGACCAATTAAGTGATACTTAAAAAAACATGCATTACACGTTGGCACACCAACTTCATTGTTTATGAATTTCTCTCACCCGGCGTGGATGGGCAACTGACAAGTAGTGAATGTTATGAAGAGTGATGTGCCCATTGTTTGTAAACGATGCCTCATCCACAGACAGAATGTTGTCTAACAGATGTTGAAAGTCATTCCCGTGAGTCTGTTAACTGAGTGAAATGTGTTAAACATATATGACGGGATGTGGTATTTTCAGAACACTCCTGATCCTATTCGCACATTCAAGGTGCCTCGCAGTGACATCTGGAATGTGTGTTACTGCTGCTAAAATGATAGTTGCATATTTAGCATCAGTTGCTGTTCTTTTTCGTTCTAATATTCTATTTTTCACACTTATGAATCTTGAGTTCTGTAAGTAAAATTTACAGACGCAGGTTGTGAGGTTTTCTCACTATCGGCATAGCACACAACAGCACCTCTATTCTCTTATCACAACAACAGATAACAGACGGATGGGCTTCAAGAAAAGAGTGCATATGAACCGCACCTGTGTTAGCTATTTGCTTACATTTGTTACAGTAGGATCGATTATTGTCGGAACTCTTTTTCTGTCAGAGGGATACTGCTTTGTGACTTTACTATCTTTCAAATCTTTACGTAGCAGTTTATGCCAAAACTATCACATAACCCGTTTTATAATTTCGTACGCAGATCCCAATAGTCAGTAAAGTCAAATCGTTTACATTGCATGAACACTGCGAGCAATATTTATTACTATCAGTGATGGCATTGCTAATTTCTGCTACTACTTCTTTCCTATTGATCTGGTGAGAGAGTTTTGTTACTGAAGCAGCTTTGTAAGGGCTTTTAGCTGATTCATGGAAGGAAAGTGAACAGAGGAGCTGTAAAGTTGTTAGGTGCTGAAATTCATTTCTGATCTGGGAAAAGAACGAGGAGGGGAGGGGGGGGGGGGAGGTCTGTGGTATCTGCCCAGCAGGATTAGCCAGGAGGCCGGGCGGCTTGCCGTACTAACTGAACTGTACAAGAAGAGAAAAAGGATACATTTTGGAGCTATATAAATATGAAGTCCAGGTGAAAACATGCGCCTCATAGTGTGGGAGCAGCCGTTAATCTCTGGTATGGCTTGCCACAATGTTTGTTCGAATTCTAGAAAGGGGTTTTCTGATTGACTCATAGCAGCTGTATCGGCAGAATGGGCGAGTTGCAACACACGCCTACGTGCAGGGCTTTGGATTACGTATTCAAAATACGTAATGTAGTGGGAGACATTTCTTGCCTTCTGCCCTGTGCCACACTTTTCTGGTTAACCATTACAAAATCAAGAGGAGTGGGAAATTGTTAAACTTGTTTATAAAAGTATAATGACCGGAATTGGAAAAGTCTGTTGCAGTTGGCAAACGAGATTCCAGAGATGGCAGAACCAGCTAAGTGTCAGAGAGTAAAGTCAGAACCCGCTTCGCTTGGGGATGCCGTTGAGAACACCCTTGCTCTGGGGGTGCGGAGACGACACTTTGTCCAGGGTTGAAGCTGACTAGCAGAGAGAGAGACATCTCCAACTTAGAGCCGGGTACAGAGACCGAGCTAACCTTAAAATTTTCAGCCACTGCTGCAGCAGTCCTCTACGCTCACTCATCATAAAGAGTGGTAGGCATGCGCCGTTATTGCAGGTACTGACATGAGGGGAACGCGAAGTTAATTAATTTGGAACAGGGTCTCATTTCATGGGTCATATTTTCGCAGCCAGCTACTTGCACCAATCGTGCGCTTCGGCCGAAGTATTTGTTTTCGTTCATGCATTTCTGGGATCTTTTCTTCAGGCATCCTTTTTCGAAATCATTAGCCTTATTCGTGACATTGTTTTACCCCGTTCATTTACTCAGTGCACACAGACAGGAATGCCAAAGCGGTATTAAGTATTTACAACCATTTGTCTGCTTTTTAATGTTTGCAGGCCTGATTCCGTGGGTAAATCAGTTTTTGCTGTCTTATGGCCATAAACCAATTTGTTACAGTGACCACAAATTCCGTTTCGTAGTCTTTATTAATATGTCCATGTGAGTTGTGGTACCCATACATACATTTTTAATTGGGAAACCTCTAGTAATCGTCACTTAGCAAGATGTTACCCTCCGCGTGACCGTGTACGTTTTGCATTTGCGTGATATTTTGGAGAGCCTCTGTTAGCTGTAGGTCAGCGGGGACTGGGTCTGTGGTATGCTAAGCAACTGAACTGGCACCTCACGTAATAATTTGGCGACTACTGTCCAGGATTCTATTTTCGAAATCCTGCAATCCTCTGATTTTCGTAGTCATTTTTGCAGTTCAATACACTAAAATACTTCCCCGACCATTTAAATCATTTGTTTATTGATCATTTCAACCAGAAACGCAGATGCAAATGCCACAATATAGAGAGACCCCAAGAATTTTAAGGAAATATACGTTTTTTTTATTATGCTATTGTGTTCTTATATTAGAACAACAACAGGGCTGGTGAGTAAAGACAGTCATTGTCCTGAGTTTCAAAACTGAAATTTTGACTGGTATATTTCCATGTGTTTGTGTTTTTTGGTAGGATTTCGATGTATTCCGAGTGTTTCTAAGTCAGAAATTTCGTATTGGGGGAGGTGTTTTACTTGCATCAGTGTTTGGGTATACCAAGGTTAACAAGTTCTCATGCACATAGTTTAGAAAAGATGAGTGAAACTAATAAGGAAGTAGTTAGTTCCTCCTTAACTGCTAACCGTAAATTTAATATGGAAATCGAGCAAAGCAGTCTGCGGAATACTGAAGTCTGAATAAGTCACAGTGTTAGCAAGTTGTAAGGGTTGGTAGTGACAGATGGTGAAACTAGTAAGATGCGGTTTAACAGAGAACAATCCGAAACTGAGTCGCTATGTGAGGGGAATGTGAAAATGCCACAGGCTGTGGAAACCTCCATAGCTACATGGCACAAGGGAGTAACACAGAGAATTACCGGCTATGCTCCAACTCTCTCTTCACGGCCACCTTTTGAGCTTCGGACCTTCTTGCATCAGATGACATTGAGATAGCAAGCGTCGGTACGAAAAGAGCGACCAACAGTATAAAAAGACAGAAGAGCTGTAGAAAAAGAGAGAATAATTAAAAAGGAAAGAAAAACAGGAGACAACTTCGCGGCGCTGGTGCTCATCGGTGAAGACGAAAAGATTGAGGCACATTTCAAAGGAAAATAAGGGACATTTCAGGAAATTAGAGCAGCAGTTAATGGGTTACATACAAGAGTGTGGCGAAAATTTGGTAGAAATGGAAAAAAATTATGAGGTAGAAGATCAAGAAATCAGGAGATAAGACGTAGCACGTAACTAAGGAACAAGTCAGTGTTTGCGCTGAGAAATTAGGCACGCTGTCTCGAAGTGAAGGGCAAAAGATTAATTGCGCAAGGACGTTGATGTTATTAATGGAATGGAGTAGTGACGGCTTAACACAAGTCAAGAAACGAGAAGAGCAGTTGTCGTTATGTAGTGATGCGAGTTCGGGTAGGTCTGTTCCAGTGTATCTGAAAGATCAGGAGGAAATAAGTGAGTTGTTCCATGTGATGAAATACAGGCACATGTCAACTACCCAACCTGTGAAGTGCTGGTAGGATTGTTCAAGAAGGGAGAACATAACACTGGTTCAGAGAATAGTACGGAAATAGAAGAAACATAAGGAGCAAAGCAGATAGACGGAAAGAAGAAGAAGAAGAAGAAGAAGAAGAGTTACGTCATTTAATCGAAAGACTCTGCCTTATACGCGACGATCCTATACAGTTATTTTGGAATGCACAATAATAGGAACCCATCTAAATCACGTCCATTTAAATACCGTCCGTTTAAATCTAGAAGATACACAGCAATCCTACTTACAATCACTCAGTACTGAATGAGATACACTAGTCTCCATATTCTGATCAATAAATATTTCACTTAGTTCAGTAATTATGAATTTATAAACAATTATTTATGGAAACGACTATTCTTCTTCTATCAATAGTAGATGCGCATATTTTCTATACTAGTTGTTATGTGGTGCTCATACGTAAAAATTACGTTAATATCTCTCCACCTCTTGAGGAGCTTTAATGAAGCCATCGACTTATTTGATTCATTTTCCGTCCCTAATACCTTTATCCTTACACCGTGAACTAGGAGCTTCCAGCAAGTCCGGCTTGTTTACAAATGTCTCTTTGTATTCTGTGTGTAATCTAGAAGAGCTATCCCGCCTGATACCAGTAACAACAGCAAAGTCAAATCGATATTTTGCTGGGTGAGGGTAGGAGTATTTGTGCTAACTGATGAAACTGAATGAAGGAAGCTGTTTGGTGAACAGCCTTTGATAAGACCTGACATGGACCACAACCTAATGAAAGACGATTATATGACCTCAAGAGATAAGCAGGGCGTAATTGAATGTGTAAAGATAATGTCGGGAAGAGGTGTTTTTCTAGAAGAGTACGGTGAACGGAGTTTTATGGCATAAAGCAATAGGACACTCCAGATAATAAGTTAAATCTCTTTATACGTCCTGGCTCATCTGCTCATCTTCTAAACGATCTTCAAACTCGTTGTATTTAAGAACTCAGATGGTCCCTGATCTTATGCTTATTTTTATTTCTTTAATTTTAACACAGTTGGACATACGTGTCGGAGGCATGTTGCTACAGTACGTGTCGTAACATGCACAAAACTTATGTGAAACAAAATAAAACGTATGGATAATAAGCTTCGGAAAGAAAGTAGAAAAACAGCAATATCAGTCACAAGCAACATGTAGCTAATATTTACTGCAGTTCTGGCAAGTAATAATAAAGATCAAGAAAAATATCAAGATATCGATTATGGCTTGTAAGTAAGTATGAGCGATGGTTTGGTCTGGGATGATCTAGAGGAGAAATGAATTACCTCGAAGGAAACGGTCTATTGACACACACTCAACATGGGTTTAGAAAACAATGTTCCTGTGAAACACAACTTGCTCTTTATTCACATGAAGTGCTGAGTGCTATTGACAAGGGATTTCAGATCGATTCCGTATTCCTGGATTTCAGGAAGGTTTTTGACACTGTACCATACAAGCGGATCGTAGTAAAATTGCGTGCTTATGGAATATCGTCTCAGTTATGTGACTGGATTTGCGATTTCCTGTGAGAGAGCTCACAGTTCGTAGTAAGTGACGGAAAGTCATCGAGTAAAACAGAAGTTATTTCAGGCGTTCCCCAAGGTAGTATTATAGGCCCTTTGTTGATCCTTATTTACATAAACGATTTGGCAGACAATCTGAGCAGCCGTCTTCTGTTGTTTGCAGATAACGCTGTCGTTTATCGACTAATAAAGTCATCAGAAGGTGAAAACAAACTGCAAAACGATTTAGAAAAAATATCTGAATGGTGCGAAAAGTGGCAGTTGACACCAAATAACGAAAAGTGTGAGGTCATCCACACGAGTACTAAATGGAACTCTAAACTTCGGTTACACGATAAATCAGTCTAATCTAAAAGACGTAAATTCAACTAAATACCTCGGTATTACAATTACGAACAGCTTAAATAGGAAAGAACACATAGAAAATCATGTGGGGAAGGCTAACCAAAGACTGCGTTTTATAGGCAGGACACTTAAAAAATGTAACAGACCTACTAAGGATACTGCCTACACTACGCTTGTCCGTCTTCTTTTAGAATACTGCTGTGCGGTGTGAGATCCTTACCAGGTAGGACTAACGGAGTACATCGAAAAAGTTCAAAGAAAGGCAACACGTTTTGTAATATCGCGAAATATGGGACAGAGTGTCACAGAAATGATACAGGATTTGGGCTGGAAACCACTAAAAGAAAGGCGTTTTTCGTTGCTACGGAATCTTCTCACGAAATTCCAATCACCAACTTTCTCCTCCGTATGCGAAAATATTTTGTTGACACCGACGTACATAGGGCGGAACGATCACCACGATAAAATAAGGGAAATCAGAGCTCGTACGGAAAGATATAGGTGTTCATTCTTTCCGCGCGCTATACGAGATTGGCATAATAGAGAATTGTGAAGGTGGTTCGATGAGCCCTCTGCCCGGCTCTTAAATGTGATTTGCAGAGTATCCATGTAGATTCAGATGTAGAAGAACTAAAGTTTTGATGGCTTGGTTGGGTAAACTATAATCAACACTGTGCCTGGGTGGTTTCATTTAAGGGTGAAAAGTATACAGTTTTTCCCATCTTGTGTGACCCCAGGGAATGAACCTAGTATGTTTCAGGGTATCAGTGGTGTTCACTATATACCGTTTTGTACGGGTACAAGTAACTGCCTTAGCTTGAACAGCATGTAATTAGTCCCAAGAACATGGAAATTTATGCTCCAGTAGTTACAACATTATTGTAAGAAAGTTTGCTACCAGTATGAGCAGAATATTGTATCAGTAACTCTGTGCATCCTTTGTAACTGCAATTTCGGTTCAGTCTGTAACAGGAGAGCCATGATTTCTTCACTCCAAAACTGCTACAGTGAACTCTTTAGAGTTATATTTTACAGTTGAAAGAAAATCTGTAAGTATTTCAAGTAAAGGAACATTACTAGCATGGAAATGTTCAGAAAACTTTTCTTGCAGTACTCAAGCAGCATTCCACAGCGCCAAGTTTCTTACAGCTCACATACGATTCACACCTATTTCGAAATACACTGTATTCCTTACAGTCCAAAGCCTTCACCTAGAAATCCCGTTGGCGACGAGATTGTTAAGGATGGAACAAAAGCTCAGATAGAGGAAGGAAGCAGAAGGATATTATGCGTGTACTTTACAGAAGAACCATAGCAGCAGTCGACGTGGAGAAACCAAAGACAAAATGAACAAGGGGCCACATACGTTTTATAGGCGAGTACAGAATGCTAACTATTACTCTACGTCGCTTGCTACCATAGTTTCAAGCTTTTTCAGAAGGATTATGACGTCTGAATTAGGAAATGTGTAAATCACTCTCAGTAAATATTTAATGTCGGTAAAGTTGAACATTACTGTACATCAGTTGTTCATTACTACATTTTGAAACATCATCTACTTGTGTGTTGTATTAAGATACTCTACTGTCGTGTAGGATGCCAGTGCAAAAACGAGGACAACATTTGTGTACGATATGTAGGGTCATGGGGTCATTATACAGCTGTTCCTGCTTAATTATCCTCAGTAGGCTTAGTGCAGCCCATTACAGTCTTCCCACTCAGGAAAGAAACCTTGGAATTAGCGAGAACTCAACCTGTGTTCTCCACATGGTAATCAGACACGTAGACACCTCTGCTACGGACGAGAGCCAGATAATATATGATAAAAATTGTTCCGTACTTTTCCTAATCTACGTACTGTAAACGTAAGTATAGTTCAAATGGCTCTGAGCTCTATGGGACTTAACTTCTGAGGTCATCAGTCCCCTATAACTTAGAACTACTTAAACCTAACTAACCTAAGGACATCACATACATCCATGCCCGAGGCAGGATTCGAACCTGCGACCGTAGCGGTCTCGCGGTTCCAGACTGTAGCGCCTAGAACCGCTCGGTCATTCCTGGCGGCAGAATAGGCAATTTGCTAGTTAACTTCTAGTTCCTGATCAGCTCGCATGCATGAACTCTCACTCTCTCTCTCTTTCTCTTTCTCTTTCTTTTTCTATCTCTCCCGCCCACCCACCCATCCACACACACACACACACACACACACACACACACAAACTCCAGCCTGCTCTCATGCAGTACTTATATAACTGTCTTGTTCATGCAGAATGTTGTTCTGCATTACGAAAGACACGAAGCATTCTCATTAGAAGTAATACAGTTTGGAAGGTTAAACTGTGATTTTCCAGTGCAAGGCGACAAGTGGAGTAACGAGAGGCTGTTGCTGACGCGCTGATTCGAGCTGTCGGCAGTGCAGACGGATGGCTGTCCCTGACCTGGGGCGACTCGCCACGCCGAGCCTTCCCTTACCATCATCTTTAACGCCCCATTAGAGCTGCCTTATAAATCACCCTGTGGTCAACGCCTCGCTGGTAATCGCTACACCATTAAGACGGCTCTCCCCAGCGCTCCATCTCTCCTCAAAATAAATCACCCGTATCATGTGCATGCCTCTTGTATGCTAGCGTTTTTGCTGCATGGCAGATATTACTGATCGCAACACATATAACTGAAGAAGTAACTATTTGCAGAAACGATGTATAATAGTGTACTAAAATCATCCAAAATGCTAAACATACCACTAAAAAATCGAGGTTAGGTGGCAGGACTCTGGAATGGCCATCTCATGAGATAATTGGAAGCCCAGCCTTTGCACATTAATTCTTACTCGGTGATCTCACGTAAGCTAAATCAAAAGCATTCCATAGCATTTCATTCTTGTAGGTCATCAGCGATTCCCGCCTCCAATCTAATCAAATACCACACTAATGTTCTGCCTCTAAGCACCTACTACTTGGAGCCACATTACTCCTTGCAATAAGTCTATCAGAATTTTGGGAATAATGCTTCCTCAAATTTTATGTTTTTACAGAAAAAAATACAGCCATGCTGGAAGAATGGTTTTATAGCTTAACTGCGTCGTACTGTCCATTCACCACCGAGTAGTACCTACCAAAATGTCTTCATGACGTCATTTTGTTTCCCTTTGTGACTGTAATAATCAGTTTCAACTACGATAAAACATCCACTGATTGTCCTACCATTAGTAGCGCTAGAAACCGGCCAGTACGATGCATTTTCATAACATTCATGACATGCAAGATGAATCAAAGCTTGAGACATAAATATAAATAGATCACATAATTTTGTCTTCCACATAATTTTACATTTTTCCCTCTCGATGCGTTTCGGAAGTTTTCCTCTGTAATCGAGTGACAATTTAACTTTTTAGGACACCATAAGATATGCCGATATTTCTAAAAATTACTGAACTTTTCTTCCTTAGCTGAAATACCTTTTGGCGGATTAGGGAAAAAATGCCGTTAGAAAATGTATCAAATAGAGTTAATTAGTTGGCATGATGGGTACTTCTTATCTCTAGAGATCATCATTGAACTTCACATAACGTACTCTTTAAAACTGCACCAAGTATGTTATAGATGTTTCTCTCTTCCACTTTTACGAAGGTGTTGAAGGTTTTTCAGGTTTTTGGGCAATAGTTACAGCGATTGTTACAAAACTAAAAATAAAAGCATTTCTACATTGTACATGGAAAGCTTTGTCATTAGCTTATTTACAAACATTTCACATGTAGATGTTTATAAAGTCACAATAATGCTACTCGTACAGTAATATGTATTGTTTCATGTACAAGAAAAGCACATGTAATGAAATTATGTTAAATCAGTAGCGTGTAATTAAGATAGCGGTCTAGTATTCTAATGATCTAGTTCTCCTTTTATACGAACCTCATGCTTGGCGTTGCATTCTGCCTTTAAATCAGGCACTGAGAGCGCTGCGAAAAATGCTTATATAACTAACACAACTCTTGAACACAGTCCACACTTCATGATTTGAGTTTTTAAATTACAGCTGAGTGAGAGCTGGAGATGTAAGAATCAAACCTATTCGTATCCTATTCATCCGAAACTAAAATAGCGAATGAACGGGAAATGGTTACAGCAGAACAAAGGTCTATGTTTTTGAGGAAATATGGAAACTTTTTGTCAAGTCGTGATGAATATTCCATAGATGTTCGTAACCAATGCAGTGTACTTCTACAATTCTCATGGATTACTCTTGACTTGCCGAGCGTTACAGAGAAACGAGTAATAGTATCAGACTCGTACTGGATGAGTCCAATTTAACGATTAAAGTTCTCTGTAGTTTCCGTGTATATCACTTCAGGTGAATGCAGTGATGGTTTCTAGAAGCAGACCACGGCAGTTTCCTCTCCAGTCTTGTTCAGCTGTCTGTAACAAAGGCGCCGACAGTCGGGCGCGTAGTCTTTCCCTCTTGACTTTTCATAATGATCTCCACTTCTCTAAAGAACCTTTAGTCACCAACAGCATGCATATTTTTAAGAACGACTGAAGTGCATCCGCGACGTTTTAACTGTTTGAAATATCCATACCATTCTCGTTGTGTGGCTAGTATTGGGATAATAGATACCTAACTATCACTGCAACATGGCAACACAATTTCGGTTTTCTTAACGTAAATGACATAACCAAATGCTAAGGAAGGTAGGTAAGATTGAATTTCCGATCTATTGGACATCGAGACCGTTAGAAACATTAGGAGGGAAGAATGACGCCAAAGAAAGGAACGTTATAGACGGTGTGCGAAGTCAACTGCATATGTTTCTGCGAAGGAGCGGTCACTGCCTGGTGGGAGAGTCATGCAAGCATTAATTTTCATTGTAGAACCTACAACCCACCAAACTGTGTCTACTGCAACGTATTCACTTTATCTACCTTGGAATTTATTGCCATATCTGCGTTGAAAACGTATACTTACTCCACACAAGCGCATGAATAGGTGAAGGACAGACGATGCTATCAACTCAAAACAAAAACATGAAGATTAACGTCCCATTGAAGTGGAGGTCATTACGGTTGGAGAACAACCTCGGGTCTGGAAAGGACATGGAAGAAAACCGGTCAAAGTATTGCTTAAGAAATTGTTCTGACTATAGCCAAAAGTGCTTCATGGCAGCTATGGCCTAAATCTGCATGGCTGGTTGAGAACCTGAACTCCCTTTCTTCCGAGCAGAGAGTGTCAACCACTGCCCTATCTCACTCCGTATAAACCATGCCGATCCTACGCACCCGTATTACACGATTGCATATCACAGAGAATAACGTAAAATAATCTGCGAATTTGCGAGATTTATCTTCGTCAAATCTCAACAGTAACTGTTTGCATAGTATCAACATTCTTATCCTAATTATTCTTGATCTACATCTAGATAATTACTCTGCAGTTCACAGTTAAGTGCCTGGCAGAGGGTTCATCCAACAACCTTCAAGCAATCTCTCTACCGTTCCACTCTCGAACGGCTCGAGGGAGGAACAAACACTTAAGTTTTCCTGTGTGAGCTCTGATTTCTCTTACTTTATTATGATGATCATTTCTCCCTAAGTAGGTAGCTCCTAACAAAATATTTTCACATCCGGTGGAGAAAGTTGGTGATTGAAATATAGTGAGAAGATCCTGTCGCAATACTCCAGAAGAGAGTGGAAGGCCTAGTGTATGCAGTCTCTTTAGAACACCAGTTGCGTTTTCTAAGCGTTCTGTCAATAAATAGCAGTTTCCGCACAACATTGTTTATATGATCGTTCCAGTTTAAGTTATTCACAAATGAAAACACTAAATAAATTTAGCGGATTCCTTTTTGTACACATGTGGATGACTTCACACTTTTCATTGTTCAGAGTCAACTGCCACTTTTCACACTCTGTAGATACCTTTCTAAATTATTTTACAGTTCGCTTTGATCATCCGATGACTTTACAAGACGGTAAATGACAGCATCATCTGCAAACAACCTAAGTGTGCTGCTGGTATTGTCTCCTAAATCGTTTATGTAGTTCAGATCATATGTATATCTGTATTTTAAGGATAAAACTGGATCGGTTACATAGTTGTATTTGACACCTTGTAAATGATTAGTTATACCGGTACCTTTTTTACAGTTCACATTGTATTCCCTAATTGTATGGCTCGTCGGTAATATTCCCTATTCTAGTTACTTAAAAAGACGTGAAACGTCTGGAGAATAACGGTTCTGTTACAAAAGTAATTATCGAAACGTCTGCGTGGGTAGCGGAGCAGTTAAGTTGCCGTGGGTTGAGGCTTTGCCAACTCGCTGCTGCGACTGAAAAAGGAAGATAATTCCGGTAGTGAGGTGACAAGCGACTAATTGCGCCTGCCTTCTCCTCGGAAGACAATGCGGGCCCCACGGCCGCCTCCAGAAACATTCTAAAGACGACCGACTAACACTCAGTTTCGTTATAAAGATGCACCCTTTAATTCTTTCGACTCAGAACTACACTACCGGGGGCAAAGAAATGTCAGAAATGCCATTGTCGAGCAAAGCGATATGGGTTGTATTACCTACATATTCAGCATGGAGGGACAGACAGTACGCAGTGGCGATTTCTGATCCTTAAAATGTTCATCTACATACATATTCGTACCTGACCACATGAGAGGAAATTGTGTTCAACATTACCTGTCTATGTTAATATGATGTTATTTGTGTCACAATGATGTTAGAATAGTGCCACAAAAATTTTAAGTATGCTGGTATTTAGGTGCGATCGAATCAAAGTAATACGTTGACTTCAGTAATGGGTGTGCTTTTTATTATTTTTCCAACACAACAGCAGCACTGCTGGTTTGGCCTCCAAACTATACTCCAGCAGTGGTCATCACGGATGAAGAGTCCCGTGGGAAAACGGGTGTTTCATAGTTTTTGAGCTACATGATATTTCAGCAAGAGAGCGACTTGCTGTCAAGAGCGCTGATGAACTGATGGCTGGAGTTTGCACCGCGCTCACCTTACACTAATGCCACTGTAGCGAACTGAAGAGTTCAATGCGTGTCATCTACGTCTGTATCTACATATAGGTTCCGCAGTCAATCGTCCAGTGTACAGCGGAGTGTACCTTGTAACACTGCTAGTCATTTCCTTTCCTGTTCCACTCCCAAACAGTGCGTGGTAAAAACGACCCTCTGTATCCCTGCGTACGAGCCCATATTTTCCTTATTTTGTCTTCGTGGCCTGTACGTGAAATATACGATAGCTGCGAGTGCCTCTTCTCAAAATTTTCTCAATAGTGTTTCATGAAAAGAACACCGTCTTCCCTTCTGGGATTCCCATTTGTATTCGTGTAGCATCTAAGTAATTCTAGGGTTTTGATCGAACCTACTGGTAACAAATGTAGCAGTAGACCTCTGAATTATCTTGATGTTTCCCGCAACAGTAGAACAGCGGAGTTTCTGACACTCCTAAAACGGCGGAGAGGAGTCATTCTGAACCTGCATTAAACATTTGCATAATGGAGTTAAGCAAATAATTTGTTTTAGGACATGTTAATTCCTACCTTTTTATGAGATATAATAATAATTATTTAATATGATGAGATCATTAATACATTACTCACATAATAACTCCCTCCGAACAGGTCATGAAAGCCCAACGGTACCGACCGGCCGCCGTGTCGTCCTAAGACTATAGGCGTCACTGGCTGCGAATGTGGAGGGGCATGTGGTCAGCACACCGCTCTCCCAGCCGTAAGTAAGTTTCCGAGACTGGAGTCGCTATTTCTCAATCAAGTAACTCCTCAGTTTGCCTCATAAGGGCTGAATGCACCCCGCTTGCCAACAGCCCTCGGCAGACCGGATGATCAGCCACACAAGCGCTAGCCCTACAGCGCTTAACTTCGGTGATCTGACGGGAAGTAGTGTCAGCACTGCGGCAAGGCCGTTTGCACATTACTCTCTTGCATCAACAAAAAAATATATTGTGAAAATGTCTTTGCACATGCCAACAAGTTTCCTAAAGTATAACTTCCATTCATTAATTATTCGCAGTACCCTCTGCACCGCGTTGTAGCCGCGAGGTCTTGGGCGCCTTGTCACGGTTCTCGCGGCTGTCCCCCTCCCCCCCCCCCACCCCCCACCCCTCTTTCGAAGGTCCTCCATAAGTCCTCCCTAAGGCATGTGTGTGTGTGTGTGTGTGTATGTGTGTGTTGACCTTAGCGTAAGTTACTTTAAGTTAGAATAATTAGTGTGTAAACGTAGGAACCGATGACCTCAGCAGAATGGTCTCATAGGAACTTACCACCACCAGTGCCATGTACACACATTTAGCACATGTAGTCCACATTATTCTCACATGTGGTCTACACAAAGCTTTGTTGTGCCTTTTACTCAAGTCAGCGGAATCTTCTACTTGCCATTAGCACGGGTGATTTATGTTTTACGCGCACACATTCTGCACGTGGCTTTGTGCCGCTAGTTGTCGTTGGTGTTGTTGCCTCTGCAGAAGCTGATTTGGCACCTCTTCCACTTTGTAGATGATTTTGGATCCATTTGTTCTTCTTCTGACGGCTGTTTTGGCTCTTCCATTCCCTTGATTACACTCTACAGCTGAAGTGTGACTTCTTTTTTTTTCATTTCCTTGTTTGTTATGATGTTGTAGATGACCTATGCATTTATTGCATTTATCGCCGCCTTTTCCAAGATGCTGTACAAGACATGCGTCGGCCATGTCGTACTTCAACTTCTGTAGTATATTTCTGGGTCGTTTGATTAACTGTATCCATTCCATACTTCGTTTCATTGTAGAATTTTGTGATCTCAAGTTTCTTTCTTCCTTCTGTGTATGTTGTTACTTCAGCATGGAGTGTACTTAGAATTATAACATCTTTATTCTTCTTTCCTTGGTATACAATCATCGTGCAGTCTGCGTTGCCACTCTGGCACAGGATAGTGCTGGAATGTGTTTCAGCATTTGGCTTCCTTAGCTCATCAGCGAGTTCACGACGTATCATGTTAACTGCACGAATTAATAAAATTTTCTTTCTTTGAGCATCTTAGCAAGTCGAAGACACAAGGAGAATTATCGTCAAATTTCTTCCTTGATTTAGTATGAAGTACTTTTCGAGTGGCTGCTTCTCTCTATACATGATCTCTCTCCTGACGTTTGCGAGAGACTTACATACGTACCTTGTCGCCACATCGGCAGCAAACAAAACTTTAAGACCATAATTGTCAGGTTTGTTGGGCATGAATCGAGTGAACCTCCATCTAATTTTTCGTGGAAGTAGTTGCTCGTCTATAGCTATATTTTCTCCAGTGGAGTAAAGACGATTACTGTTTACCATCAACTTTCTCCAAATTTCTGATACAAGAGCGAATTTCTTGGCTGGCAATCATTCAGCTCAGGGTAATTTTTCATCTAAACGGAGAAATATGGAAATCACCTGAAATCTTTCGCTTGTCATTAAATTCTTGATGAAAACATTCCTCCACGAAACTGTCCGAAGATCATCTGTAAGTATGCCTTTTCCACTATGACATCCTGAACATATACGATGGCTATCAATTTTTCCATTTTCTCAAGTGACACTGTAAAATAATTCTTTTTTGTACTTTTCGAGAATTTTATTCTGTTGGTGGTGTTAGGACAGCAAGCAGCCACAAATTTACTTTCAGTTCCTTTACTCAAAGGCTACTGTTACCGGTTTCGAATCGTTGTGATTCATCCTCAGACGGTTTACATGCTTTCTTTATGACATGTGGTGTGGTTTTTACAGGTTAATTGTCGTAAAATATAAATAATACATAATTATAAACACGCCACGCACAGATGGTTGCGTTGCAGATTTTCGTTGCATGTGACTTACGTGAAACGTCGGTTTCGAGTGTTTGTTTTCATAAAATTCGTCCAGCAGATGTCTGCATTCTTATTGTTGCACACGTAAATTGCTCTCGCTGAACACTTAAGATTTTTCACTGAGATGATTTCTACCACGCGCCACATGTTTTGATACATACAAAGAGCTTACAAACATACATCACAGATGCTATGATATATCGTAACATATGACGATGATGTCGTATGTTTGGAAAGGATCATATATTCATTTACACAACTGTAATGCCTTTTACACTAGTACAGAGTCATTGAATTATTTTTGCTAAAATAATTATATATATATATATATATATATATATATATATATATATATAAAACTGTATAGGTAAAATAGTATATTATTTAATTATTTAGCATCATGAGAATTATAGAAACATTTAAATTTTCTACTTGATTTGCAGATGGGTGTACAAATATTATTTGCTTTGGAGGCTGGAAAGTAATTTTTGAAAATTTTTCAGGAAAGGGGTGTTAGCTAACTCTGTTTGTTCGTTAAGGATATAGTCAGGGGTGCTGTTTTTGTGTGTGTGTATTTCTAATTCTTCTAATATATTCATAGTGGCTCCCTCTTCTGCTGGTTGCCAAATTTTTAAGTTGTCCTCACTGTTTCCCATTGAATGGTTTTCTTCAGCAATATGGGTTGCAAATGCTGATTTGTTCAAGTTACCAAGTCTGAGAGCATCAATATGTTCTTTGTATCTAATTTCAAAACGTCTGCCTGTCTGTCCAATGTAGAACTTTGGGCATGTACCACATTTGAGTTTGTAAATTCCTGATTTGCGGTAGGGACTCTTGGAGGTATTTACATCATGGATTACTTTTTGTTGTAATTTATTATTTTTGGAAAAGCTGATTGTGATATTTTTCTTCTTTTAAAATAAGTTTGCTATTTGGTATGAAAGTGGGCCTATGTATAGGAGAGTAGCATATTTAGGTTTGGCTTCAGTGTCACATTGATTTGGCTTGAAGTGACTGCTGTGAAGAGGATCTGTGGTTTTTGTCTGCATTTTGTTGTGGAGTTTTTCTATCATTGCGGGTTTATATCCATTATTATGAGCAACTGTTTTAATTATATTGATTTCATTTTGTTGGTCTGTGTCAGTCATTGGTACTTTTTTAATTCAGTGTAGCATTGTTCTGAAATATGCCATTTTTTGTTGGCAGGGGTGGCAAGATGAGTTGCTAATACTGACATCTGTGGTGGTAGGTTTTCTGTAAATACTAAATTGATGTTTATTGTTACTATTGCAAATTTTCAGGTCGAGAAAGTTAATGCTTTTATTAGTTTCATGTTCAACTGTGAATGTAATATTTTTGTGCATTTTGTTTAGATCTGCTGCTAATGTATCTATTTCATTGCTTGTACCATCAAAAATCAAGATTGGATCATCTACATATCTTCTGTAGTAAATTATTTTGTTTGAGATATTGGCTGGCATTTACATCAACCATATAGAACAAAAATTCTTCTCAACCAGCAACGCCTTTCATATACAAACAATGTTAGCTGAGTGAGATGATATAAACTGCGGCAGACTGGAATATGCACGTGCCAAGACGTAAGGATGAGCATGAACCAGTCTCCATGATTTCTGATTGTTGCCATTTCATTTTTGGATTGTCTATATAATTATATTCAGAAGAGACATGGCAGTGGTGTCAAATTGACCATGTCTTCCGTTGTAGGTATCTCGAATGAAGTATACAAGATAATACAAATATTTCCAAAATCCTAATAAATCACGGTAAAGGTATGCACACACTTTTAAATTGTCGTCATCGTTGCCTATCTGAATAATTACTGATATTTCATCACACATTTATTCAATTTTTCCATCATCTGCGTAGGTAGCAGGCATATAAACTTGTACTACTGAGATACGTATTCACTTCGTATCTATCTTGGCTACGATAATGCGTTCACTATGCTAGTCATAGAAGCTTACCGGCACTAATGTTTTGTTATTCACTATTAGATCTACTCCTGCATTACCCCTATTTCCATTTTGTATTTATAACCCTGTACTCACCTGACCAGCCCTATGCCTTGCTGCATTGGTAACAACGGTTCCAGTCTGATCACCGAAGTTAAGCGCTTTTGGGATTGTCAAGAAATTGGATGGGTGACCGTATGTGCCTTCCGATCGCTGTTGGCAAGTGGGGTGCATTCATCCCCTGTGAGGCCAATTGAGGAACCACTTGATTAAGATGTAGCGATTCTGGTCACAAAAACTGACAACGACCAGAAAAGCCTTGTGCTGACCACATGCCCCTCCACATCCGCATCCAGTGACGCCTATCGGCTGACGATGACAAGGCGATCGATCGGTACGGTTGGGTCTTCCGAGGCCTGTTTGGACAGAGTTAAGTTACTCACCTGACCAGAAGTTTTGTTCAGCAGCGAAGAATTACGGCTAATGGATGACAACTTTGGGAAACTTCATCTCATCATTCAGAGAAAACCAGTACTGAATGACACTCTGACAGATTATTACTCTACAACATTATATTTTTCATGTTAGTGTAATTTTCGTTGTTCCTGGACTACACTTTCTCGCTTATTTCGGGTCTGATATGAGTTTCTTCCATCACCAACAGCTTTTCTCAGAAATCAAGTAATTCATTTTTCAGTTGAACTTAAGTTCCACAAACAGAAATTTTATTGCAGATAAGGGAGTCGACTCCCAACAGTGGAGTAAAACCGCTGATAACCTCGCTGTTGAGCGCCCTATATATACCACCAACATCACAAATGCAAACAAGGGAAAATTTATTTTACTAAGATGGATTAGCTGGGCACATTTGTCACACTTACCTGGCTCTTAGGCGGGAAACGTAAGCTAGTTGTTGACGTGCTGTAGTGTGATGAGGCTGTATTGTGCTGTTAGATATAGGTCTGCGGTTCCTTAAAAATGTGTTCTCGCAAGAGTTCGAGTAACCAAACGTATTCTGTTACGTTTGTGGCAGCTACGCAATTGCTAAGCGAAAGCAGGGCACCAATAGTTTCGTGAAAAGTGTCTTGTACACATACTTTTGTATCAGGTTTTGTGATCAAGACAAAAGACAGCATAAGGTTTGTCGTATGTGTTGAGGGACTGAGACTGTAGCAAAACAGGAAGAAGAAATCAGTGAATTCTGCAATTCTACGGTTTGGAGGGAGCCAAAAAGTCGTCTGTTTGACTGTTATTTTTGTATGCTTAACGCTGAAGACCATAACGCGGAAGTTAATAAGAGTATATCCTAACATTTCTTTTGTCTTACAGCGAGTTGGGTATAATGAATCTCTCGCTACTCCAATTCCACCTGTCATTCTCAAAGATTTGCAACAGGAAAGCTGCTCAGAAAATTAATGCTGAACTCGTCACTAGAATCTGACAAAAGATGCTGCCGATTTCCTTAGGTCAAGATAGATAGAAAGACATCTCCTACTACCTCGAGTGTCGGTCTTTCGGTAGAGGAACACATAAAACGTATTTACAGAATTCTTTAAAGAAGAAGACCATATGGTTTTTTGTTGTGCTACCGAGCGTTTATTGAATTTATTTAACGTCACTTATGATCCAGTTCAGTCGAGGTTGATTATAGGCCGGTCAAAACGTAGTGTGAAAGCTGTATTTTTCATAATGGAAATTTATTTGGTTCAATATCTGTTAACCATTCAGTAAATGTAAGGAGACGTATTAAAATCTCAAAGCTGTGTTGAAACACGTTAACTATGAAAAATATTCTTGGGCAATATATTGGGCTTTGAAGGTAGCTGGGATGTTACTTGGCAACGATGTGGCTGCACAAAAGTACCGTGTTTCATCTCAAAATGGGACATCCCAGCCAAAGACATACAACCACTGAACCGTAACTTACCAGCCCAAAAGGAAAACCTTCCAACACGGTTCACAGAATGTAAGAAATGAACCAGTTGTTCAACCAAGCAAGATGGTGTTATCTTCCCTACACATTAAGCCTGGATTAATGAAACGGTTCACTACAGCACCTCCGAAAGATGGTGATTGCTTTGGGTGCTATGTAACAACATTTCCAAAAGTATGTTATGAGAAACTTAAAGAAGGAATGTTTGTAGGAGCTGCAGATCAGAAATTTATCGAAAGATAATTTTTTTGCAAGATCTACGAATTGAGAGGAAAAAATGCTTGCGTTTCGTTTGAAGAAGTAATGGCCACCTTTTTGGGCAACAACAAATATCAAAACTGTAAGTCCATGTTTATTATACATTTCGAGTGTTCCGTGAAATAAGGATTTAACATTAGCTTCATTGTCTACATTGACATATTGATATTTTCCCTTTGACCTTGTCGCTGTCAGTGAAGAACAAGGAGAACGGTTCCACCAAGGCATACCAGGGAAAGTGAAATGCAAACGTGACGGCTGACTACTGTTTCATGCTATAGACAGATGTCACTGGTGAAGTTAGACAATCAAGGAAGAGAAGTTTCACCCAGTGTGGGAAAGAGCTTGATGCTGTGAAATCAGCGAAGGGAAATCAAACTGTCATTCATATGCTGTGTGTTTGTAGGAATTATTAGCATTCTTAAGTGAACACACATAATTGTGTACTCTAATGCGGTGTCTAATGATTCTGTATAAGATCACAAAACAAATAAGTTATTTTAATGAGATTCAAAAAATTCCTTGCAACAAAAAAAGTGATTTTAACGAAAACTACGGACGTAATTTGCAGAAAAATATGACGTGATACAGAAAAAACAAAATCAGATTTTAAATCAGGAGGAAAAATACTTTAAATATCCCCTTAATATCATAGAACATAGTCCCAAAAGTTTCGAAATACAGCACAGCCTACCAATTGTTGCTATCCTCTTCGACCAACTTCTGATGCAAGTCCAGCAGATTACGGGGCTAGTACCAGACGTATAGTGTTGCCAGGAGAGAGGCTTGATAGAGACAAGGGATGAATTATATTGAAAACTTTTTTTGCAAAAGCCGATGCGAATAATCTGGAAAGAGTAAATGTCAAACTACGACAAATGTAGATTGCTATGAGAAATAATCGAGAAACAATGGAGCCCCATACCATTTTACTGGCAAACCTGAAGAATGACGTAGTTCATGGCGAGATTACTTTCGTGCTTTGACTGCGGCGTAAGCGATTCACATCTAGTAGACAACGGCTGTACTGGTCCAAGACTTCCATATTGTCGAGACTTGACTGCACATTATTGATATCTGGCTGGCCGTCGCGAAGCTATATGGGGTGATAAGAAAGTTTTCGTTGAAGGCATTGCTGCAGCGTATATGCAGCGTAGCGTGACTTCCATGCAGGTATATAAGCATCAACATGTAGCAAGGTATTACTGTGGCGTTCCTGTCTTCCGACGCGTGTGCAGTAAATGCGGAAACGTTAGCCATGGCTACGTCATTACAAAATGCATCCAAACGGGACACACCTGTTGTTATTCTTTCCTTGGCTGCCGAAGGACAAACACCCATCCATGGGAGATTGTGTATGGGGCAGTATGTCTGTCGAAACTGTCATTATGAAATGGTGCGAGATGGTGTGCTGTTGCTTCGTCATAACGTACGTCCCAATATCGCAAATGTTGGAACGCAGAATTTACGCCCACTCAAGTGGGGGACACTCGATCGTCCACCCTATAGTCCAGATCTCTACCCATGCGATTATGACGCCTTCGGTGCCTTAAAAAAGGGGTAGGAGTGCAGACGATTCCTGTTGGGCGAGGATGTGCAGCAGGTAGTTACAGACGTCTTCACACAGCAGAACATGTTGTTTTACCTGAACGGTATATTCAGCCTGGTGTGTTGGTGGGATGATTGCCTCAATGATTACAGCGATTTTTCCTGACTGGGATATCGAATCTGGACAATAGGGCCTTAGAACGGAAACTTTTTTATCTCCCCTCATACTTTGAACTCTCACAAATTTACGCTGCCCTTGGGCACTTGAAACCGGCACTATGGGAACTGAGGAAATTCTCAAGGAACTGTAGAACGTTCAAGAAGTGTTATCCCGCCAAGGGTCACTACTGACACTAGAATAAATTTCCTCACATTTGTTCTACCACGAGGCGACATCATTGTAACATTAGATGGAACCTCGATGCACGTAAGTGTATGAATATCTCTGACATGTAAGGAGAGCCGATTCAAATGCCAAATAATCCACTCCCTGGTAGCCTGAGGAGTTCTGAAAGGTTCATATGTTTGCGGGTGCAGGACATTCTTGCTAACTCAGCCTATTTCGTGCAGAATACCCTACATACAACTGTCCTCAATAAGTACTCGGTAGTAAAGCGAACTACACTCCTGGAAATTGAAATAAGAACACCGTGAATTCATTGTCCCAAGAAGGGGAAACTTTAGTGACACATTCCTGGGGTCAGATACATCACATGATCACACTGACAGAACCACAGGCACATAGACACAGGCAACAGAGCATGCACAATGTCGGCATTAGTACAGTGTATATCCACCTTTCGCAGCAATGCAGGCTGCTATTCTCCCATGGAGACGATCGTAGAGATGCTGGATGTAGTCCTGTGGAACGGCTTGCCATGCCATTTCCACCTGGCGCCTCAGTTGGACCAGCGTTCGTGCTGGACGTGCAGACCGCGCGAGACGACGCTTCATCCAGTCCCAAACATGCTCAATGGGGGACGGATCCGGAGATCTTGCTGGCCAGGGTAGTTGACTTACACCTTCTAGAGCACGTTGGGTGGCACGGGATACATGCGGACGTGCATTGTCCTGTTGGAACAGCAAGTTCCCTAGCCGGTCTAGGAATGGTAGAACGATGGGTTCGATGACGGTTTGGATGTACCGTGCACTATTCAGTGTCCCCTCGACAATCACCAGTGGTGTACGGCCAGTGTAGGAGATCGCTCCCCACACCATGATGCCGGGTGTTGGCCCTGTGTGCCTCGGTCGTATGCAGTCCTGATTGTGGCGCTCACCTGCACGGCGCCAAACACGCATACGACCATCATTGGCACCAAGGCAGAAGCGACTCTCATCGCTGAAGACGACACGACTCCATTCGTCCCTCCATTCACGCCTGTCCCGACACCAGTGGAGGCGGGCTGCACGATGTTGGGGCGTGAGTGGAAGACGGCCTAACGGTGTGCCGGACCGTAGCCCAGCTTCATGGAGACGGTTGCGAATGGTCCTCGCCGATACCCCAGGAGCAACAGTGTCCCTAATTTGCTGTGAAGTGGCGGTGCGGTCCCCTACGGCACTGCGTAGGATCCTACGGTCTTGGCGTGCATCCGTGCGTCGCTGCGGTCCGGTCCCAGGTCGACGGGCACGTGCACCTTCCGCCGACCACTGGCGACAACATCGATGTACTGTGGAGACCTCACGCCCCACATGTTGAGCAATTCGGCGGTACGTCCACCCGGCCACCCGCATGCCCACTATACGCCCTCGCTCAAAGTCCGTCAACTGCACATACGGTTCACGTCCACGCTGTCGCGGCATGCTACCAGTGTTAAAGACTGCGATGGAGCTCCGTATGCCACGGCAAACTGGCTGACACTGACGGCGGCGGTGAACAAATGCTGCGCAGCTAGCGCCATTCGACGGCCAACATTGCGGTTCCTGGTGTGTCCGCTGTGCCGTGCGTGTGATCATTGCTTGTACAGCCCTCTCGCAGTGTCCGGAGCAAGTATGGTGGGTCTGACACACCGGTGTCAATGTGTTCTTTTTTCCATTTCCAGGAGTGTACTTTCACTGGATTTGACCTCACTGGCTTTTTGCCAATAACAGAAAAGATGATCAAAATTTGCGCATGCTACGGCTTTGGTCACTTAAGTGACCATACCCATTACCACAACAGGGTCAGTGTTTAATGATCAACATGATCCGTTGCACCTGTCTTCGGTTACCTGTGGCCATTACTACAACTACATCGGTGAACACTATTCATTCACTGCCTTAGTTATCAAAACTTCCTTTCAAGATCCTACCCACTGAAGATATAACATACATAAACCCCATGTACAATGTAAAATCACACAGGGAATCAGCATCGACTGCTGACATTGGAAACCTCCACATCAGCCAGTTTTTTAGTCTTGACCACGACAGGTGCTGTTTATTGCAACGACAAGCATAGGATTACTCAGCTCTCACCTTCCACATCCTTCCATCTGCAAGCCTATGCCAGTGGCACTCCAGCAGAAACTAGAACCCTACAAATGCTGGAGACAATTGTGTGGCTTTTAAATGACACTGAGTGACTGTTTCTAGTACCTTGGGAACTAGCTTTCCCTCGTAACAGCGTCACGCTAAATTCAGTGACCGAATTTCTCCTAAGACTGGAGGTATATCACAATGTGGACGGTATATCGCGACGCAGAGGAACGTCGCGACAAAGTGATCCGCTTACCATTCACGAAAGCATACAGCTGACGACACAACCGACCTGTTAACTGCCGCATCGTGTGGAAAGACTGCTCTAACTAGCCGCCGATGCAGGATTGCATCAATCAGCAGTGTGCTCCTCTGTCACCAGGCAGCAAAACTACTCATTGTAGGGTCGCTATAAAAAGGCAAGCTCGATGACATACGGCAACGAAGACTGAGCTCTACGGACCTTTGTGCTGCATCAGACAGCCTCTACCAGACAGCAACCGGCTGTACTCGTTGGGATCTTAGCTTCGACACCAATGGGTCGTCCATGGAAGTCGACGTGCGGAGTAAAGCGTTGTCATATAGACGCCTGTGCTGTCTACAGGGACACATTGTATGCAACAGCTGGCTGCCACCACCGCTCAGAGTCAACGCCGCCTTCTAACGTTGCACGAGAACTTCAAGCAACGCCGCGTCCCTTACACCGAGTATGAAGACGCTGTGGCTCGAAATCATGCTGTGCATTCTAGATGAGGGTGCTCATCGTTGTCCCCTCAAGACAGATGACCCAATAAACAATTTTATTGTAATTCGTTTACATTTGCTTCGCCAACCCTGACCTCCTCCCCCAGCAGTCGAACCCACAAGATCTGTGTTTCAAAGTGTTTAAGTCTACCTGAACGACCAAAGTAACGTTCACCTACCTCTCAACGACAGACCGTGGAAGAAGAATGGTACACAGTAAGCACGTCCATGTTTACTGAACAAATGAGATGCTACGACAACGAATACGATGCTCAGTAAACATAGAGTGTAAGGATGCATGAGTCAGTGACACATTTCTTCGATGTAGCACTGGGCCTATACTCAGCGATTAGACGCAGTTACACATTCACAACGGAGAACGTAAGAGCAAGATGAGTGTGAAGAATAGGGAGGAATGTGATGCCAAAGATGATGCAGTTACGAAGATGAAAGGCCGCAACAGCAAAGCCTTAGCCACCACTAACAGAAAGAAAATTTCTTGCGACGCACGTACCTGAGATGATGAATAAAACACATAAGGTCGTTTCAGATGAAGGTTGCTGGATGTAAGTGTATCACGTATGTGCAGTGCGCTAAATACAAAATATAACTCTGTTTCACTGAAAAAAAATCGTTTTTGTAATTCCATAAAAATAGCAGAATTATTACATTGTCGCAGAACAAACTGAGTAGCACCGAGGTGTAGTGGTTATGATACTAAACTGTTGCATGGAGGGTCGTGACTTCAAAACTCTCCTGAACTGTACAATTTTAATGTCTATATTCGGATCTAGTACGTTCTAGAATTATACACAAATGTCAAGAATCATTGCAATGGAATGTTCTGCAGTTGTATATATACTGTATGCGTTGTGGCCGGAGGTAGTTCGCTCCGCGCTCTTGTATGTGCAAGTGCTGATTAAGCCTTCGTTAAATGAAGTTAGTGCTCGTCACTCATCTAATTATACCTTCTTCTACGTGACATTATTTTGGTGGAGGCGCTGGGTATTGGAACTTGTGATAGCGCACATTATCGACGACATAGTGGCTCTCATCAGGCCAAAACAGAGCCGCCGTTTACGTGGCGAGAAACCCGGGATCGAGCCATATTCAACGGATCGCAATCTGAAGAAGAAGAAGCAACAGTGTGCCACCACATGAGACATACTTACGGGTTCTCTGGTGGCGATGGCTAAAATACAAACAAGTGGCAGAAAGTATATAAGCGTATAGATGAATTTAACAAATGGGATGAGACGGTGTGATTGGCTAACGTATTTTTCTACTTTGAGGGCACTTCCAAGCAATGGTATGAGAACAACGAGGAGAAGTTCACAAGTTGGGAAGTATTCCAGGCGGAACTGCGCGAGTGTTTCGGCGACACAAGACGACAGAAGTGCTCGACTGAAGATAAATTAAAGCGTCCAGGAGATACTACAGCATCCTACATTCATGACGTCTTGGAGATGTGTAAAATAGTGGATAATAGAATGAAGGAGGAAGATAAGGTTGCACATCTCATGAAGGGTGTTACTGAGGAAATGTATCAAGCCCTACTACTGAAGGAGGTTTCGACAGCAGACGACGTCCTAAAATGGTGTCAGTATGTCGAGACAATGCAAAAAAGTGATTCATATGGATCTAAGCACTATGGGACTAAAAATCTGAGGTCAACAGTCCCCTAGACTTAGAACTACTTAACCCTAACTAACCTAAGGACATCACACACATCCATGACCGAGGTAGGATTGAAAGCTGCGACCGTAGGGGCAGCGCGGTTCCAGACTGAAGCACCTAGAACCGCTCGGCCACAGCTGCCGGCGAGAGAATGCATCAAAAAAGAATTACACGCAAGAAGTTTGAACGGCTCCTAGACGTCGTATCGACGTCTGTGATGGGGGAAAGAACTGATTTCACAGATGTTATTCGTCAGATATTGAGAGAGGAAGTTCAGAATGTATCTGGATCGCGTGGCGAGCAAAAAACCGGTACGCTTCAAGAGATCATAAGGGAAGAATTGGAACAGCCATTGAACACAATCTCTCTTCCTTCATTCCCTTTTGAAATGGTGAAAAAGTCGAGACCCAGGCCGAATTATGTTCCTACAGTGCCGCATGAGGAACCTGTTTGGGCACAAAGGACGACTGACGTCTAGAGTACCCAGGAAAACCAACCAGTATGTTTCCACTGTGGACGACCGTGACATGTGGTGCGCTATTGTCGAGAAAGGTGGCAGATATTTGATGACGCCCGCGCCAGAAGACAGCAGACCGATCTTAGGCGACGCCAACTCCGGGAAGACTAAGATGAACAAGAAGATGTGGGTGAAGGACGACGTAGGTCACCATCGCCGAAAGCTAGCCGCTGGAAAGGACGCTCCCCAACACGCCGATCAAGGTCTCCATCGCCGTTTAGGAACTCCAGACGATCACCTAGCCGCCGCAACCTGGAAAACTAAAGGGTGTGACCTTCCTTGGAGGGGAGGCCGCTGAAGAGAAAAATCCTCCACTATCGATCACTACAAAACTGATAGGAAACTACGTCGATATCTTCATGGATGGCCTACCATCCCAAGCTCTTGTGGACTCTGGAGCATCTTATTCAGTGATTTCAGAGAAGTACCGTCGCTAGTTGCAGAAAACCGTGTTTGTTGACAGCAAAACATCTCTGTTGAAGGTGGCTAATGAGAAATATTTATAACCTAAAGGAAGATGTACCATTCGTGTGGGTATAAATGGCCATACACAGCCCTTAGAATTCATTGTCTTACAAAAGCGTAGTCATGACGTCATTCCCTGATGGGACATTTTGAAAGCTTCTCCGGCAGTTATAGATTGTGGTCGCTCGAGAATTACGCTAGACGAGATGAGATACTGTGGACAGGAAGATGCGCACTCGAGTGTGTGAACACTATGTGTGCTGGAAGAAGTGATCATTCCTGCAGTCAGCGCTAGAAAGGTAACTGTCACGTGACAGGCCATGCCTCAAACCATGGATCCTGTAGTGGAATGTAAGAAAAGCATACCACTGAAGAATAAATTGGTCATCCCAGCCTCTATCGTCTCGTTTAAGAACGGATTCGGTGAATTGTAGGTAGTTAACTGGCGCCGAGAACCGCAGATCTTTCCAAGACGCATGTGCTTAGCAAACGCTGAGCCGTTAATTAAAGAACAGGTGAAGGTCGTAGAAACCTCCCAATACCAGTTTGTGGGCGAAACTAGCGCGTCCACTACGAGACAAGATCTTCTTGCTCGACTACCACCAGATCACAGTAAGGAACAAAAAAAGAAGCCACTTGCCATTCTTCAGGTGTTCTCTGATTGCTTCAGTCCACAGGTGAAGAGCAAATTAGACAAATCTACGGTGAAGCAACGGATTAGCACTGGAGACCATCAACCGATATGCCAGAGGGCACACCCCGTGTCAGCAACGGAACTTCGAATAATTCACGACGAGGTAGAGAAATTTATGAAGAATGACATCATTGAGCCTTCGCAGAGCCCATGGTGTTCACCAGAGGACCTCATCAGGAAGAAGGATGGCAGTTGGCGTTTTTGTGTTGATTACATGAAGCTTAATAATATAACTAAAAAGGGCGTTTACCCTTTTCCACGATTTGACAGTACACTAGATTGTCTGAAGGGGGCTAACTTTTTCTCAACCATGGACATGCACTCGGGATACTGGCGAATCGAAGTAGATGAGGCTGATCGTGAGAAAACTGCATTCATCGCCCCTGAGGGCCTGTATGGTTTAAGGTAATGCCGTTCGGTTTGTGTAATGCACCAGCAACTTTTGAACGGATGATAGATAATCTTGTAAGTCACCTGAAGTGGACGATGTTTTTTTGTTATTTAGATGACATTATAGTGTTCTCAGAGACATTTGATAAACATATAAAAAGACTGAGGGCCGTTCTTAAGTGTCTCCAACAAAGCGGACTGAAACTTAATCCAAGAAAGCATCTCTTTGGAGCAAAAGAATCAAGATACTTGGACACCTTGTGTCAAATGAAGGTGTGCGAACAGAAGCAGGAAAGGTGAGATCTATAACGGAATTTCCTATTCCTAAAAGTATTAGAGATGTGAGAAGCTTCGTCGGATTATGTTCTTATTACCGTCTTTTTATCAAAGACTTTTTTATCAAAGCCAGGCCACTCCAAGTGTTGTTAAGAGCTGATGCTAAATTTATCTGGGGTGTTGCTCAACAAGATTCTTTCGATGTGCTGCGAAAGGCTCTGACGACTGACCCTGTGCTAGGTCTGTATGATGAGAAAGCACTTACAGAACTACACACAGAAGTCAGTGGGTATGGGATCGGTGCTGTTCTGGTGCAAATTTCTGATGGAAAAGGGAAGGTTATAGCCTATGCTTCTAGGAAACTTACAAAAGCCGAGAGAAACTACTGAACTACAGAAAGAGACTGCCTTGCTGTGATCAGGGCCATGTGGAAATTTCAACAGTATCTTTATGGAAGGCCATTCACAGTTGTTACAGACCATCATTCACTTTGTTGATTGACAGGTCTTAAGGACCCAACAGGACGACTCGCCAGATGGGCACTACGTCTTTAAGTGTATGACATTACCATAGTAACCAAAAGTGGAAGAAAACACCACGATTCCGATTGTCTCTCAAGAAACCCTGTGCAAGACCATCAAGACTTTGATGAAGATAGTGACTGTCTCGCTGCACTCCATGGTCTCTCTGCTGGGCGGAAGAAGGACACCAAGATATCTCAAATTATGCTTGCCTTAAATCGGTCAGAGGAAGTGAAAGGACAATTTAAGGTTGTTAACGGGTTTTTTGGCAAGAAAAACTTTGATCCGTTTGGAAAGAGGTGGCTACCAGTGATTCCTAAACACATGCGCTTATATGTTCTACAGAAATTCCATGACACACATTAGGCCGGACATTTAGGATTTATTAAGACATACGACAGAATCCGCAAGTGATTTTTCCTGCCAGGTTTATTTAAGAGTGTCCGTCACTATACGTCGCACTGTCGAGAGTGCCAGAGGAGAATACAGTTCCTCAGAAAGCACGTGGCTGACTCATACCAAATCCACCAGCCGAAACGTGTTTCTAGCGTGTTGGGATCCACCTCCTTGGACGATTTACGACGTCTGATAGTGGCAATAGTTGGATTATTGTTTGCACTAATTATCTGACACGCTATGCCATTACAAAAGCTGTGAAAGCAGCCGTGCCTCCGAGGTGGCCAAATTCATCGTGGAAGACATTGTATTAAAACACGATGCCCCAGGGTCGTTAATTACGGATCGAGGGAAAGTTTTTCAATCGAATCTTGTCACAGAGATAAACCGTCGGTGCAACATTTCTCATCACATGACGACTGCCTGCCATCTGCAAACTAACGGGCATACTGAACGCCTTAATAAGACCTTGGCCGACATGCTATCAATGTTCAGCAATATTGAGCAGAGCAACTGGGATTAGGTGTTGCCTTTCGTCACGTTTGCATACAACACCGCCAAACAAGACACCACAGGATTTACGCCACTTTTCCTGGTGCATGGGTTCAAATGGTTCAAATGGCTCTGAGCACTATGGGACTCAACTGTTGTGGTCATAAGTCCCCTAGAACTTAGAACTACTTAAACCTAACTAACCTAAGGACATCACACACATCCATGCCCGAGGCAGGATTCGAACCTGCGACCGTAGCAGTCGCGCTGTTCCGGACTGCGCGCCTAGAACCGCGAGACCGCCGCGGCCGGCGCCCTGGTGCATGGGCGTGAGGCGACTACGACGATGGACACTATGTTTCCGTTACATCCTGATGACGTGGACGACGACTACATCGGCCAGGTGTTAACCAGAGCTGAGGAAGTTCGGCATTTAGCTCGACTCTGCACGCTGCAGGCTCATGTAAACGATCGCCGAAGGTATGGCGCGAGCCATCACCCTGTTGTCTACCAGCCAGGTGACCTCGTTTGGATCGTCACTCCTGCTCAGAAGGTTGGGCTCTCTGAGAAGCTCTTTAGGAGTTACTTTGGACCTTATAAGTTTGTAAGACAGTTGTCTGATGCTCCTTATGAAGTTGAAGATATCGACCCCGACACTAGAAGACGAAAGGTTAGAGATACGGTCCACGTCCTTCGAATGAAGCCTTATAAGGATCCTGCAACCCAGGGTAAATTCGAAGCTCCAGCGACAGGGAACAAGCGGAAAGGTGACGAAGTGCGTAGCGGCAAAAGATGTTCTAAGAAGATCACCGCCAGGGCGAGAATCAGCTATCAGGAGCCCGAGTATGCAGGACTGATGACTCGTTCCCGGACTAGGACGACGTAATACCGAGCCGCTGCTCTCTTAAGAAGGGAGCAATATCGCAGAAGGAGCTGAGTAGCACCGTGCTGTAGTAGATTTGATACTAAAATGTTGCATGGTGTGTCCTGAGTTCAAAACGCACCTGGACTGTACGATTTAAATTTCTATATTCGGTTCGAATACATTCTAGAAGTATCCATAAATGTCAAGAATCATTGTACTGGAATGTTCTGTAGCTGTATATATACTGTATGTGTTCTGGCCGGAGGCAGTTCGCTCTGCGCTGTTGTATGTGCAAGTGCTGAATAAAGCTTCGTTAAGTGAAGTTGATGCTCGTCATTCATCTAAGTTCACCTTCTACTACGTGACAATATTTCTTTGGTCTTCTCATATAATTTCAAGTGAATAATGGTATGATTACTATTAATGGGCTATGAACGACTTAATTCCTTTTCATTGTCCGTTATTGAAATTTGTAAAATGAAGTAAATTCTAATTAAATGTTATTATTATGGCCGTTATTGGATTAACTGTTATCTTTATTCTGTAATTTTATCACCCCAGCATTTTATATGTTTTGGGTATGTTACTTGCTCTACTATGACACTAACATTGTAGAATGTAGGACCGAAACTCTCCTTAAGACATAAATCATTAGATTTTTTACAGCACTGAAATGTTTCAGCTCGCTTATAAGTTTATCGAATGAAATATTTGTAACGCCGATAAAATAAAACACTGTCACGTATGGAGCGCTGTGGATGCTGTAGAGCTGGTACCAGGCAGATTTTGGTTGCGCAACACTTACGCCACCACCATCTCTACCACCACCACCACTAGGCCGGCGAAATCGTAAGCGGTGCGTTGTGCAGCAGGCGTGGCTAACAAGAGAGCCACCATCATCCGCATTCAACTCCCCCTACAGCCAAGCTGCATGGCCTGTTACCTCGGGCTTTTGTAGAGATTAACACCCTCTTCTTTGCTCCGTTTTGACAGCGGGTGTCTCCACATTTGAACTTTCAGCCTACTCATTTGTTATACTCGAACCTACATATTTTTCGAAAATGATACTCTTTGATTCTGTATTTATTGTCTGTGCTTGTCAATAAAATTAGTAGATATTACTTTGACGATGATGTTTAGTTCCCGTTTTAAGGCGTCTTACGCAAATAATGGAGAAGCCATCGTTACAGCTGCTAAAACATCAAGAACAGCATATGGTACACTAACGAGAACACATTAAGAAGAATGAACGAAGACACCTGTAGCAACTGGACTTGCATCGCCGGCTCATTGCGCATTCGAAAAGTGTTCCTCATCAACAGCAGTTGGTCAGCCAGTCCAAACTCTGAGCTATTCCAGCGCTCTAAGAATCAAAGGAAAATTGGGGCTCATACTTAAGGCAATTGCAGCAGCATTTTACTGCGTTGCAGGTAGTATATACAGATTTACATCATATTCTGTGGTGAACAATTTTCTCATGAAACTTTACAGCGTTATGTTTTATGGAACTAGCCTCGGGGTGATGCAGTAATTTAACATAGGACATGGGTGCAGGCGGAGCGAAGATGCAATCGCCCACAGGCAGTCTTGACCGACATCTCCATAGCTTTCCATAACTAACCTGAAGTTATAACTTCGATGGTTTCTTCATATATGCCGTGGTCAAGCCATTGCTACATCTTGACCACAAACCAAACAGAGCAGTAAAATCTATATTTATTCCTTTTCTGTCGTCTGTTCAAGATAAGAATACCGGACAAAAATTAGACGCCTCCTAGAGACAACACGTTATTGCCGTGTAACATCACCCCTAGGTTTGAAAATGGCTCCTTAGGGGCGAGGAAGTCTGTCGACGTGCTCCTTCGGTATGCTATATCCAGCTTATGGCTATCATTGTATATTACATCCCATAGAGTTGTATATTACATCCCAAAGAGCAGGGGTGTCCAAGAATCTGCATCGTGCGCCATTTCATGGCATGAGTACCAAGCGCTCAGTCTGGATGTAAACTTCACCCACCGTCACGCCATGCTGTCTGAGAACAAGGAAGACGTGTGTGGCGGAGGTGAGGGGGGCGGGGGGACGGCGAACACGCCGCATAGAAATGGCAGTGCATTCACACTGCATACAACTAGGATTTATACTTCACATTTTGCAACAACATAGATCACAAAAAAATCAGCTTTCAGTATTATTCTTGGGGCACTAAAGACATATTCTGTCTTTTACAACGGAGATATTCAGAGTATTTCACAGATTTTTCACACTCAGGTTGAAATGTAATCCTGACTTACACTGTTTCATAATCGAAGAAAGGTCTTTCTCACAAATATGTTGATCGAAATATTGTAACACATTGGCAGCATCATTATGGAGAGGTGGAAACGCTGCCTGAAGATAGCAATGTAGACGTATTGGACAGTTTTAGCCTAAAAGGAATTGTCATTAAAATGGGAGTTACCCTGCAGATCAGTTAGTTACATCTGCACTTGCACAGGGGTGCTTTGAACTGAAACAGCAAATGCTCTCTAAAACAGGTCGAAAACAGATGAAAGATTAGCAGTGTCCTCAAAAAGTTTATGAAACTGTCATCATGATTTTGTCAAGGCCACAATGAATACTTCAGACCTCTCTTTTTCCTTAACAGCAGTTAGCTTTGGTACCTGGACTGTGTTTTTCTAAATGTGTCCTCTCTATAACGCTATTTCCTTTCAAGATGGAAATGGAAATGATCGTATGGTGTCAGTGGCCGGGAGTTTCCAGACGGGAAGTTCGGCCACCAAGTGCAGGTCTTATTGAGTGCGACGCCACATTGGGCGACGTGCGCGTCGACAATGGGGAAGAAATAATGATGAGGACAGCACAACACCCAGTCCCTGAGGGGAGAAAATATCCCTCCCCAGCCGGGAATCGAGCCCGGGCCCCCGGAAGTGGTAATCTAACGCGCTGACCATTCAGCTAATGGGGCGCACCTCTTTCAACATGCATCCCCATCATATTAATAAGAAGTTTTTTCTCACCTTGCATCGTCTTCCTGTGGGCAGTGTGCTGTCAAGTCTACTCAAAATATGGGGTCAGCAATCCATTTCATAAGCTCTAATTTTGGTTTGTACACTCCTTTTTCCTTCATAATTTCAACAATAACGAGTTTTAAATCGAAAAATCGCTCCCTGCCATTCCCGTTACTTTGCAGTAATATATTAAGTCTCCATTATGTTCGTTCAATTCCATTGAAAACAGCTGCAACTATTAATGGAATAACGTGTGCGGCTTCAAACATTTTACTACCCATTCCACCATTTTGTTCGCGTCTGGGTGCCTGTAAATTCTGAACAATGTGCTTGCTGATGTGTAGAGCAAAGAATCACGTGCGTCCACGGCTGTAATTTCTTGCTCTTCCGTTGTTAACTAAATCTTAAAATTTTTTCAGTATGGTATTTTAATATCGTTTCATTTCAAATTTACAGTACCCGTTGCTTTAGCGACCGCATAATATATGCTGAGAATTCTCATCCCTCTCGTTTATCACCCCCATTAATTTTTAAAGGCTTGCGACGACTGATAACTAGAATGCCTCTTTTTGTGCAAACAGCCAATGGACCTGTGAATGTCCTTCTTACCACTAACAAATAGCGAAGGCTAAAAAGCGCTCACACCACGATTCTACCAAATCGACTACTTCCGAAGAGACACGAGCAGAGCCGAGACAGGCTGAGCCTAGGCTCCAACGCCGCAAAGTTTATTACTAAGTTTCACTCGCTGTTCCTAATGGCTCCAAGACTCCAAATATTTTCTATGGGATTATAATCAGATGACTTACCGTTCCAGGCGAGAGGTGATAGGGTACATCACTGTTTGTCAAACCTCGTATTTTATCGTGCAGCCTTGTAAACAAGGCTGCTATCAGTTGGAAGATGATAATGTGCACAGCCCACTCATTAGAAATATGTAGAAAAAAGGGCAATACTTGGATCATGTTCAAGGTAACCTCAATGAGTTGGCCCAAGTCATGGTACCACGAACACCCCCAATACCCCTATACATTACAGAGCTGCCTGCGTCCTGTACTACACTTTCCACATACTGTGGATTAATAGCACTCGACGCCTTCTGTCATTTTCAAAAAAGACATCACCGTGATTCATTAGACTACACCACACGCCTCCAGTTAGTTACCGTCCATTCTCCGTTTTTCTTGCAAATTGAAGGCGTTAAGTTTTATGAACCGCTGTGCGCAATGTCGTTTAACGAGTTACTCGACTCCAAATGTCGAAAGCACGCAGTACCCACCACAATGTTCGATTGGAAATTCATTGAGATGGGCCTCCATTCACCGAAAGCAGCTGTTTCTAATATATTTGATGGCGACTGTCATTGATAAAGGGTCGCAGTCGTCTCCGGTTCCTGGCAGTTTGGATCTTGTTACCAGTACCGTTCTTACGCCTTGTTACATGGCTGCAAGACGCACATCAAGCGTTGTAGACGCGCTGGACAGGCCGTGTTGATAAATAAAAATGCTGGGCAACTCCATTCACGGTATGTACGGTCATGGTTACCCCTAAACAGGGCAGCTCCTATCCGCCTTTCTGTTACGCCTCCATATCGACCCATCTTACTGTGATGACTACATAGAAGCGGCTAGCACGTGCATACCACTTCACTGCCAATACTTACAGCAGTAGTGGAGGATGCCTGATGCCAGTTTCTTAACACAGGCAGCGATCCACAGCAAACACTGTATTCATTTAAGGGGATGAGTAATATTTTCTGTGGTGAGCTTACAAACATATCTCATTTAATAATCGTAGATATGGCATCGAACAAGAATATTTTTCTAAAGTCTACGCACACAAAATCCATTTGTTACCTCTGTCTGTGGCATCTAGCTTACGACATGTGATGAGTGGGTGCTGAGTGGCACATTAACGATATTTAAAGAATATTTTCTGCTTACTATGGATCAGTTAGAAAGTTTCTGCCTCGGTTATAAGCACAGACGCTCTTTTATCCACTATTATTTTAAAATATTTCTACCAAGCGAGTGCGGTCGTGCAGCAGTTATTACACGGGATGAGTAGATAGAATAAGCAATCTTGTAATCCAGAATTGGTGATCGTTACTGAGATTGCCACTGCTTTTGTTAATTAACTGGAGATGTGAATTAGGTTCGTTGCCTCAAGAAGAACACGTTCCATTTAACACTCCATTTCTAATGGTCTTTAAATCAATGGGGAATTGAACAGTATATTTCTCCCTTTCCATGTCTGTTCAAAAACCTTCCGACATTGATTACATTTGCAAAGTATGTAGCAGATCGCAAAAGAGCTTTTTGGCGTCTAATTGAAGTTGACGGTAGCACTTCCCTTAAAGCATCACTGTTGAGATTAATTTATTGTTTGGGTTCCCTGCAATATGAGGTTACGCTGGTTCCTAGACAGACTACATGAAATACTAGTTAGAGCAGGAATATTTCTATCACAGTGTATCTGCGCAGTACTACTAGGTAACACAAGACACAGTCGGTGATCGTTGCTGCTGCCAGCATCTTTAAAGAAGAGAAAACATTAATTTCGTTTGTTCCTATATACATTATTTTGAATTACATGTACCGTATCATATAAAACGGGGGTATTATCGCAGAATTCCATTATAGCAATTGCCGTTAGCTACATTCCTTTGGAGAAAAGGCGAAATACAGATGTCGGCGTATTTTATGCGCCAAAGAAATATCAAGCTATGCTGTAGGCTTCAAGCAACACGAAAAATGAATGCTCTCGGGAGTTACATCTATCTTCACGTTTATCCATTATTTATTTCGTCGTTTTGTCGAGCTGAGGTGTTGCTTAGTTCTGTGTCCTTCGAACCAGCTTTGATTTCGGTAACGGGTTTCATGTCAAATAAAATAGTATTGCCTCACCTACAACGGGGGAACTTGGTATTCATAAAGACTATTATATCTCATTATACTCTTCCGCGTTCGTTCATTTTATAATTTCAACACTACTGTGCACTTTATAAGATGACATATTGTTACCAGCGATTAAGTGATTGAAAGATTATCGTCTTTTCTTCTCATAACTCCAGTTACCTAAGGCCATCTCCATACAGCAACCGTTTCGACGAGCCAGTGGCCATGACTGGTCAAAACAGTTAAAGAAGACCTTATATGCATGATGATGTAGACCCTAATAATCCATGAGAACAAATGCTTTCAGATCAACACCTTTAAAAGAAGTGTGAGGTGGAAGAATAGTCCCTGGTAGGTGAGGTGTGGTGCCACTCACTAAAGCAAAGGAATCTTTCAATTAGTAACGCAACACATTTATTCTCCACCATTTTCGGTTAAAAATATGCTGAATTTCTTGTGGGACACCGTGGAATATTCCCACTTCAACCCGTATAGTTTCAGAAAGTTCCGATAGGTGGTGACGCCATGCGTAGCCTTCAAAATGGCTTTTGTAAAGGAGGTGCCTTCCAGATAGTGAGCTGCCGCTGAGTTTCTTTTAGCACAAAAGCACAGCATCGCAAATACACTCCTGGAAATGGAAAAAAGAACACATTGACACCGGTGTGTCAGACCCACCATACTTGCTCCGGACACTGCGAGAGGGCTGTACAAGCAATGATCACACGCACGGCACAGCGGACACACCAGGAACCGCGGTGTTGGCCGTCGAATGGCGCTAGCTGCGCAGCATTTGTGCACCGCCGCCGTCAGTGTCAGCCAGTTTGCCGTGGCATACGGAGCTCCATCGCAGTCTTTAACACTGGTAGCATGCCGCGACAGCGTGGACGTGAACCGTATGTGCAGTTGACGGATTTTGAGCGAGGGCGTATAGTGGGCATGCGGGAGGCCGGGTGGACGTACCGCCGAATTGCTCAACACGTGGGGCGTGAGGTCTCCACAGTACATCGATGTTGTCGCCAGTGGTCTGCGGAAGGTGCACGTGCCCATCGACCTGGGACCGGACCGCAGCGACGCACGGATGCACGCCAAGACCGTAGGATCCTACGCAGTGCCGTAGGGGACCGCACCGCCACTTCACAGAAAATTAGGGACACTGTTGCTCCTGGGGTATCGGCGAGGACCATTCGCAACCGTCTCCATGAAGCTGGGCTACGGTCCCGCACACCGTTAGGCCGTCTTCCGCTCACGCCCCAACATCGTGCAGCCCGCCTCCACTGGTGTCGCGACAGGCGTGAATGGAGGGACGAATGGAGACGTGTCGTCTTCAGCGATGAGAGTCGCTTCTGCCTTGGTGCCAATGATGGTCGTATGCGTGTTTGGCGCCGTGCAGGTGAGCGCCACAATCAGGACTGCATACGACCGAGGCACACATGGCCAACACCCGGCATCATGGTGTGGGGAGCGATCTCCTACACTGGCCGTACACCACTGGTGATCGTCGAGGGGACACTGAATAGTGCACGGTACATCCAAACCGTCATCGAACCCATCGTTCTACCATTCCTAGACCGGCTAGGGAACTTGCTGTTCCAACAGGACAATGCACGTCCGCATGTATCCCGTGCCACCCAACGTGCTCTAGAAGGTGTAAGTCAACTACCCTGGCCAGCAAGATCTCCGGATCTGTCCCCCATTGAGCATGTTTGGGACTGGATGAAGCGTCGTCTCACGCGGCCTGCACGTCCAGCACGAACGCTGGTCCAACTGAGGCGCCAGGTGGAAATGGCATGGCAAGCCGTTCCACAGGACTATATCCAGCATCTCTACGATCGTCTCCATGGGAGAATAGCAGCCTGCATTGCTGCGAAAGGTGGATATACACTGTACTAGTGCCGACATTGTGCATGCTCTGTTGCCTGTGTCTATGTGCCTGTGGTTCTGTCAGTGTGATCATGTGATGTATCTGACCCCAGGAATGTGTCAATAAAGTTTCCCCTTCTTGGGACAATGAATTCGCGGTGTTCTTATTTCAATTTCCAGGAGTGTATTTATTAGAGCTCGCAGAACGTCTACAGAGACCTGGCAACGAACAAAAGCACCGTGAGTCGCTGGGCAAGGCGTCTGTCATCATCACAATAACGTCGCTCAAGCCTGTCCGATCAGCCCCGATCCGGCCAGCCGTACACTGCTGTGACACCTGCAGTGTTGGAACGTGCGGACACTCTCATTCTAGGTGATCGACAGATCACAATGAAACACTGGGCTGCTCAACTGTACGTCTCTGTTGGTAGTGCTGACACACTGGTCCACCAGGTGGGGTACTCAAGGGTGTGTGTTCGCTGGGTTTCTCGCCGCCTAAAAGAAGAACGTAGCAACGAAGGCCTATCTGTGCAGAATTTCTTGCGCATTGCTAGGCTGTTCATTACAATTTTTGTCGTACATCGTAACAGGCGATAAAACATGGGTTTATCACTTCGAACAAGAAACAAAACGGCAATCCTTGGAGCGGTGCCACACCACTTCTCCTCCGAAGCAAAAGTTCAAAGCCACGCAGTCAGCCGGTAAAGTCATGGTGACCATCTTCTATTATACAACTCTGAAGGGTTATTCTGTTTTATATCCATCCTCATGGTGCAACGGTTAACTCTGAAGCGTATTGTGCTAACCTCAGGAAAGTAAGAATCGACTTCAGCTTGTTCGTCGCCACAGAAATGCAAGCTAACTTCTCCCTCTCCATGACAACGCAAGGTCTGACGCAAATCTGAGCGCACGAGAAATCACATCATGAGGAAGCGTACGCGTTGGTGAGTACCTGTGAAGTTAACCAAGTTAAATTAAACTAAATTTTTAAACGCTGAAATCGTAAAACATGAACTGTAAGCCAGAGAAAATTTTTGTTTGATATTTGTATGTTAAGACACTTAGGATCGGAGTATATGAAATGGATATCAAGGTTTAATTTACCGTCGACAGCGAGGTAATTCGATACCTGTCAACCAGGATGAAGGGCGACAAGCAAATTCAATATTCCCCGGGTTTGGGAAATCGTGTGGCACGGTGCCCGACTGCGGGCTGTTTACGAAGGTACGACCGTACCGAATAGTTCTGCATACATGCTAATGGCTCGGGGACTTCTGAAGTAATAGGATCAAAAACGTTGTCCTCGACAGCGAGAGTTCATCAGAGACAAGGGCATCGTCACAAGTACCCCAGGGAAGTACGAAAGAACAGCTCAACTCTTCTTCTCGGTGTACATAAGTGATCTGACTAATAGAGTGAGAAGCTGTCTGCAATTGTTGGATGTTGACGCTGTAGTAAACGAGAAGGTGTCGTCGTTATGTGACTTTAGGGCGAGTCAGAATGAGTTAGACAGATTTCTGTTTCGTGCGATGAATGGGAGCTTGCTTTAAATATAGAGATCGGAAGGTAATGCAGATGTGTAGGAGAAACAATGCTGTAATATTCGAATACGGTACTGGTGGTGTGCTCCTTAAGAATCACGACAGTTAAATATCTAATGGTCAGTTACAAAGCAATATGTAGTAGGGGAGGCGAGTATTCGCTTTATGTTTATTGGGAGAATTTCAGGAAAATTTCGTTCATCCGTAAAGGAGACCGCGTATAGAAGAGTAGTGTGACCCATTGCTGAGTACCGTTCGAGTGTTTCGGACCACTGCCAGGTCCGACTGGAGGAAGACATCAAAGCAATTAAGAGGTTAGCTGCTGGATTTGTTATAAGTAGATCCGATCAACACGTAAGTATTACGGACGCAAGTATTATGAACAGTTTTCGAAATTAAATGGGAATCCCCGGAGAACTTCGTTATTTTCGTGGAACGCTATTGACAACATTTAGAGAGGCAGAATTTGAGGATGACTGCTGAATGATTCTAGTTTCTCTAACGCACATTTCGGGTAAGTGAGGTTAAGATAAGAGACATTACGGCTCGTATGGAAGCACATAGACAGTCGTTTTTCTCTCGCTCAGTTTGAGAGTGGAGCAGGAAAGAAAATGACTAGTAGTGGTACAAGGTACTCTCCGTCACACACCATATGGTGACTTGCGGATTATGTGTAGATATAGAAGATGAGATTGGAGAAAGGATGAAGAGGAACTCGGCCGTGACTTTTTAGAAAGCACTATCTTGGAATCTGCTTTACGCTGCCAGGGCAACCTCGGAGAAACCTAAATCTGTGGCCATCTGTCGGTTTGAACTGCTGTCCTCTCGAATGCGATGTAACTGTGCCAACTACTGCATCCACTCACTCGGTATCATAGATGCGAACGGAGAGTCCATCAGTACTTGGTGCACCTTTCATTTTTACAAAGGTCTTTAATTTTCATCGGTGCGAATCGGGCTATATTGGTTCTGGTGTGTGGAAAATTGTTACTTCTAATTTTTCAAAAATTTCATTTGATGACGTCCAGTTCTCCTACTTTGGTACTGTGCGATCAATGGTGTTTGCTCTCTCTCTATCACTCTCTCTCTCTCTCTCTCTCTCTCTCTCTCTCTCCCTCTCTCTCTCTCTCTCTCTGTCTCTCTCCTCAGCGATCACAGGCCCTGTAAACCACGCGTTGCATCAACAATCTGCTTCCACCGCTTTCTAGCTCTCGCAGCACTCTGCACCCTGCGGAAATTCCTGATAGTGCGACGTCCTTCTCTATGTCATCTTTCTACCTTGTACGAAGTCAGCCCAATGATCTTGTTGCTCGGAGAGTTCCTTCAAATGCTTTCTTGGTGATTCTGTTCTTTTCCAGTCTCCTACTTTTTAATTTCTGGATGATAGTGGGTTGCTTCATTAACTGATAAATGTCATTGTTCTTTCTGGTACTTATATCTTCATATTGTAATGCACATATTGGGAAATTATACAGTAATCAAGGAAATGGTGAAGTGAGTAAACCCGTGATCTCTTGATAAAGGGTAATTGGTTTCAAATCCCTGTAACGCCAATCTGATTCAGGTTTGAATAGATTCCTTAGAAACCTTCTGCTGAATTCAGCTACTGTTCTTTCCACAAGTCAACGCCTGATTCCCTCCACCTCACTGTCGAACTAAGTTAGCGCTTCATCGCCAACGATCTTCAGTTTGACGAAATTTTAAGTGTTATTGTTTAAAAATTAAAGCATTCTCAGTTGCTGCGGATTATGCCCTATTTTTGTGGCTATTGAATATATTTTGATCTACGATAGCCGAGGTTCTAGCTAGAGCTCAAGCAGCGTTTCCTGAAACGCTTGTAGCTGCTTAGACGAAGTTAAATACAACCTATATTTTCATTTTGCAATGTAAGTATATAAGTACAGTAACGCCTTAAGCAAGAGTCACATGATATAGGGAATTCAGTGCTTAACGAAGGAAGAGATAGAAGAATGGGTGTCGTCCGACTCAGCTGGTTTTCACATGTCCTATGAGAAAAAATAATTTCATTGACAACAAACAAGCAATGCCTGGTAACTGGTTGGACATCAGTTACGGCGTCTCGGTATGATCTGGTAACATACGTATATTCTGCAGCTGTTGTATCGACAGCAGGATTTATGAACATCATTTCCGAAAGGCCGACAAGGACAACAGCTGCCGTCGGCCCAACCCTGCCACATACACATTTCCCGATCCGTTCCACCTCGCATCCAAAAACATGCTTTCCAGTAACTTGTAATGAAAGTATTTTTCATCCGTACAGATGGTGAAAGAACCTTGTTTATACCCAAAAGTTAAATAATGCTTAATCACTTGTTTCGGTGGTTCATTTCAGATAAAAGTTCATTTTAGTACAGTAAAATAAATACTTTAGACATCTTTAACATATCCAACGGGCTTCAAAGGAAAGAATAAACAGTCGTGGACGAAAGAATAAGATCTGGAAACAAATTACTAATTCAGAGTTAACTCGGGTACGAAAATTTGACTAATTCTTAAGAAATTGAAATAGAGGCTACTGTTTCAGTTCTTGAAAAAAATTTATGGACTTCATACCCACATTAAGGGATATGTAATGAATGTTCAAGTAGACACAACCTCTCACAATATTCCATCCATTTCGTTCAGTTTTAATTTCAGGACATCGTAGAGAGGTCAGATGAAACTTCAAACCATAGTTTTTGTAGGTGAGCTGTATACTTTTTTGAATATTGAGATGACACGCATTCTTAAAGGATAGTAATCATGTACATATTTCATATGTTAAAAATCAATTAAAAATAGGCAGACCGTAGTCACCTAAACAGTTACTAAAATTAATATTCATGAGTGTCGACGCTTTTCAGACTCGTAGCACCAAGGTTAGTTGACGCTCTTCGACATTACTTGTTTAGTGGTTTACAGCTGCAAGTTAAGAGTTGTAAGGTTAGAAATAAGAGTTCATCAGGACAGCGCTCAGTGAAAACGGAGCATACCTGTAGGATATATAACGTTAATGTTGTTGTGAGACATACAACGATAATTTATAAAAATGGTTCAAATGGCTCTGAGCACTATGGGACTCAACTGCTGAGGTCATTAGTCCCCTAGAACTTAGAACTAGTTAAACCTAACTAACCTAAGGACATCACAAACATCCATGCCCGAGGCAGGATTCGAACCTGCGACCGTAGCGGTCTTGCGGTTCCAGACTGCAGCGCCTTTAACCGCACGGCCACTTCGGCCGGCGATAATTTATAGCCCACTATGGTCACCTTGTAACGTAACAACACAATATGTTCATGTTATCCCATACATTTGTTACTGTGTGATATCGATGATGGTCGGCCAGTGTGGCCGAGCGGTTCTAGGCGCTTCAGTGTGGAAACGCGCGACCACTACGGTCGCAGGTTCCAATCCTGCCTCGGGCATGGGTGTGTGTGATGTCCTTAGGTTAGTTAGGTTTAAGTAGTTCTAACTTCTAGGGGACTGATGACCTCAGAAGTCAAGTCCCATAGTGCTCAGAGCCATATCGATGATGTGCTACTAAAATCTCGCCTTCCTTTTTCCAACTTTAATCTCGGTAGTTATCTTAGATTACCACGTGGGTTTTGTGCCTCGTTATGCTGCATCTTCACATTAAATCTTTTCCATATATAATGTCCAGTCATATTAATCACTCACGAACGGCAGGTGGCAGCACTAGCAGCGGAAGGTATGCAAAGTATGTCTGGGGTCGCGGGAAACAGTGCAGTCGCTTCCGTAATGCGGAAAGGTAGATGTGTACGGGCGAACAGACGTGCAACTGTTGAGAAACTGACGTCCAAAAGGACATGATCATTGGCTTTGGGACCAAGGTTGGAAGCATTCCCGAAACGGCTAAGTTTGTAAACTGTTCTACTCCCGCCATACAGTATACCGTTCACGGTAAACCGGCGCCATCCAAAACCGACTTCGAACGAACTATGGTGAACCACGGTCCAAAGAAGACAGGGGTAAAGGAAGGCTCCGGAGATGTTTACGGGAGAAGAGACGTGCAACTGTTGAGAAACTGACAACCAGATGAACCAACGGGTTATCAAAAGTGTCTCCTGAGTGACCGTTGAGCGAACATTACTGTGTATGGGCCACCGCACCAGGCGCCTGGTTCATGCACCCAAACCTACTGCTGTTCATCAACGACGAAAGTTGCAATTTGGACGCCAATACCGCAACTGGACGTCAACTGAGAGCCGGCGGGTCGTCTTTGCAGATGAATCACTTTTTATGCTCCATCGGACAGATGGTCGTTGACGTGTATGGCGTGAAACGTCTGAAAGCAAACACCCTGCAACAATCGTTGGAAGGTCCATGCCGGAGGAGGGAGCTCAGGGGTGTGTTTCCATGGCGTTCCCTGGAAGATCTCGTCATTCTGCAAGGTACAATGCAGGAACAAAAGTATGCATCTATCCTTGAGACCCTGTCCACACTTGCATGAAGTTTTGTTTGTTTGTTTTTGTTTTTTTGTTTTTTTTTTTTTCCTCGACACGATGACATTTACCAGCAGGACTATGGGACGTGTCACACAGCTGTCAGTTTACATGCGTGGTTCGAAGATCACCGGGATGACTTTACCGTACTCCTCTGGCCACCAAACTCCCTGGATTAAAACCCAGCCGAGAATTTGTGAGACCACCTCGATTAGGCTGTTCGCGCCATGGATCGTCATCCCAGAAAGCTAGCGCAACTGGCCACGACACTGGAGGCAGCGTGGCTCCACATCACCATCGGTACATTCGAGAACCTCATTGGCTCTCTTCTTTCACTTCTCTCAGCGGTCCGCGTTGTAAAATGTGGTTACTCAGGCTTTTGGCAGGTGGTCACGTGAATGTGGCTGGACAATGTATAAACCAACTTAATCCGACTGTGTTGCTAAAGTTTCGGAGTGGCAAAGGACTTCAAAAAGTGCAGCAGAAGACAGGGATTTAATCAGAGTTAACCAAGACGAAACTGAAATTAGAATCCCCAATAGACTGCAGGCCCTTACTGTCACTGTGTACAGTTAAATTCCATACCACTGAAACAAATAGGAAATTTTTTGGCGTCCTTGCCCTACATTACCTAATACTAGAAAAAAAAAAACACTCAACTTGTGCGGTAACAGAAATTATCTCCATGACTTCTTCTCCACCGACACGTCTCTCGAAGTTCCGCAGCGACGTCGACTTGCTTATATGGCTGAAAATTATTGCATGATAGGAGAACATTATTTAAATCAGGTGCTTCAAGCAAGACTTAAATACAGTTAAAATCAACGAACCACGTTTCAAGAACATAGTTCTTGATGTACAGAACACATGAAGAATTCACTGGGCAGAAAGAATGGAGGAGGATAAGAAATTCGTAAAATACCAACTGGTCTCAAATGCAACAAAACGATCAGAGATTATATAGAAGATACCATGCTTTACGGAGAAACCCGATTCAGTAAACCAAATGTTTTACATCCTCACTGTGTATGATATACAAAAGAACATTATGAACTGTTCTTATTAATTTTTGAGGCTTTGTCTTAAGAGTGGAAGAGCATTGAGAAACCTTCAATGAATAAATTTTGGATGGGTACTGATCCCCATGGGTTCTAAAAAAGCTGATAACGTGAACAAGACTTAATGGATTGGACTGATTTGGGGGGAGAGACCAAACACCGAGGTCATCGGTCTCATTGGATTAGGGTAGGATAGGGAAGGAACCATACCGGCATTTTCCCGAAGCGATTTAGGGAAATCACGGAAAACCTAAATCAGGATGGCCGGACGCGGGATTGAACTGTCGTCCTCCTGAATGCGAGTTCAATCTGCTAACCACTGCGCCACCCCGCTCGGTCAAGATTTAATGTTCCCACTTCAAATACAACTGCAAAACATATCGCGGAAAGAAATGTACTTTGCCATGATCTGAAAAGCCAAATAATTTGCAATAACGTAAATGCAATGCAGAATGCGAAGGCAACAACAATTTCACAGTAATCCAGAACGAATTCGGTTGAATGCGCCATGCAGGTCACAAAACAAATCGTCTATACTAAGACAAACGTCGGTACGGGCAGTCGTCATGGCAACAAGACGGAAAGGGTCTCATTATACTATAAGCCACGAGGCTTTCCCAATAGAAAAATGCCTTCCCCCCCCCCCCCCCCCACCCAGAATTCTGATTCGCCGGAGCCAGTCAGAGTTTATTTTTAACGTCAAGATATACCTTGTAGTTTCTACATAGAGAGGCACCACTCTTGCAAAGAAATTCTTTGAGGCTAACAAGGTTCAAAAATGGCTCTGAGCACTATGGGACTTAACATCTATGGTCATCAGCCCCTAGATCTTAGAACTACTTAAACCTAACTAACCTAAGGACAGCACACAACACCCAGTCATCACGAGGCAGAGAAAATCCCTGACCCCGCCGGGAATCGAACCCGGGAACCCGGGCGCGGGAAGCGAGAACGCTACCGCACGACCACGAGCTGCGGACAACGGGCTAACAAGGTCTGTCTCGCACACACGAATAAGCTATATGACAGGAGTTCGCGTCAAAACTGACGCCTTTTACTATAAAGTCTTTTTGTGCGGTAACTAGTTAACAAATGTATGTCCCATAACTGTGAAATATGTTTTGTGAATCTAAGATTTTTATTACTATGTTGTTGTTGTTGTAGTCTTCAGTCCAAAGACTGGTTTGATGCGGCTCTCCATTGTACTCCATCCCGTGCGAGCCTTTTCATCCATCCCCGAGTAAGTACTGCAACCTACATACTTCTGAATCTGCTGCCAGTTTCATCTCTTGGCCTCCCTCTACGATTTTTAGCCTCGACGCTTCGCTCCAGTACTAAACTGATGATATCTTGATGCCTCAGAATGTATCCTACCAATCGATCAATTCTTCTAGTCAGGTTAAACCGCAAATTTCTCTTCTCCCCAATTCTATTCAGTACTGTCTTCTGCATCCTTCTGCACCACCACATTTTGAAAGTTTCTATTCTCTTTTGGTCTAAACTGTTTATAGTCCATGTTTCACTTCCACAAAGGGCGATACTCCGTACAAATACATTCAGAAAAGACTTCCTAACACTTTAATTATATTCGAAGTTAACAAATTTCTCTTATGCTGAAATGCTTTTCTTGCCATTGCGAGTCTACATTTTATATCCTCTCTACTTCGACCATAAGTAGCTATATTGCTGCTCAAATACCGGAACTCGTCTACTAATGTAAGTGTTTCATTTCCTAATCGAACTGTCTCAGCATCACTTGATTTAATTCGACTACATTTCATTATCCTCGTTTTGCTTTTGTTGATGTTCATCTTATATCTTCCTTTCAAGACACTGTCCATTCCGTTCAACTGCTCTTTCAAGTCCTTTTCTGTCTATGACACAATTACAGTGTCATCGCCAAACCACAAAGTGTTTTTTCTTCTCCCTGGACCTTAATTCCTACTCCAAAAGTTTCGTTTGTTTCCTTTATGGCTTGCTCAACATGTAGATCGAATGACATCGGTGATAGGCTACAACATTGTCTCACTCCTTCCACAACCACTGCTTCCCTTCATGCCCCTCGACTCTTACAGCTGCCATCTGATTTCCGTAGACATTGTAAATAGCCTTTCGCTTACTGTATTTTATCCCTGACACCTTTAGAATCTGAAAGAGAGTATTCCAGTCAACAATGTAAAAATCTTTCTCTAAGTCTAAAAATGCTGTAAACGTAGGTTTGCCTTTTCTTAAAATGTCTTCTACGAGAAGTCGCTGGGTCAGTATTGCCTCGTGTGTGTCTATATTTCTCCGGAATCAATACTCATCTTCTCCGAGATCGGCTTATACCAGGTTTTCCATTCTTCTGTAAAGGGTTTGTGTTAGTATTTTGCAGCCGTGATTTATTAAAGTGATAGTTCGATAATTTTCACACCTGTCAGCACCTGCTTCCTTTGGTATTGGAATTATTTTATATTCTTCTTGACGTCTGAGAGAATTTAATCTGTCCCATACATCTTATTCACCAGATGGAAGGGTTTTGTCAGTGCTGCTCTACCAAGGTCATCAGTACCTCAAATGGAATGTTGTCTACTCCCGGGGCTTTGTTTCGACTTAAGTCTTTCAGTGCTTTGTCAGATTCCTCGCGCAGTATCGTATCTCCCTTCTCATATTCATCTGCGTCCTCTTCCATTTCAGTAATGGTACATCTTCCTCATATAGAGCCTCTTTATACTCCTTCCACCTTTCTGCTTTCCCTTCTTTGCTTAGGACCTCTTTTCCACCTGCGCTCTACATTTTCATACAGGCGGTTCTCTTTTTCCAAATGTCTCCTTAATATTCATGTAGTGATGTATGATTCTAAATCCTTACATTTGTCCTTCAGCCAATCCTGTTTAGCCATTTTGCATTTCCTGTCGATCTCATTTTTTAGACGTCTGTACTCCCTTTCACCTGCTTCATTTATTGCGTTTTAATATTTACTCCTTTCATCGAATTAATTCCGTATCTCTTGTGTTCCCAAGGATTTCTACTAGCCCTCGTCTTTTTACCTACCTGATCCTCTGCTGCCTTCGCTATTTCATCTCTCAAAGCTATCCATTCTTCTTCTACTTTATTCCCTTTCCCCGTTCTTATCAATCATTCCCTAATGCTCTCTCTAAAACTCTCTACAACCTCTGGTTCTTTAATTTCATCCACGTCCCATCTCCTTAAGTTACTGCCTTTTTCCAGTTCCCGGCCGGGGTGGCCGAGTGGTTGTAGGCGCTACAGTCTGGAACCGCGCGAACCGTCGCAGGTTCGAATCCTGCCTCGGGCATGGATGTGTGTGATGTCCTTAGGTTAGTTAGGTTTGAGTAGTTCTAAGTTCTAAGGGACTGATGACCTCAGAAGTTAAGTCCCATAGTGCTCAGAGCCATTTGAAACATTTCTCCCTTGACTATGTGAATAATTTCATTTAGCTCATCATACATTTCCTCAATCTTCTCCTCATCTGCGGAGCTGGTCGTCGTATAAACTTGAACTACTCTTGTTGGTTTGGGCTTCATGCCTGCCTTTGTTACAATAATGCGTTCACTTTGCTTTTCATAGTAGCTTATCCGCATTCCTAGTTTTTTAAATCATGATTAAACATACACCTGTATTACCCCTCTTTGAGTTTGTATTTATAACCCTGTATTCACCTGATCAGAAGTCCTGTTCCACCTGCCACGAAACTTCACTAATTCCCACTATATCTAACTTTAACGTATCCATTGTAGTTATTAAATTTTCTAACCAACCTGACCGATTAAGGGATCTGACATTCCACGCTCCGATCCGTAGAACGCAAGGTTTTCTTTTCTTCTCCTCATAACGACGTCCTCCTGAGTAGTTCCAGCCGGGAGATCCGATTGGGGGACTAGTTTACCTCCGGAATATTTTACCCAAGAGGATGCCGTCATCATTTAACCATACAGTAGAGCTTCATGCCCTTGGGAAAAATTACGGCTATAGTTTCCCCTTGCTTTCAGCCGTTCACAGTACCAGCACAGCAAGTGAGTTTTGTTTACGTTATAAGTCCAGATCAGTCAACCATCCAGACTATTGCCCCTGCATATACTGAAAAGACTGTTGCCCTTCTTCAGCAACCACACGTTTGTCTGACCTCTCAACAGATGCCCCTCAGTTGTCGTAGCACCTATGGGGCGTCAGTCTGTATCGCTGAGCCACGCAAGCCTCCCCACCAACGGCAAGTTTCATGGTTCATGAGGGGTGGGGGGGGGGGGAGGGAGGGGTTATTATATTATTATAAAGAAAATACTTGTTAAGTTTGTTTAAGTTCGAAAAAGTAAATTTAATTAACTGAGATTTACCTGAGAAATCGTATTACCGTTTCCGAATGTGGTGTTACACCACACAAGTAGTCGTGGTCAGACGCCAATGAATAAAAGTCGTTGGTAAGAACTTGTAACGAGCTGTGGTGAGGTGCAGTGATTGGCACTGCGCAGCGTTGAATGAACGATTCTAATGTATTTAAATGGGGTAGCACATCGTCTCTTACATAGAGTGTAACGGGTATAAGTGGAGATATGTCTACCGATGACTGAAGACAGTGTACTGAACATCATTACATCAGTATCTACATTTGCTGCTAATAATAGTAATAGGAATTACAAGTCACACGTTTTTAGGTTGGTTAGTACCTGCAAGTGTGTGTGGCAAGAGGAAATCATTAATGCTTACTTTCACCATGGCAGCATAATAGGTGTAGAAATGTGGATGAGTGGACAAAAAACGGTGAGTCTACACTGACAGATGTAGTCCACATAGTTGTGCAGTTACGACCATACAGAAAACACCAGGTTGTATAGTTCGTGACGTGTTTCTGGGAAGACTGTTCAACGCTAAGAAGAAACCACCAACACACTGATGTGTGACATATTAACGTACCACATTTGAAAACATCAGGACTTTTATCAGTTACCTCCTGCATACTCTTAATTCGGTATCCACGATTTTTGAGTATGTAAAATTTTAATGACGGTCGCTCCACAGATTCAGCAAGAGTGACCGTTACGGGAAAGCAGTTGAGCGACCTCGAGTTGCATTTGTTGTAAAGGACCCGAAGATATTACATGGTGCTGTCTGATAACTGTCCATATGTCTATGTATCATTAGAACGACAGGTATGTTCAGATTTCCATAAAACTGTAACTAAAAAATCAGTGATAGTTGTTTCTAACTGTTTTCGATACGTTAAATCTGTGATACATCGTTGTGTCAGTGTACATTACTTCTTTTAATCTTCATCATCTGCAATAGTAATGCGTTGTTTAAAAAATAATTTTGCGTTTTTCCACATGGTACTTCGTTATTGAATGCATTTATAGAAGGATTTTTGGAAGGTATGTTTGTCTCTTCATGACTGGCGACAGTTTTCCCTATTGTTTAATGTTAGTAGTTCAAATGGTTCAAATGGCTCTGAGCACTATGGGACTCAACTGCCGTGGTCATAAGTCCCCTAGAACTTAGAACTACTTAAACCTAACTAACCTAAGGACAGCACACAACACCCAGCCATCACGAGGCAGAGAAAATCCCTGACCCCGCCGGGAATCGAACCCGGGAACCCGGGCGTGGGAAGCGAGAACGCTACCGCACGACCACGGGATGCGGGCAATGTTAGTAGTATGGCTACCAAATACATATGCACCTAGTCAAGAAGTTTTAATTTGTCTACTTTTTTAATGTCACAAGCCACGCCATCGTAACTACGATTACAGCACCCTTATCAATGACGTCCCCATGTGGCAAGCCATGTCTTCCACACCACCTCATTTCTCTAGCCAACCTCAGTGCAGAAATTTTTGTGGCTATTAAGATGAAGCCCCCAGTCACATTCGAATATTTTAGTGGACATTAAAATGAGTCAGCCGGTCACATTGCACCTATGAAGCGGTACACAAAAAAACACAAAAAAAACACCGACAAGCTTTAGGGACAGGTTCCTTACACCAAAATAAGAAAAGAAATCGAGTTCTAGTAAACTTGGAACATGGTCTCTAAAATGCATACCTACCGTTAAGTGCTATAAGCCTTTTTTCTAAAAAAGAAAAAAAATCTAATGTCCATCTGGTAATTTGCCTTGCGACTAAAGTAAAGATGCGAAATAAAAAATACAGTCTGCTTCGTAGCTGCGAGGAGTGCACACGGTTAGACTGAATTTCCGCTTTTTTGCTTCTTTTTATATGTGGTGGTCGAGGTAGACCCTCGACTATGTGCAGTAGTGGCGTCCATGGGGCTGAAGGTTTTGCAATACAAAAAAATTAAAAATACACCGAATGTACTCGGTGCATTCAGTAGTGATAGTCAGTTATTACAAGAAGCTTTCCACATTTTGCAACGAGAAGATGAATCGAAATTTTTCCACTAATTGAGAATGTATTTCTAAAGTTTTGGTGGATTACTTCGCTCGGTTAGAAACGCATTACAGACGCGAAACGCAAATGTGAGACTACGTTCAATGGGAATACAGCCTACTAATTTGAGGTATTTTGTAAGACTTAATTGAGTTATAGTACGCACTTCCCTTTACAGTACTATTTTGATAATTTGAATATTCTATACTAATTCTTAGTTTCGGTTTTTCATCTCAAATATAAAACAATCCAACCTGAAATTTAACTTTCTCTCTTTATCCAGAAACCCGTTTTAGAGCAATGATTACTGAATGTGGGTTGTTTAATGTTCTGCTTTTAGTCATGTACCGATCTTTACATTAACGTAATTGACCAAGGCGATTGTAGGGCGACAGTTATTGAACTATATGAAATAAAATCGTCATCACTTCTGAAAGGTTAGCGTTAGGACCTTCAAACTGCACGGTTGCCTGCGGACATGTGCATGTGCATGGTTTAGCGACGAAGCCCACTTTCATTTGGGTAGGTTTGTCAATAAGCAAAATTGGGGGACTGAGAATCCGCATTTCGCTACCGAGAAATGTCTTCGCCCTCAACGGGTGACTGAGTGGTGTGCAATGACACTGAATAATCCGTGCGATATTCTTTGAAAGTAGGGTGAAGGTTTTGGAAGATGATTTCATCCCTATTATCCAAAGGGCCTTGATTTCGATAAGATGTCATTCATGTAGGACGGAGCTCGGCATCATCGAGGTAGGAGAGTGTTTTACGTCCTGGAGGAGCACCTCGGGAACGGCATTCTGGCTTTGGGGTACCCAGAGGCCACGGGCGTGAGCCTCGATTAGCCGCCATCTTCTACGGATCTGAACACATGCTGTTGTAACTTGTTGTGACCGCGACCGGAACGGTCGCGGGGTGGCCAAGAAAGCGCGGCGGGACCAAACAGAGAGCAGCCTGCGAGCAAACAAACGAACGGAAAGGACGGACTCGAAACAACGACGAAGAGAGACCATGCCCGCATCTCGTGGTCGTGCGGTAGCGTTCTCGCTTCCCACGCCCGGGTTCCCGGGTTCGATTCCCGGCGGGGTCAGGGATTTTCTCTGCCTCGTAATGGCTGGGTGTTGTGTGCTGTTCTTAGGTTAGTTAGGTTTAATTAGTTCTAAGTTCTAGGCGACTGATGACCTCAGCAGTTGAGTCGCATAGTGCTCAGAGCCATTTGAACCATTTTTGAACGAAGAGAGACCTTACAACGACAACACGCAAGTAGCAACGGAGTGACACAGACAACCAAACGAATCCAAGACATCCACCACTAATGAAAACAAAGAATGATAAACAGGCTGCCTGTTGTCAAGACGATGTGTCGAGACTCACGCTGAGCTTTTTTTTTTTTCTTTATTGTGATTCCATTCCCCTGAGCCATATGGGCAGGGGAGGGCTGTTAGAGGCACAATCCGCTGCTCTTCAGCCGAGTGACACGACAACTAAAACAAGAATAAAATGAGATATACATAAGGCGATAAAAAAAGGGAACATAAAACAGAGTAAGGGGAGAAAATGGAGGGAAAAATGCACTGACATGGAGACGTTCATGGGGGACAGTTAAAAAAAGTCACCAGAAAGTTGAAAAACACAGTTGGCAATTCTTAAAACACAGAGAAGACACTTAATGCGCATGCACAGGTTAAAAGTTGGCCACAGTAATAAAAGCACTCTGGAACAACACACTTAAAACCTACTTGGAGCACACACGACGAAGAATAAAACTGCCAGGTGGGACCTGCCGTGTGAAAGGTCAGAGAGGATGGAAAAGGAGGGAAAGCAAGGGGCAGCAGGGGAAGTGGCGGGATGAAGAGAGTAGGGGTGTCAGTGGGTACACTAAGAGGCAGGAGACACGTGGGGCAGGATATGAAGAGGGAAGACAAGGCAGGAGGAAGTGCAGAGACACTGAAAGGGGGCACAAGAGAGGGAGGGGGAATAGGAGGGGGAAGCCACTCAGGAGGAGGGAGGGGGAGGAGAAGGAGCCCTGAGGAGGAGGCAGGAAGAATTGGGTTAGAGTTGGTAGGAAGGGTAGATGTCAGGGCCAAGCTCTTCATCTAGGAGGGGTAGATGGTGGAAGTTACGTTGGGAAAGGAGATGGAGGGTGTGGAGATGGAGAGAGGGTGGGACACAACGGGAAAGGTATGGCAACTGGTTGGTGATGGAGAGGAAGGGAGACAGGAGGGGGTGAGGGGGATCAAGGCAGCGGACAATATATAGTATGCGGATGTGTTCAAGGAAAAGGAGAAGGTGGGGGAAGGGGATGAGGTCGTAGAGGATGCATGTGGGCGACGGAAGGTGGATGCGGAAGGCGAGGCAGAGCGCATAGCGTTCGAGGATTTGGAGATCTTTATTGAACTGGGGAGGGGCAGAAATCCAAGCTACGCTAACCTAGCTGAGTTACTTTTTTTTCCTTTATTGTGATTTCATTCCCCTGCCCCATATGGGCAGTGGAGGGCTGTCGGCGGCACAATCCGCCGATCTTCAGCCGAGGGACATGAACTTAAAATAAGAATGAAATGGTACATACATAAGGCAATAAAGGGGAACTTAAAACAGAATAATGGGAGAAAATGGAGGTAAAAAATATAGACTAATATAGAGTCGTTCATGCAGGACAGTTAAAAAAAAAAGTCAGCAGAAAGTTAAAAAACACAGTTGGCAATTCTTCAAAACTCAGAGAAGACAGTGAATGGACATGCACACGTTAAAAATCGGCCACAGTAGTAAAAACACTCTGGAACAACACACTTAAAACCTACTTGGAGCACACACGACGAAGAATAAAACTGCCAGGCGGGAACTGCCGAGGGAAAGGGCAGAGAGGATAGAAAAGGACGGGAGAGCAAGGGGCAGCAGGGGAAGCGGCGGGATGAAGAGAGGAGGGGCATCAGTGGGTACATGAAGAGGCAGGAGGCACGTGCGGCGGGAGACGACGATGGAAGACGGGGCAGGAGGGAGTGCAGAGACACTGAAAGGAGGCACAAGAGATAGAGGGGGGAGGGGGATGCCACTCAGGAGGAGGGAGGGGGAGTAGAGGGAGCCCTGTGGAGGAGGGAGGAAGATTGGGTTAGAGTTGGTAGGAAGGGTAGATGTCAGGGCCAAGGTCATTACCCAAGAGGGGTAGATAGAGGAAGTCGCGTTGGGGAAGGAGATGAAGGGTGTGGAGATGGAGAGAGGGCGGGACACAACGGAAAAGGCATGGCAAATGGTTGGGGCTGGAGAGGAAGGGAGACACCAGGGGCGAGGGAGGTCAAGGTGGCGGACAATATATAGTATGAAAAGGAGGTGGGGAAGGGGATGAGGTCATAGAGGATGCATGTGGGCGACAGAAGGTGGATGCAGAAGGCGAGGCAGAGCACATGGCGTTCGAGGATTTGGAGATCTTTATAGAACCGGGGAGGGGCGGAAATCCAAGCTATGCTGGCCTAGCTAAGCTTTTTTTCCCCCCTTTATTGATTTTCAATTCCCCCCGAAGGGGGCGGACTGGCATCAGCTTAGTACGCTGCTCTACAGCCTACAGACTTTTTTAAAAACGGAAGAAGAAAAGAAACAAGAAAAACAGGCGATAAAACGGTGACTTAAAGTGTAAAATGGCGGAAAAATGCGGAAAGTTCAAACAGAAAGCTAAGGGGTTGGCAATGTTAATAAAATACACAGGAATCAGACAAGTAACATAGTAGACACACAATTAAAAAACATGGCGACAGTATGGTTTCTGTTCGCAAGAGATAAAAAATCACACCCAGCGACAGGATGATGGCCATTTGCACCACTTCCCAAAAGACACAACACGGAACACTCACTGTAAAACACTGCACGAAAATGGCGGCACAAAGATGACACTCCCGAGCCAAAGGCAGATGGGGGGGGGGACCTGGAGGAGGGGGAAAAACAAGGAGGGAGGAGAGGAAAAAACGAAAGGGGGGGAACTGTGGAGGGAGAGCACTCATAAGGGGGGAGAGGGGAAGGGCAGACGTGAGAGGGAAATGCAAAAGGACTCGGGGGAGAGAAGGGGGCAGAGATTCAAATGGTTCAAATGGCTCTGAGCTCTATGGGACTTAACTTCTAAGGTCATCAGTCCCCTAGAACTTAGAACTACTTAAACCTAACTAACCTAAGGACGTCACACATAACCATGCCCGAGGCAGCATTCGAACCTGCGACGAAGGGGGCAGAGAGAGGGGAGGTGGGGAAAAAAGAGGATGGAAGGGGGAGGGAGAGGGAGCCCAGGAAAAGGACAGAGGAAAGGAGGGGGGTGAGGATCAGTGTTGATAGGAGGGCCTAGCTGAGCTTTTCTTTTTTCTTTATTGTGATTTTAATACCCGTATAACAGGTAGGCTGGCAGCAGCACAATACGCCGCTCTTCAGCCAAAGATAGTACAATGATAAAACAGAGAAGCCACATGAGTTGGAACAAAATGGTGGGGAAAAAATCAGTAGACACATGAACATAAAAAACATGAAACCGTTCACACTCAATGACAATCCACATTACAAATTGTTGACACGAAGCACAAACACTGAATATGTCGATGGCACTGGTGGACAATGGATTGTGACGGTGAACACTGAACACTAAACACGACGACACACACGAGTTAGCTGAGCGAGAGGCACGCACTTAAATACTCTATCGGGGGCGCCGCTATAGGTCGCTGGAACCACGTGTTCCACTGTGGCGCCCTCACACTAAATGCGGGCCAGGACGCGTGCGCCGCCACAACTTACGGCGCGATGGTGCAGAGACCTCTAGGGGTCTTCGACGTCCATGACGCCTGGCGGGGATTCAAATTCCGCGGCACCCGGTACCAGACATGCGACCCCTTTTTGTTGGGCTATATTGAAGATAAGGTGCACAGCAATTACACCAAAAGCATTGCTGAGCTGAAAGCAGCGATTCAGGAAGTCATCGACAGCATCGACGTTCCAACACTTCAAGGGTCATGCAGAATTTAGCTGTTCGTCTGCGCCACATCATCGCTAATGATGGCAGGCATACCGAACATATCATATCCTAAACCCGACTGAAAAAGGTGAGTGCACGCCGTAGTTTGTAACTAATTTACGTTTTTTTTCTTATAGTTCAATAATTGTAACCATTTATGTGGCTTAAATCATGTGAAGCAAAGGAATCGATCTCATTATTGCCGAAACTAGTGTGGGAATAGTATCTTTTGTCAGACCTTGTAATAAATTATAGTGCATGCTGCCACCTAATGTCTCGTTCTAATCGGGCATTCATTGCAGTTGTGTATGTTTCAATAAAATAATTCGCGAACTGCATATTTATCTTTTTATGAATAATAAGTATATTAGACATGTATCCCAATACCCAATCAAAGCTCAATCACGCCGGAAATACTTCAGAAATGATATCATTGAGAACTTTCGTTAAAATTTGATATTCCTTCTCCTTAGCTGCGCGTGTTTTGTTTATTAAACCAGTTACTGAATTCCATAATAGTTGCAAATGAATTAGTGTTTTTGCTATGTTGCATCAGAAGAAGCAAGACGGAATTAAGGGTAACGAACGCGCAGATCAGCTGGCGAAATTGGTGGAACATCTACTTCCTCTCGACGTATCCCTACCATATAGCGATTTTTGTAATAGACTTGCCAGCCGAAAGGAAACGAAATGGACGAAGGTAGTGTGCATAGATTGTAACATCGAAGGAACATGGTACTTGTCGTTTCAGTAACAAATTCCACGCCGCTCTAGGTTCATGAATCTGACACTGACGAGGAGGGAGATCCTTCCTCTGAATGAGAACACGTCATGTGAATACCAATAAAACGAGACATTGCTTAAAATTAAATCCTGCTCATAGCTGTAAATCCTGCCTTATTGACGAGGACATTGTACCAGTATTCATAGAATTTGATAAATACCATAATACAAAAGCACTTACGCAATGCAAAATTTTAAAAAATATAGAAATGCTTTTCTCTTAGAGTACTCCCCATTTCAATGAATATGACCGTTGCCCAATTTACTTGCATTTCATTCGACTCTGCAAAGGGGAACTTTTATTTTAATGGGGCAGTCTATTTGTATTTTATATATTGTAACGAAATGAGATCAATGTTCCGTTCGCACCATTAATGATTGTATTTTGTGAAATTGGCTCTGCCTAGAACCAAATATAGTAACATAAAAATACGCAAGATGTAACATTATAACAATAAGACAAATGATGGAGTTTTTCAAAGCTAATCAAATGGTTCATGTGGTGTCACCGCCAGACACCGCGTGTCGCCACTATCAGTGATTGCAGACCGAGCGCCGCCACACGGCAGGTCTAGAGAGACTTTCTAGCAGTCGCCCCAGTTGGACAACCGACTTTGCTAGTGATGGTTCACTGACAAAATACGCTCTCATTTGCCGAGACGATAGTTAGCATAGCCTTCACCTACGTCATTTGCTATGACCTAGCAAGGCGCCATTACCAGTTACTATTGAGATTATGAATAACGTACCATCGAGAGCGATGCTCACCATTTGTGGATTAAAGTTAAATATTCCACCAGCTACGTCCGTTTTCTAATGTCTAAATTCCTTGTCCTGTTCCAGACCTCACACCAGCCTGCATGAGCTAAAACGCGTGCCTTTCGGCTTCCTCTAGTATACCGGGTTGGCTCTCCTGCCAACCCACCACATTGGCGACGAGGCAACACCGCGTTCGTAAGTATACTGCCCTGATTTACTTGTGTAATGGCTTCGCCACCATCTCCAGATGTACTGTCCGAATTTTATCGCTTACAGAATCAGCAGACGCAGGCCTTACTGGATGCCCTGGGACAGCTCGTCCAGGGTCAACGTGCAACGCAAAACGATGCGGCAGCCACCGCTGCACCGCTAATGCAGCCACAACATGCAGTTGCACCAACTTTTCGTCCTTTTGATGCTGCACTGGAAAGCTGGACGGAGTGGTCACGCCAGTTTGGATTCCATCTCGCCGCCTACAGAATTCAAGGTAATGAGCGGCAGCCATTTTTGTTGTCTTCGGTCGGCGTACAAACATACCGTGTGATAGTCAAATTATTTCCCCGATGCGACATAGCAACTCTGTCCTACGACGAAATTTTGTCTGCAGTAGATGCATATTTCAAAGACTCAGTCAATGTAGCTGCCAAACGGTATACCTTCTTTCGTACAAAACGTACAGCAGGTCAGACTAATCGGGAGTGGGTTGCAACCTTGCAAGGCCTTACTAGGGATTGTGCTTTTGAGTGTCAATGTGGACTCCCTTATTCAGATACTATGGTGCGTGATGCTATTGCACAGAATGTTTCTGATGTTCGTATACGTGAACAGTTTTTGAAACTAGTCAATCCCTCTCTTCAACAAGTGATGGACATATTGGATCGGCAGGACACACTTGACTTTGCTCAGGAATTATTTGAATCTTCGCCACCCGTGTGTCAGGTTAACCGGCCCGCCGAGAGAGCTGCACGGAACAGTAAACATTCCTCGCACCCGGCCGCGCCACTGCCGCCAGTCTCTCAGCCACGTGTACCACGCCGGCAAGCAAATGCAGTGCTAAAATCGTTCCCGCAGTGTGCTACTAGACATTCGCGTGAGAATTGCCCGTAATGCCAAGCTATTTGCTTTTACTGTAAAATAAAAGGACATGTTCAAAGTTTTTGCCAGACAAAGCTCAGAACAGAAGCTAAAAACCATTCCAGGCCCTTTGCTTCACGCCGGAATAGGAATCAAACCAAGGATACTCAGGCTCGCGACACTTCGCCCATGGATATTCGTATAGTTCATGCCACTCCGCCCAGTGCCACTCTCTCTAACAGTGACTGTGTTCGTCCCACAAATAGTGTGCGTCGACATCGGAGGAACTCCCGTCAAGTCGCAAGTGATTTTGTACCAGTGTCAGTTCACATTGCACGAGACGGTAGCTCTTGTTATCAACAGGACAATTAACTTTTTGTGAACTTGGACATTAATGGCAAAGTGATACCATTCCAACTCGATACCAGGGCTGCAGTTACACTAATCAATCAAGACACTTACAAACTGCTGGGCACACCTCCGTTGCATGCCACAACTGTTACGTAAACTACCTATTCAGGTCACGAGCTCCCTGTGTTAGGACAGTGCAGCCTTTTTGCAACATACAAGGGACAAACAAAACTTGTGTCAATTTACGTCCTTCGTTCTTCTTCTGCAGTGAACTTGTTTGGTTTCGATTTATTTCAGTTGTTTAACTTGTCTATAGTAAATCAGGTCATATCAGTGAACCAGACTGTGCTTACAGACAGTGTTTCTCGTCTATGTGCAGAATTTGCAGACATTTTTGCACCGGGCCTCGGTTGCACTAAGAACTATAAAGCACATTTGGAACTGAAAGTAAACGCGCAACCCAAATTTTTCAGAGCGCTCAATGTTCCCCACGCATTGCGTGATGAGGTTGCAAAAACATTACACAGTTTGGAATCACAAGGTGTAATTGAACGTGTGCAGGCTTCTCTCTGGGCATCACCATTAGTAATTTTGCCAAAACCTTCGGGAAAATTGAGACTTTGTGTGGACTTCAAGGCAACAGTGAATTCACAACTAGTGACTGCCACTTTTCCTTTACCCCGCCAGGAAGATCTTTTTGACATACTGTGCCCGGGTAAATATTTTTGGAAGTTGGTCCTAGCAGATGCGTACTTGCAAATGCCGGTGGACGAAGAATCCCAGTGCATTTTGGTGGTTCACACGCATCTTGGTTTGTATCGATTCAAACGACTGCCATTCGGGTGTGCATTCGCCCCTGCATTGTTTCAGCAATATCTACAATCTGTTTGTGCGTCGGTCCCTACTGCAGCAAACTATCTGGATAATATTGTGATCTCTGGAAAGACGGAAGAAGAACATTTAGCCAATCTCAGAACATTATTTCAGGTCTTGCGACAAAATGGTCTTCGCTTGCGGAAGGACAAATGTGTGTTTTTTGCTCGTGACTTACCCTATCTGGGACATGTACTCAATGCCCAAGGCATACATCCCAGTCCTGAGCACCTCCGTGCCATACAAGACTTGCCTTCGCCGCAGAATTTGAAGCAGCTACAGAGTGTGCTCGGAAAAATCAACTATTATCATAAATATGTCCCACACGCCTCTTCCATTTCAGCTCCGCTTCATCGCTTACGCCGTAAAGGTGTTCCGTTCGTCTGGACGACGGAATGCGAACGCGCCTTTCGCCAGTTGAAATCGGCGTTGCTTTCCCATACTTGCCTCACGCCATTCAATCCCCGGAAGCCCCTTTTGTTGATGGTGGTTGCATCGGATTTCCGGATCGGTGCTGTGCTTGCGCACGAAGATGGATCGCACGATCGCCCTATTGCCTTTGCGTCCGAATTGCTCTCGTCTGCGCAAAGAAATTATTCACAGATCGAGAAAGAAGCATTGGCTCTCGTATTTGGTGTTACAAAGTTTCACGATTTCTTGTATGGTCGTCACTTTACCATCATCACAGACCACAAACCTTTGACATCGCTTTTTCATCCGACCAAGCCTGTACCTCCACGTACAGTGCAGAAGTTCATTCGACGGTCTATTTTCCTCTTGCAGTACCGCTACGATATCTTGTATCGGTCCACTGCTAAGCACGGAAACGCCGATGCATTGTCCCGTTTGACTGTTGCTGAGGATAGAGCATTCGATTCCCCGAACTTGCTTGCATGTTCATTGAATCGGAAACCGAAGACGTGGTCGAATCGTTTCCGATTGATTTTCGTCGTGTAGCTACAGCCACAGCTGCCGACCCTGTTCTTGATACCGTTCTGCGCTTTGTTGCTACGCAATGACCCTTGTCAGAGTCACCGATCGAGGAGCTGTTGGTTCGCCGACTTTTTGCTCACAAGGAGAGACTTTTTGTACAACGTGGTGATTTGCTGTTGCGTTCTGATAATGATCAGTCCAGGGTCGTGGTCCCACGTTCGTTACAGTCCTCTGTCTTACAGCTTCTCCACCAAGGACATTCGGGTATAGTGAGAACGAAACAACTTGCTCGTCAGCACTGTACTTGGTTCGGAATCGATGCCGCGATTACGAATATGTGCTCTTCTTGCATGCTGTGTGCTGAACAACAATCAGCACCACCGCGGAAATTCTTTACATGGCCAAAAGCCACTTCCCCTTGGCAACGCTTACACATCGATTTTGCTGGTCCATTCTGGAATGCTGGATGGTTGGTTGTGGTAGATTCATTCAATCATTTTCCTTTTGTTGGCCGGATGTCTTCCACGACGTCATCTGCCACCATCCAAGTGTTATCTGCTATCTTTTGCATTGAAGGTCTTCCACAGACTATTGTTCCCGACAATGGCCCACAATTCATGTCCGCAGAATTTCAGTCATTCTGCAAGGCCAATGGTATTCAACATCTGAGGTCCGCGCCGTTTTCACCTCAGTCAAACGGTGCCGCTGAACGATTGGTCAGGACTTTCAAGTCACAGATGTTGCAGTTGAAAAAGTCGCATTCCCGGTAGGACGCGTTATGGCTCTTTTTGTCCTCGTATCGCTCTCAGCCCCGAGATGGTCGCTCGCCGGCTGAGTTGCTCCACGGTCGCCCTCATCGAACCTTGATGTCTTTGCTACATCCGCCGCATCAGGTTCCTGTGCAGCGGCAGACACCTGCTTTTGCCCCAGGCGACGTTGTCTACTACCGCAACTATCGAGGTTCACGGCGTTGGCTCGAAGGGCGCATTCTTCGCTGCCTCGGCCGCGCTATGTAACTGGTTTTGGGGGCCTCTGGTGAGGTGCGTCGGCACCTCAATCAGCTGCGCCTCTGTCGTCGCACGGAATCTGCCACTCCCCGTCTGCTCTCAGCTACGGTGCCGTCCGGTCGGCGCCCTGGGGACCCATCTACTGGCTCGCGTCAGCCCCAGGTGTTACCGACGCTGCCTTCCATTTTGCCCCATGTCGACGCGCCGCCGCCGCCTGTTCTCTTGCCAGCGACGCCCGCAGTGGATGCGTCGCTGCAACCGCCGGGCTCCTCGCTGGGTCACGCGCCACCGATCGCTTCCCGTGACCAGTTGTCCTCCCACATGGAACTCTTGCCCGCTCCGGACCATATGTCGCCTTCGCCCGTCGGGTGCCCCGGCCCGATGGAGGTCGACCCTTCGGCCCCTCCTGTCTCTCTACGGGCGCATACACCGCATGTTGGCGTGCACCCTGGAGCAGGTTTTCAGGCGTTTCCTAGCTCCCCGCGGTCCGAATGGCAGGGTGCGGGTGGCATAGCCTCGCCTGTTGTTAGGCTCCCCACCTCGTCGCATACGTCAACATGGGGTCCTCCCCACGGCGGGCGGAAGCCTTATGCCACAACCGTGCGCCGATTTGCGGGGGAGGAATGTGATGTCACCACCAGACACCACAATTGCTAGGTGGTAGCCTTTAAATCGGCCGCGGTCCGTTAGTATACGTCGGACCCGCGTGTCGCCACTAGCACTGATTGCAGACCGAGCGCCGCCACACGGCAGGTCTAGAGAGACTTCCTAGCAATCGCCCCAGTTGGACAACCGACTTTGCTAGCGATGGTTCACTGACAATATACGCTCTCATTTGCCGAGACGATAGTTAGCATAGCCTTCAGCTACGTCATTTGCTACGACCTAGCAAGGCTCCATTACCAGTTACTATTGAGATTATGAATAATGTACCGTCAGGAGCGACGTTCACTATTTATGGATTAAAGTTAAGTATTCCACCAGCTACGTCCGTTTTTCTAAAGTCTAATTTCCTTGTCCTGTTCCAGACCTCACGCCAGCCTGCGTGAGCTAAAACGCGTGCCTTTCTGCATCCCCTAGTATACGTGGTTGGCCCTCCTGCCAACACACAACAGTTCAAATGTCTCTGAGCACTATGCGACTTAACTTCTGAGGTCATCAGTCGCCTAGAACTTAGAACTACTTAAACTTTACTAACCTAAGGACATCACACATATCCATGCCCGAGGCAGGATTCGAACCTGCGACCGTAACGGTCGCTCGGCTCCAGACTGTAGCGCCTAGAACCGCATGGCCACTACGGCCGGCTCAAAGCTTATCATTGTTGACGAATCTCTGAATCAAAATTCGTAACATGTTTGGGGAAACTAAATCGTCAATTCCGTTGCAATCCCGATTGATCCTTTAAACGAAAGTATTATAATTATGATGAAGTAAAAAGAAAATCTTACCAGCAGATTTTCTTTCTCTACTAGAATGCTCTGTGAAATCAAGAAATAATTCACAACAGATGCCATGCCATGCTGTATCTTCCTTGTTTCTATCCTTTTAATCATCAGCCCTTATATCCTAAATACGAGACCTCTTCCTTATCCCCATTGTTAAAATCTCTGTCTCGAATTTCTCCATGTCCAGAAAACACGGTGTGGAAGACAGTTCGTAGCCACAAAAAATGCAGCTTGCTGCCAGTGGCCCCCCCGCTCCCAACACTGACTGCTTATTGTCATCTGGCCCCTCTTCGTACCCCTCCCGTAACGCCAGTGTGAGCTACCCAATTAATTCTCGTGGCCAACAGCACTTTGTCTGCTGCCGCCCCTTGCTACGGTTTTATGAAGCGGCGAAATTCCGCAGCCGCAGACGATCTGCCCCTTGTGGACTGCCGCAACTCCCTGCGTCTCATAGCGGCACGCCCATCTTCCGCGCAGCTGACGTTTCACACATGTTCCGCTCGTGTGAACTCAGCCTAAAACTGTGCTCGTCGTGGAGTGCGAAAAGTGGGTCGCGAATCGTAATAAGTCCTCGTAGTGGAAAATACAAACCGTGTCCAAGGATTACGAACGTTTCGCGAGTGAAATTTTACGAACGATCGTCGAGAAGGCAGCGTGAGAAAGAAGACAGCGACAGCAGAGGTTGGCGAGGCTAGCCACGCATCAGGAGACCGCTGTGTGGAGGGAGCGCGCGGTACACAGTTCGTCACGACGGCAGCAATGTACGATGTGCTGCGTAAGCACACACAGACGTCCGGAGTTCGAAGCACGGACGCATCTTCTGCACATTCTTCAAGCGATTATGTATTCAGGAGAAAGCAGTAACCTACATAAATCAAGTCAAGGTTTTTAGAAGCGCGAAGGGTGTTTGCAGTGGTATTGTTATGCATAGTATACTTAGCCGACCGCTGTGGCCGAGCCGTTCTAAGAGCTTCAGTACGGAGCCACGCTGCTGCTACCGTCGCAGGTTCGAATCCTGCTTCGGGCATGGATGTGTGTGATGCCCTAAGGTTAGTTAGGTTGAAGGAGTACTCTGATGACCTCAGATGTTACGTCCCATAGTGCCTAGAGCCATTTGAACCATTTTGTAGTCTACTTGAGAAGAGTTAAAATTATGGGGGAACGAAACGAGTACACAATAAATTTGTGAGAAGACAGTAGGAACCAAAAACACGAATGAAACCAACAGAATAAGGTCAAAGAACGTAATACGCACCGAGCGAGGTGGCGCAGTGGTTAGCACACTGGACTCGCATTCGGGAGGACCACGGTTCAATCCCGTCTCCAGCCATCCTGATTTAGGTTTTCCGTGATTTCCCTAAATCGTTGCAGGCAAATGCCGGGATGGTTCCATTGAAAGGGCCCGGCCGATTTCCTTCCCCATCCTTCCCACACCCGAGCTTGTGCTCCGTCTCTAATGACCTCGTTGTTGACGGGACGATAAACACTTACCACCACCACCACCTTAATACGCAGCGAAATTTTTTTTTCAGCTGTGATGAATAAACAAGATACGAGGAACAAATTAATAGAGGAAAATGCTAGAAATACGAAGCAAATGTCAGATACAGCCAACAATGCAATAGAAGAAACTGTTAGCAAGAGCTACTCACTACTTTGCAAGCCACTGTCAGTGATAAGACTAGGGAATGTAACAGGGCAGTCTTTGATGTAAATAATTAGTTAGTCCCAGATGAATAGGTTCAATCAGTACTAAATGTAAATAATACTCAACACCAGGGCTTCCCAACCCCTTAGGGGTCCGCCGGCTCTTTCTAGGGGGTCCGCGGCCATCCTTCACCAAATCGTGTAAAATAATGAGTAAAATTACTGAATAAAAATGTGAAATTCAAATTCAATACTTTTTTTTTCGTGTGAAAAACATGTGCAGTTTTCTTCACGTCGTATTCCCAAGCAGCCTTTGCAGTTCCTAATTGAGAACGTATACACTGTTTAGTGCTAGAGAATGCGGCTTCTGTGATCGACTGCTTCGGAACAATACGGGGTCGTTTGTGCCCCGGCTCACGGCGCTAGATGCGCTGAAACCTTTTACGCATGCGCGGAGCGAGCTTTGTCGACCAATCACATGTCTCGCTGGCACGTATGCGGCCCTAGGCATCATTAAGTGTTAAACTTGCTTTGTCAGTGCACTACCTGTTTCATAAGTTGATTTTTGATCAGTTTATTACTTCTAACATGGATCGGTGGCTGAAGTCAGGATCTTTGAAGAAGGGTGCAGTTTCTCCATCGCCTTCACAACAAGGGAAGTTTCCAGTTGAAATGAATGAGGAGGGAGGCCGACCAAAGGAAGTCTGTACATACATTTGAAAATTTTTCTTCGGATTTCACGAAAAATCACCCCCCCCCCCCCCCCCCCACACACACACGACTGTTACGAAATGTGCATGCTCCTAATACAACAGTAGCCAAATAGTGGAAGTGAACAGATCATAAGCGGCAGCTTGTCAACAGCGAACAGTTTGGACGTGACGTTGATTGCTCTTGGAGGAAGACAGCTCCATCGTGTGAAATTTCAATTACCAAGTAATTTTAATCAGTCTATAGTGTGTTGAACAAAGGGAGTAAATTCACTAGTATGTGTCTGGATACAGTGGGAATTCAAATTGGGTCGTTAATTTCAAGTTGTTTTCATTCATCCTAAACCAAAGATTATTGATACTTCGGGGAGGGGGGGGGGGGTCATTGGGAACATGGCACTTGCATTAAGAAGCTTTCAGTTCCCATGGGTTTCGTTCTGAAATTTAAAGTTACTGTGCTCTTGACTGCCTAGGGGTCCGCCATGGATTTTCGATTGAAGAAGGGGTCCGCCAGCTGAAAGGTTGGGAAGCCCTGCTCTTGACCAAGATAAGCAAATAGTAAAACACACCGGCAGTTGAAGTAGATACTGTTACGGAATTTGATGTCCGTTGTGAGATCGAAAATCGTGATGTATCATTCTCCAATTTAAACAAATGATTCGATTTACCAGGAGCACCAATAGACAGAATAGAGTCAGTACACAATTTTGTAAAACCTCTTATTAAAGAGATAGTTGACAATGTCGCTGGTGTTCAGCAAGAGATCACTGATTTTACTGCCAGAGGCCCCTATATTGCTGAAAGAGTAGAAGAAAAGTTATATTTAAAATTAAAAATACTTATTGCCGTAAACAGCAATAGTGGAAATGCTAACAAAGAAACCGCTATGTAAAAATAGCTACTTTTTGAGAATTACCTGCTAACTGAAAATTAAACAATACCAGTTAACATAGGAAGACAAATGGAAATGATTTTAATGTGGGATACTGTTTGAAAGTAGGTAGGCTATACAGGTTGTCACTAAGAAATGTACGTAACATCGGGAATCATTGAAAGTAATCTGGGAATATTTTGAAGCCTTCATGTCTGGTGGTTGGTTTGCCACAGAAAGCAACGAAAGGTAACGGTTCGAAGGGCGTAAGGTGGAACTCGAAGAATAATAGCAACGAAAACTGCAAGAAGGTAAACAATGCCCCCACAAATGAAAATAATAGATAGAGTAACGGCTTTCCCAGGAAAATAATATGTGGGAAACGAAGAGGCTCACGTTTTGTGGAGTTTAACAAAATAATCACTGTGACAGAGGAAACACTGAATAGAATTTACATTTTCATGATTGTAGACAAAATGATAATTTTGACATAGAAAACCTTGGTCGGAGTTCAGTATTTCATAATAACAGACGATGTAATAATAATGTCAAAGAAAATATGGACAGGAGGAAGGAGTCATCTTATATCTCCTGATAACGACGTCTTCTTGAGTAGTCCCCGCCCGGAGATTCGAATGGGGGACTATTTTACCTCTGGAATATTTTACCCAAGAGGACGCCATCATCATTTAACCATGCAGTAAGGCTGTATGCCTTCGGGAAAAATTACGGCTGTAGTTTCCCCTTGCTTTCAGCCGTTCGAAGTACCAGCACAGCAGGGCAATTTTGGTTAGTGTTACAAGGCCATCATACAGACTTTAGCCCCTGCAACTACTAAAAAGGCTGCTGCCCCTCTTCAGGAACCACAAGTTTATCTGGCCTCTAAACAGATTACCCCCGTTGTGGTTGCACCTACGGTACAGCTATATGTATTGCTGATGCACGCAAGCCTCCCCACCAACGGCAAGGTCCATGGATATGCATTTGAATACACAGATTCAGGTTTCGCATCGTTTGTTTCCGGTAGACCGGACTCTTTGTCACTATGTCGAACAATACGAATTCAGATCAAATAGTTTCAAACCTTACTTTAACAGCTTAAACAGTCGGAACTGCGACAAAAACGAACAAGAGAACAGATCAAACAGAGGCAAGAAAAAATAATGCACAGTCTCAACAGTTGAGAGGAGACCGTAAACAGTCACAAGAACAAGCTAAATAGCTTTTTAAGCAGACACAAGAAAAGATATGAAACTTCTCAGGCGAACTCAGGGAAGAAATAAACAAAAATTTTCGACTAATGTTTGACGGTGTTGGTAATCGATGACAAGTTTTAGAAACCGACATTGACCTATTCGTAACACACAAAGAACCAGCCGCGCAGAAATAATGGCGAAAATTAGCGGGGTCGTCCGCAACGAAACAATTACCGAGGTTAAAGACCAGCATTATTACAAGGGAATGTTAATACAATAACCGAAAATTCGGAGCCTTATACATACGATCAGAAGCACAAAAAGAACAAATAAGTAACATATCCCAACAAATAGATGAACATATACAGAAAACGGACTAATTCGTCTGCCAACAGTGATCGAGATTCCGATGGGACAGTGCCTGTGCATTTCGCCGATTTCAAGGAAACTCAGATACAAATCAATAAATAAAAAAAAAGAGTGCTATTGCAAACCGTACAGTCACAACTTCCGCGTATTGAAGAAAAACTGAACAATAATATTCGTAGACAAAGTTTATACCTAGTAACACAAGTGCACACTATGAAAATCTAGACGACAATAGTAACATATGGCGTTTGGGAGATTGCCAATGTGAACTGTTTCACAAATCAAGACATGACAGCGAATAGAGCGCTTGGGGCAAATACGAAAACGCTGCGCCAAGACGCAAGGATACATCTGATTAAGCCGCGCGGAGTTGCCGCGCGGTTTGAGGCACTATGTCACGGACTGCGCGGCTCCTCCCGCTGGAGGTTCGAGTCTACCTTCGGGCACGGGTGTGTGTGTTGAGTTCTTAGTATAAGTTAGTTTGAGTTAGTTTAAGTAGTGTGTAAGTCTAGGGACCGGTGACCTCAGCAGTTTGGTCCCTTAGGAATTCACATACATTTGACCATTTGATTATAAACACTTCCTCACCGAACAAAAATTCCAAGTTTTCAGAAATTTCACTAACAAAATTTTTCCCAGGGCGTGGCTTGATCCATTTATCTATGCGTTAACACCAAACTTCCCCCTGAACACATGCTAGAATTCATGTGTGGATATCTAGAGAATGATCCAGCAGTCAGAATGCGATCGATTATACGATATTGTCAATCAGAAGAGGACTTCTACGAGGCGTTTTAACTGCATACTTTTCTACATCAAAGCAGGATAGAATCAATACAGTATTATCATGTTGAACAACTTTGAGCACTCTGAATTCTCACGTCCAGTACAGTATTTTGAAGACATGATACGGCGGAACCAATACCTATACATCCGCTCAGCCCACATCAGTTAGTTAGAATTTGCAACACGAAATTACCTACCCTTTTACGTCAAATAATATTGGCGAACTGGTGTAAGGACAATTTAGAAGAATTTTTGAGCCTTTTGCAAGAGTAGGATTTAGACAGTGATTGTGCTCTAACAGTAAATTAGCTGCTCACAAGTTTGATAATTACGATTGCTCATAATCACGAATGACAATAGGAACAACGGTGATCACATAATAAATTTCATGGTAAAAACACAAAAAGACGCGATCATCGACACCATCCTTACGAGACACAAGTCTGGCACCAAAACAACTACAAAGACAGGTGCAATTTCGTAAGCCACATTCAGATTCTTAATTCGCAAATAAACATCATTTTGGAAACAGTCATAAATATTATAACAGCCTCAATAATTATCTCTGACTTTCGTGTTATCAGCAGTATAATAAGCTGGATCGAAACAACACCTAACACAACCATGGAAATTCACGTAAGAACAAATATGAGAATAACAGTAAGCAGAACAAGACTGTATGACAAAACTCTGGTAGATCGTCACCACAACGGCAGGTAGAGACAGTCGAAGTTAGATCACCGGCGTCTACCGACGGTCAGTATCATAGTAAAAAGGAGAAACAATGACTTCAGGTCCCAGCAGCTGAAAGGGAAAGACAGTGAACAGATGACTCTGCTGCCGTAACTATTAGCTTGATACTCTTCGAAGATATTAGGGACATTCTGCTCCAGGGAAACGAAGTTAGACCTAGACAAATTGTATACCCTGTAATCAACATTTGCACTGCTAATAATAATTTACCGCAGTTTTTGACTCAGGTACCGCAGTATTCGTTATCAGCGAGTTATCATATTACAAAGGTACAAAAACAATACTTTGTCCAACACTACCTCTTAGAAAAATTAAAATACAAGGTGTCATTTGAGGAAAAACTGTTGATGTTAAACTACAGACCTTTCTGGAAGTTACTTGTCAGGGACATAGTTTTGCTATGAACTTTCTCATTCCACCGTTGCTCTCGACTCAAATAATTGTAGGTGTCAATTTTTTTTAATCTGTACAAAGCAGTAATGAAGTTCAGTGTTGCAGAAATTAATCTAACAATTTTGGATCCACATGTCGTTTTAAAACTTTGAAGATTGGTTAAGGTCACAAGAAGAAGAGATCAACTGCCTACGTTTACTGTAGCGTGATTCTTTTCAATGCTCACCCGATGCTGTTGAAAGTAATACAGCTTATCATTGTACAGTCATCGATAGTTACGATCAAGTACTCAAATTAAGTACACAAATCCAGCAAAAGATCGAGGAAGTAGAGAACTGAAATGAACCTGATGGGAAAGAACTTTGCGAAATTTTATAAGAACATGCGGTAGCGTTAACAAATAGACTCGGCACCATTGGAGGGTTTCAATACCAGTTTTAGGTTAGAGAGAACAACAAATTTCATTTAAGACATTGTGTTATTGAACCAGCTGTCAGCTCCTATAACAGTTCACTTCATCTCATTAAAAAAAAAAAAGGTAGTGCACTTAGGTTAGCCTTGGACTCATGTCAGATCAATTCAATCATTCTTCTGGAAACCGACAGACCCCAAACAATTAACGAACTGTTGCAAAATTTCTATGGCATACAAGTATTGTCATCTGTAGATTTATTCTCAATTCTTTGGCAAATAAAGTTACATCTTGATTGCAGGAAGAACACAGTCTTTTTATGCTTTGGGATGTGCTACCAGTTCTGTAAACTGCCTTTTCGTTTAAACACTTGATCAGCAACATTTATCGGTGGACTAAACACTATTCTTCCAGACCATCCAAAGAGACACATTACCACCTACGTCGATGATATTTTGATAGCAGAACCAGCTAGATCAACACATATCAGAATCTTAGAAAATTTGTTGCACATTTTTGAAGACTCAGGTTTGAGAGTAAACCTAGAAAGATCACATTTTCATAAGACAAGTGTAAAATTTTTAGGCATGTCATTTCACCAGAAGGTATTGCACCTGTCCCTGAAAAATTAAAAGCAGTCAGAGCAATTCCATCGCCTACTACTAAACGATAAGACAGAAGCATTTTATGAGCAGTAAATTTTTACCATAGATTTTTGAAATTGAAAATTTTGATTAAACGAACGATATGTTCTTTGACAGGCAAAAACCACCATTTGGCTCCGGAATTATCAAGCACAATTAGAGTTCGATACGCTGAAACAGACACTACTCACCACATCTATTTTAGCTCATCCTGGATTCTCAAAAGATGTCTGTCTGTCTACAGATTCTTCCAAAATACTACTCAGAACTCATCTTTTCCAAGTGCACATTGAACACGGAATCATTTTCCAAAAGGGTGTTGCATTTGCCAGTAGAGTGTTAAGTAAATCAGAAAGAAATTATTCAACCACAGAATTAGAGGCCTTAGCGATTGTCTGGGCATTTACGAAATTTAGGCACTATTTACTTGGCAAGCATAGAAAAGTTTATTCAGACCACAAAGCCTTACAGATTTTAATGACCTCCAAGTTAAACCATGAAAGATTGCGGCATTTGACACTGACCTTGCAGGAATATAATTTTACCATCTGTTACATTACAGGAAAAGACAACACCGTTGCTGGTGCTTTATCTCGTACCCAAATTGGTTTACTGATAACAACATGTATGCTTTACAGGGCATAAATTTTAGCTTGCGTTATCTACAAAAAGCAGCTTTCTGAAACTTTGTCTCTAATTCCTTACTCGATATTGCTGAAGAACAAAATAAAGGTCTCATTTGGAGTGATGTTAAAGCAAAATATAAAGACAGGAGAAATGCAGCTATTAGACAATGTCATTTGGCCAGAAACGGTATCCTCTTTAAACGTAGCATTGTAAAGATTAGATTAGATTAGATTTACTTTCATTCCAATTGATCCGTAGTGAGGAGGTCCTCCAGGATGTAGAACATGTCAGAAAAACAAATTGTACACTTATGGTGGTACGTATTCCAGAGAAATTTGTCAGTAAGTTTATACGGTATATGCACTTAAGCTACGCGTATTTTGAACCACGGAAGTGATTCCACGAATTACGGACCATTTGCTATTTTAACAACATGGAGAAAAGAATACGAAAAGTACTTGCAAAGAATAAACTCTGCCAAAAAGCCAAACCTTAAACATCTCACATTGTGCTCCACTGTTTCCAATCATACCATACAAGCTAAAAGTATTAGCAGCCATAGATTTACTAGTTAGATCCAGAAATGGTTTTTCTTATATCATTGCAGTGGAGTTGACATCCAGATTTGTATCACTAACCGTTTTTCGTAAGGCTTCAGCTGAAATAGTGTCCAAAGCTTTCATTAAGAACTTTGTACTCCATGAAGGACACATTGAAAGGTCATATCAGAAAAAAGTCTTCAATTTTGATCCAGTTTTTGGCTATGTACGTTAAAGAGATGCAAGATCCAGCCAATGTGTATGTAACTACATTCTGCGCATTCAAAACCATCAAAACGTATAAGGAAAGAGGTTAACAAGTTGTGCAGTCTCTATTGCCACTCTCGACGCAGAAAATGGGACAGATATGTCACCTTATTTCAATACATGTTAAATGAACTTCCTCATAACACAACTCCTTTGCCATCAGTCTTAGTGTTAAAGAACCAACAGCTGTCAGACAAAATCAAAGCACACGTAAAGTTTCGTCACATTAGAAAATTACAGCACAAAGATATCAGATATCATATAACTAGCCTCAACAAATATTATAAAACTCAGGAAATTTCATAATATGAAGGTACATGTCGGGAAATTGCACGTAGGACAGAAAGTTTTGGTCATATCCCATCTGATATAAAGGTAAGTCTCTTAGTCAGTTTTGTGTCTGCATCTTCAAAAGTGTTGGGTAGAATGACCTAAGGGGAGCTTTGTTATGCTGGTTGACTTAAGTGTTGTTAACAGATGAAGCTCACTGTCTTTAAATATCTTTGATGTGACAAGTCGACACTGGAACGCAGATACAGTACCTGTGTGCGTTACTTTTCCGTTTCCCATGAATGCCGAATTCACAAAATCAAATCGGGAGAGATAGTTCACGTAGGAGGCCCACTTCTACCTATATAGGCACAGCATACGAGACGGGATAGAGTGCAACCGCGTAACAGCTTTCTCATCTGCAGGCACTTAAGATTGCAGCAAGGTCACGAATGCAAGCAGACGCGACTTGGCACTCGGGTAACAGTAAATTATCTCGAGGAAATGTACAGAGAATTTGAATAAAATATGCGGAATGGAAGAAATGGTATAGACTACAGAACAGTAAAAAACTTTTTTAACAAACGCAAAACAACAAACTCAAATACAGTAGAAGACAAAAAGGGAAAAATTCTGTTTGGTGAAAAAGTGGTGAAGATTTAGAAAGAATACATTGGGAACTTATATGACGGGCAGTCTTCATCTGAGGAAGTAACAGGAAAAAGAAGAGGAGGCACGACGAAGATGACAAAGGAGACTACACTGTCCAAGAAGAATTTGGGAAAGCGCTTAAAGATTTACCGGAGAACAAAACAACGGGTACTGATGAAACTCCTGCAGAACTAATCAAGAATGTTCGTAACAACATGAGAATGATGGATCTCAGACTTATTAGATCGGTCTATACTGAAGAGCCAAAGGAACTGGTACACCTACCTAATATCGTGCAGGGCCCCCGACAGCACGCAGAAGTGCCGTAACAAGGCGTAACATGAACTCGGTTGATGTCTGAAGTAGTGCCGGAAGGAACTTAAACCAAAAATCCTGGAGTGCTGTCCATAAATCCGCAGTAGTACGATGGGACGGAGATCTCTTTCGAACAGCTCGTTGCAAGGCGTCCCAGATATGCTTAATAACGTTCATGTCAGGGGAGCATAGTGACCAGCGGAAATGTTTAAACTCAGAAGAGTGTTCCTGCAGCCACTCTGTAGCAATTCTGACCGTCTGGGGTGTCGCATTGTCCTGTTGGAATTGCCCAAGTCCGTCAGAATGCACAATTGACAATGAACGGAAGGAGATGATCAGACAGGATGCTTACGTACGTGTCACCTGTCACAGTAGTATCTAGACGCATCAGGGGTCCCATATCACTCCGACTGCACACGCCCTACACAATTACAGAGTCTCCACCAGCTTGAACAGTCCCCTGCCGACATGCAGAGTCCATATATTCATGAGGTTGTCTCCATACCAGTACACGTCCATCCGCTCGATACAATTTGAAACGATACGCGCCCGATCAGGCAACATGTTTCGAGTCATCAACAATCCAATGTCGGAGTTGACGGGCCCAGGCGAGCGTAAAGCCTTGTGTCGTGCAGTCATCAAGGGTACACGGGTGAGCCTTTTCCTCCGAAAGCCCATATCGATGATGCTTCGTTAAATAGTTCCCACGCTATCCTTTGGTGATGGCCCAGCATTGAAAGCTGGAACAATTTGCGGAAGGGCTGCACTTCTGTCACGTTGAACGATTCTCTTCAGTTGTCGTTGGTCCCTTTCTTGCAGGACCTTTTTCCGGCCGGCGAGGTGTTGGAGATTTGATGTTTTACCGGATTCCTGATATCCACTGTACACTCGTGAAATAGTCGTACGGGAAAATCCCCACCTCATCGTTACCTCGGGTATGCTGTGTCCCATCGTTCGTGCGCCGACTATAACACCGCGTTGAAACTCACATAATTCTTGATAACCTGCCGCTGTAGCAACAGTAATCGATCTAACAACTGGGCCAGACACTTGTTGTCTTATATAGGCATTGTCGACCACAGCGCCGTAGTCTGCCCGTATACATATCTCTGTATTTGAATACTCATGTCTATACCAGTGTCTTTGATGCTTCAGTATATAACACAAAGATACCGATCGACTTCTAGGAACGCAGCATAGTACCTATACCGAAGAAGGCAGCACCTAAGAAATGTGAACCGCAGTTAACCTACTCCGTTGACGGTGGCGTAAAAAATTCTCATAAAGTTAATTCTGAGAGTAATTCAACTAAAGGTGGAAGACAGGCTGAGCGAAGATCACTTTGTACTCAGAATGGGATTATGACCAAGAGAAGCAATTGTGCAACTGAGACTTCTTATCGAAAAGCAAGTGCAGAAAAATAAACCAATTTACATAGACTCTGTAGAATAGGAAAAGGTATTTGATAATGTTATCTGGCAAGAGAGATAGTTAGTTGGATAGTTACGTCACGTTCCGTAGATCATTTTCCCGATTATTTTATCGAGATGATGTGGAACAAGGCAGATTACAAGATATATATACACATTTGAATAGCTCTAATATTAATAGTGCTGAAATGTTTAGTCATATACATGCAACTACAATTAGAGGTACTTTTTTTTACTATTTCTGCGACAGAAACTCGTCCATGGAGTAGAAGGAGTTGTCCAAAAGAAATGATTTTAAGCTTCTCTGTAGGAATGTGATAGTACCGCTATCAAACACCGTCTCTATCGCCTGTATTTATATCAGTTATAATATAAAGAAAATTTGTAATTATTTTACCAGTCTTACAAAAACCGAAGAAGGCAGCCACCACATGTGAAATTCCGACAAATATCCTTTGAGATATTGCGAAGAAATGACATGTTGAAACCATCCGCATTATTACAGGTCTGGGGTGCTAGTTTCTCCATGTGCCTCTATAGAACGAGTCTGTAAATACTGTGTAATGTATCGGAGCTTTCATCTAACACATTATTATACTATACTTTTATATCTAACCCGCAGCACATTAGAAAGCTACGAGTAACTCGTCAAAAATCGGCATCTACGCAACCGAAGATAAGGGAAGTAAGTCTAAAGAAGCTTTTACTGTCTTTCCCTAACTACATACGTATCAGTGATGCAATGGATGTGGCATGCTACCTCAAGCGTATGAAAATAATACGCCTGCGGCCTTTCAGTAATCACTTTCGCTAAGCGCTTTAACCCACTCGGCGCCGTTATTGAATATAGCGGCCGTTAACTCTGTCCATGTTAGCGAATGAAATGTGTAACGTGTAAATATGTGAACTATAACCTTAATACCAATTAATGTGCATTTGACAGCTCATATATTGGAATTACCAGCGATATTAACGTCCCAGCTACCGATGGGGTTGTGATGAACCTCATACCTCCGCATATGCTAACGCGCAAGCGCCCACGTGCACGACAGTACACTAGGTCGGAAGACCACCCATGTTGTCATATAAATGAACAATGCTTACAGCAAATAAAAAGTTGGTCAAACATATTAGGTTACGGCACTTAACAATTTCGCTTTATTCTCATACATTTCTATCCACTATTGTCGACGCATGGTTAACAACGTATTCATGCACACGACTTCGGTGCGGCAGCGAAATCACTGCCACTCCCTGAGCAGTTCTTGCCGATCAAGTATTTTTGTACCATTTATGATTTTAAATACCTCCAGATATTTACATCGTTTGTAACGTCCCCTTTGGAAAATTATAAATTACTGTGCTGGTAAACCTCTTACGTTATTTTATTTTCAAACACCTGAGCACGTTCAGTTTTGCTCAGCTGTTTGAAAACCAAATAACGTATGAGGTTTACCAGCACAGTAATTGATAAATTTTTCTAGGGGATGTTTTATGTTTAACGGAAATGGATGGTAAGTGTATGTAGTGAAAACGGAGTGAAACTTCAAACTTATGAAGACTCTGTGTTCCTAAGAGCTACGCTGCCCAACAAACAATTAAATTCTTATGACATCAAGATTGAAACATCCCTCCTAGACGTGTGTCGATTGATGAACACTCACCCATGTTCGATTACGGAGTTTTTTATGTTTCTTCAGTGTCTGATAAGCATAATATTTCATTAAGTGCTAAATGCAGCGGTATTTTTTTTTTCTTTATTGAGTTTCGACTCCCCCCAAAGGGGACAGGCTGGCAGCAGCTTAGTATGCCTCTCTTCAGCCTACAGAATTTGTTTTAAAAAGATGAAGATAATAAATAATAAAAACAGGCGATAAAATCGGAGACTTAAATGGTAACATGGCGGAAAAATCGTGGAACTTAAAACATAGAACAAAGGAATGATGATGCTAATAAAATACATATGAAGCAGACAGGTAAAATAATAGACAGTTAAAAAACACGGCGACAGTCTGGTTTCTGTTCGCAAGAGACATAAAATTCACATCCAGTGACAGCATGATTTCTGTTCGCAACACTTTGGAAAGACGAACAACACTGAACATTCACTTGAACACTGCAGTAAAAAGTTGGCAAATATGATATACCCCAGCCGAGGGCTGGTGGGGGGAACCTGGGCAGATGATGGGAAAATAAAAAGGGGGAAGGAGAGGAAAAACGAAGGGGGGCGGAAGGGAGGAAAGGAGCCAATGGAGGACGAGGACCCATAAGAGGGGGCGGGTGCTGGGCTGATGTGACAGGGAGTGGGGAAAGGCAGAGGAGGATCATACAAAAGGACTCGGGGGGGGGGGGGGGAGGCAGAGAGAGGTTATGTGGGGAGAAAACAGGATGGAAGGGGGGGGGGGGAGAGGGAGCCCAGGGAAAGGACAGAGGAAAGGAGGCGGGTTAAGGATCAGAGTCGATAGGGGGGATAAATGGAGGGAGAGAGGGCATCATCAGTGAGGGGGAGTTGATGGAAGCCACCTTGGGAAGGAGATGAAGGATGTAGAGATGAAGGGTAGGGGGCCACAACAGTGAAGGCGTGGCAGAGGGCAGGGATGGGAGAGGAGAGGAACAACCAGGGGGTGAGAGAGATCAAAGCGGCAGGAGGTGTAGAGTATGCAGGTATGTTTGAGAAATAGGAGCAGATGGGGGAATGGCATGAGGTCATAGAGGATTCGCATGGGGGACAGGAGGTGGGGAGAAGTACATGACGCTCAAGGATCTGGAGGGACTTATATAATTTGCGGCAGGGGGGGGGGGTGGATATCCACGTGGGACTGTCTTAAGAGAGGATGGGATGGATTAAGGATTTGTAGGTGTGGACGATGGTAGAGGGGTGCAACCCCCAAGTCCAGCCTGAGAGGAGTTTGTGGAGTCAGAGGCAGTTGCAGGCTTTGGATTGGATGGAGCGGAGATGAGGTATCCAGCTGTGGTGATGGTCAATGGTGAGGCCAATGTAGATGAGGGTAGAGGAGAGGTGAACAGAATGGGCACAGACGGTAAGGGAGAAATCCAGGAGCCGGAATGAGCGAGTGATATGACCTACGATGATTGCCTGGGTCTTGGAAGGATTGATTGTCAGGAGCTGCTGGTTACATCATGCGGCAAAAAGGTCAAGGTGATTCTGGAGAAGGCTTTGGGACCGTTGGAGGGTAGGAGCGAGGGTAAGGAATGTGGTGTCATCAGCATACTGCAAGAGGTGTACTGGAGAGGGTGGTTGGGGCATATTTGACGTGTACAGGAGGTAGAGGAGAGGAGAGAAGACAGAGCCCTGGGGCACATCTGCACAGGGATAGAAGGTGTGGGAATTGGCATTATGGGTGGTGATGTAGGAGGGGCGGTGGGAGAGGAATGAGGCCATCAGACGGATGTAGTTGACAGAAAGGGTGTAGGTTTGGAGTTTAAACAGGAGACCGAGATTCGAGACACGGTCGTAAGCCTTTTTGAGGTCAAGTGAGACAAAAATGGCGAAGCAACGGGAGTTAAGCTGGAGGAAGAGGAGATGGGTGACGCATAGGAGTTGGTCATGGGCAGAGAAGGAAGGTCGAAGGCCACATTGGGTGTTGGGGAGGAGGTGGTTTCGGTGGAGGTGGTGATGGATGCGCCAGATAAGAATGGGTTACAAGAGATTGCTGAACACCTATGTGAGACATACAGGACGATAGGAAGAGGCATCGGATGGAGGCTTGTTGGGTTTGGAGAACATCAGGATACAGCAGGTTTTGCACAGGTCGGGGTAGAGGCCAGTGGCAAGGATTACGTTGTAGAGGGTGGCAAGGACTGAAAGGAAGGAGGGAGGGCAGTGTTTGAGGTGGCGGTAGGTAACGCGGTCGTGGCTGGGAGCAGTGTTGCGTTTAGTACGGAGTGTGAGGCTGATGTCCTGTGTAGTGATGGGAGTGCTAAGTTCAGATGGTGGTGTGGGGCCCAACTACTGGAAGCTAGGAGCAAGGGGAGGAACAGAGGTATTCGTAGGTCGATGACGTCAGGGAAGAGGGAATAATCAAATTGGGGATCATGTGGGGTGGAAAAAACATCAGAGAGGTGAGAGGCAAAGTGGTTGGCCTTACTGAGGTTGTCAGGAAAAGGACAGTGTAATGATGGGAGTGTTAAGTTCAGATGGTTGTGTGTGGCCCAACTACTGGAAGCTAGGAGCAAGGGGAGGAACAGAGGTATTCGTAGGTCGATGACGTCAGGGAAGAGGGAATAATCAAATTGGGGATCATTTGGGGTGGAAAAACATCGGAGAGGTGAGAGGCATAGTGGTTGGCCTTACTGAGGTTGTCAGGAAAAGGACGGTCATCAAGGAGGAGAGGGTACTGGGGGGTGGGGCGGTTCCCAGTAAAGCGGTGGAAAGTAAACCAATACTTGGAAGAATTTATTGGGAGCGTGGTGTTGAGTTGTGTACATGTCTGGCGCCAGCCACGGCGTTTCTTCGCAGTAAGCAGGTTGCGGACGTGTCGTCAATGCCGGTGGCGGGTAAATGTGTCCCGGTCATGAGTGCGGAGGAAAGAGCGGTAGAGGTGGCGGGATTCTCGAAGGAAAAGGACGACCTGTGGGGGCAGGGCTGGGCGGTGAGGGTGGATGGCTTTGGTGGGAATATGGGTGGCGACGGCGTCAGACAAGGTCTGGTGAGGAAAGGCAGCAGTGCGAGAGATGTCATCAGGAGATTGGAGGGTAAGGTCTTGGCCTTCAACCTGAGTGTGAATGGAGTTACGGTAGGTAGCGTTATGCTGCACCTTGATGTATAAATGGACTCTCAGAGCGTGTGTTTAGACTGAGTGTTGGAATGAAATTATTTCTCAATGGGGCAGAATCTAACGTAAGAACGATACAACGAATGGATGTGTATGGAACATTACCAACGCCGGCCCGAGTGGCCGAGCGCTTCTAGGCCCTTCAGTCTGGAACCGCGCGACCACTACGGTCGCAGGTTCGAATCCTGCCTCGGGCATGGTTGTCTGTGATGTCCTTAGGTTAGTTAGGTTTAACTAGCTCTGAGTTAAAGGGGACTGATGACCTCAGATGTTAAGTCCCATTTCGCTCAGAGTCATTTTTTTGAACCAATCGAACTAATTCAAAAGTGGCCAAATTTAGTGGCCGTAGATTATATATAAAACGGGGGAAAAATGTTAAAGTGCAATGCAACAGCCAAGAATCGCCTAAAAATTATTACCGATTAAAATCGTCAAAGAGAAAGGGGATTTAGCAAGCGGATACCTATAAAGCAACATAACAAAAGAATGAACTAGGACATTAGGTTGTGCAGATTTTTTGTAGTTAGCTCAAATTGGGCAGTTTACTGACACATAAAAAACACTTTAAATACAAAAAATTGAAAAAGTCGTATAAAGAAACCTAATAAACAATTTCACAAGACTGATAGAAGGTCCATTAAACAAGAATAAGTGTCAAATTTGACGTTTGTGACCATTTCTTCTCTGACTATGTATTTCGTTTACTTTAAAATTAGGGTTCAGATCTCCGATTGAGATAGTAACCATGAGGCAAACATGTCCACCGCAGTAGACAGCTGTTAATGGTCGCTTTCTGGGAGTTTTCATTAACTACCGACGCTGCAAATGCATGCAGGGCACAGCACTAGTAGGGAGTGTTCATTGGAGTGAGAAGCGCACATTTGCGGCTTCAGGGATGATTGAAAACGCCAAAGAAGCAACATTAATAGCTTTACACTGCAGTAGACAACTGCACCACACGGTTAACCGAGTCCACCTTTGTAGCTGATGGAGTTCAAATGGTTCAAATGGCTCTGAGCACTATGGGACTTAACTACTCAGGTCATCAGTCCCCTAGAACTTAGAACTACTTAAACCTAACTAACCTAAGGACATCACACACATCCATGCCCGAGGCAGGATTCGAACCTGCGACCGTAGGGGTCACGCGGTTCCAAACTGAAGCGCTTAGAACCGCACGGCCACACCGTCCGGCTAGCTGATGGAGTGTTGCATTTGCATTTACCACAGACCTGTGACTGTAATAGGTACACAGTCACAGAAAAACATACAGACCAAGTTTAAATTACATAGCACCACAGTGAGCAAATTCCCAGAGATGCTGGACATTTAATCCCAAAGTTGAATAAAATAGACATAAATACAATGTAAATTGTAGCCTTAACCCTGGAAAGCTGGGAGAGTTTATTTACTCCACTGCAGATTCTTCTTCCTGTCCCGCAGCAACGTTGAATGTTACATTGCATCTTTGAACGTTGCTTTGTCTTGTCAGCTTCTTCTGAGCTTTAGCTGTACATGGTTTGTTCTTATGTAGTATATCTTAGAATATGTTTCTTCTTTGGATCTACACACGAGGAATTTATTTGATACTAATGTGGACCAGAAACTGCACTGCCAACTCGGACTGCTGAACTCTGAAGTGAGTCGTCTACTATGTGATAGCAGAGCAGGTAAGTGAAATATCGTGGTCTCTCAGCCCATATATGGTAACTCACTTTGTTATGGCGACTTGATGAGTATAGATGTCTTATACAGAGAACGAAGCTAGGATGTGCCGCTTGTCTTCAGTGAGTCATCTCACTGTTCGGTCAGAGAGCCATGCAACTGTGGGAGGACGAGTGTCTGGCAACGAGGGGCACTAAGCTGCCAACCGTCCGTCCGAGCTATACATCATGTCGGCCACTCTTACGGGATAAGTCGACTTGATTCATCTTCAAATAGAACACAGTTCAAGAATTCGTGGTTTCACAGAGCGGCTAGAAGCTCCTCCCTCCCCCTCCCTTTCCCCAACCCAACCCCAAAATGAGATTCCTGTGGCGTACAAATCACTATACGACATATTTTAACCAAGTTAATTTTATATTGCTATGAGGCGACCTTCCACTCTATCTTACCTGAAGACGTCATGAAGGTTGTAAGACTCAAAGTTTGTGTAGTCTCTGGACTCCTGCCTATGCGCTTATGCTAGAGGATTCAGTCACTTGAAGAATGGTTGGCTCGTCCTGTGTTTTCGTTGTAACTTTTAGAAATGCCTACAATCATGATTTTAGCATGTGTGTATGTGTATGTATCGTGGTGGGGGGGGGGGGGGGGCACAGGATCTATTTTTCGTACGTCCAAACAAACATAAAACGCACGTCAACAATTGTACAGAAGGTTTTCACTTCTATAGCATAATGTTAGGGTGACCTGAACAAGACAAACGTACAAGCGTTATCTTACCATTTAAGAGCGACGGGGCGCCTTTGACGTATGGAACGGCAGGTCATATTGACGGAAAATATCTTTTCTTGTCCAGCAAAGCAGTAATGGCCTGACTGAGTATGTCAGCACATCGGTAGAAATCTCAGAAAGTATATTTATGATGGATTTGTAATAGATCAACGTCAACAGTTAAACATTTTGGCTATAGGTACGAAGAGAAGTCATCGGAATATCTTCAGACATCAGTTTGCAATGTTTGGTGAGTTGACAAAGTAATGAATACTATTAACTGTCACGAAGAGCAAACCCGAGGAGAAAATTATGTCTTCGTAATTTATTTCTATACCAAGACAATGTCATTCCTATAAGCAAACACATCTAGCGATCCAGACTGACTATCTAAACGTTCCATAAATTTTCTCAACTGTATAGTTTCGTATAAACCCATACTTAAATAACTGCATGGTTATATTTTGCGCCCGTCTGTTCCACATCGTCTGTCGTTAGCTGAACGGCCTTACAAAATATTTCATTTTGGGATGCTGCTTTATAGTTAAAAGATATTAACACATACAGACAAATATTCTCAGCGGGGTAACCTATGCAGGTATTCTTGAAAATTACCAAAACTGGTTAAGACACAGTAGTTTCGTGTCATCTCAATGAACTACAAGCTAGTCCTCTTTAAAACACCAATAATCTGTTCTCATAGTCTGTCCTGCTGTTACTGCAAACTGAAAAGAGAAGAAGTCAGCTAACTTTTCTTCTCAAATTCCGGTAAATAAATGAACTACAAAAGTGTGAAGCACTCAGAAGATATGTTCCGGTTATAATGTATAATATACCTTCGTACAGGTTCACATCGTCCACGAATATACGTAAACAAGTTGAGCTACAATTCTATGTTGTTAGTAGAATGACCATCACAGTGCATTGGTACTGTTAACGCTTAGTGTTGTTACCAGTCATGGTATGATACAGAAGGGCGTGGACAGCGTCACATGTTGAGTGAAGCGCACGGAGATGTCGCGCATTCGTGTGAAACAGCGTAAATAGTGCCTAACAGAATTTGAAAGGGGCCTCAGTGTGAGTCTCCATTGTGGCCGACTGATCGAATGATATCCAGATTTGTGGGGCATTCGGTTGATATGGGCCCGCTGTTGTACTCGTGGGAACGTGAGGGCAGGCAAAGTCGTCGTCAAGGTCCCCGAACACCACGTCTCAGCCCCGCAAGTGAGCATTGCAGTACTGTATGCCAAGCACATTGTAAATTGTTCATAGCTGCACTTGGCATCGGATAGAAAGTAATAGACTCCACGAAAAGTTCTTTGTCACCCTGCACCATTACTGGGAGACGACTAGCAGCAGCCAAACTCGAGTGTTATCGTCCCATGCGTAGTCTGCCGTTAACACTATAACATAAGCGGTCGCGTTTTGCCCTGATATATGGCGTCGCATTGTGTTCGGTGATGAAATACAGTACTGCACTGCCTCGGATGACCCTCATTCGCGAGTTACCCCTGGAGTAATGGAGTGGGAGGGGGGGGGGGGGGTCATCGGGTATGACTTCAGGTCACGGTTGGTAGTGACTAAGTGAATTCTATAGATACAAGGGTACGTCACGAACATCTTGCGTTCTCATTTGTTACCTTTCATTGGACTGCATCATGCTGCCATTTTTCAACAGGGTAATGCTGATAGACACTTGGCACTTGTTTCTATGAACTTACTGCCTGACTGTGAAGTACTGTCGTTGTCACCACGATACTCAGATATGTCCCCGATAGAACATTTGTCGAACCAGCTTGGACGTGAAACCTGCCCCAGTGCTAATATCCGTGGTCCCAAGGATCAGTTACAACAATTGTGGGGCAGCTTGCCTCAGGAGAGGATAAAACGACTTCATGACACACTTCCAAACCGAATCAGTGTGTGCATCCAGTCGAGCGTAGGTGCAGCGTGATACAAAGTTCTTTGTTTATTTGTCTCCATTTTACAATCACTACAATAATATCATAAACTGTCTCAACTAACGATGTTCCATTTGGTTTCCTCCTCCATTTCTGGGCACTTGTTTTCTCAGATAGTGTAGTTTCGGAGAAATATGACCCAAATATTACATTATTTTTAATTACAACATCAAACTGAATGCTGTCTCGTGTAGAAGCTTGTGATTTCATACCATCGTAAAGAGAAACGTCATGTCAGGGAAAAAAGAAATCGATTTATTCAACGACAGTAACGATATAAAACGGTGTTAAATTTTTTATTTTGACAAAAACTGACAGAAAATCGTTTATTTTACTCTGTTAGTAGCAGTGTGCCAATTACTATCCTCGCATCACTTGCAGTACACATTCTTAAACAACTGCAAAATTGTCCCTATTTTTGGACACGTTCTGTCTTTTGTCTATGAGTGCCTTCAGTATTCTCCGTAAGGAAGTGGATTATTCACTCTCTCTTCGTTTGAGAACACCATTTTTTAAAGTAACCAACCTTCCACAAATGCGAACTATATAGAGAACATAAACTTACGTTTCCTTTCGGCCACTATTTACCGATATCTCGGCAGTTTACATTTTCTTTTTCTTCTTCTCCAGAGGGACGTATTTCGTTTATTGGATATGAAAGTACTCATTTCTGTATTGCATACTAACACGTTTGATTTTCAAAGCAAACAAATCCTATGGTCTATGTTTCATCATTTTTCCGAAACCACTTATTGGACTTCGGAGAGTGAAACGTAATAAAACATTTCTTTGTCAGAACTATAAAACCAGAGACAGAAATATCTATTGCTCCACTTAAAAAAACAGATAGCAATCTCATATATATCATGAATGTGAAAATTTGTGTATGTTGATATATTTTTTCTTCGTTCGCACTGAAACGGCTGGATGGATATGGATGAAATTTAGAATGGAGATAGCATTAACCCTGAATTAACACACAGACTATCTCATATATACGTCTCTGTGAAAGGGGTGGGGTAAGGCTCAAAAAGAAATGTAACCCACGACGCGGGAATACCCACACTTTATTCATCCAGTAATGGAGAATGAGGGCATTTAGTGATTTGCAACAAACTTAACACATAATTTCAAACCTTTGCGAAAACTTTTCCCGCAGACCACCGTTCACAAAAGGATGGGAGGAAAAATGTTATCGCTTTCTACGTTTCCCTGTTCATGCAGTAAAACTGCCGCATAGAGTACGATGTTTTAATTTTTTACTTCTTTCTTACTAACTGCATTCGCGAATTTTGCAGACGTTATTGGCATATACCAATGAATATTTCAGTGATATTATATCATTATATTACCCATAGTTCTGGAGATATGATGTCATAAACACCGAGATGCGTTAAAAACTGTCGCACCATGTATGACATTTAAATTTATCACTTCTTTACTACGAACTCTATTCACAACACATTTCGCAGACAGTATCCGTATACATCACTTGATGTTCCTGCAAAATGATATCATTGTACGATACATAGTCAGGAGAAACAACGTCATAAACATTGAGCAGCGTGAAATTGGAACTTTAAGCGAAATTCGTTAGCGATATATGTGAAATATGTGTATAGTTACGTGTGAAATATGTTTGAAATGTTTATTCAAATGTTCAAAATGTGTGTGAAACCTTATGGGACTTAACTGCTAAGGTCATCAGTCCCTAAGCTTACACAATACTTAACCTAAATTATCCTAAGGACAAACACACACACCCATGCCCGAGGGAGGACTCGAAACTCAGCCGGGACCAGCCCCACAGTCTACGACTGCACCGCCTGAGACCGCTCGGCTAATCCCGCGCGGCGAAATGTTTGTTAACTTGAAAAGTGTACTGTAGGGGTAAGAACCACGATCCTCCTTTTGTGGTTCGAGTGATAACATGCAGAAATAAGGGCGGAGGAGGGGATGGACAGGCAGAAAAAGGGTAAGGAGGAAGTGGACGGTAAAGGGGAAGAGTAGGATATGGACAGGGAGAGGATGGAGGAGGAGAGAAATAGCGAGAGGGGGGAGGAGGAGTTGGACAGGAAGAGGGAGAGGAAGAGTTCGAAAGAGAGAGAGAGGGGTGAGGAGGAGACAGACAGAGAGTGGGGGCAGGAGGAGATGGACAGAGAGTTCTGTGTGGACAAGGAACATGGAGCGGGGGAAAAGGGGCAATGTTCTGAGAGGGGGTGGGGGAAGAAAGAGGTAGACAGAGGGAGGCCCCTGGAGGAGATGGTCTAATAGAAGATTATAATAAATACATGCGTGGTTTTCTTTTATAAATAACTGTTTAATCGCGGGTAACACCGTGGAACACAGTTCGTTTTTCCATACTTAATACCGCTGCGACCAGAGACAATATCATCTTCTCATCAGTACTTTTAACTCACTTGAGTGGAAACACTGTTACAAGACGTTCCAAACCCTTAGATTAAATTCATACATACTTTAATGGATCTTAAATTGAATATACTGAGATGAGGAATGAATCGCTAGAAGTGAATGTAATTACAATGAAATGAACACCCTTAGCTGCTTACAGGCGTTGAAATACGTCAACAGGGACAGATGAAAATGTGTGCCCCGCCCGGGACTCGAAACCGGGATCTCCTGCTTACATGGCAGACGCTGTATCCATCTGAGCCACCGAGGGCACAGAGGATAGCGTGACTGCAGGGATTTATGTCTGGCACGCCTCCCGCGAAACCCACTTTCTCAACGTATTGTCCCGCACTACATTCGTAGTACCCCCGCCCGTTATACTCATTACTCGCAGCACGTTGCCGATTCCCGTAAGAGTTCGGTCACTGTTTGTGCATCCGCACAGAAGAAGAAGATGGTCAAGTGGCCGGTGAGCCTTAACTATATATGTATTAACATAATATCTTAGTATGGTATGTCCGAAAGATCAGATACCATCTTAGTATATATATAGAAGTGAATGTTTCAGGCAATGATGTTTTAAAGGACCAAAGCCTGTGACTCACCTATGCATGAGCTGCTTATGTGTCACAACAAAAAACAATTACCTGTCATTCTAGACGATGAAAAGGCTGTACTTCTGGTCGTGCAGTGGATGTTCAAATGGCTCTGAGCACTATGGGACTTAACTTCTGAGGTCATCAGTCCCCTAGAACTTAGAACTACTTAAACCTAACTAACCTAAGGACATCACACACATCCATGCCCGAGGCAGGATTCGAACCTGCGACCGTAGTGGTCACGCGGTTCCAAACTGACGCGCTTAGAACCGCACGGCCACACCGGCCGGCGCAGTGGATGTAGTTTCCACATGACGGTGCACCATTATAACCCTATATTAACAGATATCCTCATTACTGGTGGTCTTGTGCCGTGGTATGCACGTTTGCCGTAAGTCATACTGATGGATTTAGGCAGGCTACTTCGTATAAGGTCATCGGTGCTATAAAACAGTAGACTCTGAGCAGCATTTGTTTGGTACAGTTTAGCTGCCTGCCTCATTGTACAACAGACAATTCAAATTTGAGGAATTACGGCAAATTGGTATGCACATGGCCGTAGCACACTGAATATTCGCTATGGGCTAGGTTATTTTTACAGGGTGTAAATTGCCAATGTCAATACAGAACATATAGGGTGTTTCAAAAATGACCGGTATATTTGAAACGGCAATAAAAACTAAACGAGCAGAGATAGAAATACACCGTTTGTTGCAATATGCTTGGGACAACAGTACATTTTCAGGCGGACAAACTTTCGAAATTGCAGTAGTTACAATTTTCAACAACAGATGGCGCTACAAGTGATGTGAAAGATATAGAAGACAACGCAGTCTGTGGGTGCGCCATTCTGTACGTCGTCTTTCTGCTGTAAGCGTGTGCTGTTCACAACGTGCAAGCGTGCTGTGGACAACATGGTTTATTCCTTAGAACAGAGGATTTTTCTGGTGTTGGAATTCCACCGCCTAGAACACAGTGTTGTTGCAACAAGACGAAGTTTTCAACTGAGGTTTAATGTAACCAAAGGACCGGAAAGCGATACAATAAAGGATCTGTTTGAAAAATTTCAACGGACTGGGAACGTGACGGATGAACGTGCTGGAATGGTAGGGCGACCACGTACGGCAACCACAGAGGGCAACGCGCAGCTAGTGCAGCAGGTGATCCAACAGCGGCCTTGGGTTTCCGTTCGCCGTGTTGCAGCTGAGGTCCAAATGACGCCAACGTCCACGTATCGTCTCATGCGCCAGAGTTTACACCTCTATCCATACAAAATTCAAACGCGGCAACCCCTCAGCGCCGCTACCATTGCTGCACGAGAGACATTCGCTAACGATATAGTGCACAGGATTGATGACGGCGATATGCATGTGGGCAGCATTTGGTTTACTGACGAAGCTTATTTTTACCTGGACGGCTTCGTCAATAAACAGAACTGGCGCATATGGGGAACCGAAAAGCCCCATGTTGCAGTCCCTTCGTCCCTGCATCCTCAAAAAGTACTGGTCTGGGCCGCCATTTCTTCCAAAGGAATCATTGGCCCATTTTTCAGATTCGAAACGATTACTGCATCACGCTATCTGGACATTCATCGTGAATTTGTGGCCTTAGACGACACTGCGAACACCTCGAGGTTTATGCAAGATGGTGCCCGGCCACATCGCACGGCCGACGTCTTTAATTTCCTGAATGAATATTTCGATGATCGTGTGATTGCTTTGGGCTATCCGAAACATACAGGAGGCGGCGTGGATTGGCCTCCCTATTCGCCAGACATGAACCCCTGTGACTTCTTTCTGTGGGGACACTTGAAAGACCAGGTGTACCGCCAGAATCCAGAAACAATTGAACAGCAGAAGCAGTACATCTCATCTGCATGTGAAGCCATTCCGCCAGACACGTTGTCAAAGGTTTCGGGTAATTTCATTCAGAGACTACGCTATATTATTGCTACGTATGGTGGGTATGTGGAAAATATCGTGCTATAGAGTTTCCCAGACCGCAGCGCCATCTGTTGTTGACAATTGTAACTACTGTAATTTCGAAAGTTTGTCTGCCTGAAAATGTACTGTTGTCCCAAGCATATTGCAACAAACGGTGTATTTCTATCGCTGCTCGTTTAGTTTTTATTACCGTTTCAAATATACCGGTCATTTTTGAAACACCCTGTAATAACTATTTCCGACCGATGGTTGCTTCTTCTAGAGTTCTCATTTGGACACCCTGTACAGAGGGCTTCGGAAATATGTAACGTTACAGCTAAGGTGGCTCACCACGCATACCGCTTTTGCAATTGTACATTTCCGAGGCTGCATTTGGAGGTACGAATGACATCAACGACGCCAACGCTTCGCCCACGTGTCGTGCGATTAAATTCGCAGTCTGCTTGGCAAAGGCCCAATTTAGGCTGTAGTGTCATAGGGCTATATCATAAACCTATACGAATATGACTTGGCACGGCGCCAGGGCGCTATTATAGAAAAGCGTTCGCCGGCCCAGACGGGCGGCGACAGCGCGAGGCCAACTCGTCGCAAACCACAGCGCCAGGCGCATCATCGGTCAGCGGCGGCCGACGTGCGATACCCAAACCGCAACAGCGGCGCCACGCCACGTGCGCATCGTGAACGGCATGCGGAACGCGCGCCCACCGCTGCCGCTGAAAAAAGCCGAAAAGAGAGCGAAAAATGTACGGCGCTCCGGAAATCCCGCTGTATGGTGGAGAGCCCGGGGCCACTTGGTCGCTTGTCGGCTGAAGTTGGTCGCCCATTGTGGCGCCACAATGCCGCCATGTTCCCGGCGAACGCCTGCGCGGCTTTCAGCCGGCTGTCTGTATTGCAGCGCGCCGCGCGCCGCGCTTCCTTCCCGGGCCTCGTATGTCGTCCTGCCGGGCGCCGTTTCATCGCTTCCTTTCCTTCCAACGCGCCGAGCCGTTCAATATCTTCCTGCTGTAACTAAGAAAGCCTTCCCTTCCGCAACTTCCTTTTTTATAGTAAGCGGTTTAATAAACAATACTAGCCCGATATTGTTTCCTTTTTCCCTTTATTGCGACGAATATAAATACACGAAACGGACTTACGAAATCACTCGATAATCGGACGTAGGAAGGCAGGGGGAAATGCGAGAAACGTTGGTCCTGTTCAGTAATCAGTGAATACGAAAACACTGAAGAATTACACGTACTATTTGTTGACAAAAAAGGTCGCCACAGTCTTAATGGTGACTGTTTTGCAGACTCACCGTAATTCAAAAATCAATCCTAAATACGTACATAGAATACCATATTCCAGATCAAAATTAAATTGTTTTATTTAAGACGGCTATAGTACCACTCTGTTATTAAATAGAGAGACTCTCCACCACCAGTTTTGTTCATTCTGTTGATAGAAACAGTGATCCAACGTAGAAGTCATCTAGACGAGGGCACAAACTTAAAAAAATAAAATTCCAGTATGGATTTCTCTGATGATATTGTTCTTTTATGAGACACTAAGAGAGAAATTATAGCTCTCACTCTGAACTCCTCAGGGGAAAGTCAAGAAAGTAAAACGTGTTGTCTTGTTCTTCCAAAGATTACGACAGATTGAAAGCCCAAACTCTGATACGTAATAAACGCAATTAGCTTAAATATTTAGGACCTTTCTTCAGCACAGTAAATGACTTAAAAAATGAACTGAAAATTCTAATTAAATTCTTCAAGAAAATGTATTACGTTCTGTCAGATGTTTTAAAGGAAAGCCAGAATTGGAATCTACAAGTAACCTACACAAGCAGTTATAACATATTAACACAAAACAAGCACTCTTACGATAAAGGATGAAGAATCTTTCAGGATATCGAGAGAAAACACTCTGTAAAATTTTTGGAGCAGCGAAGCATGTTATCAGTGGAATTTGTGAATCAGAGAAAGATATGGAACTATTTGGCTTATTTAAGGAACGAAACTTCAATTAGTCCTGTAGTCTAAAAGATGAGTAGTATTGCTAGTGCAATTAGATAGAGAACGGCAGATTAATTCAAGACTGGTAGTACGATTTCCCAGAAGAATAATGAGCGTCAGGATGGTTTTGCATAGCTCCTTTCACAGAGGCTATAAAGTTGACTGAACCAAACTATGCTGTAGCAGCAGAAATAAACTTGGCACCAGAAAGCAATTGAATAAAACGACTATATGTCCCAAAAGTAAATCTGAAAATGCTCGAAATCCTACCGCTTTAACGCTTTAGTTTGGTCCAAAGACGAATACTACACCATTGGCACCATTGGATTGAAGAAAGAAAAATACTTTGACGATACGAAAATACAACAAACCAAAGTTTGATGTGAAAGGTTTCCCTCAAGGAAAGGACATTTTCGCTATAAAACCTGAGACATTCCGATAAAAGTTAATAATGATATCTGAAGCTGTTGTGATTCTCTACGATAAATCGTAGGGGAAGTGCTGTTTCACGTGTTCCTTCATTTTTCCGGGAAACCGAAAGTGATCCTCGCTGCAGTTAGTTTTGGTCAGTTTCTGCTATCTTCTATAAATTGTTCGTGTTAAATATTAGCAAACATGACCTTTTAAACTGATATTTCGGTACGATTTACACCTGTCAGCTTCTGTCTTTTTGTGAAATGGAACTACTACAGTCTGCTTTAAGCTGGGAGGTATGTTGCCTGCCTCATACATTCTGCGTATTTGGTGGAATTCTATTGTCATGGTTCGTTTGCATGAATGTCGTAATAATATCCACAGAATGTCGTCTACGACGTGTTTCTTAACCCTTATTTTTGAAGTGCGGCCTCCAATACTGATCGGAAATTCCAAAGTTTTATATTGGTACCTTTTTTGTGTTTGCTCCCTCCCCCCCCCCCCCCTTACTTCTGTCTACATTGTGCACTAACGTCGTTGAGATTTTAGTCATCTCCAACTGTCGCAAAGTGAGAACTGAAGCATTCAGTGTTGCCAAGTCAATTTGTTAGAGCTAACTCGGGCTTCTGTTTCATACCATTTAGCTTTCACATGAGTGATTTAGCTGGCGTCCGGATGTGTGGCTTTTTTCACAGTTATTTGGCTTCTTTTCTAGATCTGCATTGAACTAAGCGTTCAAAACAAGCTTCAATATTCCATGAAATTGTGTTATTGGACTGATTTAAAAGGCACAAAAAACAAACTAAAGCTGTGTTGAATTGTCTCCTCGGCTCGTCACCTTACACATACTTAACTGGAAACGCTGTTGCAGCATTGCTAACATCAAAAAACCTAGTAATGAAGGTAGCTGTTCTAAGCGAAACAGCATTTGATTTATGCAGTATGAATCAGAAGCCATATGCTTCATAGTTGCAGTAACTAATGTGCCAACGACCAGACTGAGAAGAGGAACTGCGCACTTCTATTCAGTGCAGTAGTTTGTTACTGTGGAGTTTGTCCTGTAAGTACTTAGAAGTAACATTATTTATATTTTTCTCGTAAAAAAAGAAAGTTATGTGAAAGAAACTGATATGAAGATGTTTAGTTAAATACATTTTTGCCTTAAAATATCGAAGTTTTAAAAATGGGCTTATATATATTCATAAAAATAAAATCTCAGATTGTTATGTCTGCATTGAAAGTACAAGTGCATCCATAAATCATTTCTCTGACGAGATGCACGAGGCACGCCTCTAAATGTTTATCCTTTTGCACTTTCTGGAAGTGTTACATTTCTGAGTGTCTATACATTTTCTCTCTGGCTATTAAAGCCATTAAAATTAAAAGTTGTACACACATGATGGAAAATCCTTTGGAACAATTATCTCCTGCAGTTGTTTTAATCTGAATTACATACCTGATATGAGTAAACGTGAGTAACTTATTTTCAAGCACTTGATTCCAGAGAGGAAAAAGCCGTCAAAAAATATCAGCGTTGACGAAACTTTGGCTTTTCTGTGTGTGACATTTGAACCATTTTTCTTCATAAAGCTGGACTTATCTAACAGTATCTACATTACTGCATATTCTTATACATCCCTCTCCCTCTTAAATACCTTACACAGAAAAATATTGCAAAAATAAAACTACACAGTTATATACTTTGTTTTATTTCAGCTTTTCTCTGAGGCATTGTTAGCTCCTGCCGTCCGTGAGACTCACCACTCATGCTACGTTCTGTCGAGTGTTGCGTAGCAGCGATCGTCTAAGGGCTCACAACTTCGATTCCGTAATACAGTCGTGGCTAAATGACATAACTGATGTTAGCGAGTGTGAGACACTTCTGCATGTAGGTATGTGGGGATAATTCAGATTGTGAAGTTTCTGGTGATGAAAGGGAAGATGTAGAAATAAGAAATGTTCATGTCAGGTTTATTATAAAAAAAGGAGTTCAAGTGTTCTTGTGAACCTTTTATTACAAGACGCAGGACGAAAAAACACAATATTGTTCTTCATTTTCAAGGTATAAAGGGTCGAAGCACGTACACGAGGAAATTCATTTGAACCTGAGGTGGTTTGGAACCGTCTTCTCTCCAGAAGAAATGCTCCAAGAAATAGTATCTTGGATACACGTGAAAATGTGAACTGAAAGGCAAAAATATACAGTTACACTGTGACTGATATGCACTGCACAGACATTACACACTCCGCGCTTTGTTGGGACTTTCTGTATTCTACAGCATTCAAGTAGGGTCAAGAGAGCAGTAGGGCAATTTTTGCAGCAGATGGTTGTGGTAGAGATATTTGTCGAGGTGTCATGAGCGAACATCGATACATAATACTTTTTTCAATGCTACACTTTGACAATGCCGCTACCACAGAAGAGAGGAAGAAAACCGATACTTCGCCTGCAATTTTGGAACTATTTTCCTTGTTCGTGCATAATTTCCAAGCTTTGAATACTGCCGGTACCTCTGCATGCGTTGATGAGATGCTCATAACCTTTCGTTGTCGGTGCAAGTTTATATTATATGTGCTTAAAAAACCTGGCAAATACCCCATAAAACTGACGTGTGTTTCAGATGACAGACTGGATATTTTCTGAACGCATGTGTCTATGCTGGTGAAGATTCAGATGGAGATACGCTTTCAGAAGAAGAACGAGAGTTCTCAAAACCAACACAACCACTAATATGCCTATCGAAGCCTATCTGTGGAACAGACAGGAACACCACAGGGGATAATTGATTTTTTCCTGTAGAGCTTGCGGATATCATGAAGACCAAGGGACTGACTTACGTTGGGACAATGATGCAAAATAAGAGAGAGATACCAAGTGAATTCCTCCCCAATAAATCCAGAGAAGTAGGTTCCTGTTTTTTAGGATTTAGAAAAGACAAGACTGTAGACTTGAATTAGCTGAAAAAGTAACAAGGCTGTGATTATTTTGTCATCTATTCGTCATGAGGTACCTGTTGACATCACCAGTCAGAAATCGGAAACGATAGAATATTACAACCTCACCAAGGAAGGGGTAGATTCTCTGGATGAGAAATGCGCCGGGTACGGAAGTGGTCCACTTACTAGACGATGGTCTATGGCAATGTTTTACCAGTTTCTAGACATTAGTGCTTTCATTTCATATATACATCACATCTCCTTCATGCACAGTCCATAGACAAACAGAGTTGATTAGCAGCAGAATTGGCCAACATTCTCTTAAACAGAGCTACAAAAAAGATTCAATGGCACGAAAATAAATCGTGAACTCCGGCCGTGTAATCTAAATGTCCTGGGGCTATCATGAGAGCCGGTTGCTTACATACTAGAAGAAAAAGTTGAAAAGAAAAAAACACTGCTCCTTGTGCGAACCTCATTAGAAGCGGAAGACACCGTATGTTTCTTTTCTGTGTAAAATTCCAGTGTGTCTTGAATGCAAAAAAATCTGCGCAAGCAGTGTCCAAAACAGTTGTAAACGCGAAGAATTTTCCTTGTTTCAAAAATATGTATTCTTTTGGTCACAAAACAATAGTATGTTTTCTCTGAACTGTCTGCCACATGCATTGATAAATGGACTTTCATGTTTTCTTTATAAGAGAATGATAGCTGTGAATATAATAAACATGTCTTTTTGTTCTTTACAAAACATCGCTCTTGCATGTCACTGGTAACAAATATTAGTAGTATTGTAGAAATGCAAAAAAAGGGGCTACATTTTCATATATCCAGTTTTTAATGGTCCAATTGCACAAATTCATCTCTAAATATGCAAGCAGCTACTTAATAGTTTTATTGATCCACTTAGTACGAAGGTATGAATCTATACGAATAATTTTCTCCTAATTTATTAAGCTGAAACAAGGAAGTCGCATACATAGAGCTGTTGTTAGTCACTAAATACTAATCTGTATAATCAAGATATCAGATTTGAGGTTTCTATAAATCAGAGAAAAAAGGAAAAAAATATGGGAAAGTGGCTCGGTAGACCGTACAAGCCATGTCACAGTATAAGTGCCTCACAAAATAAAGGGTTATATCGACTTTGGTCTTTCTGCGTTGTGTCATGTTACTCTCTCTGTTTGGCATCCCCCATCTCGTGTTCACTCAACTCATTTCCTCTTCCCTTTCCTTTATATCGCGTTTAAGTATAGCTCTTCTATATATTCCTTCGAGTTTTCGTCTTAACCTTTTTTTACGTAGTACTGTCTTTCCATCTGAGCCCTTGATAGTTGCTTCTCCTCCTCGATACCTTTCTTTAATTTTCCTATTTTTGGTATCTATTTTTCCCATAGTCATGATTTCTTCTACAGATTCTAAATGCATAAAAATCCATGTGCAACTTTTAATATTAATACCAATGTACTAGTTATTCACGGAGAAACTGCGCCTTAATTGATGCTTTTCGATCCCTGGGGCGATGTATGTCCCTCTTATCAGTAGATATGGCCTTTTGATGTTAACTTCAGTTAATTATAATCTAATGTTCTAGCTTACCTAACTCAAGCAACCACGGCGTCCTTTGTTGCTGTTGGCACAGAGGTGGGATGGCCCCTCAAATTACGCAAACTTCACATGTTTGATAATAGGGTACGCTCTATAATCTGTACTGCTCTCAACCTGTTCGAGAAGGAAGGTTTCAATTATGTGCCTTAATCTGACCCATTTCACCACATTTGCGTACACCTTCCTCTCTGAAGTTCAAGGGATCGTTTGCAAAAAAAAAGAAAAAAAAAATTCTCTGAAATATCGGAATAATTGCCTGATGTGAATGGAAACAATTATAAACTATAATTATGTAATGCCGAATATTAAATACTAATCCGTAAATATTAAAATCTCTGCTTGCCCGTACCTGAAAAGTGTGGCCGTCCATCTCTGTTCAAAGTTGTGGACATCTAGCTAGCTCTTAGAGCACACTTTAGACTGCTGAATACTTAGTATTTATGCAATCGCAGAATTTTTCTGTTTCACAAACCCAGCTGTTTCGCTTTCCGAGGCGCACATTTTCTGAAATAGCACATACCGGTAGTAGTTGACAAGAAACACAATGATGTTATTGTCATTATCTACGTTTCTGTGTTGCATGCGGAAAAAGTAATCGTGTCTCTCCATAACCGTGACATTAAGTAATTAAGTTAGTCGAGGACCATGAGAAAGAGCAGCACTGTGTTTATTACAGAAAATCAAATTCTTAGAATCGGTATAACGTGTTAGGGAAATGTGTCATATAATGCAGTGTTTTCTAGCTATAAGAATGAACAGGAAATCGGCAACGTATTTAGGAATGCAGTATCACTTGAAGTTATTTGGAACATTAAAGCATGAATGGGCTAATATGGATTTGAATCATGATCTTGCCAACTACGAGTCAACTGACGTGTTCCATCTTACGTGGTTCATCCCATAAACAACTTGGCATATTTCTGGCATCAATAAAGCACTTAGATGAGAGATTCTGTGCTAATATGAGAAATCAACATGTGAAGAACACTGAATATAAATGTTGAAATAAATGATAAAATGGACAGACCAGTATCAATAATAACAAAATGGATACTACAAGAATGTACCAAGCTTCTACAGAATTTCCGTGTTGTTGATAAGACAATACCATGTCGTATTAGTGTTTGTGTAATGCTCGCCATCGTTGTATAGCGAACGTAGTAATACTACTATTTTTAGTTTTTCTACCGATTAGCACTACGCTCGTAATCATCAGGCTTCTCATATCCTGAACTGAAAAACGTCATTAACCTCTAAATAAGTGATGCAACTACTGTCTCTCGTAAGTAAAACTATCATTTTTCATAGAGCACGCCATCTGCTGCCATTTCTCGCGGCAAAGGGAAATGATTGAACTGCAATACTACTTACCGTAGTTCTGAAAGTGTGACACTGCTAGTGTTGGCGGTTACGTAAGTGCTTGAGTGTGTAAATCGAAATTTCTCACAGTGGAAAACCGGCAGGTTTTGTAACCACCAAGACGTTAACAGTTTCCAACGACAAAACAATCTGTTTTCCATGCCGTTAAATTATCAAGCACCAGATACAAAATATGAAAATAATGACAGGCATATTACACCCGAAAATATCGTCGTTCAGGTGCTTCTTGTTCCTTGGAAGATTCTTAAGGGACAACAAAAGTGAAATACCTGATACAGTCTTACGAAAATGACACAGATGGGAAAAAGTAAGTAAAAGTTCATTATTTCATATGTAGTCGCCATAACGGTTAATACATTTAACCCACTGTGGGACACGATAGCACAGATGAATTTTTGCGGTTGATTGCTGGCCCACGAATGTACAAAGGCGTGCACCTCTTCGTCAGAGGCAGGTTGTCGTTCACAATGTCTTTCTTCAGGGATCCACTAAATGGAATTCACTGGCCCAATGTTGTCAGGATTCTTTCGAGTACACTGCATAAATTTGTCTAGGAAGCTCTTCCACATCCCCTACATAGTCCCGATCACTTCCCATGCGACTTCCATATTTTTGGAGTTCTGAAGAAAGACATTCGTGTTACTTTAGGACGAAGAGGTGCACGACTGGGTACAATAGTGGTTCCGCAGACAACTGTAAATATTTTTCCATGAAGGCGTTGACCGGCTTATCTCACAGTCAGATGGAGCGATTGCTTTTGAAATAATAAACATTTCACTTGCTGTCTCGTTTACATGTGACTACCCTTTATAGTTATTAGCAATGGGATCTTTCTTCAGTTACTGTCATGCATTAAACATAAGCTATTTGCCTAAAATTAAAACAAAGTAATGAAACTAGCCAATCGTATGAATAACTGTAGTAACGGTTAAAATAACTATGAAGACAACATGCGGATGTTGCAAATGCCGTGTGCCTTCTTAGGATGTAGTACACGTTATTTTGACAAAGTATGTTATTTTTTCCGTCTGTTTCAACTGACAACGTGCCTTACGATTTACGAATCCAGTATCACAATACTGCATTCAATTCAGTCAATTACTAAACTAAAGTAAATACTTAAATAATCGGAGCACAGTATATGTATCACTAATTGGTAAATTATATACCTCACGTTTCTGACTACAACAAGTGTCTGTTGCGTAATAACTGGTTCAGAGACGTGAGAGTGACGAAATAGGGGGAAGGGTTTTCAGCTTGCAGTATTGCTTGTGTATTACTAATTATGACAGAAATGAGCACATCTGAAAACTGGCGCTAATTACTAGGGAAATGCGTAACAGGACTGAGAGTCTATTTCGTTTTATTGCGTCAACGTTCTAATTAACTGGGAAAATTTACAGCAAATATATTCTCTCTGTCAGTTTCACAGCTGCCTGTAATTTTGGATTGCCAAGAGAATGCTTCTCTTACGGATCCTCGTAAGAATAAACTACCGCCCTTGGCAGAATGAATGCGATGCAACAATGCATCTAGTCCGACGACTTTTCACTAATTTCATCATTGGCATATGCAACTGATACCGTACACAGTCATATTCATTAATTACTACTGAGAACTTTCATGGTGTTGTTGTGCATCTGCTTTTTCCTTTGATAACTTTTGAAAGGTTGGAAAATAAATGTTAGACTTACTTAATTGTTTTTGGTTCCGAAATTGTGAATCGAAAAGGTATCACAATAACGACGGTACTTCGCTATAGTGATGAACAATGAGCGATCGCCCATCATGAGCGACGTCTGAAACGTTAACAGAATGACTAGAGGAACCATAATATTTCGAACAAAACTCTGTTACTTCCGTTTAGTTTAATTTTTCCCGTTGTCAAAACGAATTCGTGAAAGTTAAATGTGTCACACTGAAAGTAAAAGAACAGTGTTTTAGAATGTTGTGAACAATCTTGTATCAATTCTTCATTGTGTTTGTAGTCGATTATGTCCAACACCGAAATATTGTAGCCTGTGTTATCGTCCCACGTATGATGTGACATGTTCTCCTTCAAAGGAATTCTGTCACAGCAATAACGACTATTACACTTATTTACCCACGTGAAACGTGAGAAAATGCGAATTGATTTCTAACAGGACATTGGTACGAGATATGCGAAAACATACGAAGTAAAGTTTATACTAAACGTCCGCTATTGCATACCATCACGCCTTTTCTCCAATACCTGCTGTTTATTTATTACAGAAAAAATATCAAAATAAGAGTTCAAAATTAAAATTACGAAATGTAGTATATTACAGTAAATAATGTTACAGAATTTTCTTCCTATCGGGTATTTGAAAGGCGACGTGTGTCCTTTGCACCATATGTTGTTTCACACAGATTTCTTGGACAACCAGTTATCATTGGCGGCGTATTTAGGACATTTCTGTGTCTATTAACTGCAGGTTCTTGCTTCTCGGTTGAGTTTCTGGATTAGTGAGGCTTATTTCCGTACTTTCTGTTACTTTACTAGCACCTTATTTACTGATGACACACAATACAAGTTTTTCCTTTCAACAGTAATGATTTGACAGTTTTTTGGGGATAGTGTTTTGTTTCTGACTTTATCAGAATTTTTGGACTGAAATAACTTTCGGAGCCTCTAGTAAGCAGTACAGTGCTTTTCCAGACCCCTTTCCACGTATTATTTTTCTCATCACACGTGAACTTTTCGGTTAGTTTGTGTTGTAGGCAGCATAGCTTGCAGACACACTGTAGCTTAGCCTGACTGTGTGAAGTCTTTTGTTGGTAGCCAATACATTACTGAATATATTGTTCCACTTTGCCTCGACTTCCGATGTATGAATAGAGTTGATTATGTTCCTGTGGTGTCACCGCCAGACACCACACTTGCTAGGTGGTAGCCTTTAAATCGGCCGCGGTCCGTTAGTATACGTCGGACCCGCGTGTCGCCACTATCAGAGATTGCAGACCGAGCGCCGCCACACGGCAGGTCTAGAGAGACTTCTTAGCACTCGCCCCAGTTGTACTGCCGACTTTGCTAGCGATGGTTCACTGACAAATTACGCTCTCATTTGCCGAGACGATAGTTAGCATAGCCTTCAGCTACGTCATTTGCTACGACCTAGCAAAGCGCCATTACCAGTTACTATTGATGCTGTAAAACATGTACCGTCATGAGCGATGTTCACCATTTACGGATTAAAGTTAAGTATTCCAACAGCTACGTCCTTTTTTGCTAAAGTCTAACTTCCTTGTCCTGTTCCAGACCTCACGCCAGCCTGCGTGAGATAAAACGCGTGCCTTTCGGCTTCCTCTCATAGTGGGTTGGCTCTCTTGCCAATCCACAACAGTTCCTCTGTGTTCATGTCGAGTTACCATTCTTCAGTTTCCTCTCTACTCTTTCCATATTTCACTCGTTATCTCATTTTTTATCGAGTTTTATTTCCTGAAGGTTAGTTTTTTACGTATTTTCCATGAAAATTGTTTTACATGTATCAGTTAGAAACTCTTTTCTTTCATGTTAAAGAAGAGTTGTTGGTGACTTTACCATAATGTCTGTCGACTATAGACGTAAAATTTTTGCTATTATTTTGGGCAAAGGCAATAAATAGTATAACGTACAAGTAGTGGACCTTGTCAGTATAAATACACTGACGGAAAAAAAGTGGAACTTCTAAAAGTAATTAACGTACACTAACGAAACTTCAGTAATACATCTGTCTAGGTAACACATTTAAGGGATTAGTATTGCAAGATAACAGGTTAATATAAACACGAAATACGCTATTGCAAATGTGATATGTCGGTGCATGAATAACCGGAGTAACCGCAAGAATGTTGAATGCAAGCGTCCATTTCTCGTATGGAATTCCTTGGCTATTACACATGGTCGGTCAGCACAGAAAACGGTTAATGCTGGTTGTGGATGATGCTGGAGTTGTTGTCGGATGACGTCCCCTATGTGCTCGAATGAAGACAAATCTGATGATCAAACCAGGCCATGGCAACGTGTCGACACTTCGTAGAGAATGTTGGGTTCCAAGAGCGGTATGTGGGCGAGCGTTATCCTTGTAGAAAACACCCCATGGAATGCTCTTCATGAATGGCAGCAAAACAGGTCGAATCACCAGACTGACGTACAAATTTATAGTCAGGGAGCGTGAGATGGACACGAGAGTGCTTCAGTTGTCATACGAAATCGCTCCCCAGACCATAACTGCAGTCCAGTGTGCCCAGCACCCAGGTTGGTTGCAGGCCCTCAACTAGTCACCTTCTAAGCAACACATGACAATCACGGGCACTGAGCAGAACCTGCTTTAATCAGAAAACACAACAGGCCTCCCACTGCCGTCCAGTGTGCTCTCTATTGCCACCACTGAAGTCGCAAATGGCTGGGGTTGGGGGTCAGGCTCAAGATATCTACATCTACATCTACATCCACACTCCGCAAGCCACCGGACGGTGTGTGGAGGAGGGTATCTCGAGTACCTCTATCGGTTTTCCCTTCTATTCCAGTCTCGTATCGTTCGTGGAAAGAAGGATTGTCGGTATGCCTCTGTGTGGGCTCTAATCTCTCTGTTTTTATCCTTATGGTCTCAAATGGCTCTGAGCACTATGGGATTAACATCTATGGTCATCAGTCCCCCAGAACTTAGAACTACTTAAACCTAACTAACCTAAGGGCATCACACAACACCCAGCCATCACGAGGCAGAGAAAGTCCCTGACCCCGACGGGAATCGAACCCGGGAACCCGGGCTCGGGAAGCGAGAACGCTACCGCACGACCACGAGCTGCGGGCCCCTTATGGTCTCTTCGCGAGATATACGTAGGAGGGAGGAATATACTGCTTGACTCCTCGGTGAAGGTATGTTCTCGAAACTTCAACAAAAGCCCGTACCGTGCTACTGATCGTCTCTCCTGCAGTGTCTTCCACTGTTTATCTATCATCTCCGTAACGCTTTCGCGATTACTAAATGATCCTGTAACGAAGCGCGCTGCTCTCCGTTGGATCTTCTCTATCTCTTCTATGAACCCTATCTGGTACGGATCCCACACTGCTGAGCAGTATTCAAGCAGTGGGCGAACAAGCGTAGTGTAACCTACATCCTTTGTTTTCGGATTGCATTTCCTTAGGATTCTTCCAATGAATCTCAGTCTGGCATCTGCTTTACCGACGATCAGCTTTATATGATCATTCAATTTTAAATCACTCCTAATGCGTACTCCCAGATAATATATCGAATTAACTGCTTACAGTTGGTGAGCTGCTATATTGTAGCTAAATGATAAGGGATCTTTCTTTCTATGTATTCGCAGCACATTACACTTGTCTACATTGAGATTCAATTGCCATTCCCTGCACCATGCGTCAATTCGCTGCAGATCCTCCGGCATTTCAGTACAATTTTCCATTGTTACAACCTCTCAATATACCACAGCATTATCCGCAAAAAGCCTCAGTGAACTTCCGATGTCATCCACAAGGTCATTTATGTATATTGTGAATAGCAACGGTCCTACGCCACTCCCCTGCGGCACACCTGAAATCACTCTTACTTCGGAAGACTTCTCTCCATTGAGAATGACATGCTGCGTTCTGTTATCTAGGAACTCTTCAATCAAATCACGCAATTGGTCTGATAGTTCATATGCTCTTACTTTCTTCATTAAACGACTGTGGGGAACTGTATCGAACACCTTGCGAAAGTCAAGAAACACGGCATCTACCTGGGAACTCGTGTCTATGGCGCGAGCTGGGTTTCACACGATCGTCTTTTTCGAAATCCATGCTGATTCCTACAGAGTAGGTTTCTAGTCTCTAGAAAATACATTATACTCGAACATAATACGTGTTCCAAAATTCTACAACTGATAGACATTAGAGATGTAGGTCTATAGTTCTGCACATCTGTTCGACGTCCCTTCTTGAATACGGGGATGACCTGTGCCCCTTTCCAATCCTTTGGAACGCTACGCTCTTCTAGAGACCTACGGTACACCGCTGCAAGAAAGGGGGCAAGTTCCTTCGCGTACTCTGTGTAAAATCGAACTGGTTTCCCATCAGGTCCAGCGGCCTTTCCTCTTTTCAGCGATTTTAATTGTTTCTCTATCCCTCTGTCGTCTATTTTGATATCTACCATTTTGTCATCTGTGCGACAGTCTAGAGAAGGAACTACAGTGCAGTCTTCCTCTGTGAAACAGCTTTGGAAAAAGACATTTAGTATTTCGGCCTTTAGTCTGTCATCCTCTGTTTCAGTACCATTTTGGTCACAGAGTTTCTGGACATTTTTTTTTGATCCACCTACCGCTTTGCCATAAGGCCAAAACTTCTTAGGATTTTCTGCCATGTCAGTACATAGAACTTTACTTTCGAATTCATTGAACGCCTCTCGCATAGCCCTCCTCACACTAAATTTCTCTTCGCGTAATTTTTGTTTGTCTGCAAGGCTTTGGTTATGTTTATGTTTGCTGTGAAGTTCCCTTTGCTTCCGCAGCAGTTTTCTAACTCGGTTGTTGAACCACGGTGGCTCTTTTCCATCTCTTACGATCTTGCTTGGCACATACTCATCCTTGAAGTAACCGATTTGTAACAGTTTGTTGTTTCACTGTGGGACCAAATCCTGCTCCAATTGGGGCAGCAGATGCAGTACGATAAGCCAGAGCCATGCACCGCACACGATGGTCTTCCTTCTGGGTTCTGCCCCGCGGCCTTTCGGAACCGGGCTTCTTACGTTCTCGTGATCACCGCTGCCTGCAATCATGTAGAGTTCCTATATGAAATTATTAGTAATGTGACTGAGCTGTTTGTTTTCAGTAGAATAAATAAGCTAGATTTAACTTCTTGAGTTCCAGTATCGCAGAGAGAATATGCAGCTTATCGTAGCCTTATTACATGACCTCATTCAAATTCAGTGAGTTGTTGAGAATGGTCTCATTGTCACCTTAAAGGCATTCTCGACTAACATCAACTCATCACCACGTCCAATCTCAAAGGCAACTAGCGCTCACAACGATCACAGCGTGTATTTAAAACTATCATGATTTGCGATACTAGTACCATTCCTATGCAGTTGACGTAAAATCTGAATACACATCATTTTTCCGATGTAGAAACACGCCTATCAAGTTTCCTTTATGTCCCGCAACTCCTTCTCGGTGTTGCGACTTTTTTCCGTCATTGTATATTTATGAGTGAAGTTTTCCCAGTTACATCAATAACTAATCTGTTCTCTGTTACGGCTTGTCCGGGCATGCCGGGGAACCGGAAATATCGGGGCAAGTATCTGCCCGGTACTCCAGCAGACTGCTCATGGCTAGAACGTTAATCTACCTATATCGTCTCTCTAGCCGGGCGATTGTTGTAAACGTTACGTTGTATACATTTACTTCCATAAGTCTGTGTGCTACTGCATGCAATCTATGCGTTACTGTACCCCACAAGTAATGATACAAACGCGTGAATAGAAACTTCCCGCTCACACTAACGATTACCGAAAACCCGGGAGCAGCAGGTATCCGCAATCTGCGACACTGTAGCAGCGACAGTTCCCGGGACGGGAACATCGACAGCCCTCCATCGTCAAACGGCTATTGTGGAAATCTGATGCCACAATAATAGGCGTTACAACATTAGTACCAGCTGCTGAATCTACAGCTACAAGAATAGGAGCAATTTCTGTACCTGCGCTAAGAATTACTTCAGGATCCAGAACGCCTGCACCAGGATAAGGTCGCCACTTTACAAAAGAAATACCAGTAGCGGTAGTGAAGATTCTGTAGTACAGCAAACCCTGTTGGATGGAAACTAGCAACAAAGTGATTCGCTGGCCGATCAGACGCAGCCACATTTTTTCTGGCAGCCATAGGTGGAAGCCCACTGACTCTCTTTATTGACTGCTCTCATATGGCACTGTTTAATTATCTTGTGCTATAAATAGTTTTGCTACAGTCTATGTGAAAATGAGTTGTGTAAAATCTAGGCTCCGTAGGTTAGAGGGAAAGGGTGCAGCAGGGCCTCCAAAACTGGAAATTCCAGACAAAAATCAACTTGAAAAAAATTGTTTTACTTCTGCAATATAAATTATTTCATTAGCTAATGTAGGTAGCTAGGTTAATCCAATTTTATAACTGAATGCGTTCTCATTTCATAAATCACATTCGTTTGCTGGCGAGAGGAGTCAGGGACCCCAAGATAGGTAGGGAGAGTGAATACGAACAAAGCTGTTCCTTTTTACGGCACAGCCCTGAACGCTCCAGTAGCCTTCCGAGGTAATGTAACAGTAATAGCAAACACAATCGGTTGATCTTAAATTCATTAACGGAAGATAATATATTTGTATGGATATCATTCACCTGAATGGAATAACTAAATGACCTGCTGTCTATTGAAAAACCGTAACAGATTTCATTTACAATTTGCCTGTGTGTAAATGAATGTTACATTAGAGTGCCACACTAGCCTGCAGTAATTAATGATTTTTTTGGAATTCCGGAAAAGAAGTTGAGCAGGTGCATACCAAAATTAGAAGCCTGGCATCAACGATGGAGGGGACTACACAAAGATGGCGGTTCATAAGCTACGATAACTTTTTTTCTTAACCGAAACTCTTGCTAATCCTTTGATGATAATTACTGTTAAAGATTTTAGCCAGTAGTGGATAAATAACTGGTTCAATGTAAGGGCTCATGCGTCGGATCGTTCACCAGTTACACTACTGGCCATTAAAATTGCTACACCACGAAGATGACGTGCTACAGACGCGAAATGTAACCGACAGGAAGAAGATGCTGTGATATGCAAATGATTAGCTTTTCAGAGAATTCACACAAGGTTGGCGCCGGTGGCGACACCTACAACGTGCTGATATGAGGAAATTTTACAACCGATTTCAAATACACAAACAGCAGTTGACCGGCGTTGCCTGGTGAAACGTTGTTGGGATACCTCGTGTAAGGAGGAGAAATGCGTACCATCACGTTTCCGACTTTAATAAACGTCGTATTGTAGCCTATCGCTATTGCGGGTTGTCGTATCGCGACTTTGTTGCTCGCGTTGGTCGAGATCCAATGACTGTTAGCCGAATCTGGAATCGTTGGGTTCAGTAGGATAATACGGAACGCCGTGCTGGATCTCAACGGCCTCGTTTCACTAGCAGTCGAGATGACAGGCATCTTATCCGCATGGCTGTAACGGGTCTTGCAGCCACGTCTCGATCCCTGGCTCCACAGATGGGGACGTTTGCAAGACAACAACCATCTGCACGAACAGTTCGACGACGTTTGCAGCAACATGAACTATCAGCTCGGAGACCATGGCTTCAGTTACCCTTGACGCTGCATCACAGACAGGTGCGCCTGCGATGGTGTACTCAACGACGAACCTGGATGCACGAATGGCAAAACGTCATTTTTTTGGATGAATCCAGGTTTTGTTTACAGCATCATGATGGTCGCATCCGTGTTTGGCGACATCGCGGTTAACGCACATTGGCAGCGTGTATTCGTCATCGCCATACTGGCGTATCACCTGGCGTGATGGTACAGGGTGCCATTGGTTACACGTCTCGGTCACCCCTTGTTCGCATTAACGGCACTTTGAACAGTGGACGTAACATTTCAGATGTGTTACGACCCAAGGCTCTACCCTTCATTACATCCCCGCGAAACCCTATACTTCAGCAGGAAAATGCATGACCGCATGTTGCAGGTCCTGTACGGGCCTTTCCTGGATACAGAAAATGTTCGACTGCTGCCCTGGTCAGCACATTCTCCTGATCTCTCACCAATTGAGAACGTCAGGTCAATGCTGGCCGAGCAACTGGCTCGTCACAATACGCCAGTCACTACTCTTGATGAACTGTAGTTTCGTGTTGAAGCACCATGGGCAGCTGTACCTGCACACGCCATCCAAGCTCTGCTTGACTCAATGCCCAGGCGTATCAAGGCCGTTATTACGGCCAGAGGTGGTTGTTATGGGTACTCATTTCTCAGGATCTATGCACCCAAACTGCGTGAAAATGTAATCACATGTCAGCTCTAGTATAATATATTTGGCCAATTAATACCCGCTTATCATTTGTATTTCTTCTTGTTGTAGCAATTTTAATGGCCAGTAGTGTATTTGATTTATGAGCGAGCAGAGGTCAACGTGATGAGCCTATTGTGCAGTCAATGAGCAATGTAATTATACAGTAAGTTACGAATTTAGGTACCGGTACTTGCAATATAAATTTTACACACAAGTATATTTGAAAATAGAGGATAAGAAAAATGCACTACTCATCAAATGCTGATAATTGTAGTTACCTTTCGGTTACCTAACTTAATGTGGAACAGAGCAGGCAGATGTGCTTTGTAAAACACACATTAATGGGATTTTAAATCCTAAATGAAAGTATCTGTTTTTCATGCAGCGTATTAATATTTTTAGGCAACAGCTCTCTTTTATTTCCTTTACGGGCACCAATGACATGAAATCATCCTCGGGACAGTTTTTAAGGAAGAGACGACTTGTAGAAACACAGAGGATTCTATACCAATCTCGAAAAAGATTCAAAACTGTTTGTCTGTAATCAGTGAATTCCGGACTTGAATTCATCCCGGAGAGATCAAGGAACACTTCAACCAGCTGATAGGTCTTGAATCCTCGATTGTACCACAGGCACTTTAAGAGATCAGCAGACTAAAGAAGACTGTGTTGATGATTGAGATTTAACTGACATCTGTTTTGTCGAAGCACCGTCTCATGGAGTATTTTCTATAGCTATAAAACATCCATCATGCAATGACGATGGTGAAATCTGTTTATTGTTGGAAACTATTTTGCGCGATTAGTTTTAATTTTGCCCCAAGAGGACAATGTAGTGTGTGACATTTTTATGTTTCCTATCACTGTGTATATCTAAGCTCCACCAGAAACCAAAGCACCGCGTTGGGATTCCAGTATTATTTTAAGCCTTTTATAAATATGTGGTTGTCACCATGATATCGCCCATAGGCTTGAAAAACAATGAAAGTAGTTCCTGGTACCTGTATACTCTTCTGTTACCTAGGCCATCTTTGACCCGAATTTACCTTCAGAATCAAAACTGAAAACATACAATGGGCTGAATCGTGTGGCACAACAGTCACACTAAGGCATAAAAAGTTTTCTAGTACGAATCGATGAAATTATTAGTAATGTGACTGAGCTGTTTATTTCCATTAGAGTAAATAAGCTAGATTTAACTTGAGTGAAATGTTCCTTCCGACATTAAAATTATTTGGTCAGTCACTCTACACTTACTTATTAAACGAATAATTATGTATGATCCGGCTGAGAGAGAAGTCCAACTCACACACACACATCTTGCGGCAGCTGCTGTACAGAATATAGTTACAAGTCGGTAAACCATATCAGTTCCTGTGCCACCTCCGTGTATTTGCAAGGTGAGTAGTGCCCGACGAATTCCTGCGCTTCTTATGTATGTGACGCTTGCCCAGGGACGCACAGAAAATTACTATCAGTAGCACATGAACTGGAGCCTAACAAGCTTTTTGAAACAACCGATTCTTATTTCAGTTTTAATTGCCAATTTTAGAACTTCTCCCCACTTTTATGCCGTCTTTAGGTGTAAGATAGTGTCAATGGGCGGATGTTCGTGAGTGAGGAGTGTGTGCATTCGCAAGGGTCTTACTCCTCTTAGTATCGTGACATTTTAACCACATTCGTTCGTATCAAGATTTGTAAGTGCGCTGTTAACATCCTCGTTGACCGTCCGTAATCCACAAACACAAACATACACAGGTGTTTACCGCGTACTGTAAGGACTCCGTGGAAAACTTCACAATGCGGCTTGACGAGCTCATACGTCACACGGTCAAGAAACACACTGCAGTGATTTGTTTGTGAATTTCTTCATAGGAGCACCTCACCTCTAGCAGCTCTTAATGAAATATCCGTCAATAATGAGTCAAGAGGGTATGCCGGAACCCCATGCCACCCAACTGTGAGTCGGCCCTCCTGTCTTTCCTCGAACGCGGCGTCTTGGTTCCGATAAACTCTGGGACTCTCAGAGGAAATTTGAGACAATGGGTAAGGCAGGTATAGCATGGCCGACGGAAGCATATGGCGCAGTCACAGCATTTGGTGACAAAGAATCCCTAGGGTACTGAAAGATCGAACGATTCCCGAGCGTTGCACGATGCAGCAGATCTCTTATTTTATCCTTCACGCGGTATTTTCTGCGCAGGACCCTGTCAAGGCCTAAGACCAGTTCCCAGAGAATATACACGAAATAGGTATTATAACACCGTTTGGAAAGCTTGAATTCATCTACTTTTCGTACGAGCTGCGTAACGCTGCACACACTTTCCTCTGGTTTATTGCTAAGGTCTAGATCTTCGTGTCGCCTAAACTGATAATGTGTTGGCGGCATCATCTTCTCCAGAAGAACGCGGATGTCATCTTTGAGGACATCTACTCCGCTTTGCCGACTATGGAGTATTATTGAAATGGGATCTCAGTGCTGCGGAGATGAACTTCGAGCTTCGACGGATTCAAGATATCTCCCACCGGCACATGCCCACCACAATAATAGTTCGGCACCACTGGAGAATATCCGTTCCCGACAACAATGTGACTTATTGACTTCAATGGCCGAGACATTTCTCCAATTCACTGCTATAGTTTTTGACAGACAATCATTTAAATAACACCTATCGTTCTGTGACTTTGGCCGAGCTACGTCCGTTCCTCCAATACTCTACAATTAAATATGTTGCTTTTATTCTTATTTATGATCATCGAAGCAGCAAACTGATATGCTTTCATTTCAGTTTCTAAAACCTTCATATCCACTTCATCTCTTACCATGCCATTGTGGTAGTTTTTGTAAGTGCATCCCGGTTAACTTCGCACGCATCTACCTCAGAAAAAGGCTCTCGTAGAAATGACAAACATCATCGACAAGGAACTTCCTTGTGGAATGGATACTTTGTCAGTACTATCTCGTAAGCTGTCCATCTTTAGTGCAATTACCCTAACCATATTTCTTATTCCTTTGGTTGCTGTTTCTCCGAATCCCATTCTATCAGTATATTCTTTTAGGTAGTTGTAACTAATATGATAAAATGCTTGGAAAAATCTGAAAATACCAATACGCATATTATGTTTGTATCAGAAGCGTCCTTTTTTCTCACTCTACTGAGACAAAATGTGGAGGATGGAGCATGCTAGGGAAAAACACTAATGGTGACGTTCAAGTAATTCCCCTATTACGTGAGCATATCTTTTTACATTTACATTTACACTCCGCAAGCCACCCAACGGTGTGTGGCGGAGGGCACCTTACGTGCCACTGTCATTACCTCCCTTTCCTGTTCCAGTCGCGCATGGTTCGCGGGAAGAACGACTGTCTGAAAGCCTCCGTGCGCGCTCTAATCTCTCTAATTTTACATTCGTGATCTCCTCGGGAGGTATAAGTAGGGGGAAGCAATATATTCGATGCCTCATCCAGAAACGCACCCTCTCGAAACCTGGCGAGCAAGCTACACCGCGATGCAGAGCGCCTCTCTTGCAGAGTCTGCCACTTGAGTTTATTAAACATCTCCGTAACGCTATCACGGTTACCAAATAACCCTGTGACGAAACGCGCCGCTCTTCTTTGGATCTTCTCTATCTCCTCCGTCAGACCGATCTGGTACGGATCCCACACTGATGAGCAATACTCAAGTATAGGTCGAACGAGTGTTTTGTAAGCCACCTCCTTTGTTGATGGACTACATTTTCTAAGCACTCTCCCAATGAATCTCAACCTGGTACCCGCCTTACCAACAATTAATTTTATATGATCATTCCACTTCAAATCGTTCCGCACGCATACTACCAGATATTTTACAGAAGTAACTGCTACCAGTGTTTGTTCCGCTATCATATAATCATACAATAAAGGATCCTTCTTTCTATGTATTCGCAATACATTACATTTGTCTATGTTAAGGGTCAGTTGCCACTCCCTGCACCAAGTGCCTATCCGTTGCAGATCTTCCTGCATTTCGCTACAATTTTCTAATGCTGCAACTTCTCTGTATACTACAGCATCATCCGCGAAAAGCCGCATGTATTAGCATTCAACATTGAAAGAGATCTGACATTGTAAACCTCCTTTATTTAGTTAGATTTGGAACCAGAACAATTTATCTCTGTTTAAACAGTGTTAGTAGTGGCTCTACTTACATTATTTCGTTTGTCATTTAGGTTAATGTGTCTCCAATGATGTCCAAGTAGCTTTTATAAAACTTCGTGGGAACCCCATCTGTTGCAGCTCACTAATTTATTGAAGAATAGCCCACTGATGCAAAAAGGTCTTCCTTTATACATTTCTTACGGATGTGACAATTATCTTTCATCGTTAACTCGTGGTCAGTCGTTTACACTACTACTTTTTTCTGATTCTTCTCGTATTTGTCTCTCTATCAACATCTGTCCAAAAGAAATGAAAAAACCATGCTCATTACGCACTGCGTCAATTTGAGTTTTTCATCTGCTCGTAGAATTGATACATTAATGCAGTGTGTTTCTCCAGCTGGTATTGTAACCGTCGATTTTGTCTTCAGCTCCTACAGTTGTTTTCTTTTCATAGATATTAGTTTCGCTTTAATTTTCTTCTTCTCTTCTGTTTGGCAGTTTTCAGAATGATAAGTGCTATATACCATCGTGAGGACGCTATACAGTATAAGTTATTTAAATATAAAACTTCAAATGACTGCAGCAACTTTGGTAACAACAGTGGCAACATAAGCAATACGTCACCTCCATTGGTGACACAAGTTCAGAATCAGGAGAAGTTGTACAGATACAGTTCAGCCCCGTGACAAGGATAACCCAATGGACAGACTTGGCAGTGTGAACCCTCCACCCAAGGGTGGGTTGCGGGATGGGGCAGGACCTGTACAATGTGAACTGCAGCAGACTAAGAACTATACTTAGAAAACTAGTAACAGTGCACTGATTTACAAAAGGCGACATATATTTTATTACATTACCATTTAAGGGCCAAATATAAATAAACAAACATCCACCCAGCGAGCGAATATGATGGTAAGCAACAAAGCACTAAACAACTAGGCAGCTCTCTGATTACAGAATGAGAAAACCAATACGGCTTATGTGCCCCCAAAATTAATTGGCAAACAGTTGCTTGTACTAATTAAGCACCATGAACAGTCATAGAACACTATTTTGAAACAGAAGAAAGTTCAAACTCGCTGACTTCTATCACGTGTTGCAGTATAACACCATCCAGAAGTAACCAATTGGGCATCTCTTACTAACGTAAACTACACTATTTCAAATAGTTAAGCAACCGGATCTCAGATGTCAGACTTGATTTACCAGGCTGCCCATAACAAAAACAGTGGAAAAGTACATTCTTATTGTAGCAAAATTTACCATAGAAAACCTCTGAGCGGGTCAACTAACAACCCCTTCACAATGTTTTTACAAATACTCACTCTGATTAAATTAGATTAATCACACTACAATATTTTGTAAATGCTCGACCAAAATGATTACAGTGAAAAAGCGTTCTGGTTAAATTAGACTCCACTGTATTTAAAAGGACGAACAACACTTCATGCGGTTTTAGAAGTGCTCACAGCTTGGCAGCGATGGGTGCAACCTTTTACTGTAAATCATCAGTCCTTCTTGCCCGTATAGACCATAAAGTGACAGTAATGCTCATCTGCTTACTATGACGTGCGGTGAGCAGAAGCGAATGAGGGTGGTAATGACAAGTGGACCGCATCTCGAGGATGGACTGTTCTCTGTTAATTTAGAGGGTTTAAATTTGTTGCCCATTTGTACGTTGTTAAATTCTGTGAACGTCGACGGTGACTCCTGTAATCACCATTGTTGTTCACGTCTGTTGTCTAGGGTGGGGTCAGTTTTTCTTGAAAAAGTATACTCAATTTCCACGACGACATTTGGAAAACACCATGCCTTCATGTGCTTAGAGTTAGGGAACAGTCGCTTCGGGGAAGATAATGTGGGTCCATCAGAAGTTTTTTCGCCCCCATTGCTTCTGTATGATTCAATAGCCACTCATTTATTTCTTTGAACTCATATCGCCAGCACAGTGCACGTTAACGCAGTTGCCCGCAGATACCCGACTACGTAAAAGCTGCATCCCAGCATGAAACACAATCGTCATTATTGCGAAGTCACGTAATGAGACCTTTGACGGAGCTGTATGTTCGAAGTTGCTCTTGAAGAAGTGTAACATTTATTACAGCTACTATCCGTTCCGAGAACTGACTGTACAGGAGGTGAGAAAATTCGCGAGACCCCTCGCGTCCTTGTTAGGCTGAACTGCACAGATTTCCTGTTTGTTAACACAGCATACGACGCAAGGAGTCGAAGTGCTACGAACATATTTTATATAAACGTGAAGTCGAAAAACGGTCCGAATAGTGTGAGACTATTTTAGTTAACGTGGTAGACTATACAGCTGCAGAATAATTTATCACCTATGGTTGTTTTCTGTGTTCAGTTAACTAACGAGAGAACACTATTTAGTATGCACTGTAATACAAATGAATTATAACTTATTATGGCTATGTTATCGAAAACTAAGCTAATCTCCGCCAGAACAGGCCATGAAGGCCCAACTGTACCGACCGGCCGCCGTGTCATCCTCAGCCAACAGGCGTCATTGGATGCGGATATGGAGGGGCATGTGGTCAGCACACCGCTCTTCCGGCCGTATGTCAGTTTACGAGACAGGAGACGCTACTTCTCAGTCAAATAGCTCCTCAGTTTGCCTCACAAGGGATGAGTGCACCCCGATTGCCAACAGTGCTGGCCCAGCCCGACAGCGCTTAACTTCGGTGATCTGACAGGAACCGGTGTTGCCACTGCGGCACGGCCATTGGCCGTTGTGGAAAAAGTCTGCTTTAATAAAACAAAGCATCCCTAATTGTCATGAATTAGGGGGATAATATGCAGTTTCAGCTTCGAAACTGTCTGTCTACGCTCAGTCCAGTCGTGGTGAAGTAGCGCTATAGCAGTACGACGAAAATACACAAATACAGCAGTAAGGCTAGATTATCATCATCACCATTATCATCATCATCATCATCATCATCATCATAGTCTTCAAGAATTAAGCCTTTTCGCATGTTCCGCCTAAGAACTGTGCGCCCCATCTCTTTAAGGGGCGTCCAACTATGCTCTTACCGGTTGGATTACATTGTATTGCCACTTTAGTACTTCTGTCATTATACATTCTTTGGACATGATCTTTCCAGTTCAGTTGGTATTTTTCAGTTATATTTGTAATAGGTTCAGCATTTAGTTTTTATCTAGTATCGCTTTCTCTTTTATGATCCAGTGATGAATAATGCGCTGCAAAGCGGAGCAACTTCATCTCAGATGATTCGAATCGTCGTAATTGGTCAGATGTTAGGATACAACATTCGCTACCATACAGAAGCAAAGTTAAGACTGTCATCTGTTGAGTTTAATTACTCTTCCTTTTCTGGACGTTATGTTTTAAGGTACACTGTATACTGCCACAAACAAATATGAATTTGACCAGTTTTAGCTCTACGTCATCTGACTTAGGAAATTTAAAATTGCACCCAAAATATTTAAACTCTTTTAATTTGAATCTTTACTACAGATTCTCCTATTAAAATATGCTATCAGAAAATACCTTCGGCACAAAATTAAAATTATCACTTCTTAATCTGTCATATAATGAAATCAACCATTTACGACAAATATCGTCAGTGACAACATTATAAAGGAAGGGGGGCAGTGGGCAGCCTTGTCTCACCCCTTGATTGATGTCGGCAGATTTTTCCCAGTCCTCACAATACGGATAAATATTTTATTATTTATGTATATTGACTGAATTGCCGTAAATAGATGTGCTGCAACTCACAGTTCCTTAAGTGATTCCCACAGCATTTTCAAATTTACCTTGTCAAATTTCTAATATTCGATAGAAACATGGTAAATTACCAATCTAAATTTTCTTCTTTTCTCTGTTACATGTGTCATAGTTAAAAAACATGAAGAACATGATCTATCTTCCCTAAAACTATGTTCTACATCGAACATACAAGCTACCACTATTGGTACTAATCTCTTGTTCGTAATTTTAGCATACAGTTTGTAGCAGGAATTTAGTAGGCTTGTTCCCGATAATTTGCGCATCGTGATTTATCGCCTTTCATGTGAATAGGGTATACCAAAGCTTGATTCCATCTGTCTGGCACATGTCCGCGCAGCCAGTAAACATTCTTAAAGTTTAAGGCTATATGTTTTAGTTGATCAAGTGTATATTTCATCAGCTCATTGTTTATATTTTAAGTGGCAGGTGTATTTTTTTTTTGTTTCTTTGATTACATTTTCTAGCTCTTAAATTGTTAACAGATAAAAAGTCGCTGGTATTGGTGTTTATTTCTAGTTCTTCTTCGTTATCTGTCCACTGATATTCGAAGTATGGGTGGATACGCTACAGAATGTAATTAACAGCTCATTCAGTGCCACAATTAAGTCAACAAAACTGACAGTAGCAGAAAAAGCAGGCACTAACAAGTGTCCAGTTTCCCTAGTCTTTCGTCTTTAGATCTACAGGGTAGAGCATCAAGGTAGTGACAAAACTTACTGGGGAGAAGTTGTCTTCCGATGTCTTTGCTGACTGTCGATCGGCCTGCTAGTGTCTCTTTCACAGAACAGGTTAAAATCTTGTCTCCAACGATATTAGAACCGAAAACTAACACGTATTACCAATAAGCTGGCATCCAACTGCGTCAGAACAGCTCCCTTGTTGTCCCAATGATTGTTGACACTGAATTTGCAGCGTAAGTGACGGAGTGAGCTTCAGTTTCTGTCGGAATGAGCTTCATGGGCTCAGATCCATAAATTTGCTACGTTTAAGTCATCCATAAAGTGAAAATAATTCAGAATATTTGACCTATGTGACCATAAAATATCCAGTGAATTTACCGGGATAATTCTCAGTCAAACCGAAAAGTAAATCGGCGGTCACACAGTTGCCTACTGTTTTCTACAGTGTTGCCAGTTCCCCAGAAGACTAGCGGCAGGCAGAATACGATTGCTCAGCGAATGCGAATCTTGAGCTGGCACGGAGGAAGCTCGCCATACGAAGACACATTATAGGCAGCTACCACTGCATTGTCTAGGAGCAGAAATAGCTGGTATATGTCAACAGGAAGTTTATTTGCATTTATGTAACTATAATTTGGGTCTAAAGCGTAGTTACGAATACAAACCAAATGCACTGACTGCAATCCAAACATCATAAATAAAGGTCAGAGAAAACGATTTCCGCAATTCTCGTCTTCTGTAGCTGTCATAGGTAATTTTGCAATTTTGTTTTTTCTTTTGCCTTAAGCTAACTGCAAGCTAAAAAACATTTTAACGGGAAACGATTCGCTTTTTTAGCAGCAGCAGACGTTTATAAGGTTAAGAGTAAACAACGTAATTTTAATACAGTGTACTTTAGAACAGTTTTCTTTATGAATGCTTGCAGTGACATAATCTCTAATACATAATAATATAAATGAAAAGACAACGTTGCACTGCTTGTGGATATTTCACGTTTGGTAATTAAATATAGTTTCATATCACAGAAGCAAACCGTGTAAGGGAAATTTTCACAATGACTGAAAAATGTAACTCAGAAGCTATGAAGATAATTAAATAAGTGAGTCATTGGAGTGCAAGCTCAATTCCAGATATTGGTATCATGAGAGATAGACCAGTTGTCGTGGGAATGTAAAACAAGGAACAAAACGAGCTGTCAGTTAATTTGTTGGAATATGTCACTCTTAAGCAAAACTGCCATTCACAAAACCAAAGAGATGGAAAGTATCGTCTATATGTAATTACTGCTGGTAAGACTTTACCATAACAGTGAAAATCGCCTGATGGAGAACCTCTTTAGCTTTCAGAGATCTTGAGACAGACAGGATTCAAAATAACAAAAATCCGTTACCCTAGATGAGCGTCTGTCTGATTTTCTACGCATTATCTCGCAGTTGGTGCATTATGCTCGTTTTTTTTCCATATAACAACCCTGAAGGCTGTCGCAACATTTGTAAGTGAATTATCGATGTGCTATTGTTAAAGCGGATGGTTATTTTAAATATTACAGTACTTGTGGCCTGATCTGACTCAGTGGAGATAGCTTCTTGTAGTTTCATTTCATCTTGGAGACGTTTCCTAACGCTTTTCAGATAGTCACTACAGACATCAACTGGTCTCCTAACAGAGTTACTAACTGGATCTTGCTTGGTTAAAAAGTTGAGGGTTACATAAATGGCTAGAGCCAGGAGGACAAATAGGCATGGAGACCAGACACCGCACTCTGTAGGCCACCGTGGAATAAGGTGAGGAAATTCGATAAAATGAGGTTGATGAAATAAATTAAACACTTCGAGGTGAAACCAAAATCATTTCTTCCGTTTTGAAATCGCCCCTACACAAGTGAAAGCTCCTAATACTAGTACGTGTAACTGGAGCCATTTTAAACTCTTCGGTAACTTGACGTTGCAGTCAGAAGTGTCCGTCACCTGACACTGGCGTCATCCCAGTCCCGGAGCGATGCAGTACCCAACTAGTATCCTACAATTTCATCAAAAAGCTCTTCGATCATATAATCTCTGGAAGAGAGCCAAAAAATGAGAACTAGAAAGTCCACAAATCACAGCAACACAAACATGTCAATTTGCTCGGAATCGATATGGTTTAATCTCACTTTTAAAAGGGCAATAACATCCTAGGAGTGCTGACGTTTGCATGACGTGGTTATTAATGCGATAGTGTCTTAGTTTCTTAAGACCGACATTTGCGGCCCGTAGGGGTTGGCCGAGCAATGTTTCTTGTGCGGAAGTACTGCAGAAACTCCATGATCCATGCGTGGACGTGAAGTTAATTTAGCAATTTCTTGAAACCATATTTTACTAGAAGGAACCACAACAGGTTTCTGTCCGACACAGTCGACACTGTGGTTGGTGAAAGGAGGGCGAGAATGAATGGATACTTATTTTGTCTTAAAGGCTAATACTCAATAGTTCCAGAGTAAATGACAGTCAAAATTTTGATGCAACTCCGTTTTATCAAAAACTTTTAAAAACTTTGTAACAAAGTAACTCGATTAAATGAGGTTGATGCAATAATGCTGTCTCTTTTACCATTCCTACATGATATTCTTATAGAAATACTTTTTAGATTCAGTGGCTTGTTAGTAATACATATCACCCAAACTTTTTTTGATGGGAAAGAGCTATCAGAGAAAGTTAGAGAGGTTTTAATAAAAGTATCATATTTATCGTTCTAGTTGTCTATATTGTTGACTTCTTACCAAGATAGCCCTTCGGGATTGGCTTTTAAAGTCTACATTGGAATATCATTCTGCCTTGCTACCTTTCAGTGTTTCTATCTGTGCATCATAATATGACAGGCGATTAATAATTTTTCTCACATTGCGCCTATCATCTACAGTACAATCTGTGATGGTGTTGTTTCTGATCCTACTGCTGTTTCCTTGAGTTCCAGTTCCCAAGTATACTGTCTGTACCAGGTTGTAAAGTTCAGGTGAATATATTAACATTCATCGCTCTGGAGAGTCATTTAGAAAGCTTGTATTGAAATTCCCACTCTAAATCATCTTCATTTCTCTTATGAGCAGAGCCTAGAACGGCTTCAAGACTGGAGAGGAAAACCCTCTACTATGAACTGGGGGGGAGTGATGGAGACCTACGATAACATTTATTTGCACTGAAATGCAAAATCACCTACGCAGCCAAAAATTATTTGGTCTTGGCATTGTTTTGATAAATCATCTCACTTTAATTAAACATTAAATTTAGCATAAACGACCACTCCTCCCATTGCAACGAACTCCTTGCTTGGAAATCATATAAGATGGTCTCCTCCAAAGGTAACATTAGTACTTCTTCGCTACGTAAAAAATGCTGTGAAACACAAGTAACTTCAGAGTAGAGATATATAAAATGTACATGCACTGCACGTTTATTTCGCATAATACGGAGAGGTTGTAATTAAGCTTTCGCTGTTTGAAAGATCCTCCGTGAGAAACTTTTGATAGCTGGCCAGTGAAACTTTGTGGAAACATTTGAAAGGACATACGGAAGATCTAATGAAGCAGTGAGAGAAACGCTTTTCAATTTCCACATAAGATGATAATATTTGTTAATTGCTTACCGCCCTTACTGTCCACGTTACGAACGTTGCCGAATGTGATGATCTTCTGCATTTTCCGACGATGGGCTATAGAATGAGCAGCTGTCATAACACAGCTCGTGCACTGCTGGAGGACAGCACATTACGTCCAACATTCTCAGCCATGGCAACAGTAACTTTTTCAAAGATTTGTGGCGCTATTGTTTTGATAAAAGCGCTTTATGGGTAAAGCCGTGCTCATCTTCTCCTGACCCAGTCGACTGTCTGCAACAGTAGTGCACAATGAAACTTTTGTTTCAAGTGTACGTTGCCGTGCCAGTACCGGCGCCTAACGGCAAGTCATGACACTAACACTGATAACAATGCAAATACTGCAGCGCACAGTCCGAACAACATTCCCACGAAGTTGGCACCGATACGGTAAATAGTCTTCCGTCAACTCGGGCTCAGGTAGGGAAATTTTATTTATCAACAGGCCGTATTTTGATAAAATACGCTTACTGCGCCTTCTGATCTTATTCCCTGTTTTTCGGCTAAGTTACAGCACGAAGAAAATTTACCAGGCGAGTTTGCGCAGTGACCAGCACACTTGGCGCGCGTTCGGGAGGACGACGTTTCAGATCCGGCCCTCAAGTCCGGGCATGAAGATTTTTTTTTTTTTTTTGTGATCTCCCTAAATAGCTCCAGGTAAGTTTCCTGATAGTTCCTTTGAAAAGGTCACGGCCAATTTCTTCCCCCATCTTATCGTATTCAGGGCTTGTGCCCCGTCACTAACAACCACGCAGTCAACAGTACGTTAAACTATAATCTATGTTCGTTTTTGTATAAATCCCTGGGATGTAAGAGTGGCTAGACTCGTAAAAATATATGGCAGGAGTCTATCAGACCTCTACATTAAATCAAATACAAAAGGCTGCTTATTAAAACCGTATTATCAAACTACGATTCAAATGGTACCACAGAATGAATAGGATATTGTTTATTCCAATATTGTAATCTTCATTTTTGTGCATAAAGTACAGTATCATAAATTACGTTATGATATTTTTGAGATTAAACAATAAACTTAGTTTTACTAGGTTCACCTGTTCTGCTCATTAAAGAAAACTGTGTTTACAAATAATTACACAACGTTTTTCGCTAGTATTTGCTGCGTGTTTCACAAGTTTGTCTCTCTAATTACTACGCGCAAGTGAAACATCTTCAGTTTGGTAACTCTCCCATTTCCGCAATATTCGATTGTTGGCGAGTAACTCCATGACGTGCCATGGCTTGCACAACGTTATTTTTGAGGCATGAATTGTTAACTCTCTTCTCCACATGAGAACGTATCATTCTTTGGCCAAATTTCTTGAGGAATATTCTCCTTTTATCAGAATTACCTTCCTGTTAATTGGGATGTTGCTGTGAAAAAAATCACAATGTATTTATGAGTGCTACTTCCATTCCTTTGGTCCATAACTCAAAAGGCTGTCTTCTTGACTTACTCTTCTATTTGTCTGTACTTGCCTTTCGGTCAAGACACTCACAAAAATGGTTCAAATGTCTCTGATCACTATCGGACTTAACATATGAGGTCATCAGTCCTCTAGAACTTAGAACTACTTAAACCTAACAAATCTAAGGACATCACAAACATCCATGCCCGAGGCAAGATTCGAACCTGCGACCGTAGCAGTCGAGCGGATCCGGACTGAAGCGTCTAGAACCGTTCGGCAACAGCTGCCAGTAAGAGAATCACGTGATTTTGTTTTATTACTGAATAAAGCTATGTCTGGCCTTCTTTACGTGATTTACCCACCTTCCTTCTGTGGCACAGGTAACTGAGAGGTGTGATATTTTTGTTAGTTTTGGACATACAACACACAGTTGTCAAATTGATTTCAAGACAAAATGATGAGGATAAATCTTTTCAGGACTTCAGTGCCATCAATTACAGCAGAATTCCCTTGTTATTGTAAATTACCATTCTTGTAATCTTTCCCTGAAGCAGTTCTTCAAATAACGGAAGACACATGAAAAAGTTATCCATTGTAATACTGGTTGCGGCTTCTCTCAATGTCTTTGCTAGTGGTTTTACTATAGTAGATGTAACTCTGGTTTGTATTGTATGATCAGGGTCGAAAAAACGCATTTATTTCCCCGGACATAATGTTCTTCACGTTTTATTTTGATACTAGCAATGCGCTTACCTTCTAAATTAGTACAGTTCACGACCTCCTCTAATAATCTTCGCGAGATAAAATAGTCCCATGTTTTCTTAGAGTGATAGTTCGAACACCAGTTAGTAAATGAGGTGGAATTTTCGTGGAGTTTTGTTTTGAAATGCTGGAGCATGGTGGATTCCACTGAGTGCCATCACGACCAATCAATAAATCAGCAGAATACTTGGATTAATTATCCTGGAGGCAACCAACGTCTAAGTAAGTGTTATCTTCTCGCTCTTTAAGCCATTCACGAACTGTTGATTCAAAGTTATAACCACTTGTTCTGTTTTTAGATGATGCTCTTTTTCTTCTAAGAGATAGTATGGAATCCAAGCTGTAAGTAAAGTACAGAATTATCTAGCATAATTATTCTGTCCATGAAACTAAACTGTTGCTTACCTGAAACAGTTTTGTCATAAATAAAACACATATCTTTCTAAACTTAACTCAGTTTTATATTTCGCTGTGTTAATGGTTTTTGAACAATGAGTGTAGGTGTCCCGAATTGTTCACTGATATCAGCAAACTTGTCAATATAATATGACATTCAGATCGAAGATAAATAGACTATTAAAAATGGTTTCCTCGCTAAGGGGTCTAAAATACGCCTGCCACGCATTAGACGTGTAGCTTTACGTAATTGACAACGAAATTTCATTAATTTCAGTTACACCAAATAATATTTTTCCTAAAGTAAACAATGGTATTTCCAAGGACGTCACTGACTGTAAACCAAAATGAATAATTTTTAAGGCAGTTTATCGATAAAATAGAAGATTGACGGGCCCAAAAGAGCCCTCTCATGCATCCAGGGGTTAACGGATCTTTTGTCAAGCAGCGATACCTCCTACCTGACTTCATCCTGTGTTTGGTTTCACTCTGACAGTACAACGATGGCAACGCGGCATTTAGTTCTAACCTTCTTTCTTTTTCTCTTTTTTTCTATAAATACTAGAGACTATATGAATATCGGATTTTAGCTATTCATTTTGATGCTATAAATCCTGCACGTAAGCTCAAGACACACAATTCACACAGTACGGACGCACAACGCAGGTTTTGTTGAATGTTAGCGTAAAGCTAGAGCACTAGTGTGCACGTACATTAGGCCAACAGACAGTTGTTATTTACAATGATCAGCACCAGTGAGGAACAGATGTGAGTCGAATGATCATCACTACACTGTATATGTCGTTAAACTACTAAGATTTTTTTTTATTCTTTGACGTATTGCACACTATCATCTTTCCGCTTCGATTCGTAAATCGTGTGGAACACAGTTCTATCAAATACTTTGATCCAGGAGACAAAGAAAATTTGGGCTGTATTCTTGCGAGCAATTTTTTATTCATTCATAAAACACACTGGGAAAATCAATGAGGTATCACTGTTTGACACTCTTGATCTACAACTCTTCTACAAATAACTGGTACTGCCGTAAATTGACGTAAGTGAATTCCATACAATATTTGAACATGTCTTCCTAGTTTCTGTTTAAGAATCTCTGCATTTACTACAGTGGGTTCTGTGGAATCTTTCTAGAGACAGTCTTCAAGAAAATTATTTTCCGACAATATCATGGCAAGCCTAACGTTCGCTTAGGCAGTCTTTTTCGAGTATAATCAGCTCCTTTCTTCGAGTTATCACGCTCACTGGAGCACAAATCGATACAAAGCGCAAAACGTGTCCATTGTTTGATAATCATAGAGTTAAATCCGTAATTTTACCATTTGTTTGAGCGGCTTTGTTCTTACTCTCATTCTCTAGGCTGAGGAGACGGTAACAGATTTTGTGCCAAACAGACCGCAAAAGAATTATTTCAAAGGCATGTCATTAAGCGCCTGCTTAATTATGGAGGTCTCTTGCTGTTAAACAACACAGACTTGAAATGAAAAGACAGACAATTCAGCGTAATATTCCACTAATTGCTTTGTTTTGGATTTATTCACTCACTTATTGACCACTGTAACGTATATAATCAAATATGTTTGAATAGCTGCTTCCTACAGCGTTATTGTATGCAGTTGTTACGGACGGAAAAGACCCACCGTGGTTTAACAGTGCGGTACAAGAAAGATCGGGAGAATGAGGACAGGCAAAAGTTTGTAGAGATTCGTGTTGCTGTAAAAAGAGCGATGCGCGAAGCATTCAACCACTACCACCGTCATACCTTAGCAAAAGATCTTGCTGAAAACCCAAGGAAATTTTGGTCTTTCGTAAAATCGGTAAGCGGGTCGAAGGCTTCCATCCAGTCACTCACTGATCAGTCTGTCCTGGCAACGGAAGACAGCAAAACGAAAGCTGAAATTTTAAATTTAGCATTTGAGAAATCTTTCACGCAGGAGGATCGTATAAACATACCTCCGTTTGAGTCTCGTACAGATTCCCGTATGTAGGGCATAGTGATAGGCATCCCTGGGGTTGTGAAGCAGCTGAATGGGTTGAAAATAAATAAATCGCCAGGTACTGATGGGATTCCAATTCAGTTTTACAGAGAATACTTTACTGCATTGGCTCCTTACTTAGCTTGCATTTATCGCAAATCTCTTGCCCAACGTAAAGTCCCGAGCGACTGGAAAAAGGCGCAGGTGACCCCTGTATGTAAGAGGGGTAGAAGGACGGATCCTCAAAATTACATACCAATGTCCTTAACATCGGTTTGTTGCAGGATTCTCGAACATATTTTCAGTTCGAATATAATGAATTTCCTTGAGACAGAGAAGTTGCTGTCCATGCATCAGCACGGCTTTAGAAAGCACCGCTCCTGCGAAACGCAGCTCGCCCTTTTTCCACATGATATCTAGCAAACCATGGATGAAGGGTATCAGACGGATGCCATATTCCTTGACTTCCGGAAAGCGTTGGACTCGGTGCCCCACTTCAGACTCCTAATTGAGGTACGAGCATATGGGATTGGTTCCCAAGTATGTGAGTGGCTCGAAGACTTCTTAAGTAATAGAACCCAGTACGTTGTCCTCGATGGTGAGTGTTCATCGGAGGTGAGGGTATCATCTGGAGTGCCCCAGGGAAGTGTGGTAGGTCCGCAGTTGTTTTCTATGTACATAAATGATGTTTTGGATAGGGTGGATAGAACTGTGCGGCTGGTTGCTGATGATGCTGTGGTGTACGGGGAGGTGTCGTCGTTGAGTGCCTGTTGGAGGATACAAGATGACTTGTACAGGATTTGTGATTGGTGTAAAGAATGGCAGCTAACTCTAAATATAGATAAATGTAAATTACTGCAGATGAATAGGAAAAAGAATCCTGTAATGTTTAAATACTGCATTAGCGATGTTGCACTTGACACAGTCACTTCGATTAAATATTTGGGTGTAACACTGCAGAGCAATATGAAGTGGGACAAGCATGTAATGGCAGTCGTGGGGAAGGCGGATGGTCGCCTTCGGTTCATTGGTAGAATTTTGGGAAGATGTGGTTTATCTGTGAAGGAGACCGCTTATAGAACGCTGGTGCAACCTATTCTTGAGTACTGCTCGAGCGTTTGGGATCCCTATCAGGTCGAATTGAGGGAGGACATAGAAGCAATTCAGAGGCGGGCTGCTAGATTTGTTACTGGTAGGTTTGGTCATCACGCGAGTGTTACGAAATGCTTCAGGAACTCGGGTGGGAGTCTCTAGAGGAAAGGAGGCGTTCTTTTCGTGAATCGCTACTGTGGAAATTTAGAGAACTAGCATTTGAGGCTGACTGCAGTACAATTTTACTGCCGCCGACTTACATTTCGCGGAAAGACCACAAAGATAAGATAAGAGAGATTAGGGCTCGTACAGAGGCATACAGGCAGTAATTTTTCCCTCGTTCTGTTTGAGAGTGGAACAGGGAGAGAAGATGCTAGTTGTGGTACGATGTACCCTCCGCCACGAACCGTATGGTGGATTTCGGAGTATGTATGTAGATGTAGATGTATATGTAGTAGTGGGCTGATGCGCCGTGAAACCAAAATATCAATCACGAGATGCATTCAGTAGAATTCACTAGAAACCACATATACGTCTCTTTGGACAATAATTACCCAGATGTTATAATAACTGAGTAATATTTACGCAGCGAGTACAACACTGTAACTCCCTTCCCTGATAGCGTAATTTTTTAGTGTGAATGTCCATATGTTTTAAGTTCTGATGAAAAATATAAACCGTTCACATGTTATCTTAATGATGTTGTGAAATCGATACTAGAGCACCATGAAGATCATAAACTTAGGGAGTCTGCAACATAATCGGGAGCTGTTGACTTTGATGGCCAAGTCCAGAAAACAGTGATTGTTAGATTCGGACCTAGGCAACTGTCAGTTTTTGATTACGTCACGGTTCGTGTGAGATTAAGAACTGAAATTGAAAATTAGATGATACATACGACTGAATACAATTTTCTTTGTATATACAAAAATTTTTACAATAGCATTGAGAGTCAATGCACAGCATTGAATAGAAACTGTTCAGCTTCCAGATGGCTAAATGAACAGACAGTAGCCGGAAAGAGTTGCTTAAATTCCATGACATCGTCGTGTTCAATCATTAGTTGTAGGAGAACGCTCGTAAAGTTAAACAGTGTGCCACACTTATCGTGGATAGTTCTACCATTCTTTAAATGCATAAGAAACCGCACAAGTAGAAAGATGGGCCAGTGTTTAGATTTATGTTCAGAAATATAATTAGTAACTTTCTTTCTTCCCGAAGCAATGAATCAACAGTGTCTGTCTTACCAGACATTAGAGAGCTCTTTAAACCAGAAATAGTGCGATATAATCATATTTAATGTCACCAGTGACATCATTCGCAAAAAATGCCAGGACGTATATTAAATATGAGGGAAACGGCTTCTACCAAAACTTATGTTTATCTGAACTACTTAATATAACATTGTGTAACAGATTTGGCACCTACTAGTAAGGATTTGTATGAGGAAAACATGTCAGTTGACTTTGCAAATGTTTCACTGAAAATACCAACTATAATGATATGATTTTGTTTTTAATTTAATTTAAACTCAAATATTTTCATAGACAAGAATTTGTACAACATTGTTTAATCTTCTTGAGGCCTTAGCGACAATCTTATTGCGGTATGTTGAAACTGATTTCGAATATTCATGGCATTTGCTTTACGTGGGACAGCCCGTACATACCAAAAAATTTGAAATGTGTAGCTTATACGACAAGCGTGATTTAGATATCTGCCAATGCATATCAGTTCCTCTCAGAAGGGCTGAGTCGTATAGCTACCTTTTTTATCGGAAATATTTTGCTTATCCAGTTGACTTCATCTGAATGCGTATTTTTTAAATTTTCGTATTCACTGTTTATTTTCTATCATAGCTAATCGCACCACACGTTTCCTAACGTACGATGACTTTATAAATGGAAAAGGAACCAGACTCGGGCCAGATGCACCAAATCATCATCCTATGGTTATTAGGCGTGTGCTCTGGACCATTCAGCAAATGATAAATTAAGTAAGCTGTCTACAGTGGGCTAAGCAAACAGCTCCCCATTTACCGAAGTAATTTATCGAAATGACTAAAACAGTTGGATGTCTGAAAGAGGATCTGAACCTTGCTTCTCCCGAATAAGTAACCTGTGTATTTAACAATACACCTCCTTCCAAGTTGTGTTGGGTGATGCACGCAACTTCTTCACCTAAAATATCTTTTTACACAGTAGGCATTATCATAATCTGTTTTCACACAGATAATGAAACGAAATAAGGAAACGAAGATTAAGGTGTAAACGTGCACCAGCGGAAAGGGCATTTTGTAGATAAGCAGGTTAGTTCTTCTGTTGCTGTTAAAGTATTGTTAGTTGGAGTCCGTAATTCTCTTATTACTATGAATGTACTGTTAGCAAGGCTTCCGTCCAATTGCAGGTCACTTGCTAGTGAATCTGCTTAATAAATTCCAATTTTTTTCTGTCTTAAATCAATATTTATAGTTTTGTGAACAAAATGTTAGTTAAATGAATCGATTCGGACATCGGCAACATCTTTAAAAACAAATTTAAATATATGTCGGTATGCGGCAACTACCGTGTTTTCGCTACGGTTGGATGTCAAATGGCATCATTATTATTTTGCCACTTCGAAAAGATATATTGCGTAATGGTTTTTTGAGCTGACAGCCCTGTTAGCACACACACTTTTCGATGCTCTTGTGTTTTCCTTTATATATCTATGGTTTTCGAGAGTTGTTTGTGTCCAAACTTCTGTACGTTGTTGAGTTGTTGGTGCTGTCATTCTCGGAAGTAGTTATGCCTCCAAAAAGTGTTTTCGAATGGTAAATTTTAAGTTATATGGTAATCGGTTTACTTTGTTGGAAAATAGAGACTGTATAATTATATCCACAAACCAACTGGATGTTATGTCGACTTCGCCAAGTGTCTCAAGACAGAAGCTAAAACATTTGAGTACTCAGAGTGACATTTCTATAAAATAAGACCAAAATACTGTAACCGAATGCGTTTCCATAATTGTTGATTTGAGTGCTTTATGTCCGCTTCTAAAGAATGCTGCTGTACGTGCGCTTTGTGGAAAAGCTGGTATTAAAATCGTCGAAGACTTTGAAGGCAGGAAAGGTGTTGCTAGTAAGTTACAAGTGTTTTGTGATTTGTGTGGGGTAACTACAGCTGGGTATTCTTCTTGACTGTGCAAAGGAAGAGTTTATAACACAAATATTAGACGTTCATATGGATTGGGTTGTATTGGGGAGGGTAGAAAGGCAGCTCAAACATTTTGTGCTATCATGAATTTGCCCCCCACCTACAAGAATTGAGAAGTACACACAGTTACTTCTTGAAAGTCTTGGTCAAGTGAGTGCTGTGTCAGTCAAGAAAGCAGTAGTAGAAACTGTGTTATGCAATGAAGATGACACACATATAGCTGCAGCCTTTGATGAGACATGGCAGAAGCATGGTCATCTAGCATTGATTGGTGTTGTCACCACAACATCCCAAGAAAATGAAAAGGTGATTGACATAGAATGTATGGCAAAGTACTGCCATGGTTGCAAAGGATATAACCATGATCATGTTTCTGTGCAGAATTTTTCTGGGTACAGTGGTGGAATGGAATCAGAGGGAGCTCTTACTAAGGAAGAGGTGGACAAACTGCAGCTCTATTAGGGTTTAGCCATAAGAAGGAATCAAGACAATATTGAGGCAATGAAGAAAGCATTATGGGCTACCTTTTTCCGTAAAGCTTCTGCGGATGACCATCCACAGCATGCTCTCTGCGACAGTTGTATAGACACATTGTGTGGATACAAAACAGCAATAGCAAATGGCGAAACTTATGCACATTATCACTCCCTGCCATTTGAGGTGTTGGAAACAATTAAACCCATATACAGGGACCGAAGTGACACTAAACTATTGTCTCGGTGCTTACATGAAAGACACAAAATGTTAATGAATGTTTCAACCAAGTGATATGGGAACGCCTGCCTAAAACTGTGTTTGTTGGTTTCAGTACCATGCGATTAGGTGTATTAGATGCAGTTATTTGTTTTAATGATGGGGCAGTTAGTAGATGTGATGTTTTAGAGTTGTTGGGACTATCTCTTGGATTCAATACGAGACAAGTACTGATGGAAATTGATTCCTTGAGAGTGCCCAACGGCGAAAAATGGGTTCTTGAGGCAACTAAAGACGCCATAATTGGAAAGAGGAGCAAGAAAAGGAAGAGAGAGGATAAGGAACACACTAACAAAGAATATTATGCAACTGGAGGTTTTTAAGAACAACAGAGGTGAGTAACAGATGAAATATACCTTTAAACCGAATTTCCCAAGAATCAAACTTTCTGACAGGTTTATTTTGCGCAAAAGAAACTTTCAGCTAGAGGTATGAAATTTTTTGTGATGTTTCAGGCTACCATTTGGAGAAAAGTATACTACGGACACCAGCTCACTATCAGCAGGAGGAAAAATATACCCTTATTAATTATAAAAAAATTCTCTTAATTTTTACAGTCTAATTTTTGTATTTATAGTATAAAAACTATTGACTGAAATCATTTTATTGTAGCCTGCTTTTTAGATAACAATGTCATAAATGTGTACACAAAGTTTTAAGCATCTAAGAAAAGTAGTTGATAAGTATATAGACTTCAAACGTAGACTAGCAGGAATAATATTAAATTACTGACCGACATAAATGTTTATATAATAAAGTTTATATCAAAGCTATTCTGATTATTCTTATACCAAAATCTTCATCCTTAAAACACTTTCATTGCCCTAAAATTACATTATGTATATAGACCCTCATAAACTTTATGAAAATTCTTGCTGTTTTTCGAGCCGTTCACTGGCAAGTTACCTTGAAAACGCATCTTTTGACATATGGCATCTCTAAACGATAAAGTAGGTGTTCGAAATGTTGTCCACACGTCTGAATGCAACATTGAACTGGTCTCTGAAATGCGGGGCGTTTACAGTTGGTTCCCAACTCTAATTAATAAGGTACCTCGGCAACGATTGATTATATGAGCATTTCATCTACTTTTGACCTGTATTTTCCATATGTGAATTATTGACCATCACTTCTGATACACCCTGAATGTGGGCCAATCGGGTAATGTTAACCTACGATACAGTACCTGTTGTCGCCACTATCGATGATCAATCATTTGTCGAAGCCGGTAAGGGCTTCGCGTAAACCAGGGAATCAAGCTTGCTAAGACAACTTTCCGTCATTTCTAGACACGCTGAAAAATATTTCCTCGTATAAATGAATTTCGGTGTACCCTGAAGTACAAATTATCTGTCTTATCAGTAGCTAAGTTACATGTCACTGAGTTTCGTCGACAAGTCATACACGATTTACCGTGTTTTGTTATCTCAGTAACACATACATTCACTGAGAGTAACACAAGGTTTCGGGCTGTGCGTCACTTAATCAGCCATAGAAACTGCACCTTAATCCCAAATGGCGCTGCACTTTTACGTTACATAATTCTTGTTAGACGTTCATATTAACTGTATTACATAATATGAGTTAAGGTATGCTAATATGGAGTTAATAACAGCAATCTGCAATGTGAAGAAGACGAAAACGATATCTTCATCTTGGTGTCGAACAAGTTTACAAAAACGAGTTGGACATTATTCTGCAACTACTTTGTATGGATTAAAATTATGAATATATTTCATCTGTAGAAGGATATTCCTGAGGTCAGTTACCGAACGAACATTAGTCTCCGAAACACGACTGTCCTTTAGTTCGAGTAGACCTAGATGATGGACTGACAGATCGAACATATGTAACAAAACGTATACCTGTAATTTAGTCTACTCTTGCTTCCCTTGGATATCCGTCACCATACTTGCATCCAGTGATGGTAATCTCCCCTCCCGTGTCTGATAACTATTACAGCGACCGCCATATAGCGGGAAGGAAAGACACAAAAATTCTGGGTTCCATGAGCGACTTAGTGAATCGTGCGCCTGCTCTGAGGTGTGATTAAGCTTCACGCAGATAGTGCCTACGCGTGAGGTGGCTAATTGGATTACGAGGTGGTTAACAGCGCAGGCAGCCGGCAAGTTTGCTGAACACAAACAGTGGCCGTAATGCGAACTTATATTTTAAGCGGGTGATTACGGGGGCCAAGTTGTGGGCCATCACGCATCAGTCCACACGGCGCTGTCCGCGAGCTTGTTTCAGCAGATCCGCCAAACAGCCAACTAACTGCCGCGTAAAGTTGATTTACTGCACAAGTACAGTGTTTGATATTTAACCCATAATTAGAGCTTTCCGCTAATAGCGATGGAGCTGAGAACTGTTAGGTTTGAACTGTTCTGCCTATGCACAGAGCCGCAATGCTTCGTCTCTGGTAAAACATTTGGTCTGTTGAAATACTGTAAATCAGCTAACTCTGACTGCCCTAAAGCCACTGCTCAGCATATGCTGCGCCAACAGCCTAACAGTAATTCGTGACAATTATAGAAGCATAGCTCGCAACGTTTGGCTGGTCGATGTTTAGTCTGCCGTCATTCATCGAGTGCTGTTGTTGATTTATTACTCTGGAACTGCTTGCGTGGAAAAGGGTCGGATCGCTAACAATCTAGCTTGGCATACGATTATCTAAAGGTCAACACCAAGCAAAGATAATCAGCTTTCGCTGCTATAAAAGCACTAGTTAACGAGGACGTGCTGAAAAGTAATGCTTTCAAATATTTTATGTGAAAAGTCTTAAACATTTTAAGTGCAACAAACGGCTGAACATTCTACCTCTTTATTTTTCGTGTCTACAAATTTATTTCTCAACATAGCCACCGCGACGACGAGTACATTTCTCCCAAACAGAACTCGTTTGTTGATACCTTCACTTTAGAATGCGTGACTTCGTTGACAGAGCCACAATCTCCCCTCTGCTTGCACCGCTTCAACACTTTAAAGAGTTAAGTTCTGAACGCAGATGAAGTTGTATGGGCCAAGACGGGACAGTGTGGAGAATGATCGATTATAGTGAACACAAAGCTTCGTATTGTACTAGATATGCCAGCGCTCGTGTGTCGACTGGTAATGTCATGCTTCAGGAGAGGCTGCGCCATATGTAGAGAAGGTGTTCAAATTCGAAACGCGATTACAGCACGATGTTTCTCACGCACCTACATAGTTACGTTACAGGATGTGTTCAGCCACATGTGGAACGTCAACCACGACCTGCAACCAATTATGATGCCCAAGTACGTGTTTTAGCTGTAGTCGCGGCTAATCAGCTACATCAGTAGGAGACAAATTGCGCGAGAATCGGGAATCTCAAAAACGTCGGTGTTGAGAACGCTACATCAACATCGATTTCACCGGTGCCATATTTGTATGAACCATGAATTGCATGGCGACGACTTTGAACGTCGTATACAGTTCTGCCACTGGGCACAAGAGAAATTACGGGACGATGACAGATTTTTTGCACGCGTTCTGTTTAGCGACGAAGCGTCATTCACCAACAGCGGTAACGTAAACCGGCATAATATGCACTACTGGGCAACGAAAAATCCACGATGGCTGCGACAAGTGGAACATCAGCGACCTTGGCGGGTTAATGTATGGTGCGGCGTTATGGGCGGAAGGATAATTGGGCCCCATTTTATCGATGGCAATCTAAATGGTGCGATGTATGCTGATTTCCTACGTAATGTTCTACCGATGTTACTACAAGATGTTTCACTGCATGACAGTATGGCAATGTACTTCCAACATGATGGATGTCCGGCACATAGCTCGCTTGCGGTTGAAAAGATATTGAAAAGCATATTTCATGACAAGTGGATTGGTCGTCGAAGCACCACACCATGGCCCGCACGTTCGCCGGATATGACGTCCCAGGATTTCTTTCTGTGGGGATAGGTGAATCATATTTGCTATCGTCATCCACCGACAACGCCTGACAACATGCGTCAGCGCATTGTCAGTGCATGTGCGAACATTACGGAAGGCGAACTACTCGTTGTTAAGAGGAATGTCGTTATACGTATTGCCAAATGCACTGAGGTTGACGGACATCATTTTGAGTATTTATTGCATTAATGTGGTATTTATAGGTAATCACGCTGTAACAACATGCGTTCTCAGAAATGATAAGTTCGCAAAGGTACATGTATCACATTGTAACAAGCGATTTAAAATGTTCAAACGTACCTACGTTCTGTATTTTAATTTAAAAAACCTACCTGTTACCAACTGTTCGTCTAAAATTGTGAGCCATATGTTTGTGACTATTACAGCGCCATCTATCACAAAGCGAAAAAAGTGGTCCAACTAAAACATTCATATTTCTTTACGTACTACACGATTATGTAATGAAAAATGAGAGTTCCTATTATTAAAAATGCAGTTGATATCCTTTTGACCTATGGCAGCGCCATCTAGCGGGCCAACCATAGCGCCATCTGGTTTCCCTTTCAAGCTATACATATTTCGTTTTTTGTAGTTTTTTTCGTTTGACGCTTATTTCGTGAGATATTTGGCCCGGTCACGATCAATGGGCCACCCTGTATATAATGTTGTCAGTGATTTAGTCAAATATATATTCTTGATGCAAGTGATATGTCGTAAAATATTTTTACGTAGAAAATTTTACAATTTGATGACAGATATTCAGTCTCTAATCGCTGTAACTACATTAGTACGAATCCATCTACACTGAATGACTCGAGAACGCCTCCGTTAAATGCAAGTCCATCTAACATTACTCTGAAGTGATTATAAAATGTTCGTTTTGAAGACACTGTATAATACCTAGCATTGTCAAAATAAAGTTAACTTCGCCCGCATGGCAGAATACCTAACGTTCGAAATTAGCAGTCTAATCACTGCTCGCCTCCTCATACGATGGTCACCCACCGTATGTCAGAAGTCCTACTGTGGTCCTAACCGGCTCACTGTTATGCTTTTTCACAGGGTGTCTGAAGCGTTCTTCGACCACTCCACGTGTTAATACACACACCTAACTGCATTTGAATGCATAAATATTTAAACAATTAAAGTAGCCTAGGAACATGATCACAGGATCCTCGAATGCGTACTGAATCGCAGATTAAAATGGTATGTCGCTTATAATTTTACGGCTGAAACTACTGTGTAAAATGCTTCATTCCGAATATAGAAAAATACATCAAATAATAATACGACAGAAAGGTGCCTGAGATTACTGTCTAAAATGCTTCTTTCTAAGTATAGAAAAATATGCCAAATAATAACAGGACAGAAAAAGGTGTAATAGTGATATAATAAATAAGAGTGGCACATTAATGCACACTGATTTTATCTGCTGCTTCCACTGGCTGATGTAGTTTTTGTGTATGGGTTGCCGTTCTTTAATTACAGAAATTTGTTAACTAATAAGTATTCAGTCACGGGAAATGCACTGAACTCTGTGGAAAAGCTTGAGACTTGCAATACCTTTATCTAAAATTATTCTTGCTTAATGCATATTGGTGCCTTGTTCAGACGGTGTAGTTAAATTTCCGAGCCAAATCGGTGTAACCATCGGCCTCTGGGAAAGGTTTGTAGCCATGCACCCAAGTGGCGGAAGCACTTCTCAGTGCCTTTCATATGAGCTCTGGTATTTTGTCGTATCACTATTTTAGAAAGTGGTGTTAATTCCAGAAGTTCGCAAATTTACATGCATGTAGTGTCCGAAGTGCTATTGCCACAGTTGGACTGTTCATATCACGGTACTCGTGTTTAAATGAGTTTGAAAATGGCAAATCTGCTTTGTGAATACAACGGTTCTTTCTTACATAGACGTAGCTGTCCATGTCTACATTACTCTAATATATACCTCTGCCGTGGCCTCTGCCAGAGTCCATTACTACCTGTCCAGCTGACAACTGAGCACTGGGATTACCGACTCGTACATTTTCGTGGACTCTCTCTACATGCGGGGCTATCAAATTCTAGGGGGCTTGGGACATTGCTTTGACGGAGTACCAAAGCACTGCGTCCACTCTGTTATCAGGCCATAATGAAATGTTATGTCACGTACTCCATTATGAAACGCAGTTCCACTCTCGTGAAAACAAGCACCACACTGCACCTCACCACAAACTCGCCATCTTAGTCAGTCAACTCCACGTCAGTGTACGTAAATACAAACAAAGCTGTATGGTGTTAATTGGTTTCTATGTCTGTATGTGCCTCATTCTAAACATCCCATATACGAACAAACTTAGCACTCCATTAAATATACAACGTCCGTCCAAGAAGTTCCGAAACTGATTTTATTCCTGGCGTACAAGGGACGGCAAAGCAGTAACTACGGTGGTAACTGTAACTGACAACTGTAAACGACAGATGGGCATTCGACCAATCAGTTGTGAGCCGACTGTGTGAAATAGTGGACGTGCACCTGTAGTGTGTCAAAGTTGTTGGTTACAAACCGCGACGGAGAAACAAATTTAACATCTCTATGACAAGTGTTCAAGACATTCTCCATTCTCCATATTGGAGAAGAGAAAAGTGTTTGCGAAGTTTTTCCCGCACACCTTGACTGCCGATCAAAAACAACGATGCCTGCATACCTTCTGCTACTTGACTTCCTTGAAAAACGAGGACTTTTTTATTATATATTATTTCCTTTAATACATCGTAGAGACGAGACTATGGTATTACCAATACGGATCTATCACAAAACGACGAAATGCATAATGAATCATCTATGATTCGCTAAGACCGAAGAAGGCGAGAATGACACGCGGGCTGAACAGTAACCCAAAGGAGGACTTTTCTGACAGCTTAACATTGCTGTATGGAGGTTTTATGCGTTATATTCAGGTGGGGAGAGACTATGCGGACCACGTGAAGCATTAAAACCACCGTCTTCCTAACTTAATTTTTAATTAGTCTAGTCTCGAAAACTTTTCGACTAATGGGATACAGTCCATGTTTGCTTCATGTAATACTTTAATCACATTACTAAATAAAAGTCCCGCGGCCCATTTTTCTGTCTATATGTAAAGGCTAATCTCTGGAAATACTGTGGGAATTTTGATACGTTTCTCACTAATATGTAGACAAAATCACAAGGAAAATTTTTGTGTATCATTTATTATCACAGCAGTTATGAGTGTTTAACACATTTAACATTATCGGTTCCATTTATAATTGGAGTTCGGAGTGACATCTCGTGGCAGTGATGATTACATGTGTCTGCTACCGACCGAGGGGTGCAGGACTAGCCACCTGGACTCTCATTGAAACCTGCATCTGACCATACAAATTTAGGTTTCCCGTGATGTCCCTAAATCGTTCTTGGCCACTGCCGCAATAACTATTTCCAAAGGGCACGGCCTATTTCCTTCCCCACCATTGAAACATTCCGACCGAGCTTGTGCTCCGTCCGTAACGATCCCTATGTTGACTAGAATTTAAACTATAATCTTCGTTCCTTCCTTCCTCTATTGCTACAAAAATTCAGCACATCAACTAAATCAAGCTAACAAACAGATAAGCTATACGTCTAAAATTATGAGATAATCCACTTCATCATGCAAGAAACTTATAAACAGCGAGTCTATACAGGGTGGTCGGAAACAGTCACAAAAACCAGGAATGGTGTTGTTTGGGAGTAACTGTTGCGAAAAAAATTGATATATTGCGTCGTTTCCGAATTATTTATAATTGAAGTTAGCCAATCAGGTCGTTGTGCGCACAAGTTTAAGCAACTTGTCAGAGCCTGTTATGCCAAAAGTATTTTTCGTTTGGTTTCCTAAAAGCGGACTAGAGAGCGATACAAAGATTGAACACTGAACGACAGTAAGAATCTTTTGTACTGTTTGAGGAAATCAAATGAAGAACATTTTTGCAGTATCGTCCCAGGCAGGATCTTGAATTTGCGCGCTCGACGACATGATTGGTTAAATTCAGCGCAAAATAACTCGGGAATGGCGTAACATATCAAACTTTTCTCTTAAAAATAATTTCTCAGTGCAACCTAGCCTGAAGCACTCTTACAAGATTTTCAGATTGTTTCCGTCCAACTTATATACGAAACGTAAACATAAGTGTCAATAGTTCATAAGCGGTATATCAAATAAATTATTAAGCTGAATCACAAATTTCATCCCCATGCGTCAAACGCAAGCTGTACATGGAACGTTACACGCAAATAGCTGATTCTGAATATTATGCTACATTCAGTTGTCGACATGTAAATACTACCAAGTGTCAACTTAAGTACACTACATTTTCAGCGTGTCGTATTCACCTCACTCCGCTCAAAATAATAGTAATGTTGTAAATAGTCTTCACGGGTTTGCCGCCGGATTACGTTTTGCAAATTCCTAGCCACGGGCAAGATTGAACCACCTGAAGTTGTCGGATAGTTGCTCCTAGGAAGTATTGTGGAATTTGCACAACGTGATCCGGCGGCAAACCCGTGAAGACTATTTACAACACATCCTCCGGGAAAGCTTGAAGAGTCACAATAGTACTTATCTCCAATAGATCTCAAGTATTTCATGTATCTACAGATGAAATAGCTTATGTAGGAGATATCATGGTAAATGTTCTTCTTGCAGCTTCCTTATCTCACACCTTTATATGTATAATTAATAAGCACTGAAAACTACTCTATTAACACGAGACAACCACATCACACAGGTATGGATAAAGTTACACCGTATGGAAAAAGGTAATCACATAAAAGAGACACAAAATTATAATCAAAAGAGAAAATAATACTCAGGCATACTTAATATACGTTCTAAAGGTCTTAACTCATTATTTTCTGCATTTCCTCTCTCTATATGGGCCATCATGCGTCTCCTACTAACTCCAGCACAAACTTAGTCTCTTTCTGTACATAGCAGCATCTACTTTCAATATTCTGTTGATAACACTACATTACGCGAATACTTACACAAAAAAGCACCAGTAAAATAGCATAAACAGATAAATTTGATCTAACTAAACGATTATGTACCAAACACTATGGTTATATTAAGCCCCGGTGTCATTTCATTTACATCTGCTAACATACTCTGCGATTCACCATACGGTGCGTGGCGGACTACTAATAATTTCCTTTCCTGTTCTACTCGCAGATTCAATGATGGGAAATCGACTGTGTATGTAACACCGAGAGAGTCCTGATTTCTCGTATTTTATCGTCGTGGTCCTTACGTGAAATGCATACTGGTGGCAGTAGAATTATTTTGCAGTCACCTTTAAATGCCGGTTCTCTAAATTTCCTCACTAGTATTCCTCGAATAGAACGTCGACTTCCCTCCAGGGAGTCCCGTCTGAGTTCCCGAAGCATCTCCGTAATACTAGCGTGTTGTTAGAACCTACAGCCTCAGAACTGCTTCGATATCTTTCTTTCGTCCGACGGTGGTTTGGATCCCTAACACTCCAGCGGTACTCAAGAATCGGCCGTACTAGCGTCATAAAAGCGGTCTCATATACAGATGAATCATATTTTCCTAGAAATCTCCTAATAAACCGAAGTCGACTATTAAGCTTTCGTACTACAATTCTCTCATGCTCGTTCCAGTTCATATTGCTTTGCAACGTTTCGCCCAAATATTTAAACGACTTTGACTGTGTCAAGCAGGACACTACTAATACTGTATCCAAACATTACTGGTTTGTTTTTCCTACTCATGTGCATTAACTTATATTTTTCCACATTTAGAGCTAGTTGCCATTCGTCACAACGACTAGAACATTTACCTATGTCATCTTGTACCCTCCTACAGTTATTCATCTTCGACAGCATCCCGTACAGAACAGCATCATTATCCCTATCTCACAGATCACTTACGTATATAAAAACTAACAGCGGTCCTATCACACCTCCCTGGGTTACTCCTGACGATACCATCGTTCTGAAAATCGCTCGCCATCGAGAACATCATACAGGGTTCTATCACTTAAGAAGTATTAGAGCCACTCACATAGCTGGGGACCTATTCTATATGCTCGTAGCTTCATTAACAATCTGTTGTAGGACACCGTAACAAAGCTTTTCGGAAAGCCTAGGAATTACAATTACGAACAACTTTGAATTCGGAGGAACACACAGAAAATATTGTGGGGAAGTATAGCCCAAGACTGTGTTTTATTGGCAGGACACTGGCTGCACTACGCTTGTCCATCCTCTTTTAGAATACTGCTGCGTGATGTGACATCCTTACCAGAAAGGACTGACGGAGTACATCGAAAAAGTTCAAAGAAGGGCAGCACGTTTTGTATTATCGCGAAATAGGGGAGAGAGTGTCACCGAAACGATACAGGATTTAGGGTGGACATCATTAAAACAAAGGCGTTTTTCGTTGCGGAGGAATCTTATCACGAAATTCCAATCACCAACTTTCTCCTCCGAATGCGGAAATATTTTGTTGACATCAACCTACATGGTCAGAAACGATAATCATGATAAAATAAGGGAAATCAGAGCTTGTACGGAAAGATATAGGTGTTCTTTCTTTCCTCGCTCTATACGAGATTGGAATAACAGAGAATTGTGAAGATGGTTCGATGAACCCTCTGCCAGGCACTTAAATGTAATTTGCCGAATCTCCAAGTAGATGTAGATGCAGAAATCTAGAAATACGAAATATGCCTGTTGGTCTTCATCCATAGTTTGCAGTATATCATGTGAAAAAAGACAAAGCTGAGTGTCGCACGACCGATGCTTTCTAACCCCGTGCTGATTCGAAGAAACAAGTTTTTCGGTGCCTAGGAGTTTTATTGTGTTTTGAACTCAGAATACAGAGTGTTCAAAAACAATAGTCTGATTTTGGACTGTAATAATTACCAAACCTGGGTTTTGCTGGAAAGGAATTGTGTTTTGTTTGAATTGGCGTGGCCTACATTTGCAGAAAAATATCAGATGTCTGTCAATGCGTCTTCCCTGTTTGTAGTCAGTCATAAGTAAAATGGTTCCGCTCACCAGAATGTGTTTTGTGTGCTAAAGTTTGCAAACAGTGAATCAGTGATTTCGGTCCAGCGTGCTTTTCGTCGGCGTTTCGGCACTGATGCGCCTGCACCAAAAAACATTCGTCGTTCGTATCGCCAGTCTGAAGAGACAGAATTCTTGGCTAAAGGTAAGAGTTGAGAACGACCTCTCACTTCTGATGGGGAAAACACAGTGACTGGAATGAGCTATCTTCATATGCTGCATAACTGGCTTTATCCAGAGAGAGACTCCGATGGTTTCTTTTTCCAACAAGATCGAGCTCCACCACACTGGAACAGCAACGACGTCAGTTTCTCAATGACACTCTGCCTCAACGCTGGAAGCGGCGCAAGGGGCCCCGAGACACTGTTCTGCATTCTTGGCCTCCAAGATCGCCAGATACGACTCCATGTGAATTTTTTTTGTGGAGATATGTGAAAAAAAGTGTGTTCATCTCTGCTTTACCTCGTGACGTAGAAGAAGTGAAGAACATAGCAACAGACGTAATACCTTCTGTGCCGGCCGCGGTTCTAGGCGCTTTAGTCCGGAACTGCGTGACTGCTACGGTCGCTGGTTCGAATCCTGCTTCGGGCGTGGATGTGTGTGACGTCTTTAGGTTAGTTAGGTTTAAGGGGTTCTAAATTCTAGCGGACTGATGACCTCAGAAGTTAAGTCCCATAGTGCTCAGAGCCATTTGAACCATTTTGAATACCTTCTGTTAAGGCAGATATATTGTGTAAAGCTTATGACGAATTTAGCTATTGTCTAGATATTGTTCGTGTTGCTGCTGGTGGAAACATAGAGCATTTGTAATAGCGTAGCTAACATATTAAGATTTTGTCAGTATGCTGCAATTCATCACATATTTGTAGTATGTTTTTATAAATAAATATGGAGTTTTGAAATCAGATAATTTTTTTTGAAACACGCTGTTTGTTCAAGAATTCTACAGAAAATCGATGTTAAGGATACTGGTCCGTAATTTTGGAGTTCTTTTACGCTTCTTATATACTGGAGTCACCTGAGCTATTTTCCGGACACTTGGGGCTTTGGATTGAGCAAGAGCTTCGCGATAAATGCAATCTAAGTAAGGGGCCAATACCGTAGAGTACTCGTTGTAAAACCGAATTGGAATTCAATCCGGACTTTGCGACGTCTTTGTTTTCCACTTTTCCATTTATTTCTCTACGCCAGGGATGCTTATTATTATGTCATTCATACGAGACTGTGTTCGATGTCAAAGGAATGCACGTTCGTACGATTCTCCTGTGTGAATGATTTCTTAAATTCTAAATTTAAAACTTCGGCTTTCGTTTTCCTGTCTTGTACTGCCATACCAGACTCGTCCAGGAATGACTGGATGGAAGCCTTTCACTCTCTTAGCGATTTTACACAGGACCAGAATTTTCTCGGGTTCTCGCTCAGATATTTTGCTAAGGTATGATGGTGACTGTTGTTGTATGCTACGCCCGTATATCATTTCATAGATGCACGAATCTCTGCTAGCCTTTCCTCTCGTCATTCGCGCGTTCTCATTTCAACCGAGAATGCAACAGCCTTTACGTTCTCAGCACTTTCTGAATTTCGTTGGTAAACCACGATGGGTTTTTTCAATCATTAATCCACTTACAACACACGTAATTGTCCAGAGAATAATTTCCAGTCTGTTTAGTCTTGGTCATAATTGATCTACGTCCATCGTACTGGAAATAAATTATGTCAGTTCATCGTCTAAGTTTCTGCAGAAACATTCACCTAGGCTTTTCGACTGATTTATAAACTTTCGTAACGATAGTCGCCATGATGACATCATGATCACTAAACCCTGTCTCCATACTGACGCCATCGATTCTTGTAGCTACAAGATCTAACATATTTCAATTGCCTGTGGGCTTCCGAACTATCAAGGTTTCGGAAAACCTATTCAGTAGCACTTCGCAAAACTATCCTGAATCCATAGGCGTCCTAGACTATACTCGGTAGGATAAAGTCGCCTCCAACTAACATTGCGTGTTCTGGATACTTTTCTCGCCACTCACCATAGTATTTCTTTGAATGATTCTCGAACTGTCACTGCGGCATATGGTAGCCGGTAAAAATATCCAACATTTAACTTGGTTTCAACTAGCCGTGTTACGCGTGGTCATTCACAGTCTCACTCAATTTCGACCTCAAAAGAGACAATATTTTAGTCAACTGCACTAAACACTCCCCTTTCCTATAGAGTGTAACCTGCCTTTCTCACAGACGTCCCATGACTCTCTAAATACGAGTATTTCAGAGCTTTCTACTTCGGGTTTCAGCGAACTCCGAATCGCAAGAATAATCTGAGTGAGACGACATTCCTGGAGGGCAGTAAATTCTGGATCTTTGTTACGAATACTTCCACAAGTTACAGATAAAACATTGACAGTCGAAATATCTTTACTCTGAAAACTGCGTGATTTTGCTACCTATATGTCGACTGGCGACTGTTCATCACAATACTTCAGGCTACCGGCTAGTCTAAAAAACACACACGTCCACTCCCCAAGTGCTCTGCTACTTGAGTAGCTGCTTCCTTCCTGAAGTGCACCCTTAGCCTATCAAGATGAGTCCAACAATTCCCCTACGAATAACGTAGGTTCAGAACTCTACGGCCAAGAATGTCACAAAGTTGACGAAGCCTTTGGTTGAGACCCTCTACTCAGCTCCAAACCAAAGGACCTCGATCGTCCCTGGGAACAATGCTGCAAGCTGCAATCTCTGCTTGCACCTCACAGGCGAGGCTAGCAGCCTTCACCACCTCCGCAATGGGCCTGTATTAACTGAAGGTGGCCTCAGAACCTATGCGACAGGAGACGTTGGTGCCGATGTCAGCCACAACTTGTAGACGCTTTTCAACCTGCACGTTCTATAGACGCAGGCAAGACCGCCTTAACATTTCGGATAAGGAACCTCAGCAGACATGATAGGTGCACATTAGCTTTATTTCCAGCCCTGACGGCTGTCTTTGTAACGGGATCCATAACGCACACAACGATGAAGCTCCCGATGACTAACAATCTGCAGCCCATGTGTGCCTGCTCGAACCCTACTGAAGGAACTGCCACCTGTTCACCCACAGGGCGAACACGCTATGCCAGGTGACCAACATCCACACTGGGGCCTCACTTCTAGTGATGCAAAAGCATTACCACCTGTCACTCACCCTGCGGTGATGGCGGATCCGCTCCATCAGGTACACTTCCCTTTTTCACGAGCTTGCTGCGCGTGCCAGTTGCTTAATGTTCTAACACATATCGGGGATAGCGACACAAATTTTCTGTTTCTTGTCCGCTCCAGGAATGATTCCGACTCACCACATATACATAATTCCTGTGTCCTCAGTGGCTTCACTAGCTTCTTTTCCTGTTTTCAGAGTAATTGCCGCTGAACATTGTCAACTGGTATTCATTTTTACTCTCTTTCCTCCAACAAGTGTGCTTCAGTATCATTATTGGTGTCTTTTTGGCGACAAATATGTCCCTTCGCAGCATCTTCATCCTCCCTAGAGCTATCCTCAATTATAAGATTAGCATTCTGTACACCACCAAGTTCCTCAATAATTGTAGGTACTTTACGATTCTGATTCCTCATTCTTCAGGATACAATGTTTTATGAATCTTTGCCTGTAATACTCGCACTGTTTCTTACTTCCTCTTTCATCGCCCAGCCACTAATAAAACCTCTATATAACGTTAGTACGTTAATATGTGTCTTCACTTCTTCCTCAGGACAACCTTCAGTGACTCCATTTAATTATCATCACTAACTATCGCATCACTGATTTAGTTCTGATTCACATAATTAGAATCAACATGCATGCTCACCTGTATATGTGCCAAATTAACATCAAAATTACTACCAACAGCAGCTTCATTGGCACAAACAACACTCTGAGTAGTCCCATATTGATTAAATCTCGACAGACAAGCAGCATTTGCTTCATTAACATCCACTGCAGCATTAAACACCCCTGATTCCTTAAAACTGAACCCCTCAGTATCACTTTCTCAGCTACCATTCATATCGTGCTCAGTTCCATGCAAACACCTGCTTTCCATTCTGGTAACATCACTGTCTGTGTCTCAGACATTTGACTTATTACCATGGTGGTCATACACTCTTTGTTTATACTGGTCTCCTGGCCAGCACCTTCATTTTTCGAATTCCTCTATAACACAACAATCAAAATTCATTTCTGCTACTAATTTATTTACGCCTGGCCACTACGTACTACAAATCGTACTCGTACCTAACTCCTCATATCTTCTAAGACTGGGATTTATGTGGCAAAACCTAGATTGTGTTTTCTTCTTACCAGTAGCACACCGTTTGCTTTTGGAACCTTCTCTAGTTGTATTCATAGCACAATATTTACCGACTCTGCAGAACGTATTTATTTATCTGTTCATTTATTTATTTACATGGTTTGTTCCGTAGGACCAAACTCAGGAGCCATTCTCCAAGGTCATGAAACATGTCAGTACATGAAATCATAACATAAAAGTTATAACAGATAAAAATAAAATGTTTATGAACCCGAAAAGAGTTAATCCATAAGTATAAGTAAAGGCATTCAACAATAAAACCAGAATCAGCTTAATTTTTCAAGGAACTCCTCGACAGAATAGAAGGAGTGACCCATGAGGAAACTCTTCAGTTTCGATTTGAACGCGCGTGGATTATTGCTAAGATTTTTGAATTCGAGCGGTAGCTTATTGAAATTGGAGGCAGCAGTATACTGCACACCTTTCTGCACAAGAGTTAAGGAAGTCCTATCCAAATGCAGGTTTGATAATTGTCGAGTATTAACTGAGTGAAAGCCGCTTATTCTTGGGAATAAGCTAATATTGTTGACAAGAAATGACAGTAGGGAATATCTATACTGAGAGGCCAATGTCAAAATATCCAGACTCGTGAACAGGGGTCGACAAGAGGTTTGTGTACGTACACCACTTACTGCCCGAACCGCCCGTTTCTGAGCCAAGAATATCCTTTTAGTAGGGGAAGAGTTACCCCAAAATACACTAATGCTCATAAATTAAGGAAAATTGCAGACTGTGGTGCCACACAACGTGGCACTACACAAAACTGGCACTAATAGCATAGGCACATAGGCAACACACACGACACAGATCTGTAAGTCCACAGTATTGGTGATAAGTTGAGAAAATCTTTCCGGAACACATGTACTACAAAACGCCACTGTTTCCTCTGCATGTAGCCCGACATCAATATGGTATATGATCACCATGCACACGTACACAGTTCGCACAACGGGTTGGCACACTCTGAATCAAGTGGTCGAGCAGCTGCTGGGGTATAGCCTCCCATTCGTGCACCAACGCCTCTCGGAGCTCCTGAAGTGTCGTAAGGGTTTGAAGACGTGCAGCGATACGTCGACCGAGAGCATCCCAGACGTGCTCGATGGTGTTTAGGTCTGGAGAACAGACAGGCCACTCCATTCACCTGATATGTTCTGTTTCAAGGTACTCCTCTACAATGGCAGCTTGGTGGAGCCATGCATTATCATCCATCAGGAGGAAGGGGGGACCCACTGCACCCTGAAAAGGCGGACATACTGGTGCAAAACGATGTCCCGATACACCTTTTGTATTACAGTTCCTCTGTCAAAGACATGCAGAGGTTTACGTGAACCAAACATAATCCTACCCCACACCACCAAACCACGACCTCCATGCACGTCCCTTTCAAGGACATTAAGGGGTAGGTATCTGGTTCCTGGTTCACGCCAGATGAAAACCCGTCGAGAATCACCGTTCGGTGACCATAACCTGGGACCCCTGTTCCAATGACCATGTACTGTGTTCTTGACACCATTGTTTACGGGTTCTCCTGTGACCAGGGATCAGTGGAATGCGTCTTGCAGGTCTCCAGGCGAATGAACCATGTCTGTTCAGTCGTCTGTAGACTGTGTGTCTGGAGACAACTGTTCCAGTGGCTGCGGTAAGGCCCCGAGCAAGGCTACCTGCAGTACCCCGTTGCCGTCTGCGGGCACTGATGGAGAGATATCGGTCTTCTTGTGGTGTTGTACACTGTGGTCGTCCTGTACTGTAGCACCTGGACACATTCCCTATCTGTTGGAATCGTTGACATGCTCTTGAGATTACACTTTGTGGCACACGCAGGGCCCGTGCTACGACCTGCTGCGTTTCACGAGCCTCCAGTCGCCCTAGTATTCTACCCGTCATAACGTCATCAATATGTGTTCTTTGAGCCATTCTCAACACACAGTCGCCATTAGCAGGTCAGAAAACGTCTGCACACTTACTCGCTGCACCGTCCTCTGACATGCACCAACACACCTCTCCGTATGTGGACTGCTGCCAGCGCCACTGTGCGACGACCGCAGGTCAAATGCACCGCATGGTCATACCGCGAGGTGCTTTAAACCCCGAAACCCCCGACCAGAGCGTTGTTTCACCATGTATCAGCATTATCCTTAATTTACGAGCATGAGCGTATAATACCATACGACATAAGCGAATGAAAATAAGCAAAGTAGACTAATTTTCGTGTCGAACGATCATTCACTTCAGATACCGTTCGAATAGTAAAAATGACAGCTTTAAGTCTTTGAACAAGATCCTGAACGTGCCCTCTCCACGACAGTTTACTATCTATCTGAACACCTAAAAATTTGAACTGTTCAATTTCACTAATCATATGCCCTTTCTGTGAAATTAAAACTTCAGGTTTTGTTGAATTGTGTGTTAGAAACTGCAAAAACTGAGTCTTACTGCGATTTAGCATTCGTTTATTTCCTACAAGCCATGAACTTAGGATGAACTGCACTATTCAGTGTTGCACACAACATCCTATAGTACCAAGCTAGTGTCATCAGCAAACAGAAATATTTTAGAGTTAGGGTAATACTACAGGCAATATCATTTGCATAAATAATTAACAGGAGTGGCCCCAACAGTGATCCCTGGGGCACCCCTCACTTGACTGTACCCCACTCATACGCCACATCACAGCCATTTTAAACATTGTGATTAATGATCTTTTGCTATGTGTTGCTAATGTAAGAAGTGAACCAGTTGTGAGCTACTCACCATATTCCGTAATGGTCCTACTTTTGGAGCGGTATTTTGTGATCAACACAATCAAACGCCTTAGTTAAATAAAAAAATATGGCTAGCGTTCGAAACCTTTTGTTTAACCCATCCAGTACCTCACAGAGAAAAGAGAATGTAGAATTTGCAGTTGTTAAACGACTTTTAAAGCCGACCTATACATTTGATAACATATCGTGTGATATAAAATGATCAACTATCCTTACATACACATCCTTTTCTATACCTTTAGCAAACACTGATGGCATAGATATAGGTCTAAAATGGTCTACGTTATCCTTTTCTCCATTCTTATAAAGCAGCTTTACTACTGAGTACTTTTATCGTTCAGGTAACTGACCAGTCCTAAAGGAAAAATTACAAATATGGCTAAATACAGGGCTAACATGTGCAGCACAGAACTTTAATATTCTGCTAAGCACTCCATCATATCCATGAGAGTCCTTAGTCTTCAGTGATTTAATTATTGACTCAGTGTCCCCATGTCTGTATCACAGAGGAGTATTTCAGGCATCAATCTCGGAAAGGCATTTGCCAAGAAAGTTATATGATCCCTTGTAGAAACTAGATTTTTATTTCATTCATCAGCAATGCTCAGAAAATGATTGTTAAGTACTGTACATATATCAGATTTGTCAGTAACATAAATGTTTTTACTATGAACTTTCTATCGTCGACCTTGTGCTGCTGACCACACACTTCCTTCACAACTGACCATATAGTTTTAATGTTATCCTGTGAATTAGCTGTTGTATTTGCATACCATATACTCTTAGCCTTCCTAATAACATTTTTAAGCACCTTACAGTACTGTATGTAATTAGCTACTGTAGCTTGATTGGGACTCCTTCTAACTTTTTGATATAATTCCCGCTTTATTCTACATGATATCTTTATCCCACGAGTCAGCCACCCGGGCTGCCTAGTACCGCTAGTACCCCGTTTAGAACGTTCTAATGGAAAGCAACTGTCAAAGATCATGAGAAATGGGTTAAGGAAACAATTATATTTATCATTTATATTCTCGGCACTATAAACATCCTGCCCCTCTTGTTCCTTGACAAGGTTTAAAAAACTCTCAATCGCTGCTGGATTAACTTTCCTATATATTTTGTAATTATATGTGACAGCTGTTTGAGTACAACAGCCTTTTAGTGTTAAAATTTGTGCATCATGGTCTGAAAGGCCATTCACCCTTTTGCTATCAAAATGTCCATCTAGTAATGAAGAATGAATAAAAATATTTTCTATGGCTGTGTTACAGTTCCCCTGCACCCTAGCTGGAAAAAAATAGTATGCATCAGATCATTTGAATTTAGGGGATCTACTAACATCTTTTTCTTGCACCATGATATACAAAATTTATACTGAAGTCACCACATATAACTAATTTCTGGTACTTCCTACGAAGTGAATCAAGAACCCTCTCTTACTTGAACAGAAATGCTCTGAAGGCAGAGTTAGGAGACCTATAAACAACAACAATTATAAGTTTTGTTTCACTAAATGCAACTGCCCCTGCGCAGCATTCTAATATCTGTTCAGTGCAGTGCCGTTATAGGTCTTTGGACTCAAATGGAATACCGTTTTTTACGTACATAGCCACTCCCTCACCCCGCAAGGAACTCCTTGAAAAACAACCGAAGGTGAGGCACGTCTTTGTTTCCCGTCTGCCCCTCCTGAAACTTACCATATACCCTCGTACTTTGACTTCCCCACTCATCATCTCTGCTCCTGTTTAAATCCCCCATCCCTAATCTAGTTCACTGTTAACTGCAACCAAAATGCAACTCTAATGTTATCTAGACTACAGTTTAAACAGAAGAGACATATGGACGTTTCTTTGACAATACCGCAAGGAAATATCAAGCTAAGAGAATGGGTATCTTTGAGGGCGTAGTGTTCATAAAAACGACATAGGTTCAACATGGAGTCAGCAGGAAGCAGGCGCTTAAAGAGCTCAGCCGCTGCGAGTGCTACTTTATCGTTTCTGCATATTAATGTACGCCTGTATTATGTATAACTTGCGTTAAAAATGCTACACCGGATATGCATTCGGCTTTCTTTCTGTGCAACGCTCTAGAGTTAGTATTTGTAGGTACTGATGGAAGATATCTGTCTGCTACAGGCTATAGAATGTTACTTTTCTTCATCTCTTTGGCTTAGTGAAACGTGCCATTAGTTTATTCTCACTTAATTGAACTTTTATTTCTGAGCACTGTAAGACATACTGTTACTATTGGGTGACAATTTCCCTATCTTTGGCAATAAATCAAGCATTTTCAGCATCGCATTAAATTGAAGCAACCCAACATTTACAGTTGCAAATTGCATATATGCATTTCATCAACTAATGACATTTAAATGGATCTGGGTAGGACGTAGCCTGCAAAGTCGAAGACATAGGTATTGTTAAGGGCTTCACAAATCAAATTTATTTTCCATTTAAGTTAAATGCAAAATTTGCATGGGACAATAAACTCCACGGAGACAATTATTTTAACTCATTATATGTTTAACCGTAAACATACAATTTCAGGGAATGTGCTCCCACTTATTTCAAATACAAGCTGGGGTCATAGTGTCGTAATGCGTGGTAGGGAGCATATGAAATCATAAGTATAACTATTAAGTACGAAGTCAAACACTCATTTAGCAAGAGAGAAGTTACCATACTACTGCATGTATTGAAAATACTGCTGACTGGACGGAGAAGCGTCATCACAATGAACAGGTATGAAAACAGCAAAAATTCGTGCAATGAGAAAAACAAATATTAACAGAATACTGCTGAACGTATAGATACTCATTCAGTATTAAAGATAGAGAGTAATCGATTACATAAAGCTGCTGTACATTCTCAGCATAATCTGAGGAGCGTGTAGGTGGATAGAAACAATCACGTAAGGATATCGCGGACAGACATTAAGTCGGATATTAGGAAATCAGACAAAAAGTAAAAAAAATCAGCATAATTCAGTGGTAAATACGAATTAGCACCTCATCATAATTTAGTGAATACATGGTGTAACACTACCACTCCACCGAACGAGGTGGCGCAGTGGTTAGCACACTGGACTCACATTTGGGAGGACGAGGGTGAATACCCACATCCGGCCATCCTGATTTAAGTTTTCCATGATTTCCGTAAAACGGCTTCAGGCAAACGCCGGAATGATTGCTTGAAATGGCGCAGCCGACTTCCTTCCCATCCTTTCCTAATCTCATGGGACCGATGACTTCGCGGTTTGGTCCCCTCGCCTCAAATCATCCCACCACAATCACTCAAAATACGAAAATGACAAATGCAATATTAATGAAAATATCTGCATTCTAGCCAAGCACTGAAGTTGCGATCACTTATGAAAGATTACGATAGCAAAGGACATCGATTCTATCACAGTATCACACGAAAATGTGGCTGAAGCAGATATCCAATCACTAAGACCATTAAAAATATAGCGAAGTTCAGAATTCCAATCTTAAATGCAAATAGACTCCTTTAATTTATCTAATGCGTTGAGGATGAAAAAGCATGATAATATATGTAACTAAACGTCGTTTCTTTGTCCTAACACCTCATGTGGTAGCCAAAAGATCTATGGACAAGGTTATACTCATGTAAAAATAAACATCTGCGCACATGCGAACTTATACTCAAAACGAATAACGTAAACTTTCTCCTTTTATTCTGAGTGTTCAACATCTCTGTGAAACAAAATTGAAGTATACCAAGACCATTCCAATACCTTTATCCGCATTTCGGAATGTCTACGAGAGATACAATCTGACTTAACAAGAGTTCGAACTAGAGTGTTCCGCTGATCCACTGGCCAGCACTCGTCCGTTCCGTGAGCCAGCGAAGGGGAGAGCGTTAAGCCAAAGGTCCCTGCTACCTGCTACCGTCCCTTACGAAAACTCTCATACAGAATGACCTGTTTCCACCAATTGGTAAACCTCTCTGCCCTTCTTCCTAACGACCATATGTTTGCAAAACTGCCGTCGCTATCTGCCAGACTCTTTTCACCCAGAAGAAAATACACTCGTCTTATATGCTTGAAACATCCATACAGGATCAAAACACAGGATCAGGTCTTGGCAAAAAGGATTAGCATAACAAAAATTAGATGTAGGGATTAAAAGAGAAAAAAAACCAACGGCTCCTTTCCTTCGTCGAGGTTCACTTCCATCACACAAAGGAAGCTAGAGGCACTGAAAACTGAGAAAGAGCACAACTAAATGACACAGACATATGAAATGGATCTCACGCGTCGCTTCCACTGATTGTTGCTTATTCTATGACTCAGCTACTTGTGAATTTTTCTTTGAATAGTGTTATCGAGCGTTTTTTCACAAATTTTTTGTAAAACTTCTTGTGTGGTACTTCTCAGACCATTTTATCTTTAACAGACGTCGCCTGCATTCTAAGTCAAATGCGTCAATAGTTTTTTTTTTCTTTTCATGTTTGTGTGTCGCCCAAGTTTCGTTAGCACAAAGTGATGCGTCCTACTCTCAGCGTTTAATGAGTTTTTACAGACTTCACTTTTTACCTTGTTTGAAGAATTTATTTTCACATTATACAGAACGTTACTTCTGCTACTCTAATGCCTTTGTTATTCTCTACTTTTCCCATCTCCACTCATATTGTCTCAATATTTACGTAATCCTGTTTGTTGTAATTTCTTCTCCTAGTGCCAAATCTGGCCAGTTGTGGGTAAGGTGAAACTATTACTCAGATGAGTGTTCCTTTTGAATGTTATTCTTTTTCCTATCTTCTCATTATTATTTCATTCCCTAGATCTGCTGTGGTTTTTGCTCCTGGGCGAAAATCTGTACGTTTTTCTCTTTTTGTCATGAAAAGCTTCTTTGAAGGTTTCTGATTTGGATCTGAATTTTTTTCGTTTTTTTCTTCTTCGGTTATACTTATTTCTTCCAAGTTTTTAGTGCCTTTGATCTATAGATTTTTGTTTATTTTTTATTGGAAAATTCTTTAAGTTGGTCTGTTGTCCTCCAGTCCTTCTTTCACCTAGTCAAAGAAACCAACCTGTCTTCTCCGCATTGTGCTTGAGAGGTTGAAAATTTTTTCTTTGAGTTTATTGTTGCTTCTTAATTTGTAGTTTCCATCTTCGTCAGTGATGGGTCCCAGAGCTTTTCGAAGGTTTCAGGGCTCTTTTCTCACCACATTTTCTATTTCTTGCTTAAAATGTGGCATTGACTCTGCTGCATTGAGCACTCATGGTCTTATAACTGTATCTGAGTGTTTCATTTTCGCAATAATGGAAACTAAATTTCTATTGTCGGTATCCTGGAGAGTTCATACACAACCCCCATTTCCTAGGATACGTCGACCATTGCCTATTCGGTTAGTTCATTTCTCTGAAAGATTCATCCTAGGTATTAAAATTTTTGAACTTTGGTAATGTATCCAAACTCTGTTTACAGCCATTTCGAGCACTCCCAATATTTGGCATATACTGTATTTTGAACGTCGAGATTTGTAGATCTACTTTCTTTAACACTCTTCCAAGGAGATTTTTTCGGGTGACAGCCGTTTCTGTATCTTTGAGAATGACTGCAAGGTGATCAGCGTAGGTAAGGCAGTTGACACTGATTTCTTTGTGATTCGTTCCTAGTTTTATATGCCGATTTTTTCCAGCTTTTTGTCGAGCGCTTTCCCAATCTGTACTAGATTTTTTCCAAACCGCAACTAAAGAGTACAGGGGAGAGTCCATCCCTCGTCGGACTCTTGTTCTGAATTCAAACGATTCAGAAATTTAGCCTTTGAATTGAACTTTTGATGGAGTCTTCGTGAGAGATCCATTAATCAAATTAAGCAGTTATTTATCCATTCTACTTTCTTATAGTGTAGAGAACGTGGTTGATCTGTCAATATAATCGTAAGCTTCTTAAAAGTCCAAAAATGTGGTATATTTTTTGCTCGTCACCTTGCAGTGCCTTATTATTGAATTTATGTTGATGATGTGTTCCACATAATAGCTTTCCTTGCGGGAAACTCGTTGGTATTCCCCTATATATTTGTCGAATTGGTTTTCTATCTGTGCTAGAATTGCACTACAAATAATTTTGTAAGTTAATAGAAAAGGGAGGTGAACACGTAATTACTGGAATCTGTTTCATCGCCTTTCATGTGTAGGGGACCGTATACTCCTCATTTTCATTTTTATGGAATTCCTTCTATATCCAAAATATGTGTAAAATTATATTGCCTAAGATCTTAATTTTTTCTTGATAAACAAAACTGCACCAGATATTGAACAATTCTTTATTAGTAAAACCGGTTTCACGGCTCTAAAGTTACATTTTCAGGTGCGTCTGAACAGTAATAAAAACGGAGATAGGAGGACAACTTTAAAAAGAAAGGACACTAGTTCTACTGAAAGGAGTATGTAATGTCAATGATGTTTAGATACTAAATATACGAAATGGGCAATAACCGTCAAGATAATGGCGTACACAGTAAGCAGAACACTCACAATCACATCATTTACAGCGAATCGCGGAGGTTACTGGACGTCCTGTCACTCTTAGTCACGTTGTATTCAAATGTCCTTAAAAGGAATGATAGTCAAAATAAAAGTGGTGGAATTAAGGAGACGGCCATGGTAAATGCGCCAAGTTCTAAAATGAAAAATGGAGAATAATACCGTAAAATTATCAACCGGATCAAGGACCGAATAGAATTATTATAAGTCTGTTGTATCATGGCTCATCTGGGAGATAATTACCATATTACTCTAAAAGTACTAAAATCGTATAAACTGTCGCGAAATCATGAACCCATAATGAAAGTAAGAGGACGAAACATATAACTTAGTGAACATATAAGTGTAAAGTTGACAGAAAAGCGCGATGCAGACTCGGAAATGGGCTGATATCGGCCCGTGCTTGTTCTCGACTTCATACGTCGGGTCTGTAGGGTAAGAACCAGGATTGTAATCCTTTTCAAGACGGGTGCTGGCATTTCACAAATATTAATCGAAGGATCTTAGAATTTTGGTGCGTAGCCTCCGAACGTAGCAGCCAATCACACTGATGGACTGCAATTCTGGCATGCTCTCCGACGACAAAGGTACCATCTGTTACTGGTATCTAAAACCACTGAGTACATCATATGCGTAATGCTGCAGCCTCTACTGCTCTCAGTAAGTAATCGTGGAGATAGATATGTTGACTGATAGAGCCAGAAATATCACATGCCGGCCAACTCTAATATCTACGGTACGACCATAGGTCTTTTAGATGATTTCTTGCAGATTTTACCCGGTATTTCTCCTCCTACAACACTTTCATTCCCAAGAAAGCGAAATGGTCTGCAGCCTTGACGCTGTCTGTCGCATCATTGAACTTGAAGAATTTACCACGTGGGCAGGCGTTAACTGTATCACACACATTTCAAAGTCAGTTGGATTTGTCATCCTACCAAGAGGACGATCAGTGTTAGACATTTTAGTGCAGAACAAGCATACACGACGAATCACAACCAAGTGTAACTGAAATTATATGTATCGAACAGACTGGAATTAAAGTCTGATCAAGGGGACCACACAAAGTGTTTGTGGCACGGAGAGGGACTGCCCCTCTTGAGCGTCACCCTATCCCTGGACGTATAATCCTGCTACCGCGTTCAGGTAGAGCGCCATACTACACAGCCCGGCTATTGCACTGTACTACTAGTAAATAAAGTCGTTATTTCGGAATAGCGACCATTATAGATGTCACCCTGCTCTGTTCCCATAACTTGTTTGAACATTTTATGCTCCGGGAGGAACTTGAGTTATACATTGTTTACTTATACAGAGACGACTTGTATCGTTGCCTTCGGAATGATTTTCTCAATATGTACCTATAACCTTACACGCCAAAGACTGAGAGCTAGACACGTCTCCTAATACTTACAGTAATCCCACCTTATGGGCACTCCATCAGTACCTAGTACTAATTATACAGTTTGAACTGTTTGGCTCTCATAATTTAGGAGCAGTATATTGTTAATCTATTATTTCACATAATGTGTGTGATTTCTGTTAGAAAACCATTATAAAAGAATTTTTTTACGAGAATTACTCTGCTATCAGCCCATTGCCATCCTTTGAGCTGTTTTTTAAACAAGAAACACACATGTCTCTACACCAACATCACCTCTTACATAACGGCGCATTGACGTCCTTTTCATAATTCCACATCGATTTACATCAAGCAGACGTTTCACTTGACAGACTTAATATATACATATCTATCATCGTACTGCTGTCCTTTACGTTCATAAACAAGAAACATTTGCGTCATATGGATGTCATTGTATACTTATGGTAACTTAGATATCGGCGCATTGCAGTCCTTTAAATTATTCAACACTCCCTTACGTCACGCATCCCTTTCAGTTAACAGAGTAAAAAAAAAAAAAAACTTTATGTACATTTCATAGAGACATGGAGTCGAAAGATCAAATGTGTACTCACAGAACTGCAATAAACAGATGCAGACAACCCACAACAGCAACATTTAGGCGTTATGCCGTTTACTAAGGTGTGGTTTCACATAGCATGACTTCAGATTTGCCCAGCTGGTTCTTGTTTCAATAATTGTATGTCCATTCTACCATCTCCAACGTCAGCTACAGGATCCGTACCATTTCATGTAACAACACAAAATGTCTTATATTAGTTCCTTAATAATTCTAAATAAAAACCTGAAACACTCACATGATTATTATACATGAGTATAAATAAATACATGTTGTCATTGTTTTATCTTAAAGCATGGCTGTCTGACGTCAAACAGCACCACTGTCTGTTTTCTTTGATGGTACTGATCGCAACATACTCCGAATGTCTGTGCTCGCTAGCAACCATCTGTCGCTAATAACCCGTAATGTCCATGACTCAGTATGCTATCCAGCGTACTGTGATTAATTAACCTTGCTACGCGGCTACACGCCATGTTAGCTGCTTCTTTCTGCAGCATTACTCGTATGCTTTGTTCGTTATTTCAAAAGCATCTATATGTACTTAGGTACTTAATAAGTCTTGTCTCACAATTACGTCACATTTAGGATCAAAGTTTTCACAGATTTTTTAGCCTTGACCATAGCATTACTATACTTTCTCTGGAACATGCAATTACGTTTTAAAAATACATTGAGAGAACACTGCTAATGCTTTGTTTTCGTTAAGTCCAAGAAATTCCCCCTTAAACCCCGCTGCTTCACTCGACAGTATGCATTTCTTACTCCGTATCTACTAACTTGTTGTTGTCGTTATCAACATTGCGAATGGAACTGGTATCATGTTCCGAAATATACTTGTGTACCAACGTTTAGTCTCCTAACGTATTTTTGCGATGATTCTGTTCTCATAGTGATAACTTTGTCTTGTTTTATACTTACTTTTAGTAAGCTTTCCTATCGTCAGATGAATTTCACTGAGTTTACCCTGAATCACACTTATGTTGTCTTCACAAGAGACTTCGACACTGGGAATATTACTACCAAGTACACATGTTCCTTTAGAAGTTGAATTAACACATACACTACTGGGCATTAAAACGGCTACAATAAGAAGAAATGCAGATGATAAACGGGTATTCATTGAACAAATATATTATGCTAGAACTGATATGTGATTACATTTTCATGCAATTTGGGTGCATAGAAACTGAGAATTCTGTACCCACAACAACCACCTCTGGCCGTAATAACGGCCTTGACACGCCTGGGCATTAAGTCAAACAGAGCTTGGATGGCGTGTACAGGTACAGCTGCCAATGCAGCTTCAACACGATACCACAGTTCCTCAATTGTAGTGACTGGCGTATTATGACGAGCCAGTGGCTCGACCACCATTGACCAGACGTTTTCAGTTGGTGAGAGATCTGGATAATGTGCTGGCCAGGGCAGTAGTCGAACATTTTCTGTATCCAGAAAGGCCTGTACAGGACCTGCAACATGCGGTCGTGCATTATCTTGCTGAAATGTAGGGTTTCGCAGGGATCGAATGAAGGGTAGAGCCACGGGTTGTAACACATCTGAAATGTAACGTCAAATGTTGAAAGTGCCGTCAAAGCGAACAAGAGGTGACCGAGACGTGTAACCAATGGAAGTTCATACCATCACGCCGGATCATACGCCAGTATGGCGATGACGAATACACGCTTCCAATGTGCGTTCACCGCGATGTCGCCAAACACGGATGCGACCATCATGATGCTGTAAACAGAACCTGGATTCATCCGAAAAAATGACGTTTTGCCATTCGTGCACCCAGGTTCGTCGTTGAGTACACCATCGCAGGCGCTCCTGTCTGTGATGCAACGTCAAAGGTAACCGCAGCCATGGTCTCCGAGCTGATAGTCCATGCTGCTGCAAACGTCGTCGAACTGTTCGTGCAGATGGTTGTTAACTTGCAAACGTCCCCATCTGTTGACTCAGGGATCGAGGCGTGGCTGCACCATCCGTTACAGCCATACGGATAAGATGCCTGTCACCTCGACTGCTAGTGAGGTGTGTTTTTAAAAATAAAGAAAAAACAATTGTATTTTAGGTTCTTCTACTTTTCACTTGTAAATATACTTGTAAAGATGCTATCTAAGTTTCTCTGACGCTGTTTATGATTCTATTCTCATGTCTCCATTCGTTGCATACGTTCCTACTCGCATGCGCACGATTTGCTGATTGGCACCGGCGCCGGTTGAGCTCTGTTCGTCTAGACCAGTGGTTCCCAACAGGCGGTCCGCAGACCCCCAGGGGTCCGCGAGCTATGACAGAGGGTTCCGCAAGATGCTATTAGAATAAAAAATATATTAAATGTATTTCGTATGATAACAGATTTTTTGTTTTGGATGCTTCCTGCATGAGCAGAGCTTTAGTGCTATGGTAAAAAAGTGTCAGATCTGGGCGTCAAGGATAGTAAATGAGTCACTAACTAAATTTTCTACTTCAAAAAAAAACATTCTTGGAGTCATCAGAGGAAAGTTTGCCTGACCAGATCAAGATCAATGTAGGCGAGCATCTACGCAGCCTATCCACCACATTTAGAGAGTATTTCCCTGAACCTGACCCTGACGACAAATGGATTCGAAATCCCATCAGCTGTGAAGAAATAGACAAAATCCAAGGCCTCACTGAAGAAGAGCAAGACCAACTTGTGGATCCGTCCAGCTGTGGTACGATGATAAACATTTTCATCGGTGATAAAATTACAGACTTGTGGGCATCAGCATGCAAGGACTACAAGAAACTTAGAGATAAGGCAATGAAAAAGATCCTTCCATTTGCAACCACACATCGGTGTAAGCAAGCATTTTTTCCATGTGTTTCATGAAAAACAAATATAGGAATCGGCTCGACGTGCGGTCGGATGTCAGAGTGAAAGTTTAAAGTTTGGAACCTAATATTTCAGAAATAATGGACTCAAAGGTCAGATTGAACTCATCTAATTAAGAACCGAAAATTAAAACTAACTGTATATTGATGGAGTACTCTGTTGCAACTGTATTTTTTCAAATAAATAATACCTTGTATGAAATTAGTGTTTTCTTATTTTTGACACATGTCTACTCAATGCAATCTCAAGTGTAGTACACTTGAAAGACCAATACACTCAGTTTTAACCTTTTCCTGTCATATTCAGTTCATACAAAATTTTTATTTTTATAAGGAGTTTGTGCTACTAAACATCCAGATTTGAAGACAAAGATTTTAAGCAATAATCAAAAATTTAACATTAACAATGATGGCTAAATTGAAAAAAGTTTTAAGCTCAATATTTTTTAATTAATGAATGTGTCCATGTTTTTTATAAGTGCCAAAAATAGAAAAGTATAAAAAGATTCTTCATTTGGCTTTTTTGGGTACTTGATACTGTGATATGACAAGGTACCATTCATGCTCGATGAGGGGGTCCTCGAGAAAATTTTGTTGGGAACCCCTGGTCTAGACGGTCACTACGAACCTCGTGTTGTAACGACAGTGCTAAGCCTGAAGTATGTCTGTACAAGATTTTATGTTTTCTTTTCTCCAGTCTTTTTGCTTAGATTACGGTCAACTTTTTATGCAGCGTTTTATCGAAAGCTGACTTTTTATACGATCATACAAGACCAAGCCAGACAATGACCTTGCCAGTGTGAACGCAGCTTTCACCAACTACACATATCATTTGTTTTATCGTTGATATCCATTTGGTTTATCGCTTTATTCTTTATCTGATTTTCTTGCTTCAGAATGATGTCGCCTACATTCTGCTTTATTTTAAACTGAACTACTGATCTCTTGTCGGCTAAACAGTTTTATCACAAAGGGACAAATAATGTTGGGTCATCTACTGCTTATCGTTTGGAAAAAAATATAAAAGTGAGTACATGATTTTTCTTATATAGGTTTGTGTATAGCACAATTACATTTTTATCTGAACAGGATTTATATTCGTTTTCATCCCTGTTTACATACAGCTGTGTCCCTTAAGATGTGGCTCTAACGCCGCGAAACTAGTTGGATCACAAATAAAGATTTGTCATACAGCTGAAGCGATCTTATTCGTCAAGGTTCAGTTCTACAGCTATGGATGCCCACGATACAAAATTTTCTGCGTCAGCTGTATAGTGGAATGACAACAATGAAATTTGGTTCTGGATCGGCGCTCAAACCCGTGTTTACCACTTTACCCGAACAGTCACCTTAACCGCTTTGGCTGTCCGTGCACCACTCACGGATTGACCTAAACTTTCTTATGTCATCGTTCCTGCGTCTCATCCTATACTCGTAAATACATTAAGTAATCCTCATACAGTGGAAGACATTTTAATTGAATGTCTCTGTCACGAATGCATGCCATGTCCCAAGGAACAGGACTTCTGCGAGTAAAAAATTTCTGAAATACATGAAACGTATTCGCAATTGCGAATAAGAACAACCAACAGTTGTATGAGGGATTGACGACAGTGAAAATTTGTGGCGGATCAGAACTCGAACATGTGATAGTTGTCCGTATTCACAACTGTGGATACATTTTATGTATTTAAGAACATTGCATCGCCCTTCTTAACAATACAGTAACTGCAATATCGTATTTATCCCCCCATAACGGGCAACTGACTTTCAATTAAAATGTCCTCCCCGGAATGGGAATTACACAATGTGTGTAGGAGTACAAGTAGTGACACAATAACGATTACATATGGAAGTTTGGGTCCAGCCGTCAGTCGCGCACGGATAGCAACGGTGGTTAAGGCGACCGCTCGTGTGAAACAGGAAATCCGGCTTCGAGTTGCGGCACGAATTTTCATTGTTGTCATTCCTTCATACAGCTGATGGTTGTCCGTATTCGCAACTGTGAACGTATTTTATGGAAAAGTAATAAATACTGGAAGACAGCGGACAGTGGCTGTGTTAAATAGAAAGAACCAAGGAGACAGTGGCAGTGCGAGAGAAAGAGGTGGCCACGGTGTCAGAGGAACATAGTTGAATGACAGAACACTGCTACGAAGAATGAGGATTTTTCATGAGTGGGCTACCAACTCAGCTGTGCAAACCCCAACCAGCAGGACCGGGGATATTTGTTATCGAGGTTTTCTTCCCCTAGCCTCCGGCGAACCAACGCCGTACTGCTAGGCAGCAGCTTCTCTGTTCATTACACCCACAGGGAGGGTTTCTACTCCTATTCTTTGAACCATGACGCGTGTGTCTTCGACTCATTTATTGTCACTGATCGTTGTAGTCTTCGCCGTAGTCCGGGAAGAGGTCCCGTACGAGGTACTACCAGCTGGAGTCGGCTGGACCAATGTTTCTTAGAGATTTCCTGTTATCACCTTGGTCAAATAGCAGATGGACAGAGTTAATTCTAGTTGATCACCCACTGGTAATTAATTTACATTATCGATAGCTTCTGGTGTCCGTCATTTTTGATTGTGCGGTGGCGCTAGTGATTAGGGTGTGTGCGTGTGTTGTATTTCTGGTTACGCATACCGAGGTTTTAAATTTATTTGCAAAGCGCTGTCTTGTTGTATTGCTAATGACGGGGTGTGCACCTATCGAAATATCGCCGGTTATCGAAGACCTCACCCAGTTGCATTCCCGTAAAACGTTTTAAGTATAATGTATATGAAGCCCGCCTCCGAAGCTGAGTGTTCAACATGGATGGCTGCAAGTGGAGGACGCGGGTTCGATTCCAAGCACTGCCAAGAATTTTTTCTTGCTGGGAGGATTGGTACGGGATACAACCTTCCTTGTACTCCAGTTGGGAAGTACCTGAATGAGAAGTAGCGGCTCCACGGTGTGGAAAGTAGCCAAAACATCCATGAGAGTGGTGCGCTGACCACATGGCCCTCCATGCCGCATCTGCATGACGATGCAAGACAGATGATCACGGGCGGCTGATCAGCAGTCTTTATGTCTTCAAGGGCTAGGCGAGGAGCATATTTTTCATTACTCTTCTACATATTATTTTTCTTAATAGTTTCAAAGTACCAGTAGAGCGCTCGAAGTCATGTAATATCAACATGTAAATGATTTTCTTACTTTCTTGCTTTACTTTTCTAAACGTTTCTGTGGTCTACCATCACTTTTATACAAATTGTCACGCCTATACTACAGCCAAGTCCAAATGTGAAGACAGAGTCGTCAGTGAAGTTCGATACTTGCTATTGAAAGCACGTTCACTATTGACACCATTGAACAGTTAGAAAAGGGCTGAAGTCCTTGACGGAGAGGGGAGCTATTTATACAAATTGGGAATATTCCAGAAGGCTGTTTATATACAAATATTGAGTATTCCAGAATACATCAATATTACTGTCGTGAGATGGTCAAGAACCTTCCAGGCTGTATCTCATTGGCTGGTGCTTGGCATATAGCGCTCTCGGTCTTTCTCCTGGGCGTCTAGCGTAATGATGCATTTCACATAGTAATCCTGAATGTAGTCCGGTTGAAAATGGAACACTTCATCCATTTTTGTTCTGTCATCTCGACTGTGGAGCAAAAAGAACAAAATAAAACCTGTTGTGTCTTGCTTCGCTGTGCTTAATGCGAATGTTGGTAGCACTGTATCTCAGTCCCTCTGTTCGACATCACCATACATCGAGAGCATATCTGCCAATGTCTTATTAAAGCATTCTGTGAGACCAAAATTCTGTGTGTGATAGGTAGTTATCATCGTGTGCGTGATGTCACAACCTGAAGTTATCTCTGATACTAGTCTCATTAGGAAAACATTACAACGCCAAAGATCATGACACGGGGTGTTCCTGCTTCAAAACTCTTTCTTCTATGAGGAAATTAGCAATTTCCGACAGTCGTCACAGATTTGGTGAATCGTGGTTGAGAAGATAGTCAATGCTGACAATTATCCATCGAGTCCCGTCTGTCGAAGTATTGATTCTAACCAACACGTTGATTTTAATATGCGGTGGAATGGCGCTGGTGTGGGCTGGATCGATACCAGAAGCAAGCCCACCAGCATTCTTTACAGTGGGTCGCATAGTGTCTTATGGATCGACAGTGATACCTGTATCGGATTCTGTCCACAATCTAACACGAATCCCAGGTGATCAGATGATAGATAGGGAAATATTTCAGGACTGCTGGCTGTAGATGAGCTGGGATAAGGAGCAAATGGTTTCATCCCACTGGATCACAGTTCTCCTTATATACTGAATGCCTAGTTTATTAATTGAAAGTCTTCTGTGGTTGGTTCCTCCTTTTTCAGGGATTCTATGATTTTCAGCAGTACTAGGCTCTCCCTCTGATCAGCAGAAATCTAATTTAATGCAGTGATGAGTGAGATATCATCCATGCTGCTGCTTCCCATGAAAGGATCGCTTGAAAGTTAGCCGCTGTCCTTGTGTTTGCGTCAGCATTTGAATACCTCTGCGACATTCTACTACTGGAGCCTCACTGTCCAAGACGTCGCCGACCCGACAGATCCTTTAGGCTTGTCAGCCTGCATAGAGAATGCGGTCTCCCACAAGAGTGAATTATTTGTAAAATGAATACGGTCGGAGTCTGGTTACAACCCAAACAACTGCGATGCACTCTTTCTCTTTCGTAGAGTACTTCCTCTCACACCTGGGGAGTTCTGTGGAAGCATAAGCTATTACCTTTTCAGCACTCTCCTGAATTTGAACTAGAGCTGCCGCTATCCCAAAACCGCTAGCGTCTAAGTGAAGTTCTGATTCAGCATTCTCGTTATATAACGCTAGGACTGGAGAATATGTTTGCACCTGTTTAAGGACAATAAAAGCCATTTATTGCGCCTCGTTCCTGGAAAATTTGGTGCCTTCTTGCGGTAGTTATTGCAGAGGACGTGCCTTGGTACAGAAGATTTTATAATTCGCAGGTAGTATGACCAAATTTCGAGAAAATTTCTCACATTACGAAAGTGCTGGGAATTGTGACGGCTCATATATTCTCTGGAGCGGACTTATTCCATTGCCATTAACTAATTGCTCCAAGATTCCCATTTCTTGTGCAACGATGAGGAACTTTCTCTGATTCAGGTAGAGTCCTGCAAGCTGAACACGCTTCAACGCGGTCACAAGGTGTCTTAGATGTTCTTCACATGACTCGAAAAAAAAATGACAATGTCGTTCAGAGAGCAAAAGCACATCTTCCATTTCAGAAGACGGAGCAAGTTGTCCGTCATACATTTAAAGGTATATGGAGCGTTACCCAGTCCAAATTGCAAAACTTTGAACTCGTTGTGACCGTCAGGGTTTATGATGGCAGCCTTTTCTCGGTCAGCCTCTTAAACCTCGATTTTCAATTAGCCTGCTAGCATGTCAATATTTCTGAGATAATTTGTTCCTTTCAGTTATTCTGGAGTACCATTAGTGCACGGCAATGGATAGACATCTTTCTTTCTAATCTTGTTGAGTCGTTAGTATTTGACGCAGAAACGACATGTGCCGTCCTCTTCCCAAGGACCGCCACACTGAACTAGGGACTCTCTAAAGGTTCAACGATGTTATCCTGCACCGTCTTCTCCACTGCCTCCTCAATTATGCGCCGTTCAGGCAGAAACAACCTATATGAGCGCTGGATAACTACATCTACATCTACATGTACATGGTTACTCTGCAATTCACATTTAAGTGCTTGGCAGAGGGTTCATCGAACCACAATCATACTATCTCTCTACCATTCCACTCCCCAACAGCGCGCGAGAAAAAAGAACACCTAAACCTTTCTGCTATCTGATTTCTCTTATTTTATTTTGATGATCATTCCTACCTATGTAGGTTGGGCTCAACAAAATATTTTCGCATTCGGAAGAGAAAGTTGGTGACTGAAATTTCGTAAATTGATCTCGCCGCGACGAAAAACGTCTTTGCTTTAGTGACTTCCATCCCAACTCGCCTGTCATATCTGCCACACTCTCTCCCCTATTACGCGATAATACAAAGCGAGCTGCCCTTCTTTGCACCCTTTCGATGTCCTCCGTCAATCCCACCTGGTTAGGATCCCACACCGCGCAGCAATATTCTAACAGAGGACGAACGATTGTAGTGCAAGCTGTCTCTTTAGTGGACTTGTTGCATCTTCTAAGTGTCCTGCCAATGAAACGCAACCTTTGGCTCGCCTTGCCCACAATTTTATCTATGTGGTCTTTCCAACTGAAGTTGTTCGTAATTTTAACACCCAGGTACTTAGTTGAATTGACAGTCTTGAGAATTGTACTATTTATCGAGCAATCAAATTCCAACGGATTCCTTTTGGAACTTATGTGGATCACCTCACACTTTTCGTTATTTAGCGTCAACTGCCACCTGCCACACTATACAGCAATCTTTTCTAAATCGCTTTTCAACTGATACTGGTCTTCGGATGACCTTACTAGACGGTAAATTACAGCATCATCTGCGAACAACCTAAGAGAACTGCTCAGATTGTCACCCAGGTAATTTATATAGATCAGGAACAGCAGAGGTCCCAGGACGCTTCCCTGGGGAATACCTGATAGACTCCTGGAAATTGAAATAAGAACACCGTGAATTCATTGTCCCAGGAAGGGAAAACTTTATTGACACATTCCTGGGGTCAGATACATCACATGATCACACTGACAGAACCACAGGCACATAGACACAGGCAACAGAGCATGCACAATGTCGGCACTAGTACAGTGTATATCCACCTTTCGCAGCAATGCAGGCTGCTATTCTCCCATGGAGACGATCGTAGAGATGGTGGATGTAGTCCTGTGGAACGGCTTGCCATGCCATTTCCACCTGGCGCCTCAGTTGGACCAGCGTTCGTGCTGGACGTGCAGACCGCGTGAGACGACGCTTCCTCCAGTCCCAAACATGCTCAATGGGGGACAGATCCGGAGATCTTGCTGGCCAGGGTAGTTGACTTACACCTTCTAGAGCACGTTGGGTGGCACGGGATACATGCGGACGTGCATTGTCCTGTTGGAACAGCAAGTTCCCTTGCCGGTCTAGGAATGGTAGAACGATGGGTTCGATGACGCTTTGGATGTACCGTGCACTATTCAGTGTCCCCTCGACGATCACCAGTGGTGTACGGCCAGTGTAGGAGATCGCTCCCCACACCATGATGCCGGGTGTTGGCCCTGTGTGCCTCGGTCGTATGCAGTCCTGATTGTGGCGCTCACCTGCACGGCGCCAAACACGCATACGACCATCATTGGCACCAAGGCAGAAGCGACTCTCATCGCTGAAGACGACACGTCTCCATTCGTCCCTCCATTCACGCCTATCGCGACACCTCTGGAGGCGGGCTGCACGATGTTGGGGCGTGAGCGGAAGACGGCCTAACGGTGTGCGGGACCGTAGCCCAGCTTCATGGAGACGGTTGCGAATGGTATGGTCCTCGCCGATACCCCAGAAGCAACAGTGTCCCTAATTTGCTGGGAAGTGGCGGTGCGGTCCCCTACGGCACTGCGTAGGATCCTACGGTCTTGGCGTGCATCCGTGCGTCGCTGCGGTCCGGTCCCAGGTCGACGGGCACGTGCACCTTCCGCCGACCACTGGCGACAACATCGATGTACTGAGGAGACCTCACGCCCTACGTGTTGAGCAATTCGGCGGTACGTCCACCCGGCCTCCCGCATGCCCACTATACGCCCTCGCTCAAAGTGCGTCAACTGCACATACGGTTCACGTCCACGCTGTCGCGGCATGCTACCAGTGTTAAAGACTGCGATGGAGCTCCGTATGCCACGGCAAACTGGCTGACACTGACGGCGGCGGTGCACAAATGCTGCGCAGCTAGCGCCATTCGACGGCCAACACCGCGGTTCCTGGTGTGTCCGCTGTGCCGTGCGTGTGATCATTGCTTGTACAGCCCTCTCGCAGTGTCCGGAGCAAGTATGGTGGGTCTGACACACCGGTGTCAATGTGTTCTTTTTTCCATTTCCAGGAGTGTATCACTTCAGTTTTACTCGATGATTTGCCGTCTATTACTGCGAACTGCGACCTTCCTGACAGGAAATCACGAATCCAGTCGCACAACTGAGACGATACCCCATAGGCCGGTAGCTTGATTAGTGAATGGTCCCCAGTGATTACACAGTGTTTTACAGATGGCCGTTTGGTCTGTCTATTCCTCTATTCGGACTTAGAAGCGTACGAAAACTGTCGCTGAACGGCTAACACAAGCCGTCGGTGTTCGTCGGTCAGGTCAGATCCAATTGGTATCTTGATAGTAGCTCCTACCACTGCATTGCCTATAATGGTAGCGGAGCACGATTCACCGAGATGTCCAAAAATCTCAGAGTCGTCACCACCGACGGCCTACTTGTCGGTCGGTAGTCGACTCAGGAGCTTCCTTTTCTGTAATATCGGGTGCTTATCGTCGCCAGCTGCAATTGACTATGTTTGGAAGTGAGCTGTCCATGCTGGATTTGTTCGACTGTTGCTAGGCACATAGTTTTAGAGATGATTTGCGGCTGCTCGTTGCAATTGATGATCCAGACCTCTACATAACCACCACAAATGCTTACAATTGTCACTGAGATGTATATTTCTCTTGTGAGCCTGAAAAACTTTTTCGACTCGACAGAAGTTTCACAGTTTAAATTAGCATCTCAAATGACAACTGAAATACATCCCGATGAAGACGGGATAACTATGTCCTCAACCTTCACTGCGAGTACATTATTTATTTATTCTTGTAATACATGTGTCTGTCGGCTGAATGTATTTCACATTTGCCACTTTCATCAAATTTTTTTTTGTTTGTTACCACCGAAAACACTAATTTCTAGCTGGCGACGATAGGCATCCGACATTAGAGAAAAGAGAGCCCCTGAGCTGACTAGCGCCTGGACAGGCTGACCGTCAGTTGTGACATCAATGAGATTTCACAATATTTTGGTGACTGCCATCCATAGAGCACTTGCATCTGTTGCTGTCTTCCTTCCTTAGATGGTCTCCTCACTTAGTTTCCTGAATTCGCCAGCTAGGGTAGCGGTTGGTACTTCTGTAAGGTGACAGGTAACGGCTAAGGTGCGTTGGTAAGCGGGGTTGTCGTTTCATGGCTGTGTTTTAAGTCTGAATTGACCGACTCCATTCTTTCTTGAGCGCTCGTCACATGACAGAGAGTGTCACTAAAGATTAATACGCCTCTCCTCCAACATTCTCTATTACCCCCTGACATATCTCGTAGACATTCATGGCTACTGTCTCTTGTGTACTCTGTCTGACATTTATAGCTGACATATACTGCTGTAACTCTTCTCTTACCAATGGCCCTTGGTTCAGCTCCTTGACACCCACGTTACTGGCTCAGATACGTGGACACCACGTTCGCTATATGGCCTCATTCTGAAACGGAGCTACACAAGTTTCACGAATATTTGAACAACATGCACGGGAAGATACAGTTCACGCTCGAAGTAGAGAAGAATAGTGTAATTCCATTTCTAGACGTCGAAGTAGACAGGACAACGGAGGGCACACTGGGGCACAGAGTATATCGCAAGCATACACATACAGACAGATATCTGCACTCCCAATCTTACCACCACCCAGTGCAGAAAAACTAGGTCATCCGTTCTTTGGTAAACCGTGCACAGTGCCTAAGTGATGCTCAAAACATAACACCTGAGCTTAAAAGGCTACGCACAACGTTTTTAGCCAGTGGCTACCGCCATAAGTCGATACACACAGCCTTTTCGACGAAACGGAGTAAGAAAGATAAGCAAGAAATAGGCAAGCTGCAGCCAACAGTGCGCTTACCTTATGTGAAAAATGTTACTGACCGAACAGGCCGGGTTGGGGTGCAGCCTGTCTTCTATAGTTGTCACAGGATCCAGAACGTGTTAGGCTCCACTAAGGACAAGGTGGACGCATTACACACTGCAGGCGCGAACAAGGTGGAATGCGAATGTGGAGAGACATACATCAGCGAGACTGGTAGGCCAATAGCAACGCGCATTCTGGAGCACAAGCGCTATATTCGTCTCGGGCACACAACAAATCTGCAGTGGTAGAACATCAGCAAGACTGTGGAAAAGAAATAATATTCAGCGAAGCCTATGTGTTGGCCAAGTAGGCGGTTAAGACGAAACGCATGAATAGAGAGAATGGACTCAGGCTTGCCCACGCGCGGTGTAGCCGCGCGGTCAGGGGCGCATTGTCACGGTCCGCGCGGCTCCCCCCGTCGGAGGTTCGAGTCCTCCCTCGGGCATGGGTGTGTGTTGTCCTTATCGTAAGTTAGTTTAAATTACATTAAGTAGTGTGCAAGCTTAGGGAGTGATGACCTGAGCTGTTTGGTCACATAAGATCTTACCACAGATTTCCAAAATTTTCAGGCTTGCCCCATCTTGGCTGCCAGCAATCAGAGCCCAACAGACCCCACTGTCAACACGAGGCACGAGCATTGCCGGCGAGTAACTGCCGCCGCGCGGCCGACGTTCAGCATTTGGTAAACAACAGTCAACTTCTCATTCGATGGTGACCACCAAACATGGCACAGAACACAAGAGCCAGTAGACAACAGAGGGTATGTTCCCCCTCCCCCCCCCCCCCCTTCCGCAATAACCTATTAAAATAAAGTTTCCTCTCCTTGTTCCTTAAGTGACCAATGAAACGAACAATCTTTTAAAATTATGACGTAATGGCATGTGGAGTGAACAGTAAAGACAAAATATAAGGGACAGTGCATAGCTAGAACGCACCAGTACACCTAGAACAAGGCCGCTGCAACCGTGGCCGAAACGTTGGCTTTTCCCCAGCAGCAGTAGTTTTATACATTATGACGCGGTGCCATATCCAGAAAACATTTTTGTCGACTGACTCTGGCCGCGGAAGCCTACGCAGTTATAAATATCACGTCTAAACCAACATCAAGACCAAATCCGACGACAGGTAGTCATTGAAGTTGTTGATTGATTCACTATACCACCGTTCCTATTTTCAGTGAATTACAAACTTCCGAAAAGCAGTAAAAATAACATTGTGCATGCAGGGTGGTCAAAAACAGCCTGAAAAGCTTGTAAGGGTGCTGCAGGGTGAGTTGTGCTGAGAAACAGTCGTTAAGGAAAAAAAATCTTTCGTTGCGCCGTTTCGTATTAGTTAGCACTGAAGGTAGCCAATCGGATCCCAACACATGAAAAATCAAGACGGTGTCGCCAAATGTGTCCTTCGTTTGATTTTCTAAAACCGAACAACAGAGCGACAGAAAAATTGGATATGGGATCGAAACCGATCCAACAACTGAGCAGTCTCGTATGCCATTATCTACGCTATGAGAACAACTGACACTAATTGTATCTGGTGAGCCGCTTGAATCTGCTCGCACGACGACCTGACTGGGTAAATTCAAGGCCAGTTAACTTAGGAACGGTCACTGTATGGAACTTATTTCTTAACAACTACTTCTATGCACAGTATACCCTGCAACACCGTTACAAGCTTTGCAGTTGGTGTTTTGATCATCCTATTTAATGAATGGAGGAACAATCAGAGTTACTTATTTCAGCAAACCGAGCGAGGTGGCGCAATGGACAGCACACTGGACTCGCATTCGGGAGGACGACGGTTCCATCCCGCGTGCGGCCATCCTGATTTAGGTTTTCCGTGATTTCCCTACATCGCTCCATTCTAATGCCGGGATGGTTCCTCTGAAAGGGCACGGCCGATTTCCTTCCCCGTCCTTCCCTAATCCTATGAGACCGATAACATCGCTGTCTTGTCTCCTGCCCCAAACAACCCAACCCAACTTATTTCAATCAACAATAATGTTCGATATAGATTTAGTGTTCGTTTACAGGCTTAGCAAAAGTTGTAGTTCCACACTTCAAAAGTTATGTGGCACAGATTCAGGTAAGCTACATTTCGTCATAAAATTGTGATTGCCAGAGCGGTTACAGTTCCAAAGAAACATTTACACTACGGGCCATTAAAATTGCTACACCAAGACGATGACATGCTACAGACGCGAAATTTAACCGACAGGAAGAAGATGCTGTGATATGCAAATGATTAGCTTTTCAGAGCATTCACACAAGGCTGGCGTCGGTGGTGACACCTACAACGTGCTGACATGAGGAAAGTTTCCAACCGATTTCTCATACACAAACAGCAGTTGACCAGCGTAGCCTGGTGAAACGTTATTGTGATGCCTCGTGTAAGGAGGAGAAATGCGCACCATCACGTTTCCGACTTCGATAAAGGTCCGATTGTAGCCTTTCGCAATTGCGGTTTATCGTATCGTGACATTGCTGCTCGCGTTGGTCGAGATCCAATGACTGTTAGCAGAATATGGAATCAGTGGGTTCAGGAGGGTAATACGGAATGCCGTGCTGGATCCCAAAGGCCTCGTATCACTCGCATTCAAAATGACAGGCATCTGATCCGCATGTCCGCAGCTCGTGGTCGTGCTTTAGCGTTCTCGCTTCCCACGCCCGGTTCCCGGGTTTGATTCCCGGCGGGGTCAGGGATTTTCTCTGCCTCGTGATGACTGGGTGTTGTGTGCTGTCCTTAGGTTATTTAGGTTTAAGTAGTTCTAAGTTCTAGGGGACTGATGACCATAGATGTTAAGTCCCATAGTGCTCAGAGCCATTTGAACCATTTGATCCGCTTGGCTGTAACGGATCGTGCAGCCACGTTTCGATCCCTGAGTCAGCAGATGGGGACGTTTGCAAGACAACAACTATCTGCACGAACAGTTGGACGACGTTTGCAGCAGCATGGACTATCAGCTCGGAGACCGTGGCTGCGGTTACTCTTGACGCTGCATCACAGACAGGAGCGCCTGCGATGGTCTACTCAACGACGAACCTGGGTGCCCGATTGGCAAAACGTCATTTTTTCGGATTAATCCAGGTTCTGCTTACAGCATCATGATGGTCGCATCCGTGTTTGGCGACATCGCGGTGAACGCATATTGGAAGCGTGTATTCGTCATCGCCATACTGGTGTATCGCCCGGCGTGATGGTATGGGGCGCCATTGGTTACACGTCTCGGTCACCACTTGTTCACATTGACGGCACTTTGAACAGTGGACGTTACAGTTCAGATGTGTTACGAACCGTCGCTCTACCCTTCATTCGAACCCTACATTTCAGCAGGATAATGCACGACCGCACGTTGCAGGTCCTGTACAGGCATTTCTGGATACAGAAAATGTTCGACTGCTGCCCTAGCCAGCACATTCTCCGGATCTCGCACCAATTGAAAACGTCAGGTAGATGGTTGCCGAGCAACTGGCTCGTCACAATACGCCAGTCACTGCTGTCGATGAACTGTGGTATCTTGTTGAAACTGCATGGGCAGCTGTACCTGCACACGACATCCTAGCTCTTTTTGACCCAATGCCCAGGCGTATCAAGACCGTTATTACGGCCAGAGGTGGTTGTTCTGGGTACTGATTTCTCAGGATCTATGCACCCAAATTGCGTGAAAATGTAATCACATGTCAGTTCTAGCATAATATATTTGTCCAATGAATACCCGTTTATCATCTGCATTTCTTCTTGGTGTAGCAAGGTACGTATAAATCTGCAGTTGCCTGCTGCACATCCTCGTCCAGCAGGTATCGTCGACCCTTCAGAACATTTCTTTAGGGACCGCAGGGGGAGAGGTCGGGAAAATATGGCAGGTGCTCGAGTGTCTCCCACGTGAGTTGGCGTAACTTCTGCGTTACGACATTTGCCATGTGGGAACGTGCGTCATCATTAAGCAGCAGCACCACCCACAACGGTGGTTTTCGACAGGCATGCTGCCACATGCACTTTCTACCTTAATCGATGGCGATGGGTATCTACCGCTCTCTGTCCTTCAGCAGCCTAGAAATGAATAAGAGCGCGATGGTCCTGTTTGTACGCATTTGGTAATAACATCGCCATAGTCCACGTATCCGCATTTACCGCACTCACGTCGGAAGAAACGACTGCTACATTAATCCCTTGCCAATATCTCGTTGCTTAGAAAATCGGTGTCGTGTCAGATAGCATATAAACTCTGGCATAAAACTCTAAGACAAAAAAAGACCCAGGGCGAAGGTATTGGTCGGTCTGATGTGAAAGTAAAGACAAATAAATGATTACAATTTCAGAGAAATTGGTTGATTTATTCATGAGGAAGAGTTTCACAAATTGAGCAAATCGATAACGCTTTGGTCCGTATCTGGCCCTTATGCTTGGCATCGACTGATAGATTTATTGGATGTCTTCCTGAGGGGTACCATGCAACTGGGAGGGGGGGGGGGCAGATTGACAAAATTCAGAGCTAGTTAGAGATCCCTGCCAATAATGCTCCAGATCTTCACAACTGTGGAGAGATCCGGCGACCTTGCTGGCAAAGGAAGGGTTTTGCAAGCAAGAAGGCGAGCAGCAGAATGTTTTGCCATGTGCAGGGGGACATGGCTTCCCACGAATCGCAAGAAAACGGGGTGTCGTCGACGTGCTGCTGTGCTGTAAGGGTGCCGCAGATGATAAGCAAAGGGTCCTGCTGTGAAATCGAGTGGCACCCCAGACGACTGCTCCTGATTGTCGGGCCGCATGACGGACCACAACAGGTTGGCGGCTTCTCCAGACACCTCTTCGCTGCTCATCAGGGCTCAGCTTGAAGCGGCACTCACCACTGAAGACAATTCTACTTCAGTTACTGAGATTACAGGCCGAATGTGCCCGACAGCATTGCATGCAGGCTTGTTGGTGAACTAGGTCAACGGTAGTCGGCGCCAGGGACACCGTGAGCTCCGTCCATTTGTGTGAGCCGCCTATTAATGGTCCTTGATGACACTGAATCATCAGTTGCACGTCGGATCGATGATAGTGATTAATCCGGGCACTGAGTGCCTCTCTGACGATTGCTCTGTTCTCACGTTCTACTGTCGTCCAAGGTCGTCCGTCTCCTTCTTGACGCTGTGTTCGGCAGTGGTTCACCCGTTCCTGCCAACATCGTCGAATAATAACATCGCTGCTATTCACATGTCGAACCATTTGCTGACTAGTCATAGTCAAACCAATTTCTTTGAGACCAATTTTGTACCCTGGTATCGATATGTCCCCTGTTTACTATTTTTGCCAACGGCACGGTGAAATTTCTGTGCTGCATCTCACATTCATCCGTCACCCGGAATGACGTAGATTGCAGTAGTTACACGGAGATGAAGAGGCGTGCGCAGGGTAAAGTAGAATCGAGAGCTGCAGCAAACGAGTCTTTGTACTAAAGACCACAACTACAACAACCTACATGCATATCAGCTTGTGACCAATTTGCATAGCTCCTTCATGATACGTCGTTCCTTTTTTCTTGGAGTGTACAATAAAAGTTACTGCGGCTTAAAATCTAAGTAAACCTGTAAAAAAAAATGCTGGAACGTAATAAGTACTGCAGCATAGCTGTCAGCAAAATTTGGTAAGTACAGTACGACTTGTGAGACAACATTAGTGTCACTATAGCGTAAATCTGTTACTCGGCAAAACTATAGCACAGTATTCAAACTACATGTGTAATATTTCAGTGTATCGGTTCGTAACACTTATGAGGTATTTTCAAATTGTTTGATATTGAACACAAGACGTAATGGCACGTCAAACTGAGGTCTTTGTGGAGAGTTGAATAAGCTCAGTATTTTGTCATGACAGCTCTAAGTCGCGTTGTTATTATATTTTCACTGTAATTGTTTCAGTTTAATAAAATAAATTTTTATTTACTTATCCCGATGTACGTTGATTTACTATTAATTCAAGGTTAATGTATCATAATTATGACAGACCATATTTCAGCTAATAATTTGGTTCCTGTTTTATTATTTAGATAACTGTAATATGGAATGCAGTGCGTTATGTTTTGATCTATTCGAGAAAAGAATGTGATAAAATCTGCAACTTGTAGGGATCATTGCTGTGACCATGACGTCCTGCGGCTCGTCATTGGAAAGCACTGACTGCCTGCCACACATACGTGCTCATCACACAAACGATATCTATACTGTTGTTAAGCCTCAGACTGTCTTAAACCAGCAAATAACTAAGCACAGTAATTGAAAAAGTACTGAGATATCAAGTCTGTACTGACTGCAAATCAGAGCGGCTCTCATCAGTCATTTATTTCATTCTCAGACAAGAGACAAATTTCCTCTGCAAAATGCAAGAAATCAAATTCCGCAATGGAAAGCACATTGATGTGCCCGAAAGTGCAATAAAAGATTGACTGAGAGAAGTTCACTTGGGACCCAGTGTTCTGCTAACAAGTGTTGGATACCCCAAACTGAGTAGCAGATTGCCATGAAAAATCGACAGGCTTTCCAAAATCTGTACAGTTCGCCAATGCATGTTAAAACTAGACCCAAGATCCAAATAATTGAAAACACTGAAAAAGTAGCACAAGTTGTGGAATTTACCTCACACATTGTGAGCTGCACAGAACAAAAGCAGCGCTAGCCAGTCGATCGATTCAGTGAAAACTGCGCCAGGCTGCGACCAGGTGAACGTCTCCGTCAATGTGACATCTCGCCCATCATCACCCCACTGACTCTCGACCCCATTTCATTCCTCACCACTCCAAGAACAGCATCGCTTGCAATAGAGTTTTCATAATGTTTGATACAGTGACGACGATGAAGTTCTCTTATCACACGGAAATCACGCCAAAACGTCTCCTCTATCGCTTACACTATGGCCATTACCTGCCCAGAAGCTGGTACACTATATATGCTGTTTCGTCATTCATTGGTTCAGACATTTACGCTAGAGCTTCTATACCAAAGACTCTTCTGATTGGCTGACATCATCCAGACTATTAGATTCTAGAATTTTGCTACACTGAACTCGGCACATTGTGAGCGACATGTATTTTGTACGCCCTCAGGAAATGCAGTTTTGTGACACCGGAAATGATCAGGGCACCTGTGGTCGCCCTGTTGTATCTATCAAGACAGTGCAGCATCGTGGACAGTAAAACATGCTAGTGTGTGTCCACAATATTTCTGTGAACCAGTAGCCCAGTAGGTGAGGGCTTGAGTCGTCCCGTATTCATAGTGCTGCGACCACCCGGGTCTGTCACACCACTGTGGCAGTCCTGCCTGTGTGAAGGAAAATTCACAACTGGTAGACAAGAAGCCACTAACGATGTATTTCACTCTGCTGCAGTGGAGAAAATTAAGCTTTTAGTTTTACTTACTATTGCAAAGCGAAGTGATATATGTGATTGTACTGTGACATCACCCCCTTACTTCCTGTTTCTGAAAGGGTAAAACTCCTTTGATGGCGATCCTCGATTATCACTGATTAATGGGTCTTCAAGAGAAAAGAGTTCTGTTCCAAATTGATCACCAGAAATCAAAAGCTCAAGGAACTCCCAAGTAGTCTTCATTCCAATGATAATAGAAGTATGTAAAAATATAAACTACGGGAAACTTTATTCCTGAATCAATGAAAAGTTAATATAATTGCATTTTTAGCTTGGAATTCGCATGGCATGGTTGTAATGACATCTAAGAACAGTTAATAACATTATATAATTATGTGCTGAGCGTTTCAAATTATTTGAACATCTAGACATTTATAAAAAAATTAAGTAATATTTGTCCCATTAACCAGCAGTAAGTTTGTATAGGCTTTCACATTCAGCCTGACATATGCATGAAGTAGAAATAAATTAATAAATAAAATAAAATTTAACTGTTAAATTACTTGAGTGTGATAAGCTCTGACAAATGTAGGCTTGTACCTTTCTTATTAGTCATTTGTCTGAGTGTGTAGTCCAGTGGTTGATAATAAAACCATCTATTTATGCGAAAGTGTTTGTGTGGCCCAATTCTATACAAACTAGTAGCTCAGTTTGGCTACATAATTCGCTCAAGGTAAGAATGACGGAGGGATTTGGCTACATCATTCACCCAAGGTAAAAGTAACGCAGGGACAACCCAGACGGTGAGAAGCCCGTGTTCGCAAAGTGTTTTCGGCTGGCAGAGACGTGCCGAGACAACAGGCCAACGACATGCCGCCTTTCGATGGATTAGTGTCAGGTAAACGGTTCACTCGTCCCACCTTTCTTTTCTCCTCAACGCTACCGTCTTGGGTCGGCTCTTGTCTTCAGAATCGGCAGTACCACCGCTCCTGAATTATTCGGAGACTCTTGTGAGCCTAACAAGTTTTGTTTATCTTTTCCTTTATAACCCTGTCAGTCGCTCCTAAAATTTGATCTTAAGTGCTAGCGTAGTCGTGGTATTACATGTTGTTTGAAATAATCTTTATTCAAACAAAACGACAATGATGGATTCCACGATTGAAAACAAAGTTCGAGAAGAGGATGTCGAACCACTCTCTGTAATGAAAGCAAGAAGAGTAACTGATTGTCACCCTACGGAAAAAAATTTTCATGAAAAGATACGATTGGTATCCTCACTCCAAAGTTGTCTTGGTAATAGATAATTATGAGCTGGAATTTTAATGTGGTTGATTCGGCAAGGGTGACTACATCTATTCGCTGCATTTACGAAGCAATTCGTTATGGTGGCGCCGAGAGGCTACACATACTCATCTTAACATAAACATCTCGTCTAGCTCGTGCAGCTCTTTCATGGCTTGCTAGCGGCTGACGAGAAGCATCATTTAGAAACACAGATAGCTGTTTCCCCGGATTGTGCACTCGCAGCTGATGGAAAGACCAGGAATACTTTCACAGTATCACAGGAAAGAGCCCTCTCTGGCACTGTACAAGGTTATATAGAAAAGGTAAGGAAGTGAGGGCACGACACACATTATTTTAGTACCTCTCGATGTTAAAGCTTCTGATACGAAGAGTATGTGACATCTCTCACTAAAGACTGGATCGGTTCACCACGGTTACACGGATGCTTCAGAATTTTTGAAACAATGTTGTCGAAATACGTGTAACACGAGCGGAAACGCTTCGCTAAAATGGTCGTCCCATACGACTTCATTGTTTCTGGCACAAAACCCACGCTCATTGCGCAGTTTTGTATAACTGTCAAAACTCCAGCAATAAGCTCGCCACTGAAATGGCTATTAATAAATTTTAGTTGTACTCCGATAGGCCAGAAGCTAGTTAGGTTATTTTTAAATTGCGCCATCCTAGTTTCGAAACGTAGACCCCCAACTGCAGTGTACATTAAAATAATTATCCATAACAACTCTTTTATCACACGATCTCTAGTATCTAGACTGATACCCCGGCGCAGCACTTGCTTTTCTAATAGAGCTTTTCTCCATACCGGATAGTGCAGTACTATTAGACTTAATTCTCACACACACTAAAATTCTCTCGAACAGCACTTGGCAATATCCAAGGAGTACTCAGCCGAAAGCTAGTTTATCTCAAATCACTTGACACCTTAAGAAGCTCGAGAGAATTTTAGCAGCACATATCGCCACGAAACCATGCATTCCTGTGTCACACACAATTTTCACTCTCTCGGATACTTTAAAAAGCAGCTGCGCCACTTGCAGTCGCTCAACTCCTCTCTTCAAATTATCAAAATAGCGTTTCATTGAAACTTCTCCCTTCTTTTGAAGTAACTACACTGGTCCTTTCGCTTCCGAAGCTGCCCATTCTTCCAGATTTTGCACTTCCTGTACGAGATCTTGATTTGTACCAGATAGTGCCGTACTATTAGTCAGTGAATCCTCACGTACAATATTGCTACTGTCCGATGCTTTTCAAAGCGGCTCCTCTACGTGCAGTCGCTTAGTTTCTCTTTTCAAACTTTCTGTATCGAGTTTCATCGGAACAAACTCTCAAATTTCAACGAATTGCTTTGGCTCGGTCGCTTTCGAAACCTTCTGTTCCTCAGTGTTTTTCACTCCTTCTGCAAGTTTACCATTAGTGCGTCTTTCGTTTACATCTCTTTTTATTCGGCCCGGAGTAGCCTACCTATTGTATTGTATTGTATGTTAACCGGGGACCTAGAAACGACGGAGAGGCTCCGTCCCCGCCGCAGCCGCAGTGGTCCACAACCCCACGACGACAACCGCAGTCCACTTCATGCCTCCACCGCCCCACACCGAACCCAGGGTTATTGGGCGGTTCGGCCCCGGTGGACCCCCTGGACCCCCCAGGGAACGTCTCACACCAGACGACTGTAACCACTATGTTTGCGTGGTAGAGTAATGGTGGTGTACGCGTACGTGGAGAAGTTGCTTGCGCAGCAATCGCCGACAGAGTGTAACTGTGGCGGAATAAGGGGAACCAGCCCGCATTCGCCGAGGCAGATGGAAAACTGCCTAAAAACCATCCACAGACTGGCCGGTTCACCGGACCTCGACACAAATCAGCCGGGCGGAATCGTGCCGGGGACCAGGTGCTCCTTCCCGCCGGAAAGCCTACCTATTGTGCTTTTTATTCTTAGCGAGCGTTTCCGAGTATTTCTCATTTGGCACTTTGGCAATCTTGAGACGAGATTCTCCCATAACTGCTTTCTTTCTTTCTTTACTTATTCCCAATCTGCATCAGCTCTATATCTATCTCAGTCAGCCTTACGACTATTTGCTTAAGCTTTGGCCGTATATGCCTTTGATCTTGCGTCACTTACCGCCATTCAAGCTCCATACGCTTCTTCTCTTGCTCTATATGCTTCAGCTTCTTTATCACTTCCGTCCAGCCTCTGTACCCATTGTTTAACTCATAGTGGCCGCCGGCCGGTGTGGCCGTGCGGTTCTAAGCGCTTCAGTTTGGAACCGCGTGTCCGCTACGGTCGCAGGTTCGAATCCTGCCTCGGGCATGGATGTGTGTGATGTCCTTAGGTTAGTTAGGTTTAAGTACTTCTAAGTTCTAGGGGACTGATGACCTCAGTAGTTAAGACCCATAGTGCTCAGAGCCATTTCATAGTGGCATTTCGCCCATAGCTCCGGAAACCAAACTGCTTGGGGCAAAGTTCGTTTCACTTTCGCCCACCTGATCACTTCCACTCTTCTCATAAACCTGTTCTCTTCTCTCTAGCAAGGCTGCCGCTGCTAAAAAAGAATGAAAGCGATCGATTGGTGATCGCAAAATGGGTACTACAAGACTATTCTGCACAGCAAATTGCGACTCACCGTACCGTTCCTAACTGCAATTATCAAACAATTCCAGAGATAAGAGTCCTGAATCAGGGTCGACGAGAAATGTGCAGCTTACAGAGTGTGGTCACAACATTGCTGTGAACTAGCAACCCAGTAGAGGAGGGCTTAAGCCATTTCGTATTCATAGCTTTGCGACCATCCAAGGCTGTCACTGCACCCTCTCAGACCAGCCTCGGCGAAGGGAAACTCACGGATATTACACAAGAAGCTGCTAACGATGTTTTTCCCTCCAGTACAGTTAAGAACATTAAGATTCCAATTTTAGTAGTTATTTTACTTACAATCAGAAAGCGATATATGTGATGGTACTGTCACATCGTCCACAGAATTACAAACATGTTGTATTTTAGTAAAGAGGGGTCTCAAAACTTAATAGCATATCTTGCTATGTGTGGTTCTTTCTACAGCGGAAATAAGATTCGAACTGTTGATATGAATATCTTTTGTTATTAACGTACATCGTAGCGCTAATTTGTAAGAAAAGGAAAACGGTGTGAGTTTAACCTACCGTTGTAGACGACGTCATTAAAGATGGAGCATAAACTCAGAATGGTGGAGAAAATCGTTGTGATCAGTCCAAGGTAATCATCCCTGGGTTCGCCTTAGGTTAATTAAGGAAACACTGGTAAACCATAATATAAAAGCGAGTCCAGTGTCGTATCCAGTGAGCCATGCTGCACAGTGCTATCCTGACTCAGACGTAAATGCCACACGGAAGCGTGTCACGTACACCTACAGCTGACCTAATTCTGTCTCGTAAATAATTACAACGACCAGTGAAGGCGATGGTGAATATGCACTGAGCGGAGCAGTTCACATCCAAAAGTGACTGACAGCAGCATGAATTGGTGATAGACTGGTGGCACAGGAAAGGGCTTAGCGGGGGCTATCTGCACAAAAGCGTTATGTATAGCGACTCCTGCATTGATTTCTAGGTGGAAATCTATTCCTAATGGTCTGGAGGTGTGTGTTTTTCTGCGTACTAGTTAATGTGCACCACAGGCTACGCTGCCGTTTGTAAAGTCACGCATTATTCGGCGACAGCTGATTGAAATTGCGATTGTGGGCTCATGTTCATCATACTAGGATTGTATCAGTAAACAAAGCACTGTGCATACATTATTTCCAGTGTTGGAGTACGAGATGACTCACGTATTAAGTATGAGTTGCGTTAACAAATATTTAAAGACGAGGGGGAAATTAATTACGGAACTGATTTATTTTGTAAACAATACTTAGATACCTGAGGTAGTTGGAGAGGGAAGGATGGGGAAAAATATAGATCGTCTCCTTTCATTGGAAGTATCCAATCATTAGGTTCGAGTGATTCAGGGAAATCACTAGGTCTGTAATATAACAAACTATTACGTCTCATATTCCATAAACACCCATATCGTTGTACCTCATGAACCTTCTAGATAGCAAATATTTCTTAGTGTTCGTGGTATTGTTGACGAACAGGTGTTGAGTTCGGACAATGGTGGCCATCTGACTCAAATAAGACCTGATAACATTAGCTATTCTCTCAATTACATTGTTGCCGTAGAACAACGTGGAAGGAGAAAATTTGTAGAATGAATGTAGCTCGAATGAGACACTGGTTCAAATTTCATCCCGAATGGACGTTGGAGAATATACTCTCGTTTTAGTATAATGTATACTAGCATCAGGTCGATCTTCTAATCTCTTCGAGCAGGATAACAACAGCGTCCGTACATCGAAAACAACCAAAAATTCTTTAAACGGGCGTCTGTGTGTATCTGAGCTGGAATGGCTGCAGACTTAAATACAGTCGAGCATATTTGGACGTTGCTGGTTCGAGAGCGGGATCTGCGTCGAGAACGCACTAAATAATTTCTTCGGAATCCCGTTTTTCTCCCATGTGGAGAGCGTTAGGCAACGAAAGCATATTTCGCTCCTAAATCTCTCGAAGACTCAACGAAATGATAAAAAGGGTGGCGATGGTGAACTCTGTGATAAGACCATTATCGAAGCTCTTTTGTTAAATTTAATCATTTATGATTATTTCTAATGTTTTGCTTGCAAAACAATGGAGTGATTACTAAACATCTTTAGCCATAAAATTTATGAACAATGTCAATTCGTGTTACTTACGTAGAATTCATGTTACTTACGTGTACAGGGCGAAGTACCTAAAACGCGCACCGCATATACACTCCTGGAAATTGAAATAAGAACACCGTGAATTCATTGTCCCAGGAAGTGGAAACTTTATTGACACATTCCTGGGGTCAGATACATCACATGATCACACTGACAGAACCACAGGCACATAGACACAGGCAACAGAGCATGCACAATGTCGGCACTAGTACAGTGTATATCCACCTTTCGCAGCAATGCAGGCTGCTATTCTCCCATGGAGACGATCGTAGAGATGCTGGATGTAGTCCTGTGGAACGGCTTGCCATGCCATTTCCACCTGGCGCCTCAGTTGGACCAGCGTTCGTGCTGGACGTGCAGACCGCGTGAGACGACGCTTCATCCAGTCCCAAACATGCTCAATGGGGGACAGATCCGGAGATCTTGCTGGCCAGGGTAGTTGACTTACACCTTCTAGAGCACGTTGGGTGGCACGGGATACATGCGGACATGCATTGTCCTGTTGGAACAGCAAGTTCCCTTGCCGGTGTAGGAATGGTAGAACGATGGGTTCGATGACGGTTTGGATGTACCGTGCACTATTCAGTGTCCCCTCGACGATCACCAGTGGTGTACGGCCAGTGTAGGAGATCGCTCCCCACACCATGATGCCGGGTGTTGGCCCTGTGTGCCTCGGTCGTATGCTGTCCTGATTGTGGCGCTCACCTGCACGGCGCCAAACACGCATACGACCATCATTGGCACCAAGGCAGAAGCGACTCTAATCGCTGAAGACGACACGTCTCCATTCGTCCCTCCATTCACGCCTGTCGCCACACCGCTGGAGGCGGGCTGCACTATGTTGGGGCGTGAGCGGAAGACGGCCTAACGGTGTGCGGGACCGTAGCCCAGCTTCATGGAGACGGTTGCGAATGGTCTTCGCCGATACCCCAGGAGCAACAGTGTCCCTAATTTGCTGGGAAGTGGCGATGCGGTCCCCTACGGCACTGCGTAGGATCCTACGGTCTTGGCGTGCATCCGTGCGTCGCTGCGGTCCGGTCCCAGGTCGACGGCCACGTGCACATTCCGCCGACCACTGGCGACAACATCGATGTACTGTGGAGACCTCACGCCCCACGTGTTGAGCAATTCGGCGGTACGTCCACCCGGCCTCCCGCATGCCCACTATACGCCCTCGCTCAAAGTCCGTCAACTGCACATACGGTTCACGTCCACGCTGTCGCGGCATGCTACCTGTGTTAAAGACTGCGATGGAGCTCCGTATGCCACGGCAAACTGGCTGACACTGACGGCGGCGGTGCACAAATGCTGCGCAGCTAGCGCCATTCGACGGCCAACACCGCGGTTCCTGGTGTGTCCGCTGTGCCGTGCGTGTGATCATTGCTTGTACAGCCCTCTCGCAGTGTCCGGAGCAAGTATGGTGGGTCTGACACACCGGTGTCAATGTGTTCTTTTTTCCATTTCCTGGAGTGTATTTTTGATTAGTGATTTTCACAGAATGGGTTGGTAGTCAGTGGCTCGTATTCGTAGCCAATTAACAGATCGTAATAATACTTAGAGAGTGTACTTTTGTGCCAACATACACTTTTTAAATGGAAAAATGCCTATTGACATTTAAGAAGTAAAAGCAGGGTAAAACGGAAAGTCTGTGGTATTTATTATTGCAGGATCGTAGTGCGGGTCGCTTACGAGAAATAGTGTTTTGAAAAGTTTCCTTACCGACACTTGTTTGTGCCATTCAACCTGAGTACTGGCTAGGTACGATGTTGTTACGATTGCATAAAATTGAAATGGCTCTGAGCACTATGAGACTTAACTTCTAAGGCCATCAGTCGCCTAGAACTTAGAACTACCTAAACCTAACTAACCTAAGGACATCACACACATCCATGGCCGAGGCAGTATGTAGCGCCTAGAACCGCTTGGCAACCAAATCCGGCTACGTTTGCATACAGTGTGCTTGTGTGTTCGTTGAGTGCACTGCTACTTGATAGCCGCTTAGTGTGTGACAATCCAAGCAGTAGGTCGAGAGTGGATGATGGGATTTATCAGTGTACAAAAGGCCGACATGCTATTGGTGAATGAAAATTGTAGGAAGAATGTAGTTCCTTCTTATACGGTGTATACGACAAGATATCCCAATGGATGTCAACCATCTCGGCAGTTATATATCAGCCTCTTCAACGAGTTACGTCAAAGTGATAGTGTATCACTTGGACAACGTGACAGAAGTAAACAAGTAACGACACGAGAGAGGAAAATGAATGTTCTTTCTGCTGTTGCTTTTGAGCCGCACGTCAGCTCCCGTGCAATCGCACGAGGAAGTGCCATGAGCCAGGCAACTGTCCTACGCATTCTGGATCGACATAGGTTTCATCCCTATCTCATCTCTCTCTATCAAGAGCTGCATGGAAGCGATTATGAGTATCGTGTTAACTTCTGTATGTGGGCATTAGAAGAGTATATTAAAGATATATCATGTATCTTGTTTAGCGATTAAGTCACATATACCAATCATGCCCAGATGAACTGCCGAGGAAAGCAGTACTGGTCTCTTGACAGTCCCCGGTGGCTTCGTCAGGCGGAACGTCAGCGAGCCTGGTGTGTAAATGTGTGGTGCAGGATTGTGAACCATCAGCTCATAAGGCCGAGTTTCGTAGACGGAACACTGAACGCACGCAAGTATCACAGCCTGCTAACAGACCACCTTCCTCAGATGCCAGAAGACATTCCTGTGCAGACCCGGAGGAATTTGTCGTAGCAACTTAATGGCTGCCCAGCCCATATTGTTCGAAATACGACAGCACATCTTCACGAATTATTTCGAAATCGTTGAATTGGACGGAATGGACCTGTACCTTGTCCGGCCCGTTCCCCCATTTGACGCCTGTAGACTTTGTTGCGTGGAGAAGGCTGAAAGACGTTGACTACAAGGACATAGAAACTACACCCGATGATATGCAACGATGTATTACTGAAGCATGCTTGGGCATCTCCGCTGAAATGCTAGCACGTGTGCAGCAATCGTTCCATACCAGACTGGAAGTGCGAACTGGCGCTGCCGGTGATCATTCTGAACACAACCTATGATGGTCATTTGTGTCATTACTTGTCAGAATCCACATAGCTAGTGTATGTACTTGTGTTGTTCTTAAGTGTGTGTTACCACAGCTGTTGTACAATTGTCGGTGTGGGAACTTATCAAAATACGGTATCTCGTAATCGACGCGCACTGGAGTCCTGCAACAGACACCACTGACATTCAGATTTATCCTAATTTTACTCTGTTAATTTCAACACACATTGTTCACTTAAAAAACATATATTTGCACAAAAATACACCTCTAAATATTATTACAATCTTTTTAATTGCTAACAATACGAGCCTGTGACTACCAATCCATTGTATGGATACCGTACATCAGTAGCACTTTCTATTTCCGCAGTATATACTGTGCAAATTTTAGGTAATTTACCCTGTATACGAAGAGCGGATGTAACTTGTAATAAATTTCTCGTTTATTAATTCCTTTATTTTACTTTCATAATGAGTTGTCACTAAATTTCGTCGCTGAAGACGGTGATACATCGTATCTTTCCACATCAACGGAAATGTTGCTCAGTTTTAACTTTGTAATTGCACATTTCATTTCTGCAGCCACGGGAACAACCACAACTTTCCCATATACAACCCAAGCGTGTCAAACCTGTATAATTGGTATTTCATTTATGTAACGATCACCAGCAACCAGTAAGTAATAATTATGTGTAGTACACAAATTATCAGTTTTGTGGGTTCATCGGAATACATTCCAGCTAGCTGTAGATGACAGTAAATTTGAAAATTTGTTATTAAGTAACCAATATGTTCTTTCTCATCAGAAACGTGTTATCAAGTACTTATCTGAACTGTTTCGACATAAACATTGGAATTTGGAACGACAGTAGGCTAAACTGGTTTAATGTAGTTGACTGTATCATCTTTACATGCAAAGGCAATTTGGTAAACCAAAACTTCTGAGATTTATTTATTAATGTTCCTCTGCCCTGTAAAAGCAGTTTCATCTAGTGGTATTTAATTTTATTTTTTATTCTTTGCAGTAACAGCGTGGTATCTGAGAAGCTAAAGTAGGCAATAAAATTCAAAATTTTGTAAATAATAATAAATTTGAATATCAGTTATTTATTCCTGGTAATTTCTAAAAACACTAAAACAACAGATATACCAATACTACAACTATGGTCTATCATTATAAAACTATAATAAAACGCTTTAACCAATTGCCCAACTTCTAATACTACTGTTAGTACCGCAGATTCTCTTCTGTTTGTGTTTAACAGTTGTTGTATTGGATCCGTCCTCTTATAAGCCCGGTAAACATCCATTTCCTGCTGAATTCCTTGCGCATAAAGCACGTTAGCAGCTTTTCTACTGTAACAAGCGATTTCACGATTCACTATAACGTATTGGAGTCCTCAATTTCTTGAACACTTGACTCAACGCAATAAAAACTCCAGTTTGCTTTTGTTCTACGATATTACTTTTATTGCTATCCGGTTTTCGGCTAGCAATAAAAGTAATATTGTAGAACAAAAGCAAACTGGTGCTTTTCATTTATTATTATAATGTTGTTCTACCAAGAACCGACGCAAGATTCTGTTAATATGCAATAAAAACTATTGAAATACAATTCCATTCAGTGGTCTCCGACGTCTGTTGTCTTCCCTCAATGCGTTATCCAGCCAGGACAGCCGTCGTGTGGTTGAATGCCTTCTGAAGTCTTCCTTGACCTCCCTGGATAGTGTGACTGTCATATTTTCAAAGCTGCGCCATGTTGCTTCATTCTTTAGTGCTGCTCTGGGAACCATCATCTTTAAAGCTTGACAACCATTACCGGCTGTGGTTTCGTAGAGCATACGGTTCTACAAGGTGTGCTCTGGAACGCCCACACTGCCACAGGTACAGCTATCACTGACTGCCTTATTCGTCTTCGGGTGCTGATAGTGAAAACTAAGTAGTAAGTGTGGGTATCTTACTAATGAACTGCCTTCCGCGTTCTGCCAGAGGCGCACTGGGAAACTTCTGTGCCACACACACACACACACACACAGCTTTTTTTCCTCTTACAAACAGCTACGAATATGAGTTGATTAGTACTTGACCATTTGTCAAACGCAGGAATTCATTGAAATCAGAGCAAATAACGAAACAATCAAAATCGCTAATCAGTTAACTGTTACGATGGAATCTCTTTCAAATGTAAAATTTTATATTTTGAAATAGCCTTTCGGTAAATGTATGCTGTAAAAGTTGTAGTTTTTCGACGCAATCGATCATTGAGACGGTACTGCCCTTATGAGAGAATTCCACAAGATCTCCAGGAATTCTAACCTACCCGTGCATAGCGACCTGCCACTTTTAAATCGCAAGAGACTGAAATCACGTCATCCAACTCTGTGCGATGCTGCTGACATGGTTGCTAAGAATTTCAAACCTCTTGAAGAATGGAAAGGTCGGTGGGAAGCAGTGACAGATGTGCACCTGGATAACATCTTCTCAGGTGCTAAACTTCCAAGTGGATTCGACTTACCACGCAAGACCTGGTCTACTCTCAACAGAATCCGTACCAGCCATGGGCGATGCAGGGATCCTCTCTTTAAGTGGAAGAAGCTGCCTGATACAGCTTGTGGCTGCGGGGCTCCATACTAGACTGTTCACCACATTGTCAGTGAATGCAGGATTCGAGCCTATCACGGCGCCAAAGAGGACTTCCTGCTAGCAACTCCAGATGCAGTGCGCTGGATTGAAGGACTGGATATTCAGCTGTAAAGACAAACTTAAGTTTCTTGTGTGTCAATATGTACATATGTATATGTTATTTCATGATATGTCTGTATTAGCCATACGCTAAATAATAAATTGAGACGGTAAGTGTTAGATCGTAGGCTTCTAGAAAATTTCGGAAGATTCGTCAAAATTCTTCTAGTAAAACTTGTAGCAGTACAGGTTTTCGATCTTGTTAGTTAAATGGAAGGAGGTAGCTTGTCAGCGTCCCCAGACCTGAAGTCTGTAAATTACTGCTCTCCACGCCACACGTTACGTAACGATTACATCGAATGCAAGTGTGGATAAACAAATGGCGACTTCGCGACACTGTTTTGACAAGTGATGTTTCACAATCAGGCTAGCTTCGTTTCCAATCGTATTCTGTCTACCCAAAGAAACCATTAATTATCAGTGATTTCGTTAAATAGAACTATATGCGTACCTTAATGGTATTAAAGAGCGCTTAAGAGAGCATATGCCATGGCACAGCGTTTATTTATGTGTGGAGGCATTTGATCATTCAGAGCGAATGTAACCGTAGATGAAAAAATATTGGTATTATTAAAATACCAAAACAGCTCCACGTATTTATGTTCTCGTTTGTTGATAGCCCTGTTTCGAAACTTTAAATCAGATATGCAGCATGAGAAAGGTCAATAATATTTGAATCCTTGTGATCTTGCGAATGAAAGAATAAGAAAACTGATTACATTATCTCTCACGTTCCCTCTAAATATCTACCCAAGTTACGCTGAAAGATAGTGAAACATACAATCCTCAACAGTTTTCTTCTCTTTCTGATGTCCCTGTCTCTTTCATGTACTTTTATTACACTTTCCAATTTTTTGTTACACATTCTATCCAATTTTCACCTCAGTAGAGTTCTGAAAGTAAAAGCCATCAATAAAAAAATTGTGGTTTATCTTACAGTTACTGGTTCTAACACATAAATGACATTGTTATTTACGATGAATGATATTTACTTTAAAAGAAAAAAAACGTATGTTTCTTAGACAGTGTAATATTTTACCTGCCCACTTTAGAACCGTTCTGATCTGTTTCTTAGATGCTGGTGTGCATCTTTTACCACAACGTTACACTTCATGAATAAAGCAAAATATAGGTAAAACATCCAGTCTTCGACGAGATCATTAGAGCCGTATCTCATGATCGAGTAAAAATTTGAATTAACTTTGTTTCGTTATCACAGAGGATAGCTGAACTCCATATGATGTCTTCTTCGGACAATGTAACATAATTTTTTGTAGAGACTGCACAGAAATTTTTTGTGCATCGCGAAGTTCCGACCAGCTTTCGCCCACCATTTCAGAATTGGAAAACCATTGTTAGTCTGACATTCCATAGAAAAGAATACGCTACAGTTTTTGGCTGCGCGTCAGCTGGACTGTTTCCTTAGGATAGCGGCATCTTGGTTCTCCTCATAGATTTCCTTTTGCGAAATACAGACAGCATGCTGCGTGCGCAATATTCATAGTTACCTCACGACCCTCATATCACGCTTCTCGCATATCTTCTCTTGTTTCGGACGGTTATTGCTTTTCCCCCTCCTATCATCCAGTTCCGTGCGACCATCTCCTGCGGCGTATTTCATTTCTCCCTCTTCCCGCCAGGTTCTTCCTCTTTCATTTTTGCAGGAATCGCCGAGCCTTTGTCCATTACGGCGGAGTAGCGCGAGTTGCCCACGGCAAGAAGGAGATGGCTCTTTATCGTAACGTCTGCTTCAGAGATACTTCTACACCCTTTTTCTTTTTGGAATAACTTGTGAAAAAATCTTTTGTCAAAAATGATAAAAGGTACAGAATACGAAATTTTCAGATTCTGTGATTCTTAAAGTGATGTTGTGTCGTACCAACCCTAAGAAACCACTGAAGCTGAATGTGTTTGAAGTGATTTTGTAAATCCTATATACTTAAATTCTCCATTACCGTCATCACCGCATTTAAAACTTCATCTTTCAATTGAAAATTAGAGATTTTATTAAATTCTTGTTTTTAACGTGTTACTGAAAGCGAGATGACAGTAAGCGATGCTTATCGTTTGGATAAACGTTTCATATGTATGGGAAATAAGGGGGATATTGTATCTGTCTACAAACTGTGTGTTCTTATTCAGTTAGTTGTGCCCCAGCCTCTCTGCAGCAGTGAGGTAAGCCACCACGTAAACACTGCTAATGCTGTTTTGTCGAGAGATAAAGGTTTAGCTTATTCTGTGGCACTGTTAAAGGGAAGATGGGGATTTTTTTGCCATTGTTTAGAATTATGAGAAAATAAGGTGAGGAGACACGTTTCTATATACCCACGACGAATACGTGACCCCTGCTGCTCGTATGGATGCATGCAGGATTTTGCCAGTCTAACATCTTCAAGAGTCTTATTTGATTTCTATAGAAAAGAAATTTTAGTAAAATGTTTAGGCAAATCGTAACTGTATACATTACTAATAGTTACATGGATTTGGCTTACTGATTGTGACCATACACTTTGATTTCGCAGGTAGTACAGTTTCAAGGATTACTGAAAATCATAAAACTGTGAAAAATTTTCAACTGATATGTCAATCCACTATCCCTGCTGTGGGCTACTGAATGCCATTAAGAAAATAAATCATTCCACTGAAATCCATAGACGACTCAACTTTCCTGCAGATAAAACATTTTTAACAACTTACCTTTTTATATACTATCAGTGGATGATATTATTGCTTCGATATATTGAAGACGTTGTTAAAGGTTAATGAGAAGTTTAGTATACCTTGAAAAATCACGAGCCTACCTTACTTCTTTGAAGTACAATCGACTCTTCCTTCATTTCCGACGCATTTCGGCATTTAAAATCGCGAACCCATTTCCGTGAATATCGAGTGTAATAATTTTTCGTTGTTATCCGATATCGACATGACATTGTTTTAATTGCAAGCGGCATTTCTCTTCAATCTAAAGAAAGTAATGTAAATATTTTAATGTAGATGGTAAATAAGGTTCATGAAATATTCTGGAAATTATTTTATTACCCTGTTGTGACCACTCATATCTGAAATAACTTGTGAGGAAGCGCAATTCATTCATTAAAGATGTGGCTTACAAGTCACTTATTTATTCGAGAGAGTTTTGAGTATTGTTAATCAGTCCGAAACCCTTACAGGTAGGACGGCTAGGAAAGAGAGAGAAAATCCAACGGAGTGCGGCGAGTTTCGTCATGGCGTAGTTTAGTCGGCGCAAGAACATTACAGAGATGCTAAAAAAGAAACCAGTGGCTAAAAGAGACGCTTTGTGCATCGCGGAGAGTTTTACTATTGAAATTTCGAGACATTACTTTCCTCCCACATACGTGTCAGGAAATGACCACAATGAGATAATTCGAGAAATTAGAGCTAATAGAGTAATAGAGAGGTTTATCAACAACCATTCTTCCGCTGCGCGATTCGCGAATTTAACTATTAGTTAGAGGTACCAGAAGCATCCTCCGTCATACAACGTCTGATGCTTGCTTAGTCATGCTGTAGGTATCTTCTCGGTGGTTGAATGTTTTTTAATCTTCAGGACTCATAATGAAACAATAGCTGTATAGCGTCTTGAATCACCGCTGTGACTGTCGCAGACATAAATTTACACTTGTGAATAAAATCAGCCAAATACGTCATGTCGTATGGCAGAACATCTGAGGATATCTGTAGGTCTTCAATAGGTCTTCACTAACAAAACATGAGCCATAAACTATTAAGGGAATACTAATGTTCCTGTTACAGCGTTTAATTTTAGAGGAAATACGTACATAATCAGTTTCCATTCTTTTATAAATATTTAAAATCGTTAGTTCTTTTGTTTTTACTAATGGGCTTGGGATACAAGATACACTTCAGTTCACTCCAAAGGTGAAGAGACTCATTATAGGGCAAGCGCTATGTCTCGTTATGGAAATCAGAGTATTCAGGACTTTTGTGGTGACAAACGCATCTTAGCTTACCACAAAACAGTAGAGACAGTGAGGCGCAGCGATGGCAAGATAAAAAGTTATGTATGTTGCCAATGATATGATTTGGCGGAAGTCGTATGACAGTTTAACATTGGTTCCCCACATCGCGTTTGAACGAGATGTTTGCACCAGTTTCTCTTTCCTGTTTATTTAAAAGCACGACCGGTTTCAGCCCCAAAGGCCATTGTGTAGTGGGATATGTCAGGCGACAAAAGAGGGCATAGGAGGACCAAGCCATTGCAATCTCAGTCACACACATCTAGTATCGTTTCATTCCCTCCGCTCCTTTATGGTCAAGTAACTCCCATAGACGGTAGTATAGGAAAGGTGTGATCATAATATTTGCCACTGTATACTTTTTTTAAATTCTTTTCTGTCAGCACTGGCTCCATTTTTCCGACAAAACGAGGTGGCGCATTGGTTAGCAGACTGACTCCCATTCGGGAGAACGGCGGTTCAAATCCACACCAGGCCATGGAGATTTAGGTTTTCCATGATTTCCCGAAATCGCTCCAGGCTAATGCAGGGGCGATTACGTAGAAAAGGGCACGGCCGATTCCGTTACCCACATTTTCGTAATCTGACGTCCTGCTTTGTTTCTAATGACCTCGCTGTGGACAGGAGGTTAAACTGTAATCCTCGTTCCTTCCCTCATATTTACACGAGTCAAAACTGATTATTTGTGCCCTCTCCAGGGAAGATAGCCACACACTGGCAGATTACTTCTACTGAATTCACGTCCTTCGTAAGACATCTGTAGAATACCGATAACCATCAATCCATTCGGTCTACTCAACCATGCGTGCACACACAAACGCACACACACGAGTGGTGAAACATGAGGTGTTAGTAACGGTCACCGCTTTTTAAAAAATGTTAAAAGTAGTAGTTCTGTGATTATTATTATTATTTTATTGTTTACGATTGTCCGTTATTGCGTCGCATCCCGCCCAACTATTACGCTGAATGATTTCGTATGCCGTCTGTTGACGTACAAGGCCCAACCTCGTAAAAATTAGACCTACTGAGCGATACCGTATACTCGGAAAATACCTGCTATTGTATCTTCATTAAACAAGAAATTGAAATTAAGTTGCTTAAGTGTCAGATAAAAGCCTTTGGAAAACGCTCGTATTTCGCCATCTCGGGTATTAGGATCCTCGTTCATAGACTTGAAAGTCTCCTCGAGTTCGCTGGCCGGTGTGGCCGAGCGGTTCTAGGCGATTCAGTCTGGAATCGCTCGGCCGCTGCGGTCGCAGATTCTAATCCTGCCTCGGGCATGGATGTGTGTGATGACCTTAGGTTAGTTAGGTTTAAGTAGTTCTAAGTTCTAGGGGACTGATGACCACAGCTGTTAAGTCCCAAAGTGCTCAGAGCCATTTTAACCATTTTTGGCAGACCACTCATCTTGCAGGCCTGACTGCTTGATGCCACAGTATGAGCAAGGCATGTGGGTGCCTCTAAATCTAATCACATCTTCTTCTACGTGACAACATAATTATGAAGCTGTAACGTCAGGGAACAATTGAATTCATTGATAGTCTTAGGAGGATATGGAATTAACTGATACAGACTGCTGAACAATCCGATTGCACCAAAGGAAACAGCAATGAATGATAAATACTGTGGCGTCGGTTTCGGCGATAGACTTCGAAAGCGTCATTAGACGACGCGGTGAATAATAACTGCCGGAAGACTAGGAGAAGCTCTCAAAGCCGGAAGTACTGACTAGGGTAACTATGGCGCCGACCCTTATAGCAGCCAACGGCGGCATACTCGCGGGACCATTTTCTGGTCAAGTGTGTGGCGGACGCGAATAGGTCCTTTGGAAGTGGCGGCTTCTACTAGCGCACGTACCGCCACTTCGTATCCATCCGTTACTGCGACAGGTAGAGACCGCGACGCTGAGACGTGCAGGCGCCATGCAGGCTGTACGCGCGCCGGAGGTGCGTGAAGGGTTGCCGATCGCATTTGTGAAGATCTTCGGTGAAGCAAAAGCATACCGCAAAAATCGGTCGCTGTACATACCATTCAGTCCTTGCTGCCTTTTAAATAATTGAAATAATTGACAGTTTGGTTGTATAACGTTAAGAAAATACATTATTGTTCAATTTATAACAATCTTCACAAGGTATAAACATTTCCATTAAGTCCTTAATTGCGAAATTATATTCATAATTTAAATATACATGAGCCCCATTTTCGTTTGTTAATTTTCGTTATTGTTGAAATTAATTTCAAAGTACATAATTTAGCTATATAACTCATTTCTGTAACACACAGTTTTATAACTACAGTAAGTTACTTCATGAAGTAATTTTCTCAACTTTGGTAACTTGTACTGTGAACAAATGAATTTTAAGATATTAATACAATGTTGGAAAAAAAACAGAAATACCAAATTCTTGGCATAGTGGTTCAAACAAATCGATTATTACGTTTTGGGTCAGTGAAAAGTGTTTCACTGAGAGATAAGTAACAGTGTAGGATATAACACTTACAAGGGAGAGAGAGTGAGAGAGAGAGAGAGAGAGAGAGAGAGAGAGATCGTCAGGGGCGAGGAGTGCTAGTAACTACTGTAATCGCAGATTAGACTTACAGATAACACGAATTCTTTTCACACTTGAACATTCTTGGTATAGATTGTTTCTAAAGTTTCAGCCGCGGACGTACTTCATCCTTGTAAAACGCACTGTTAGAAGCGGGTGGGGGGACTTTTAAGGCATTAACTGCTGTCTGCTGTCAGTGTGACAGTCGCCAGTTTGGAAGGCCACAGGGGCAGCTCAGCTACCTGCTACACTCCTGTAACTTCCGAACAACAGCGTTTAACGGTGCACGCTCATCACATTGCAAGATCTATCCCATCACTCACTTCCACTAGTGACAGAGGAGGAGAGCTATGCAACTGTTAAAGGCAGTTAATACTCGTGTAGCGCTTGCAAATCCCTGAGGACATGTGTCTTATTCTTTTGCGCGCTACGGTGCTGAAAGTGTTCAGATATAAATCAGAGTGCATATTTTAGTGTTTCACAGTGTTTTAGTACATATTATTATTTATTCATTATATTTTTAGACATAAGGTACAAATTTATGATTTTAAAGTAGTTTCTACCTGAGTGTGAAATTGGGTTGCCGAGGCAGTATGGATGAAGTAGCGGGCTCCTCAGAAAATACGAATATATCAGATTGTAAGTGTGCTGGAAAGACCGTGGAAACATTTGTTTGGGGTACTTAGTCTTGAGGGGAAAAGTGGCGTCATCAAACAAGAACAGCCTACACTAGATCTTCCACGTTTGAAAACAGTAACAAAAAACTATTTCAGACATTTTGAAGAATCTAGGTACTAATTTTAGAATCTGTTAAGTGGTTGTAAAGTGAACAAATATTTTACTGTTGGCCATGTGTTTGTTTTATTCTGCTGTGCTGTGGAAAATGGCTCTGAGCACTGTGGGACTTAACATCTGAGGTCATCAGTCCCCTGGAACTTAGAACTACCTAATCAAAAATGGTTCAAATGGCTCTGAGCACTATGGGACTCAACTGCTGAGGTCATTAGTCCCCTAGAACTTAGAACTAGTTAAACCTAAGGACATCACAAACATCCATGCCCGAGGCAGGATTCGAACCTGCGACCGTAGCGGTCTTGCGGTTCCAGACTGCAGCGCCTTTAACCGCACGGCCACTTCGGCCGGCGAACTACCTAATCCTAACTAACTTAAGGACACCACGCAGGATTCGAACCTGCAGCCATAGCGGTGGCGCGGTCACGCGGTTCCGGTCTGTAGCGCCTAGAACCGCTCGGCCACTCCGGCCGGCAGTGGTCTGCTAAGCGAGTGGATTTGTTGTTATTTCTCGTGTAACATCAGTGACTGATTATGAGCTCTTGTGGCCACAATTAAGCTACAAATTATTCTCCTGTTTGAATATTACGCAACATAAACTGATAACGCATACTGACTATTAGTAATTGACACAACTCTGATTTTTCACTATGCTCTGGCAATACCACATTTTCTTTCTTACCCAACGGCTTTGACCAACACGTGGCCATCGCACTGACTATGAATGGCGCACAAATTATAAATTCTGGGTATCATGATTACACACTATTTGAAGAATAAGGCCACCAATCTTTTTCTTTTCACTATCTTTTTTATTCCGATAAATTCTATTATGGTTCAAAGAAAAGCTAAACACACCATTACATTTTCTACAACAATTACACATGAGAAACTCCGCCCAGTGGGCATGGCTTTACATTGGTGATTCCCTATCTTATGGTCTCGTAATTATCTAACGCTACAGTGCACTTTCTGGATAGGATGGTGTACCTTTTGCTATATCTCACACTTCGTCTCTCACACCCATCAACACGAAAATTTACTCCAGACCGAGCGGTACAAAAAGGAACATGCATAACCCACTGCTTCTGAAACTATCTTGCTATTCTCCCATGCAAACCACTCATACTTAAATAACATGAAATACATCACACTGGCAACATACATCAAAATGAATACTCACAACGTTAGAATCACTTCACTTTCAGCTTTCCCACTTCAATTAGTATTCATCCCAGTTTCACACGACACTGCCCCACTTCGTAACTTTTCTTTCCTACTACGAACTCTGGAGGATATATGCACGTCTTCCCGTGCAATGCAAGCCAAGAGGCGTTGCTGGATAGACGGCTGATTCACCTTGCTTCTCAGAGTATTAGAGTTTGAATCCAGCGTCACACGGAAACATAACACGCAAAGTAATATTAAGAACATATTCGTCACACACGCGAGTCCTCAACTGATACCATGGACGAGTCCTTCCCTTTATCCTTTGTCTCATACACAGATTGGGACTCACACAGGACTCACCACGTGAAAGTACTCGTCTCTAATTTCAAGTCCTGCACACGCCATTTCTTAAATATTCCCAACTTATAGTACCCACGACAGTAATTCAGCTTAACTTTAGCACTCGGAAGTATTTCAACTTAGTACTAGCACTCGCAAGCATTCCAACTTAGTACTAGCACTCGCAAGTATTTAAACTTATTGTTACACGCGGTTTCACTGTGACCGTTGGTCACTTCCGAAGATTACTACGATCCCCATAATATCACTCGCATGTCATTTAATTCTCCCCCCAAAAGTTCCTGAAATAGAGAAATAGATATTCCAAACCACTCTTAAGCATTTCACATGCATACCATTTTCTCCACTCTTTTGTCTTTACGGAGCACACCTAAGCCAGGTCTTACCAACATAAGATCCAGCGCCAGAGTGCTGAAACATGGTCGTTCTTCAGGTCATCTCGCACCTCGGCCGAGGTGGGGGAACACCATGCTACCGTATTTGTCAGTCACATTTCAGGCGCTCAAAGCTCAAGTAAATTTCATCTCTTTGGTTCCACCAAAGGTGACCAAAGGAGCGTCTCAAAGATGATCATATATTGCACATTCGCTATCTGCGGTTAGCAGACGACCATATTTTCATTCATTTCACAGATCTCACCAAATTGGATGTAGGGATTTATGTTGTGGGACTGCACATGTGATCAATTAAATACATAAATTGTCATTCTTTCCTACATTGGTATCCGGCTTCGGCGTATTAAGTGAAATTGAGTTATTATTACAAAAAATATGCACAGTGACTGCGCTACTCAGTTTATTCTGCGACATTGCTCCCTCTTAAGAGAACAGCGTCTCGGTGTTACGTCCTCCTAGTCCGGGAACGAGTCATCGGTCCTGCATCCTCCGACTCCCGATGACTGATGTTCGCCCTGGCGGTGATCTTCTTAAGACTTCCTTGGCCACTACGCTCTTCGTCACCTTTCCGCTTGTTGTCTGTCGCTGGAGCTTCGAATTTACGCTGGGTTGCAGGATCCTTATAGGGCTTCATTCGAAGGACGTGGACCGTATCTCTGATCTTTCGTTGTATTGTATCGGGGTCGAAATCTTCAACTTCATAAGTAACATCAGACAACTGTATTAAAACCTTATAAGGTCCAAAGTAGCGCCTGACGACCTTCGCAGAAAGTCCATTCTTCCGAACAAGAGTGAAGATCCAGACGAAGTCTCCAGGCTGGTGGACAACAGGGTGGTAGCTCGCATCATACCTTCGGCGATTGTTTCCTTGAGCCTGCAGCGTGCAGAGTCGAGCAAACAGCCGAGCTTCCTCAGCTCTGGTTAACACATGGCCGATGTAGTCATCGTCCACGTCATCAAGATGTAACGGAAACGCAGTGTCCATCGTCGTAGTCACCTCACGCCCATGCACCAGGAAAAATGGCGTAAATCCTGTGGTGTGTTGTTTGTCTGTGTTGTGGCAAACGTCACGAAAGTAGCACCTCATCCCAGTTGCTCTGCTCAACATTGACGAACATTGATAGCAAGTCGGCCAAGGTCTTATTGAGGCGTTCAGCAAACCAGTTAGTTTGCGGATGGTAGGCAGTCCTCATGTGACGAGAAATGTTGCACCGACGATTTATCTCTGTCACAAGATTCGTTTGAAAACTTTCCCTCGATCCGTAATTAACGACAATGTCTTCCACGATGAATTTGACTACCTAGAATGCTTCGGCTGTTTTCACAGCTTTTTAAATGACATAGCGTGTCAGATAATCAGTGCAAACAATAATCCATCTATTGACACTAGCAGACGTTGAGAATCGTCCGAGGAGGTCAAGCCCAACACGCTGGAAAGGCGTTTCGGCTGGTGGAATTGGTATGGGTCGGCCAGGTGGTTTCTGAGGAACTGCCTTTCTCCTCTGGCACTTTCGACAGTGCGACACATAGTGACGGGCACTCCTAAATAAGCCTGGCCAGAATAATCTCTTGCAGATCCTATCGTATGTCTTAATTAATCATAAATGTCCGGCCTCAGGTGTGTCATGGAATTTCTGTAGAATATCTATGCACATGTGAATAGGAATCACGGATCAAAGTTTTTCTTGGAAAGTAATCCATTAACTACCTTAAACTGTCCTTTCACATCCTCTGACTGATTTAAGGCAAGCATAATTTGAGATACGTTGGCGTCCCTCTTCTGCTCAGCAGAGAGATCCTGAAAAGCATGGAGACAGTCACTATCTTCATCAAAGTATTGATGGTCTTGTACAGGGTTCCTTGAGACACAGTCGGCATCTTGGTGTTTTCTTCCACTTTTGTACACAGTGGTAATGTCATACTCTTGAAGACTTAGTGCCCACCTGGCGAGTCGTCCTGTTGGATCCTTAAGACCTGTCAACCAACAAAGTGAGTGATGGTCAGAAACAACTGTGAATAGCCTTCCATATAGATACTGTTGAAATTTGCACATGGCACAGATCACAGCAAGACCTTCTCCTTCTGTAGTTGAGCAGTTTCTCTCGGCTTTTGTAAGTGTCCTAGAAGCATGGGCTATAACATTCTCTTTTCCATCCGAAGTTTGCACCAGAACAGCACCGATCCCAAACCCACTGGCATCTGTGTGTAGTTCTGCAGGTGCTCTCTCATCATAATGACCAAGCACAGTGTCAGTCGTCAGAGGTTTTCGCAGCACATTGAAGGAATCTTGTTGAGCACCACCCCAGATAAATTTAGCATCTGCTTTTAACAACTCTTGGAGGGGTCTGACCTGGTAGAAATGTCTTTGATAAAACGACGGAAATAAGAACATAATGCGTGGAAGCTTCTCACATCTCTAACACTTTTAGGAATAGGGAATTCCGTTATAGATGTCACCTTTTCTGGGTCTAGCAGCACACCTTCGTTTGACACAAGGTGTCCATGTAGTTTGATTTCTTTTGCTCCAAAGAGACACGATTTTGGATTAAGTTTCAGTCCACCTTGTTGGAGACACTTAAGAACTGCCCTCAGTCATTTTAGATGTTCATCAAATGTCTCTGAGAACACTATAATGTTATCTAAATAACAAAGTCACATCGTCCACTTCAGGTGACTTAGAAGATTATCCATCATCCGTTCAAAAGTTGCTGGTACATTACACAAACCAAACGCCATTATCTTAAATTCATACAGGTCCTCAGTTGTGATGAATGCAGTTTTCTGACGATCAGCCTAATTTACTTCGATTTACCAGTATTCCGAGTACATGTCCATGGTTAAGACAAACTTAGCCCACATCAGACAATCTAGTGTATCGCCAATTCGTGGAAGTGGGTAAACGTCCTTTTTAGTTATCTTATTAAGCTTCCTGTAATCATCACACAAGCGCCAACTGCCATCCTTCTTCTTGACGAGAACCACTGGGCTCTGCGAAGGTTTAATGATGTCATTCTTCATCATGGGGTCTACCTCGTCGCGAATTATTCGATGTTCCATTGTTGACACAAGGTATGCTCTCTGGCTTATTGGTTGATGATCACCAGTGCTAATCCGGTGCCTGACCGTCGATTTGTCTAATTTGCTCTTCACCTGTGGATTGAAGCATTCAGATAACTCTTGAAGAATGGCAAGTAGCTTCTTCTGTTGTTCCTTAGTGACATCTGGAGGTAGTTGAGCTGGAAGAACTTGTCTCGTAGTGGTAGCGCCAATTTCGCCCACAAACTCGTCATGGGTGGTTTCTATGACGCTCAGCTGTTCGGCATAACGGCTCAGCGTTTGCTACGCACATGCATCTTGGAAAGATCTGCGGTTATCGGCGACAGTTAACTATCCACAATTCGCCGAATCCGTTCTCAAACGAGACGACAGAGGCTGGGTTGACCAAGTTATTCTTCAGGGGTATGCTTTTCTTACATTCCAATACAAGATCCATGGGTTGATGCATGGCATGACACATGACAGTTGCCTTTCTAACGCTGACTGCAGGAATTATCACTTCATCCAGCACACGCACACGCACACGCACACGCACTCTGATGCGCATCTTCATTTCCACAGTATCTCATCTCGTCTAGCATAATCTTCGAGCGACCACAATCTTTAATTCCCTGAGAAATTTTGTAAAAAGTCCCATCCGAGAATGACGTCATGACTACACTTTTGTAATACGATGAATTCCTAGGGCTGTGTATGGCCACTTATAACCACACGAATGACACATCTTCCTGTAGGTTTTCTATATTTCCCATTAGCCACCTTCAGCAGAGACGTTTTGCTGTCGATAAATACGGTTTTCTGCAACTGGAGTCTGTACTTCCCCGAAATGACTGAATATGATGCTCCAGAGTCCACAAGTGCTTCGGCTGGTCTGCCATCCATGAGGATATCGACGTAGTTTCCAATCATTTTTGCAGTGATCGACGCGGAGAATTTTTCTCTGCGGTGGCGTCGCCACCAAGGAAGGTCGCACCCTTTATTTTTCAGGTTTCGGCGGCTAGGTGATTGGCTGTAGGTTCTAATAAGCGATGGAGACCCTGATCGGCGTGTTAGGGAGAGTCCTCTCCAGCGGGCATCTTGCGGCGATGGTGACCTACGGCGTCCTGCACCCACATCTTAGTGTTTATCTTCGTCGTCCCGGAGTTGGCGTTGCCTAAGATCGGTCTGCTGTCTTCTGGCACGGGCGTCATCAAATATCCACCGCCTTTCACGACAATAGCGCACCACATTTCTCGGTCGTCCGCAGTGGAAACATACTGGTTGGTTATCCTGGGTCCTCCAGACGTCAGTTTTCCTTGGTGGCCACACAGGTTCCTCATAGGGCATTGTAGGAACGTAACATCGCTTGGGTCTCAACTTCTTCACCGTTTGAAAGGGAAATGAAGGACGAGAGATTAGGTTCAATGTCTGTTCCACTTCCTCCCTTATGACCTCTTGAAGCGTCTAGGTTTTTTCTCGCCGTGCAATACAAGTGCCTTCTAGACATCCTGTCTCCATATCTGACGAAGAACAATTGTGAAATCAGTTGCTTCCTCCATCACAGACATCGATACGACGTTTGGAAGCCGTTCATACTTCTTGCGTGTAAATCTTTGTTGATGCATTGTCTCGATATACTGGCACCATTTTATGAAGTCGTCTGCTGTCGAGACCTCCTTCAGGAGTAGGTCTTGATACATGTCCTCAGCAGCACCCCTCATGATATGTGCAACCTTATCTTCCCCCGTCATTCTTGGGTCCACTATTTTGCGCAGCTCCAAGACGTTTTGGATGTAGAATGCTGTAGTATCTCCTGGAAGCTGTGCCCTGCACTTTAATTTATCTTCAGCCTTGTACTTCTGCCGTTGTGTGTCGCCGAAATACTTGCGAAGTTCCGCCTGGAATACTTCCCAGCTTGAGAACTTCTCCTCATTGTTCTCATACCATTGCTTGGAAGTGCCCTCTAAGTAGAAAATTACGTTAGCCAAACACACGGTTTCATCCCATTTGTTAAATTTAGCTATACGCTCATTTACCTTCAGCCACATGTTTGGATCTTGGCCATCGTCACCAGAGAACCCGGAAGGATGTCTCGTGTGGCGGCACACATTTGCTGTCATCGTAACGTCCTCTTGTCCTTCTGTCTCTGATAGATTGCAATCTAATGAATATGGCAGGAACTCGGTTTCCCGCCGCGTAAACGGCGGCTGTGTCGTGGCCTGATGGGAGCCACGGTGTCGTCGATAATGTGCGCTATCACAATTTCTAATACCCAGCGCCTCCACCAAAATAATGTCACGTAGCAGAAGGTGTAATTAAATGAATAACGAACACTAACTTAACTTGCATATACAAGAGCGCGGAGTGAACTGCCTCCGGCCAGAACACATACGGTATATGTAGCTACAGAATAATATGGCTAACATAGACGTCGGCACAGGTTCTATGAAATTTGTCTGATGCATCGTTCGACCTGTAATTGTATTTCTCCGTTTACTAATGATGACAGTAATTATTGGTGCACTAATGAAGTATTGTTTAATATACTCGTACATTACATGACGTCACACAGAGGGTTTGAAATAACGGGGCCATGTATGTTTGGCAGTAATCGTATAGTCTTTCTCCAAAACTTGTGTTTTTTGTGGCCTTATGTAGAACCGATTGCGTTTGTTAGCCTACTAATTTTTGGTAACGAGAAGAATACGGCAATGCGTTCTGCCAAAACATCGCTATGCGTAATAATTATAACGACAGTGGACCGCGTTCCCTCACTTTCAAAAGTTGTGACACCTGTTATGCTTTGTTACCAAAGTTATGTTCACAGCAATCATAGTTTTGGGATGATAGTCTTATTGACCTTATTTTAGAACCCTTCACTTGTAAACACCTTCTGTTATCTATGTGATAGGTAAATAAGACATAGCAAATAGTGAGGGACTCCATACCTAGGAGTAGTAGCAAACCAAGACGAGATACTTTTCTTCAAAATGGTCTTAAGTTTATAGCTGAGCTCTAAACTGCAACGAGGTGCGTTCACGCTAACGATTTCAGATTCGAAGGTACTTCCATATTTAAATTGTGAGTTAATTACTATATAGAGAAATGTTGTATAAGCTTAAAAACTCTCTAGGGTGCAGAAAACTTGTGACAGTTAATTTCTTATAAAGGTATTACTTTCATTTAAATCGATTAATTTTTTTAATCTTTCCGTGAAACGGGATTTTAGTGTTTGGTTGATAGAGGACTCAGCAACTGTATCGATAATTTTAAAAATATACGTAGGGAGTCGTAGTATATTACTACCTTCAGCATTTAAAGGTGTTTTTTCAAAAATGGTTCAAACGGCTCCGAGCACGATGGGACTTAACTACTGAGGTCATCAGTCCCCTAGAACTTAGAACTACTTAAACCCAACTAACCTAAGGACAGCACACACATCCATGCCCGAGGCAGGATTCGAACCTGCGACCGTAGCGGTCACGCGGTTCCAAACTGACGCGCTTAGAACCGCACGGCCACACCGGCCGGCAAAGGTGGTTTTTGAAATCTGGTACGTAGGGTTTTGCGGGATACTTATCGTCTGTCTTGAAGCCTCTGTCAGCTCAATTTCTGCAGCCACATTAGAGCCCACAAGTATTACACGAGAGAATTCAGCAGCTGTATCGATACTTTTGAAATAATTATGTATCGTTTATCTCCCAAGAAAATGAAACTGGAGTATGAACGATATATAATTCAGACACGAAGAAATTACAGACAATAACTCGGAGTGGGAATAAGCTATACCAGTGTGTGAAGTTGACAATTTGTGCCGGACCTGCACTCGAACCCAGGTCTTCTGCTTACCACGCACATGCTCTGACCACTTTCCTTTTCTACACTAGATTTTCTGATTATAAAGGACCCTACACATAAAACGGTCTATTTTCCTGCCGTCACGTTGAGCCTTAGAAAATGTATCTGCGCCACTAAAGGCGTTGGCCCCTTACTACGCCTATCCCAGTATTTCTACCTAAACTAAGAAAGGGGAAAGGAAAGGGCGGCCAAGCGACGCGCGATCGCAGGACATGACATAAAAGGATGTCGTCTTAAGTTGCGCTGCTGAAAGACGAGCAAAGATCTTCATGTCGCTATTAGGTCAGGGGGCGATCATCAATGATGTGTGGACCCACGTGTGAATTATCCAGCAGGTTACTGCAGTGGTTAGCAACAGGACTAGGGAGAACGACGGTTCAAACCCGCGTCCAGGCATCCTGATCTAGGTTTTCCCTGACTACCCTAAATCGCTTCAGGCAAATGCCGGGATAGTTCCGACGAAAGGACACGGTTGCTTTCCTTCTCCATTCTTTACTAATCCGAGCTCGTACTCCGTCTCTAATGATCTCGTTGTAGCCGGGACAGTAAATATAAATCTCCTCCTCCTCTTGCTGCGTCTGGTAGCCATGCTGTCTTAGGCGCCTCGCCACGGTTCGCGCGGCTCCTCCCGTCGGAGGTTCGAATCCCCCCTTGGGCATGGGTGTATGTGTTGTCCTTAGCGTAAGTTAGTTTAACTTAGATTAAGTAGTTTGTAAACCTAGGGACCGATGACCTCGGCAGTATTGCAGTAGTTCGAGTAATGAATATTTTTGTGAGGTAAGAATTCATGAAAGGTATAGGTTATTGTTAGTCAGGGCCATTCTTTTGTAGGGATTACTGAAAGTCAGATTGCGTTGCGCTAATAATATTGTGTGTCACTTTAGTGAACGTCTGAGTACGTTCCGTTTTGCTCAGCTGTTTGAAAATCAAAGAACGTAGGGGTTTATCAGCACAGTCATTCATTAATTTTTCTAAGGGGACGTTACATATGTCGACCCTTAGCCGAGGATATCTCAATGGAATCTTCTGATTTTTTCTTGTAGTTTGTGTAATTAGTGAAGCTATTGTTTACTGCTAGCGCGTAATTGTAGAGAGAATCGTCTTTGTAGTTGTAGTTTTTCATTGTTGTACAGTAAAACAGTTGTGGCTTGCATGTAGAGTTGCACCAAGTATTTTCAGCTGCGCTTGCAATTAACTAGATATTATTTTCAGTGCTATGTTAATGTGTTTTCTTATTTTACTCTTCCAATTGTGCTTTTCTGTGTTATCGTGTGAAACATTGTGACAATTATGGCGTGTGAGAAACGAAATACTAGGCTACAAAGTAAACTGAGAAATGACAGTGAAGACGATAGCAGTGTATCAGCACCACCGTGTAATGAATTGACTAATGTTCAACATAATAATTTGGTAACTGTGCATAGGGAAATGGAGCGGGCAGCAAATATTGGTGCAGACAGTGAAACAATTAGTGAATAGGGAAGAATTATCGATCGATCGGTCGGCAACAGTTCGCCTCAGGAATCCGAAATGATAGGACACATTCTTGCAAATACTGTAGATTCAGCATTTGCGTCCTCAGCGGTTTCTCAGATAAGTCAAGACACATTTTCTGCCCGTAAAATGTGAATGTTACCGGTGCAAATGCACTGCCGAAAAGTATAGAGGAACAGATTCCAGACACTAATACATTATCATTGCAATCAATGCAACAAATGAAACAAAATCAGAGACAAACACAGCAACAGTTAGACATAATGGAACAAAATCTTCAAACGTTAGACACAATGGAACAACACCTGAGACAAACACAGCAACAGTTAGACGCAATGGAACATAATCAAAACAGTCACAGCAACAGCTTCAAAAGCTAGACACCACGCTTGAACAAACACGTGAAGGTTTAACTGCTGAGTTACATAAAATCGAATAGAAATGTCCAAAAGTCTGTAATGACGTAAAAACACAAATTTGTGAGCATTTTCAACCTATTTTTTTCGCGTCATGAAAATGCATTACAGAATCACGAAGCAGCCATAAAGGAACTGCAAACTATTGTTCATGAAAATCACGACACCTTGCAAGCTAAAATTGACTCAGTTGCATCTACCGATTCGGTTACGCAACTTCAAAAAACTCAGGAAAACTTAAAGGACACAGTAGATACGATTTCAACACAAATGGACACTCTGAAACTTGGTTCAGAAAAACACACTGAGGAAATAAGTTCTCTATCGGAGAAAGTAGCCGAACTTTCGGATCAGTTCACCTACTTCTCCACAAAGGTAGATGATGACATGAGTGACACAAGACCCGTAGCCTTCACTGACACAGAAGAGTATGAACAAATTATAAAATTCAAACAAAATCTAAATCTAATCAATACACAGTACAAGAGAGAAATCCGGGAAGCACAAGATCAGTTGACACAGGTAATACAAGAATTACATATTTCAGAGGAGACTTGCTCTCCAACACGGGAAGAGGGACTTATAAATACGGAAAAGTCACAAAATACTAACACAGAGCATTTCGGAAATTATGAAAGAAATTGGCTAGGCGCACCGAATTTTGGGATTGAACCGCCGAAACGAAGTAACAATGACCGATAAGCGACTCGCCGACATGATGATGTTGACTATAAGTTGTTCATTACTACACGTAAATTAAAAACATTTAAGAATTCTGGCAACGACATAAATACACAAGCATGGCTTCATCAATACTCTCGTTGTTTCCCACCAAACTGGTCATTGTAGCACAGGTTTGAATTTGCGTGTGGCTACTCAGAGAATGAACCAGCTGTAAGAATGCGATCGGTCATTCACGATTGTCATAGTGAAGGAGAATTTTCTCATGCCTTCCTCTCAGTATATTGGTCTCAAGCTGCACAAGACCGAGTAAAACATAGCATCATAATGATGAAACGTTTCGAACAATCGGAATTTTCTAGTCTTGCCAAATATTTCGAAGACATTTTACATACGAATCAGTATCTTTCAAACCCATACAGCCCCTCGGAACTCATCCGCATTTGCTTATTCAAATTGCCTGAACATTTACGCATTTACGACATATTATTTTGGCAGGACGTTGCAGAGACGACATAGAAGCTTTTCAGGGACTCTTACAAGAACTGGAAATTGACACTGACAATCGCGGCGTGGTCAGGGACTTTCTCTGCCTCGTGATGACTGGGTATTGTGTGATGTCCTTAGGTTAGTTAGGTTTAAGTAGTTCTAAGTTCTAGGGGACAGATGACCATTGCTGTTAAGTCCCATAGTGCTCAGAGCCATTTTTTTTTTTTTTTTTGGCAATAGCGGAACGCGAAAACAGGTCAAATCCGTCACAATTCCGCGATGAAAGATATAATAACTGGACACGACAAGGCTATTCTTACAACGTAAATCGTGACCCAAACAGACACCACGTGTGTGACAACCGTTGGCAGAGTAGTAATATTTACAGGGAAAGATCACCTCTCCGCGGTAATGGCTATGACAGAGACGATGAGAGAAGCAGACAATATGGCAACAATAACTGTTATTATCACGGGAGACAGAATAACTTCAGACGGCACGGTCCACCGTGCAGTGATAATTCAGGGAGAAATTCTCGACCACTTAAGCGACAAGAAAGAAACTACAGGAACTACCGACATGACGACAGACGATATAATCACAACGACTGACCCGAATTTCATCAGAACTGGCGGGATTCAAACAGGGCTGGGCCCTCTCAGCAAGGTGAATTTGTAGAAGTTAGATCTCTAAATCCCAATAACGACGCGCGCCAGCAAAGAGACAATAGGCAGTGACTCACACCGCTGGCTGCCACAAAACGTACTTCTGAAGCTGACGACGTAGCTGCCGTGTCTAGTAATTACGTAAAAATGGAAGACATTAGGTACATCTTACTCCAAGAACACGACGTAAAACATAACAACATTGCATATCCTGTAATTCACATTACAGTAAATGACGTAAAATTTATGGCAGTACTTGACTCTGGCAGTCCCATATCAGTAATTAGTGAAACAGCCTTTAGCAAATGCAAGAAATCGAACGATTGCCCCACACTTCCGTTACGCAAGATTAAATTACAAGCTGCAATCGCTGGAAAAATTGTAGATGTACGCCAACAAACCAACTTAGAATTCTTTTGTCAAAGCCACAGTTTCTCTATGAACTTCCTTATCGTTCCATTATTGTCAACAGAAATTACATTGGGAGTAGACTTTTTGAATGAATACAAAGCAATCTTAAACTTTCACGATGCTGAAATAAGTTTAGAGATAGAGGGTAAGAAAATAGCTTTGAAATTTGCAGATTCGCTCTCAAACCATGACAGGGAAATTAATCGGCCTTACATCCTGTTAGACAACAGTTCGGAATTTCCGACGAATCTTGACACTAACAATCACTCTGCAATTACTGACAGGGATGATATTTGATACTAATGAGTTAATTCAGAATAAAATTCAAACAATTGAGAATTGTAATGACACTGATAGGCAGGACCTTATTGAGATTTTACAAGCACATTCCACAGTTTTTACTCACGAAACAAGAACAATCAAGGGATTTCAATACCAATTTCGTGTTCGTGAGCATACTAAATTTTGTGTTAGACCATACGTAATTCCGGCACATTATAAGGACAGTGTTAGAACAGATATACAATCTATGCTTGACGAGGGCATTATTGAGCCTGCAGTAAGCTCATACAACAATCCCTTACTTGTTGTTGAGATGAAAAATGGATCGATCAAGCTTGTCTTAGATTCGAAACAAATCAATACTATCACCATTCCTGAAACAGACAGGCCGCTAACTTTGGAAGAACTTCTTAAAAATTTTAATGGTGTGAAAGTGTTGTCTTCGAAACGTCCCCTTTGAAAAATTATTAATTTACTGTGCTGGTAAACCTCTTGAATTATTTGATTTTCAAACAGCCGAGCAGAACTAAACGTACTCAGACATTTCGCTCTTTACCTATTCTGATCAACACTAAACTGAAACACAATATTTTTAGCGCAACGCAATCTGACTTTCAGTAATCCCTACAAAAGAATGGCCCTGACTAACAATAATCTATACCTTTCATCAATCACTTACCTCACAAAAATTTTCGTTAATCTAACTACTGCGATACAGCGATCGCCAATTCTGCCAGCTAAATAAAAGATTCAAACTACTGAAGTCTCTAACTACTGATAGGCATAGTTAGCAAATGAAAGATTTTGATAGAGAACAAGCAATGTATTTACCTTAATAGTGTTCGTCCATGATATCCAATATTACAAATTTACTCTTTCTGGTGGACACACGTCCAGATCGTCCGCTCTCAAAATTCCGCCATCTCTCTCCTCACATCCACCACTGCTGGCGGCTCACCTCCAACTGCGCAACGCTACGCGCTGTAACTAACATCCAGCTTCCCAACACTACAATAGCAAACAACAATGCAAACCAGCCACAGACTGCACACAGCACAGCCAGTGATTTTCATACAGAGCACTACCTAGCGTTACCAATAAAAAAACGTGAACATCCTACTTACATAGCCCCCATGCTCCCCACAAAAATAATTACAAATTGTTTTCGGCAGTGGCCAATAATGATTTGATAAAATTTTTCATAATTACAATATCAAAGATATCAAATGCACACACTTATCGATACAATGTTGGTCAAAAGCTAAAATTTTCTCACTGTCCATAAAGACAGTCCTGATCATTCTTCACAGTATTAATTACAATTTAATGCAGAAAGTCTGAGCAGTAAAGGAAAATGCACGCGGAAGTAGTGGATATCCATGCAGTCTTGAAGAAGTAATGTTGTCCTTCCAACAGAAAGATAAAGCTGACTCTTGACATGCAGACAGGAAATGGTCCACAACAGAGCAAACCCACAGCAGAGTCAGTCAAAGTTTTGAAAAATATTGGTAGGTAGGTCATCACAGAGCAGACCTACTGAAGTCCTGGTAGAGATTACGGTATTGGTGGGCCGCCAGAGATGCAGACCTACTGCAGTCCTCGTAGAAATAATGGTATTGGTGGGCCATCAAAGATGCAGACCCACTGTAGTCCTTGTAGAAATGTCCAGCGGCCATCTGTTGCGACTGTGCAGGTGCCCAATCACCATCGAAGAGTCTTGCGGACAATATAGCAAGTCCATAAACCACGACTTGTGCACTCACAAAGTCTTTGGAATTGTCCTTAGAACCAGCAATGCTGTTAGCCAGTCCCTTGCTGAATTATTAACACAGGTCAAAGCACTAACAGACTTCTTTTTTTCACATATTGTGCATATGCAATGACCAACAGAAATATGTGCAGTGAAATGAATGCTTACAAGTTACTTAATTTGATGAACTGGTATCAACTTAGTCTTTGCTATTGTGTGTGTACATTCTTACTTGTTAGTTGTACGATTGCGTAACGACTATAAGGCTCACATACTTAGAACATGTACCAGTACTGCTAACGAGATTTTAATGCAACATTTTGGTTTACTTGAGAATACATTCTGGATTTAAAGTACTTTCTGTGAGATTAGAGATGACTTAACATTTTGTTTCTTTGACAGCTACACGATTATATCAAGACGCTACTAATGTGTGACACAATTTACATTGTTGCTTTTGCGGTGTATCTGTTTTATATCTGCACAGTTTTTCTGAATTCTTCTGTAAAATAAAACATTTTTTAGTAGTAACTTTTGTGGTATAGCTACAATGAGACAGCCTTTTTCGTAGCACAACAATACGTTACAGTATAGTACTTCCTTGATCACGGTACTGTACGTAATAACTACGATATCTATACGCATAGCATTTCGCTTTTGTTTATTATGAGGTAAGTATATTGACTTCCACAGAACTTTGCATATGGACGACGATAATTAGGACACTTGGCACATTTTTTACCCTCAAGTAATGACAGGATTATGTTACAACAAGACACACAATTTAGAGCGGCAGTACACGTATTTGAGTGATTAATTTTGTACTTAAAACATTTATTTTTAAAGATTTTTGAATTACAAAGATACAAAGGTTTTCCGTGATACATTTCATTACATTGCTGTAATTTGTAACACTTGAGTGTATAATTAGATTAATCCTCATGGGGTACACTCTTACTTTGTGTACCATGTGTTTGGCAAGCACAAGGAGCCCTAGCTAGTATGGTATTTGCCTATACAACTTTACATATCGGTACCATATTTCTCTAGCACATAAATTACACAGCTATCTGATCATTTAACTGAGAGAAATAAACATTTTCTACTACGTCAGTGACAGATGTTTACGCATTTACACAGTTGGATAACTTCACACTTATGAAATTGTATTTTGTATGTACTTTGTGAACTGTTCATATATTTTTCAGAACCATTGTGATACTATGAGAGCTTCGAATGATGTATTTGGTATGGGATCTTGATTTTTAAATTACGTTTGAGGTAGATGACACTACTGAAATGGGCAGAGAATTCTCTTCAGGTTTTGAAATTATTGCAGAAAGCTACGACGTTTTTGAGATTTGACTGAGGTGTTATTATTATGACAACGATGAGTATTATGCTGTTGAGGTATGTTTATGACCAATGAGATGATGCTATATGAGGAATTTGATTGTGCTATGTATTTATTATGAGGAAATATTGAAGACGTGTTAATGAATATGTATATGTGTAATAAAGTAAGGAATAATAAGTAGTGGTTAGCGACTCTGATTTGTAAAAAAGAATGTTGGAAACCAAGAATCGCACTTTAAGTGTTATGAAATATGTGTATATGCGTGAACGTATCACAATGCCGGCGAACATTTTTTGGACACTGTTATATTTGTAGGATTTTGTTTCTAAACATTTGTAACGCAAATTCTCAACCTGTGAAATGTTTTTATATGAGACTGTCACAGCTGTCGTAAATATTTCGGTAAGAAAGTTAAGTGACCTTCACGTAATGCGTCGTGGGCGTCCACCTGTGCCACCTGCCTGGAGAAAAAGCCATTAGGTGGAGAAGAAAGAGGCCATTAACCTCGCTATTGACACAACTTTGTAGAAAGCATCGCAAATACGACATGCTCATTATTTGTAAACATATCGTACTTTGTGCTACTTACTGAAATGCTTATGAATTGATGGGAAATATTCTTACATCTGCACACCTGATTATGACAAGTGTCTTTCTACGAGAAATGATGAAATTTATACTAACTTATGAAATGCCACATGACTATTGAATGACATCGTTATGCTTTGCTTTACATAGTTGGTTTTTTCATATGATATCTGTTTTCCAACTGTGTTGCAGCATTGGTTTTATAAAATTAAATTAAATGCATTTGCTAATGTTAACACTTTCTGTCAACAGATCTATTAAATAATAATTTTCTGATCCACATTCTTCGAAAAAGGAGCACTTGGAAAGGAAAGAACAATAAGAAGGGACTAATAACAGTAACTGCATATATAATTTTCTTTTCAAGTACTTGGTAATTTTTTTTGTAGAACAAGTTGTGGTTCACCACTTTAATTACATAGACATTAAGATGTGAATATACATTTCCCTTATCTGCATTGTTGTCTTTAGTGTACTATTTTTTCTGGTTGTGGGTTTGTCATGCTTAGATATAGGTTATTGCATTTGCTGCTGCTGTTTGCCAGGCATAGTGCTACTGAATTTCACTTTGTATTACTCTGTTAAGCCAGTTTTACTACTGATTTATTTTTCTTATTTGCTGCACATTGCCTTATTTTAGTTGTAATATTGCATTTGCTTTGATAATTTAGATATACTGCTGCTTGCTTTGCCAATTTGCATTTTTTTCATTGCTGTTTGTGTTAATTGTTTTGTGCTGCTGCATTGCCTCGTCCCTTAGTTTATGCATCTGAGCTCAGTGGATTTAAGTCAGTTTAAGAGGGGGTAGACTATATAATAGAATGAGTTGCGATGAATTGGAAGAAATGCATTGAGAAGTTATACGAAAAAAGTTCAGAAAGCAGGTATAGATAGGACTTTTTGGAAATAATGAAGAACAAAGGGAGATCTCCAAGAAGTAAAGAAAGTTTAGTTTGCAAAATACTGCAGTAAAACAAACCCTGTCCTTTCCTTTTGTGTTATTCTGCTGTGTGTTTGTGTACCCTTGTGTATTTGTGTTCTTCCTGTCTTTATGTGTTTATCTGATAAGACTTATGTTGTAGAATTTTTCTAATACTCAGCTACATTCACTATGATGAGGAATACTGTTATCTTCAAACATGATTTGCGTTTATAATATTTTATTTACTTTGTAAAGATGTTTAGACATTATTTATTCTGTTTTGTTTTAATGCTCACGTGTGAAGTTGATGTTTTGAAAGTTACTCAGACCTTTTATGTATTTAGTTATATCATAATTCTTGTAACAGTGATGTATATGTTTATTTCTATTCCTTTGTAAAGCCGCTATTACTACAAATGTTATCTGTATTGTTATGTTCTTTAATGATGTATTTTGTACCTTTGTTATTGTATTCCCATTTCATATAATTGTATAGACCCCAGTTCTTCAAATTAAGTTACATTTCACTGCACGCGTTTCTGTTAGTCTTAGTATATGCACAGCATGGGAGAAGTTGGGACTGTTAGTGCTTCCACGTGTGTTAATAATTCAGCAAGGGACTGGTTAAAAGCATTGCTGGTTCTAAGGACAATTCCAAAACCTTTGTAAGTGCACAAGTCGTGGTTTATGGGCTTGCTATATTGTCCGCAAGAGTCTTCGATGGTGATTGGGTACCTGCACAGTCGCTACAGATGGCTGCTGGCCGTCTCTACAAGGACTGCTGTGGGTCTGCATCTTTGATTGCCCACCAATACCATTAATTCTACAAGGACTACAGTGGATCTGCATCTTTGATGACTCACCAATACCATTATCTCTACGAGGACTGCAGTGGGTCTGCATCTCTGGTGGCCCACCAATACCGTAATCTCTACCAGGACTACAGTGGGCCTGCTCTGTGATGACCTACCTACCAATATTTTTCAAAACTTCGACTGACTCTGCTGTGGGTTTGCTCTGTTGTGGCCCATTACCTGTCTGCATGTCAAGAGTCAGCACTGTCTGACTGCATGGAAATCCACTACTTGCGCGTGCATTTTGTTTTACTGCTCAGACTTTGAGAAAAAAACACCACTGCTATTTTACTGTGATGAATGATCAGGACTGTCTTTATGGACTGTGAGAAAATTTTAGCTTTTGACCAACATTGTATCAATAAGTGTGTGCATTTGGTATCTTTGTTATTGTAATTATGAAAATTTTTATCAAATCATTATTGGCCACTGCCAAAACAATTTGTAAATTTTTTGTGGGGAGCATGGGGGCTATTTAAGTAGGCTGTTTATGATTTTTATTGGTAACGCCAGGTAGCGCTCTGTATAAAAAACACTGGCTGTGCTGTGTGCAGTCTGTGGCTGATTTGCATTGTTGTTTGCTATTGTAGTGTTGGGCATCTGGATGTTAACAGCGCGTAGCGTTGCGGAGGTGGAGGTGAGCCGCCAGCAGTGGTGGATGTGGAGAGAGATATGGCGGAGTTTTGGAAGCGGATGATTTTTACGTGTGTCCATCAGAGACAGTAAATTTGTAAGACTGGATGTCATGAACTGCTATATATATTATGACTTTTGAACACTAGTAAGGTAAATACATTGTTTGTTCTCTATCAAAATCTTTCATTTGCTAACTATGCCTATCAGTAATTAGTCCCTTCAGTAGTTAGAATCTTTTATTTAGCTGGTATCATTGGCGCTCGCTGTATTGCAGTAGAAAGTGTGCCACTTTTGTGCGATATCGCTGATGACATTTCTATACGTTCGGAAAGGAGATACGAGCACGTCTTCCGGTACCACATAATGAAGTTAGAAAACACGCGCAGGGCGTAGGTCGAACCCTGCGTGATCAACCGAAACAGCTCCAACACGACCATCAGAGTGTTTAAATTTCAGTCTCTGAGTGAAACGTCGCACAACGTCGGTGCAAATTTCTTCGGTCTGCAGTTTGATGTATGCGACGCTGTTCGTGATGGGGATGTGAATTCCGACAACATCAAGTCCGAATAGAAGTTTGTCACATATGAAATGTTCCGCTTCATGAGCTCGAGGTTGTGCATGCTAAGCTTGAAAGGTGATCTTTAGAGTCGCCCGGCGGTAAGATAATGCTATTGCAAGTCTGAACGGGGATGAACATAGCGACTTAGCATTGCGCGCTGGTGGTAACACACTGGTTCCCATCAGATCACCAAGTGCTGTTGGGCTTGCCTAGAACTTGGATGGGTCGCCGTCCGGGTCTGTTAATGGCTTTTGATGAGCAGGGAGCCCTCCGCCTTTGTGAGACCAGTTGAGAACCAACTTCGTGCAGAAGTAGCAGCTCCGGTCACGAAAACTGACAACGGCCGGGAAAGCGGTGTGCTGACCATATGCCCCTCCATATCTGCATCCAGTGACGCCTATTGGCTGAAGATAACACGGTGACGAACCAGTACTGTTGGGCCTTCCTAGGCCTGCTAAGACGGGCGTGCTAACAACACCACTCCTGCAGAACGCTGCTCGGAGCGTCAAGGACGGCCGCCTCACGTCATGGCTATGAGCTGGCTGCTCAGACGCTCGGGGTAGCCGCATTGTACCTTGTCACGGTCCGTGCGGCTCCCCCCACCGAAGGTTCGAGTCCTCCCTCGGGCATGGGTGTGTGTGTTGTCCGTAGCGTAAGTTACTTTAAGTTAGATTAAGTAGTGTGTAGGCTTAGGGACCGATGACCTCAGCAGTTAGGTCCCATAAGACCTTAGCACAAATTTCCAAATTTCCGACTGAGCATGATCAGTAAGCCATCTGGACACAATGGTCATCACAACTACACGGACTACGGTAGCACGCCTCCCGTCAGACACAAATTATCAGCTTATCCCACACTACTAATTATTATCATGACTCGCGGCATTCACCGATTCCCGTAAGATTATATATATGTGTGTCGTTTCTGTTTATCGGACATGTCCGAAAGAATACGCACCACATACAGATACATCATTTGTCTTTTGGACATGTCTGAAAGAATAGACACCACATATAGATATATAATTCGTCTTTCTTTTAATTCCCTCAGTCTCTCTGCGTCACTTTCTTGTTGTTCATACACACCCGTGAATTCGTGTTACTCTACTCTGTATTCGTTAAATATTATATGCTTCTCCTATTTGGTTAGGGCCACATACACTAGCGCAATATTCCTGTATTGGTCGCATTAGTGGTTTGTAAGCAATTTCCTTTGTAGGCTTACAGCTTTTCCGTAGTACTCTGTCAATGTTCCAAATTCAGCCAACTGTTTTACCTATGAATGAGCGTATGTGATTTCTCCATTTCCCTACAAAATTGTTTCACCCAGGAGGTTGTACGTGTTGGCCAGTTTCAGGTGTGACTCACTGATATTTTAGTAGTAGAGTATTACATTCTTTCGTGTTTTGAAATGAACGATTTTACACTTATGACTGCTTAATGCAAGTTTTAAATCTTTGCAACACTTTTAAGTCTTATCAAGATCTAACTAAACTTTTCTGCAGCTTTCTCCAGACAGTACTTCGTTTTAGATAACTACATCTTAAACAAACGCAAAATCGCCGCGCGGGGTTGCCGAGCGGTCTCAGGCTCCTTGCCACGGGCCGCGCGGCTCCCCCCGTCGGAGGTTCGAAACCTCCCTCAGGCATGGGTGTGGGTGTTGTGCTTAGCGCAAGTTAGTTTAAGTTAGGTTAAGTAGTGTGTAAGCTTAGGAACCGATGACTTCAGCAGTTCGTTCCCATAAGACCTTACTACAAATTTAAAAATTTAAACGCTAAATCTCCAAAATTGGTGATGTTTTACAGAAGGTCGAAATTTAGCGCGACCTTCAATGCGAGATGATTACAACAGTTCCCACAACGGAAATTTGTCTCGAAACCTGGCAGAAAATCCAAACAGATTCTGGTCGTATGTGAAGTATGCTAGCGGCAAGACACAATCAGTGCCTCCTCTGCCCGATAGCAATGGATATGCTACCGAAGACAGTGCTGCCAAAGCAGAGTTACTAAACATGGCACTCCGAAATGCCTTCACAAAAGAAGACGAAATAAATATTCCAGAATTCGAATCAAGAACAGCTGCCAACATGAACAACGTTGAAGTAGATATCCTCGCAGTAGCGAAGCAACTTAAATCACTTAATAAAAGCAAGTCTTCAGGTCCTGACTGTATACCAACTATGTTCCTTTTAGAGTATGCTGATGCAATAGCTCCATGCTTAACAATCATATACAACCATTCGCTCGACGAAAGATCCGTACCGAAAGACTGGAAAGTTGCACCGGTCACACCAATATTCAAGAAAGATAGTATGAGTAATTCATTGAATTACAGGCCCATATCATTAAGGTCGATATGCAGCAAGATCTTGGAACGTATATTGTGTTCGAACATTATGAATTACCTCGAAGAAAAGGATCTATTGGCACACAGTCAACACGAATATAGCAAACATCGTTACAGTGAAATACAACTAGCTCTTTACTCGCACGAAGTACTGAGTGCTATCGACAGGGGATTTCAACTTGATTCCGTGTTTCTGGATTCTAGAAGGCTTTTGAGACTGTACAATACAAGCGGCTTATATTGAAATTGCGTTCCTATGAACTGTCGTCTCATTTATGTGCCTGGATATGTGATTTCCTGTCTGAGAGGTCACAGTTCGTAGTTACTGACGGAAAGTAATCGAGTTAAACAGAAGTGGTTCTGGCGCTCCCAATGTAGTGTTATAGGCCCTTTTGCTACTTCTTATCTACATAACCGATTTGGGAGTCAATATGAGCAGTGGTCTTAAGTTGTTTGCAGATGATGCTGTCGTTCATCGAATAGTAAAGTCATCAGAAGATCAAATAAAATTGCAAAATGATTTCGAAAATATATATGTATGGTGTGAAAATTGTAAATTTACCGTAAATAACGAAAATTGCGAGGTCATCCACATGAGTGCTAAAAGGAATTCGTTAAATTCGGTTACACGATAAGTCAGTCAAATCTAATGGCCCTAAATTCAACTAAATACCTAGGAATTACAATTACGAACAACCTTAATTGGAAGGAATACACAGAAAATGTTGTGAGGAAGGCTAACCAAAGACTGCGTTTTATTGGCAGCACACTTAGAAAATGTAACAGATCTACTAAGGAGACTCTCTACACTACGCTTCTCCGTCGTCTTTTAGAATACCGCTGCCATGGGATCCTTACCAGATAGGGATGACGGAGTATATCGAAAACGTTGAAAGAAGGCAGCACGTTTTCTACCATCGCGAAATAGGGGAGAGTGTGACACTGAAATGCTACAGGACTTCGGATGGACGTCATTAAAACAAAGGCGTTTTTCGTTGCGCAAGAACCTTCTCGCGAAATTCCATTCACCAACTTTCTCCTCCAATAGCAAAATTATTTTGCTACTTAGGGAGAAACGATCACCGTGATAAAATAAGGGAAATCAGAGCTAGCACGGAAAGATACATGTGTTCGGTCTTTCCCCACGCTATACGATATTGGAATAACAGAGAATTATGAAGGTGGTTCGATGAAAACTCTGCCAGACATTTAAATGTGATTTGCAGAGTATCAATGTAGATGTAGATCTTCTACAAAAAGTCAGATTCTACTGTTAACATTGACTGTCTGGTCATTAATATAGAACACGAACAGGAAGGGTCTGAACACGCTTCGCCGGGAAGGATCTGAAGTAGTTTCTACATCAGTCGATGACTGTTCATCCACGGTAATTTTCTGCGTCCACCCTGCTAAGAAATCCGCAATACATATACCAATGGCCCTTGATACCCTAAATGATAGTACTTTGCATAATTTGAGTAGGTGTGGTGATGAGCCACAACGCTTGTCGATAATCAAGACGTACGGCATTTACCTGACTACCTTGATACATGGCTTTCAGGATGTCATACACAGAAAAGTGCAAGTTGGGCTTCACATTACTGATGTTTTCGGAACCCATTCTAGTTGCCATGGAGATGTTATTATGTTCGAGATAACACATTACGTTGGAACTCAGAAAATTTTCTATGTCGTCTGCCATAAAACTTGAAGCACTTGGAAGAAATCGTCGAATGTCAGTGGAACGTTGTACACGCACACACCATCGTCGGTCGGGCATGTAAATGGTAAGAGATGGAACTCAAAGTGACAGGTACTACAGTCACGAGAGTGCATTAGTGTTGCTCGTGTTTATTGATGTTATTATGAGTGGTATAGTATACAATCAGAGGGAACAGCGTCAGATGTTTAGTGATCACTGTGAAGGACACGGAGATGCCACGTACGCGTGTGAGACAAAGTTATCGGCACCTGTTACGGTTTGAGAGGTGCCACATTGTGGATCTCGATTTGGCTGGTTGATCCAATCGTGCAAGATTTGTGGGACATTAGGATGTGAGAGTGGCCTGATGTCGGACTGCATGGGAACATGAGGACAGGCACGATCATCGTCAAGATTCCGGTCAACTACATCTGACCACGACGAGGGAAGTTTGCCGTATTGTGAGCCAAGCACATTTTAACCCCACACAACTGCACCTGCCGCCTGAGAACGAGTAATGGACTCTCTACACCATTCCGCCCCATCCCACACCATTGGTCAGAGACTGTGACCAAATTAGGAAAGTACAGTCCCTTGTGTAGGCTGCTGTTTACACCATAACAAAAAATTTCTTCGTTTGGAGTGGTGTCGTGACAAGGAAGCATGTACTGCTGATGAACAGCGTCTCACTGTGTTGAGCCGATTCGGGATGACCAGCATCAGCGAGTATGGCGGTGATCAGAGATATTTGACGCTTTTACGGTGTGTTGGAGAGACCAAGCGGTGCTGCTCCTGACAATAAGATTTGGCGAGCCATTTGGTACGACTTCAGGCCACGGCTCGTAGTAACAAGAAACCAACGGAACACTGCTACGTCAGGGACCTCCAGCGTCCTCATGAGTCGCCTCTTATGCGACGTCGTAGGTGCCATTTTCAACAGGATAGTGCTGTCCACATCTCAGTGCAGGCAGGATTCGAACCCGTGACAGTAGCAGCAGCGCGGTTCCGGACTGAAGCGCCTAGAAACGCTCGGCCACAGCGCCCTCAGCGCTTCTCATTTCAGTAGGATTTGTTAAAGAGGCTTTGACATAGCTCATTATCGCGTGAAATGCAACAGTTGTATTCGGTCTGTGCTATAACATGTAGCAGTCGTAATTTGTCTGTGCTACAATGTAGAGTGGACTTTGAATACGGAAATCATATTAGCAAAACGTGTAAACGTCATGACATAGTTGGAACTGCAAGTTGAGTAATACTACACTGGTTATTTATAAAGCAAATGATTATCTCATGTGTTCATTTATGCTTGTAAAGTCGACACTCTTATTGTTTCAGTGCTTTATACCGAAAAATTTTATTGCATAAAAGCTTGTCTTTATCTGAATAGAAAATCGTTCGCCGACTTGCACTGAGATTTTGTTTATAAAACAGAAACCAGCCAAACTTGGTAAGAGATTCTGTTGAGAAGAAGACACCATACGATAAAGCGAAACTTTTACTTCTTTTCTTCAGAAAACTGTGGCGGCTTGTGTATTTTGCAAATCGAAACCAGTGGCGTTTGACTAAATCTAAGCTTGTGTTAATTAAAGCCAAATATAGGTAGTAACTGAAACTAATTACGTAATTTCTGTTTATATATTGCTAAGTGACATAAACTTTTTCATACCTCGTCAGAAATATTTTTATAATACTTAAGTTAAATAATTTACCACCAAAGTAAATAATTATTTTCAGTGCTTATCAGATTATTGATTAAAAGTTTATTATGTTAATTTTGATGAAAATTGCTCCGTTATTGAAAGTAATTACATATGCGTAAATACAGGCACATTAAAATAGGCATTTCTCCACATGTAAGTGCTCCATGTCGAGTTAACATCCAGTAGAATCATCACCTCAAAGGCAGTTAACATTAAAATTACTAGGTTTCCCCTCTACGATCATTTGCCGTTAACATCAGTTTATTACCATTTAAACTAATTCTTGTAGTAGACTCCAAACTCTCACAGACAGAAGAGAGTGATCAGCCATCACGCAGTTGAGCATCTACTGCACGCGACCGTATCCTGTACTTTACGAGTCCGATTGCCAAACACGGTTAATTACAATTATTTCATCATAATGAAGAGAAAATAAATTGGATATCGCAAGCTGAAGCTGTTTTATCCGAAAGTTTAGGAAAGTTTTGAAGTTCTCCTCGAAAATTTCTGAAAGCCGCTAGCTGCTCTCATTATGAAACTCAGAAGAATACAGTCAGGGTAATTTGCTCTCCATGTTAAGCAAAACTAGGTTTTTGTGCACCTAAATCTTTATAGTTTCATATCTTATGAACTATGTATCGTGAAACTATATAGCTTTGCAGGAGTAAAATGTAGTTAAATGAAAACGAGACAAATTGAAAGTGAGTCATTAACTGTTTCTTATCTCAAAAGTGACTGCCACAACTACTAACACATTTATCCTACTGAGAGACAAGGCGGTCAGTATTTTCATGGAGAAATGTTTGCTGCGTGCGGAGCCATGATTGTGTGCAGGCGTGTACCTCTTCGTCCGAAGCATCTCTACGGCCACTAACGCCCTTCTCAGGTCTCCAAATATATGGAAATCACAATGGGAGAAATCGGGGCTGTATTGATGACGTGTAACGGCTTCCCAGCGAAACGTCTGCAGCAAGTTTTGCTGGGAAGCCCTTACACATTCTCCGTACAGCCCCAGTCTCTCCTCATTCAATTTCCATATTTTTGGAGCTCAGAAGGAAAGCGTTGTTGGCCGTCGCTTTGCTTCAGACGAAGATGTGCACTCCTGCGTACAATTGTGGTTCAATAGGCAACCGCAACCACTTGTGCATGAAGGCATTGACTGTCCTATCTCGCAGTGGGATAAATATATTAACAGTTCCGGCGATTAGTTTTGAAATAATAATGAACAGTTTATATACTTTTTTTTTCTATCTGTCTAGTTTTCCTTTGACGGCCCGTTATACATTTAGTAGTATATCTATATTTTGTCTGCAATGTGTGTTGCGAATAGTCAGTGGTAAAGAAGAAATAAATTAAAATATCGTGCCTGATACTGAAGTTTAACTGCGCACCATTTTAAGGAAAATATAGTTTTTCATGCATGTACATATTCATGTCCTAATATCTCCCGGATTATGTGTCGTACAGTGATATAATGATTCAAGTGTATTCAGTGGCTTGTGTGGATACTGTCTGCAAAATATGCTGCGGATAGGGTTGATGGAAAAAAGATGTAATAAATTAAAACGTCATGCTGAATGCTGAAGTTTGATTGCATGAACAGCAAAAATACACAAAGCGATAAACATTTTTGCTTCCACAGTTTGTGATGGCGGGGGGGGGGGGGGGGGGCTCATCGAGTAAAAGTTTATGTAAGGGTTGAAAATTATGTGTAATGTGATATGAGTCGCTAAATACTTCAATTCTCAAATACTGTATGAATGTATAGTCCGGGTATTTGCGCAGCATCATCTATGCTGCCACAAGACAAACGCTCAGTTTCTAACAATAGGATTTTTCTGATTGTGTTACACTTTTAACATAAGGTTATAACTCTTAATTAGTGAATAATGAGAGAAGTTAAAATGTTTGGATACCGTTCATAATCGTATGAAATATTGAAAATTTTTATTGTCCTTCGAAACTGTTTGGTAGACAAACTGCAACCGGTACTGAATTCCGATGTAGCGATTTAGTAGTAATTTTCGCCAAACCTCGTGAGGAGAAATTCACCTCCTTATATTTGGTAGCGCTGACAGTGTCTAGTCAGAGCGCGCTGTGGACATGTCCCTGACGACGTAATCGAATTCGTTGTTACGAACGATTGGGTATGTGGCAGAAAACAGTCTGTCATAAGGTTCGGAACATAAAAGCAGTGGTTCGTAAACATTAGAAAGTTGGGGCGCCGTCTTGCCGCTGCAGACAAAGCAGAATCCGACGCCACACGGTTTTACGAGCTTCTGTGTTTCTATAGCACAAAGCGACACTCGTGATACAGCTTTACTGCTTTTGTGCAGCTTGTTCGAACATACGTGTACCGAGAACTGTGCTGAGTTGCAGGACGCAGCATTATATCGAAATTTCTTAGAGTTGGATCTTACTTACGGTGCATTGTACAAGGGGGTGGACATAAAACCCTGATTTACAAACGAGCCGTAATGACATTTGCCTTACGTAACTTAAGGAAATCCCAGAGAACCTAACGATAAAAATTGTGAGCTGGTAGTTAGTGTGAAATAAATACAGGCTGTTTAAGAAAAAATGACTTGTTTTCGAAATGCCATATTTATTGATAAAAATATTCCATAAACATGGTATGCATTGAAAAATACTGAAAAAATCTTAGACTTTTAATCATCCTATTACAAATGCTCTATGTGTCTACCAGCAGCATCACGAACAACATCTAGATGATAACCAAGATCATCATAAACTTTACACACTGTATCTGCCTTTATAGAGGTTATGACGGCTGTTATTCTGTTCTTCACTTGTTCTATGTCAATAGGTAAAGGGAAGATGAACACACTTTCCTTCAAATATCTCCACAAGAAAGAATCGTATGGGGTCATCTCTGGCGATCTTGGAGACCAAGAATGCAGGCCAATGTCTGGGGGTCACATGCACCCTGTCTGGCGTTGAGGCAGAGTGTGACTGAAAACTGCCGTACGTTGTTGTGCCAGTGTCGTAGAGGTCCATCCTGTTGGTAAAGTAAGTCATTGGAGAGGTCCTGAAATTATGGAAAGAGCCAGTTCTTCAACATTTAAAGATAGCTCAAGAAGTCGCACGAGACCTCGAGACACTGTGCTGCATTCTTGCCTCCAAGATCGCCGTTCATGACCCCATACGATTTTTTCTTGTGGGGATATGTGAAGGAAAGTGTGTCCATCTCTCCTTTACCTCGTGACATAGAAGATGTGGAGAGTAGAATAACAGCTGTCATAAATTCTATAAAAGCAGATGCATTGTGTAAAGTTTAATATGCATTTAGCTATCGTCTAGATGTTGTTCGTGCTGCTGCTGGTGGATACACAGAGCATTGGTAATAGAATATCCAAAACTTTAAAGTTTTGTATTTTGCATCTGATCCCATGTTTGTAAGTCCGCAGCTCGTGGTCGTGCGGTAGCGTTCTCGCTTCCCACGCCCAGGTTCCCGGGTTCGATTCCCGGCGGGGTCAGGGATTTTCTCTGCCTCGTGATGACTGGGTGTTGTGTGATGTCCTTAGGTTAGTTAGGTTTAAGTAGTTCTAAGTTCTAGGGGACTGATGACCATAGATGTTAAGTCCCATAGTGCTCAGAGCCTTTTGAACCAACCCATGTTTGTAGAAGGTTTTAATCAATAAATATGGCGTTTTGAATCAGGTCATTCTTTTTGAAACACCCTGCATATTCCCATAAAGTAATGATAATCAAAGGGACACTCAGATCTAAACACCGCAAGTATAACGTCAGATACTGTATGGTATATGTAAGAACGTAATACGAATTTATTTTATTTGTGAACACAGTGATGTACGATTACCAAAATATGGGAAATGATGCAGTCTCACAAGGTCAGAGGTGACAGACGGCGATCTTAATATGGTTTATTAAAAAAACAGTTTTTAAAAGTAAAACCTTATTGATGTCCCTACCGCCATTTTCCTGTCACAATTACAGTTCAATAACTAGTTTCGATTGCTATCTGCAACCGTCTTCAGATCGTTCAAAATATGAAAAGCTGGTGACTAAGTATTGGAAAGCATCGTTATCTGTAGACTTGCAATAACATGCACTCGTAAGTACTAAAACAATGACAGTGCAAATGAATGTTAACGGTAAGTACCTCAAAACAAATTCATTTGTGTCCCGACAAACGTTACTATCTCTTCTTTTCTCGTTACATGCTGCAGTGAAAACGCAAATACATGTTCGTTTACATGTTCACGGGCAGTCGATGTTTCGACCCCCTTGTACCAAAGTAAACAACCTTATTCCCACGTCTAAATTTGTCGTAAACTCGTCTTAGTTCTGCTGAAACTGATAGTAAAGGCAGCCAAACAATGTAGTGACTTCTTGCTAGGGTGTTGACTTTATCTTCAAGTATAACAAACACAAAACTTTTGTAATTATCTTCAGTAGCACAATGGGAACTACATGACGCTTGACATACATATAAATTACAATGTCACACTGTGTGTGTGTGTGTATGCGTGTGTGTGTGGAAACATTGTGGCGTTTAAAACAAACAATACATTTTAGATGTGGGAATATTTAATTTCAGTGTCCATTGTACCTTACATGAAGTGTGGTACAGGGACAGAGCTATGGACGTATTCAAGTACTGCTTAGCCCGCAGTTTCATTACAAACACTTTGTGTGTGTGTGAACGCCTGTTTCTGCCTGTGTGCTTAAGGTTGTCAACTGACGTAACTGAAGTGGTATCCACGGATAATTTTGAGTTGAAATACTGACGTAACTGAAGTAGTGTCCACGGATAATATTGAGTTCAAATACTGTAGTATTGGCAACATTCCATTTCTATCATGGCGTCAATTCACTAAATTCAAATGAAAGTTACATATTTTTAAATCCGGAAATACTGTAGTCCTGACAATACTTCTTGAACGTGACCAAATTTTATGCAGCATTTGTGACATCACGGGTGGTGACATCACTGGTAACAGGGGGTGTGTCTTTTGCTATCGTGGGTAGTCGCAGATTTAAATCATTGGGATCAAAGTTTTGGTGGCTGTACTACTCATCATGCTGAAAAATGTATGAGTGTGTAGGGAGAGGGGGATGTTGAATAATTCAGTCTGCTGTTGGAAGCAAAGGTGATGACAAAGTTTATGTCATTTAGATAGGACACAGTTAGTTATCGATGGTGTTTGTACTATACGAACCATTTTAAGGATGTCGGTTGCCCAGTCTTTACACTGGATTACTTTTGAATGCATTATGGGAACAGCAGTGATCAATGTCTTGTAAATAATTACTAATTAAAAACAGTCTTGATCACGATTTATTTTACAAGGTGACCGGTTTCGACCACTACTGTGGTCATCTTCAGACCTACAAGATGTATACAAAGCACTAATTAGAGGGCTACATGCATTAATGAAAATACATAGTTATACGGCTATAAATCTATAAAACGTTGAATTACCATTGAGTAGGAACCCCTTTCTGTTAGAGAATCACAACTGGAGAAACCAGTGCACGTCTTACTTTATATAATGGAGGCTCCACCCACTTCTGACTGCATGATGTCATTATTAACCAATGAGTTATAAGTCGAATTACAATTTAAAATTTCTTAGTTAAAAGAACATAGTCAAGAATTAGAAATAAATATACATTAAACTTAGCTTATTTAACAGCTATTGTCAATTAAAAAGCGTTAAAAATATTTAAAAATGTAGGAAAATGAACTTCAGTTTGGCAGTACATGGGTTGCCCTCTCGTGGCCTGTCAGTGAACCATTTGGAGCCACTGGTTGCTATGGTGAAGTTAGACGCCGTTGCAAAGATGAAGGAGCAAGCTTTTTCCACTGAAGTTGTTGTAGAGTCGATAGTTGAACTAGTGGTTGCCATGGTGAGGACAAACGCCGATGCAAAGATGTGGCAGCAGGCTTCTTTCCAATGAAGTTGTTGCGAAGTGGAATGGAAAAGACTGTGGCATCAGACAATGTATTATTGAGCAGCAACTTGTCTTTATTGAAACGAAAAGAGTAAGCTACAATAATCTGTAGCTGATATATATATCTCATGCTGCACAAATACGCTACGAAGTAGTTGACCGTATATATGAAATATTATCTATGAAGTTAGTATGTAGATTACAAGTGCCATTTTTTTAATAAGGCATTGCTATTCCTCAAGTTACATACCAGTCATATAAGCAAATAAAATTGAAAAAATTTAAAATTATAAAATTATTAAATTATGAGCCATTGTCAATAATAAAATAAAACGATGTGAATTAGCAGTCTAAAAGCATAAAAGCAATAATTCTAAAACAGATAGTCAATCATAAAATAATGTTTGGTAAAATACAATTACAATGTAAAGATAAAATATTTGCTAAAAGTCTTAATAATTTGAAAGACCTTTTTTTAAAACAAATACAGAAGAGTAGACATTCTAAAGCAGATCATCGAAAAGCTCAAAGAAATGTTTGTCTCTGAACTGAAGTTGTTCATTTAAAACAGATAATGGATTACTTTTGTGAAGTGAAAAAATTTCAATTTCTTCTAAGGTATTTAGTAGTGGTCCTTTTGGCACAGTATGTAATATTTTCAAATTGCTAGAAATGCAACCCTCAGAATGATTGTATTCATCAAGATGTTGACCGAATACTGATTTGATACGTGCAGCACCAGTAGTATATTCTCGAAACCGTGTTAAAAAGTTGTGATTCTTTAACAGAAAGGGGTTCCTACTCAATGGTCTGAAGATGACCACAGTAGTGGTCGAAACCGGTCACCTTGTAAAATAAATCGTGATCAAGACTGTTTTTAATTAGTAATTTTTTTTTCTTTTCTCTTTTTTTTTCTTCTTTGATTGCAATAGCTTTGTTAGTTATTAACTTATGGTTGATTTGCTTTACAAGTTTTAATTCATCATTATGTTTATTTTTATCTTTTTCATTAGTAATAACATTCTTAGTTTTACGTGCAATGTCACAGTTGTGATTCTCTAACAGAAAGGGGTTCCTACTCAATGGTCTGAAGATGACCACAGTAGTGGTCGAAACCGGTCACCTTGTAAAATAAATCGTGATCAAGACTGTTTTTAATTAGTAATTATTTACAAGACATTGATCACTGCTGTTCCCATAATGCATTCAAAAGTAATTCAATTATTGCCTAGTCAGGTATTGGGAGATTACAAGAAGTTTAGAGGGTTACGCACTAAAATTATGAAACTTAATACCAAAATATCTTTTAACAAACAATGCCTGATGAATAATGTGATTCCTAATTATGTAAAAATTAGTTTTCATACCAGATCAAATATAGAAAAGTTTTTACGACAGAAGAGTAGCATTCTGTGGATCAGATCTGAAATTAAAGATGCATATAAAGAAAAAGATGCATTAAATCTTGAAATGTACAATTTACATTTAAAAATTAGCAGTCAGCTGTCACCATTAATATTTTCACAGCTACTTAACTTTACAGATGAGAAAATTAATGCAGTGCGAGAAACTATTTTTAATAAGCATAATAAGAAAATTGCAGCCCTTGTTAGTCACCAAAATATGTGTTCACAAGATGTTTCACCAAATGTACATCACTTTCATCCAAGAGTAACCAATCTAACCAAAATTTCTTTTACTCCTGCCGAGACAACACTTTTAAACAAAGGCCTAAAATATAATTTAGCTCCACAATTGAGCAATGCAAATATTAAACGTGTGATTGCTGATGTAAAGATTGCTGCAAAACATGCACAATTTAGTAGGTCTGAAATATGTGACATTGCACGTAAAACTAAGAATGTTATTACTAATGAAAAAGATAAAAATAAACATAATAATGAATTAAAACTTGTAAAGCAAATCAACCAGAAGTTAATAACTAATAAAGCTATTGCAATCAAAGCAGATAAAGGGAATACTCTAGTCATTGTTAGCGAAGATGATTATGTTTCTAAAACTTTACAATTTTTCAACGCTAATGGAATAAGTGAGGTTAATAAAGACCCGACTTCAAGATTTCAAACAAAAATTAAAAAACTGATTGATGATAATGACTCTTTACTTTCACCTAAAGATAAAATAACACTTAAAGTTATGAACCCCACTTTACCTAAGTTGAGTTTGCAAATCAAATTACACAAACAAAACTTACCAATTTTCATCCAATTGTTAACAATACCAACTGTCCCTCTTATAACCTAAACAAAAAGCTCAATCAAATCTTAAAATCCTTCTACGTTTATGAAGAAAATTATAGTATTAAAAACAGTTTCGAATTAACTAAGTTAATTTATGATGTGGATATTCCAAAAAACGCAAGGTTTGCATCGTTAGACATCACAAATCTTTACACGAATATACCTATTCAAGAGACTATCTATATTATTAATGATAACTTAACGCATCACAAAATCATGAGCCCCAAAGAAATAGTAGAATTCATTGAACTGTTAAGAATTACTCTAGATTTTAATTATTTTTCATTTAATAATAAAATATACATACAAGAAGATGGACTTGCAATGGGAAATTCCCTGGCTAGCACTATAGCAGATATCTTCGTCAACTATGTTGAAATCCAATTTTTCAAAAATAATCCAGAAATAACAAATAAAATTATATACTACAAAAGATATGTTGACGACACACTGCTATTATACAACGGCTCTAAGGAAGAAATTGATGCTTTCGCTAACAACTTAAATAATTTACATCCAAAACTTGTATTTACAGTAGAACATGAAAGTAAAAATAGTATTACTTTCCTTGACCTCACAATTACAAAACAGAATGGAAGACATAATATGTCTATTTATAGAAAACCAACATCAACCGACGTAATAATAAATGCTACATCATGCCATCCATTAAGATACAAAATGGCATTTTTTAAAACTATGATACATAGGATACTGAAATTACCTCTCCAACATGATGCAATCCAAAAGGAAATTGATACATTAAAACAGATAGCAGTTGCTAACAATTATAATTCCCATCAGGTTGATCTGTTATATAAAAAATTACAAGAAAAAAATAATGCCGTTATAAATTCCAAGAAGAGATTTACACAAATGACATACATGGGACCTATCTCAGATAAAATAAATAAATTATTTAAGAACACAAGCGTGGCAATAGCATTTAAAACTAATAACCCCCTACAGATGAAACTGAAACACACAATTGGAGACTCAAATAGATACCAAAAGTCAGGTGTTTATAAAATAATATGTAATGACTGTGAGAAACAGTATATTGGCCAAACTGGCCGAAACTTTTTAACACGCTTCCGAGAACATACTACTGGTGCTGCACGTATCAAATCAATATTCGGTCAACATCTTGATGAATACAATCATTCTGAGGGTTGCATTTCTAGCAATTTGAAAATATTACATACTGTGCCAAAAGGACCACTACTAAATACCTTAGAAGAAATTGAAATTTTTTCACTTCACAAAAGTAATCCATTATCTGTTTTAAACGAACAACTTCAGTTCAGAGACAAACATTTCTTTGAGCTTTTCGATGATCTGCTTTAGAATGTCTACTCTTCTGTATTTGTTTTAAAAAAAGGTCTTTCAAATTATTAAGACTTTTAGCAAATATTTTATCTTTACATTGTAATTGTATTTTACCAAACATTATTTTATGATTGACTATATGTTTTAGAATTATTGCTTTTATGCTTTTAGACTGCTAATTCACATCGTTTTATTTTATTATTGACAATGGCTCATAATTTAATAATTTTATAATTTTAAATTTTTTCAATTTTATTTGCTTATATGACTGGTATGTAACTTGAGGAATAGCAATGCCTTATTAAAAAAATGGCACTTGTAATCTACATACTAACTTCATAGATAATATTTCATATATACGGTCAACTACTTCGTAGCGTATTTGTGCAGCATGAGATATATATATCAGCTACAGATTATTGTAGCTTACTCTTTTCGTTTCAATAAAGACAAGTTGCTGCTCAATAATACATTGTCTGATGCCACAGTCTTTTCCATTCCACTTCGCAACAACTTCATTGGAAAGAAGCCTGCTGCCACATCTTTGCATCGGCGTTTGTCCTCACCATGGCAACCACTAGTTCAACTATCGACTCTACAACAACTTCAGTGGAAAAAGCTTGCTCCTTCATCTTTGCAACGGCGTCTAACTTCACCATAGCAACCAGTGGCTCCAAATGGTTCACTGACAGGCCACGAGAGGGCAACCCATGTACTGCCAAACTGAAGTTCATTTTCCTACATTTTTAAATATTTTTAACGCTTTTTAATTGACAATAGCTGTTAAATAAGCTAAGTTTAATGTATATTTATTTCTAATTCTTGACTATGTTCTTTTAACTAAGAAATTTTAAATTGTAATTCGACTTATAACTCATTGGTTAATAATGACATCATGCAGTCAGAAGTGGGTGGAGCCTCCATTATATAAAGTAAGACGTGCACTGGTTTCTCCAGTTGTGATTCTCTAACAGAAAGGGGTTCCTACTCAATGGTAATTCAACGTTTTATAGATTTATAGCCGTATAACTATGTATTTTCATTAATGCATGTAGCCCTCTAATTAGTGCTTTGTATACATCTTGTAGGTCTGAAGATGACCACAGTAGTGGTCGAAACCGCTCACCTTGTAAAATAAATCGTGATCAAGACTGTTTTTAATTAGTAATTCTTTACACTGGAGATGTATATCGCTGATACTTTTGTTATGAACATTGTACTTTCTGCAGGTGGACGGCTGCTGCTGATATGATTTCGATTCTTAGTGCTGTCCTGTGTTCTGTGAATCTTATCTAAAGTGATTTACCGTCCTGACCTATACAGGAACAGTTACAGTCCAAACATTCAATTTAGTATGCACCTGTAAAGTGCAGCGGATCTCTTGTATTGATGCCATTAGGTAATTTCTACCCACCTTTATTAGTAGAGGTGAAAAACAAGTTAATACTTCTGTATTTCCAGAAATTTCCATTTTAATATGAAATATTACCCAAAACTGTGATTGTGTGGAACGTAGTATTCCTATCTTCATCTTGTGTTGTCAGAACCTTGAAATTATAAAGTGTTTAAGTTTGTCTACTTTCAAGTAGCTGTAGCCATTTGCAATCTCTTCTGTTACTTCCGTTTCTTGCTACCACTGGATGTCAGAGAGTAGTAATTTCAGTGCGCTGTAACTACATACCGAAATGCTACAACGTTGTGGGCTGTGAAATGACAAGAAGTGTGGTGTGGTAGAATTGCAATAGATATGATATTGATGGCATAGTCATTACTCCCTTGGTCAATTCAAGGAAATGTAAGCCTCCATCTACCTGGTGGTCTACAGTCACTTTATATTTTCCAGAAAGCTTCTGAACAGTTTGATAAACTCTCTGATATCGTCTTAGGTGTTATAAACCAAAATTTGAGTATCAGCAACATATATGTATTAGGAAATAATATTTTCGTGGTTATGGTTGTCAGTATTCACAGTCTTGTCTTCTAAGTTGTTTATACTCGTAAATATTTTAACAGGAAAGTCAAACAGGTCCAATGATATTGAACACTAAGCTTTTTGCTCGTACAATTTATTGTTGAGTTTTAAATAGCTGCTAGGAAATGTGTATTTTAGTAGGTCCATGAGTTTTATAATATGTGTTGATGTGACTCCTATGTCACATTTTAAACTCTCTCTCTCTCTCTCTCTCTCTCTCTCTCTCTCTCTCTCTCTCTCTCTCTCTCTCAGCCCCACCCTTCCCTCTCATAAAACACACACACACACACACACACACACACACACACACACACACAAATGGAGATGATGATATAAAACAACAATATAAAGGATGTGTGAGTGCTCTAGTGAGTTAAAAGCCTCTCGATCACACTGTAATAGTCCTCATTAGTACCTGATGCCCACATCTGGTAACTGCTGGACGGAAAGCATCGACTCACGTAGTTCGGAATCGAATTGTTGTCATGAAGACGCCTGCAGGTGCTTTGACCAGTGCAGCCCAAGCGCAGTGCGAACTCTAGTGGTATACATTCCCAGCCGATGGGTGAGCTACGACAGGAGCAGATGCTGCAGGCTAGCAGTGTTAGGTCGTGTGTGATGAGGCTGGCAGCCTGCTCCAATTGTGGCAGGTGACTTGAGTGCTGAAGTCTGCGGAGTGAACACCACCCGCCAACCGCTGCCGCTGCAGCGTCTGACTGGTGACATTTAGCGCTGATGGCTTGGGCCTCAGCTCAACAGTCAGTCCATCAGTGCTGTGGCTACACCTCCTGGCAGGATGACGGTGGCTCGATATCAGACTCATGGCGAAAAACGACACTTTGCTGGATGCTGATTGTATGAGTCGCTGATTCGATTGACTGCCTGGCCAGGAAGCCAGTACTTACATGCACCAAAATTGATTTTTTGTGGTGCCGCTACCAAATGTCCCATACGCCGAGTGCCTAAGTTTCCCTGGTTTCAGTAACTTGTTGGGAACGAGGCAGCAGGTAGGTGGTGGTGCCCAGAGGGTGCTGTGGCATAATGTTGCGCAGTGTATGGCAGCAAGTGTCCATTCCATGGTATTGGGTCGTCTTTCCTTGGCACATTATAGTGTTTGGAGGCATGGGTAGCTTTATAAATTACTACAACTTGTTCCTTGCAGACACGCAACAGAACTAAATGACATTCTGTTAGCGGGAAGGACATTTGCCGTAACTATATGAAAAGGCACTACCTACCCAAAAGCACTGAATAATCGCTTTCGCAGGGATCCGTCTTCACTCATCTCTTTTTTAATTTATAATCATTTGATATAGCTCCAACACAGTCTAGGAAGTTTGGCTGTGCAGATGTCTGGGCAGTAACTAGCCAACACAAAACTTTCGAAACAACCGAAGAAATCGGGCCTATTAATCTAGAAATATTAAGCCTATACTTCCTTAAATGGAGGTTAGAATCCAACCCAATTAAAAAATAGGATGCATGATTTTATCTGTCCAATAGAATGGCACTCAGAACTCCTGATGTATATTTTGAGGAAGGCACACTTCATCATAACATGCGTCAATAACTCTTTGTGATCACGTTAGACAGGACATTTTCGTGTATGGAGTATCTGACGCAAACATCTGTTACGTTCAAAAGCTGAAATAACATTATATCGAAACAATCAACAACTAGTTGCGTAAAAGTTATTTAATTTCTTAACCGATCTCAGGCATTTAGTGCCCTTCTTCAAAAGTTTATGAGTATCGCAATATTTGCGACTTTCGACAATAATATGCATGCAGCATATTTTGTGGTCATGTGGTTCATAGTGAAGTAGGTCTTGTTGTGGACACTCATAAATAATGCGAAAGCTACAAGTTTCTGAAGAAGGACACTAAGTATCTAAAACCGATTTAGAAATTAAATTATGTTTTATGCAGCTGGTTGCTGCTTATTTCGATATGTGCAACTACGGTTGCTGAAGAAGATGGATCAAATACTAGAAATACAGAAACAATAGTCTTCATACGCTTTGTGGCACTAACAGGGTACCGTCAGCACACACTGTTCAAGTATCGACACTCGGCTTGGTATACTCAACATCAGAATATTGTTCGTCTGTCTGGCATAATAGCACACCAGCGAAAAAATGTTCCTATCGGAGCACAAAAATGCAAATATGTTGCTGTTTATTTAAAAGACTCTGACTGAAAAGTGGAGTACCCACTGCCTCATTCTACCTTCTTCAGCAACTTTAAAAATTTTCTCAAAAAATTATATAGTTGACTTACCTGAAACAAAATAACGTGAAACTAATTTTACACCTCTGATCGGATTTTAGGTGAAAATACTACTTTGTGATGCAGTACTACTACATAGGGTCCCCAGATGATAACGGAGAGACTTTATAGCATATTTCCCTATGCTACGTCACTTTATAAACTACGTTTTCGCACCGGATTTTACGTACGTGTTTTGCGTGTATAGGTAAGGAAACTTTGAACTTCTGCATCTCGGAAACAAACATATGAAGAAAATTTTTAAGGTTGTTCGAGATTGCGAACCTAGGAATAAATCGTAAAAATTTCAAACATTTACTGTGCATAGCCGTGTTGGAATCCGTGGCTGGGTTTTAGTATGCTAGCCACGGCGAAAATATTGTAAAAAAATTTTGAATAACACTTTTGTAGGATTTGCCGAGGGACCGCACGTGAACTAATGCTACCTCCGTAAGTCACATCAAGCCCAACGTTGACCATATCAAATACAAAAAGAACTAACAGATTTACTCCATTTGCCTAAGCAGGAGGAAGTGAGTAATATTGGTACTTTGTCCTGTACTGTGGGATAGTGACTCTAAGGCGATCCTTCTGTTGGGTATACAGTTGGTTCCTAGCCCAAGGGCCATCCAAAACACTTGACCCTACCTCTCACCACCAATAGAACGCGAGGTATGAGCACCGAAAAATCCCGTTGTGGTGCTAGACGTTTTGGATTATATTAGGTACGCACCCTGTCGCATGCACACCGAAACAAGAATAAGATAGACATACAACTTAACGAATCCATAAACGCAGTTTGTGGTTCAATACGGTCTACCCCTAACACTGGTTATTTATCTTGAGTCACATTCTGCCTCCTGATAACAAACAGAACAGTGTACTGCTATGTGAATATCAGAAGACTGTTGATAACTCCGACAGTCCAATACTGAATGACGGATTTCTTGCGAAGCGAAAAAGATAAAGATCGAGACATACCACTTTCATCACAGCCACGATTCTTCCTGAAAATGAATTCAGTACCTTTGATGAATGGAAATGCTGTTGACAACAAAACTGTCCTTCACATTGCCTGAAAGTGCCCATAGCCTGCCGGCAAGAGTGGCCGTGCGGTTCTAGGCGCTACAGTCTGGATTCGAGTGACCGCTACGGTCGCAGGTTCGAATCCTGCCTCGGGCATGGATGTGTGTGATGTCCTTAGGTTAGCTCCAAATTCTAGGCGACTGATGACCTCAGAAGTTAAGTAGTATAGTGCTCAGAGCCATTTTTTTACCCATAGCCACGTGAAGCCCCCTATTTTACTATTATGAATCGCATCCGAACAGACCATGGAAGGGGAGGAGGCACTCTCCATAAGTGTGGCAAATCTTCATTACCATCTTGTGACTGTGGTGCCGAACAACTGACAGTTCCTCATGTTGTATCAACATGCTTCGCACGTGTCTACAAGAGTCCTTAGGAGTTATCCTGACGGTGACGAGTAGTGTGATACATTACATAAAAGGCAGCGATATTCACCTATAACTACTGCCATTCGTGATATATCATTCTGGAGAGCTGTGCTGAAGTGTTCAGGTACAGTGCTTTAGTAATCGTTGTACATATTTGTCTACTCTTGTGACTCAAAACCACAATGTACGTCATACGAAAATTAAGTAAATAAATTAAAATTGCATAAATGTGTCTCTGTTTCCAATATTACTATTTCATATGTTCTTTGCACTTATTAACTCGGAAAAACCCATGTTTGCTTCGTTCATTTATGAAAAGGAACTATCACGTCAGATTGGTTGTAGGGAAGGCGAATGGTCGATTTCGTTTTATTGGGAGAATTATGCGAAGCTGTAATTCATCTGTGAAGGAGACGTCGTATAGAACTCTAGTGAGACCCGTTCTTGAGTACATCTCAAGTGTTTGGGATCCCAACCAGGTCAGATTAAAGGAAGAAGGCTCTGAACACTATGGGACTTAACTTCTAAGGTCATAAGTCCCCTAGAACTTAGAACTACTTAAACCTAACTAACCTAAGGACATCACACACATACATGCCCGAGGCAGGATTCGAACCTGCGTGGTTCCAGACTGTAGCGCCTAGAACCGCTCGGCCACCCCGACCGGCTTTAAAGGAAGACATAAAAATCATAAAGAGGCGTGCAGGCAGACTTGTCACAGGTAAGTTCGATCACCACGAAAGTATTACGGAAATGCTTCGTGAACTCAAATTGGAATCCCTGGAGGTTGACGAAAATCTTTTTGGGAGGCACTATTAAGGAAATTTAAGGAACAGGCATTTCAAGCCAACTGCAGAACCAGTACCATTCTACTGCCGCTAACGTAAATGTTGCGTAAGAACCATGAAGAAAGGATTAGAGAGATTAGGGCTCATACGGAGGCTTATAGGCAGTGGTTTTACCAACACTCTGTTTGCGAGTGGAACAGAAGAGGGAACGACAGTGATGGTACGTGGTACCCTCTGCCATGGACCGTACAGCGGCTTCCGGAGTATGTGTGTAGATGTAGACGAAGATTATTATTTTTTTTATTTGTGTTAGTATTACAAAAAATAGCAAGAACTTTTTAAAACAAGTTGTATAAACAAACAAGGATTTAAAACACAAAACTGACAATTTAGGACCCATAAGAACAATGATAAAAAACCAGTGCAGCCACCTTTAAAAGGCAGTCAGACTGTGGTGGCTGGGAGACTACTTATATGTAGGGGAAGATGAAACCACCGATATTCTGGGAAGGAGTCCTAACAGCACACAAAACCTTAAATCAGCAAACAGCTCTCACTTATCAGTTAAAAAGGAGGACAGGTCTCTTGGGAGAGACTGATTTCACACCGAATGTTTCACTGACCTCAGCCTCGTAACTGTCTATAGGGGGACTGAATAGCGAGCAGGAGGTGGAAGGGAGCATGTCTCCTTGGCAGCCACATGAGCGAGTTCGATTCTCCGGATCGCGAAGTGCCCAGGAGCACAGCAGAAAATTATTTCCATTTCCAGCCCTTGAAGAGAAGAAGTGAGTCCTCGACGTCTTTCACCAACACATCCGTCGGGTACATTTGACCAACAGCAAGAAGGGCACTTTGGGAATACCAACATATGGGGAATTTATTGCCACGAGGCAGTCTCATCTGCTCCAGTGTCTGCAGGGTAGCAAACGAATTCCTCACTGTAAACGGAGAAGTTCTCTGGGAGCCCTACGCTAACGACAATTTCGAGGACACACGGCGGAGCAGCCGAGAAAATCCCCTTGTATAGAAACATCAATGTAACTACCAACGAAATCCGGGTGGCGATTTAAAATCCTGTGATATTTAGTTTCTAAAATACGTTCTGGAGTACAATACTTGCTGTACCCACTGAGTTCAAAAAGGAACGTGGACCTCATTGTCCTTGATTCCACTCCTGGCTTTGGACCGTAATACCCTCCACGTGTAACAATTCAAGGCTCTCCTTCGCACGAATTTCAAGTAGCCTCGTTGCACACTGATATTCAGAGAGCAGATGTTCCAGTAACGGATGGGCAACAGAGATGAATACTGGCGATTCTGTAACGGACAGAGACCTTTGCACTTGGTGTGCGATGAAGAGAAGATGTAGAATAGATAGCATATGCTCACTAGTCTCCGCACAAAAAGTAGAAACTGGGCTAGTGCAGTAAGTCCCTATTGTTATCGTCTGATGCTCGTGGTGAACGGCATCCAGCATTTCGAGGTATTAATGCTCTGCCGATCCACAAATAAGGCATCCTCAATTAAGTCTTGTCGCACAGAGGGTTTATAAAATTGGAGCAGATGTGCCCTGTCGGCACTCCAAGACATATGACTGACGCATTTTAGGCCTTGAGGCAACGTAATTTCAATTTCTTAAAGTGTAGTAGCCACTATACTCTTTCAACAAAAGTGAGGCCAAAATATTACATCTTTTACTTAAAAGTGATAACGATATCTCTCAATTTTGAAAAAAGTTAATTACAAAGCTAAGCGTAGCCTTTAAAATGAATACGAACTGTTGCCTCGAAAGAGATCTGAAAACATATGGTGGTTTTCCATTGTGTCAACCGCCTGTTTGTCAAAATGGAATTGCCGAGTAGCTGATGCAAGGTTGAAGGACACGAAAAACATGGGGGAAGTCATTCAGGAACAGGAAAAACTGTACGGAACTTCTCACCACGGACGTAGTAACGTTTATTGCTGCGGCGAAAGCCGTTACACTAAAAACACTCCCTTGAGGGACGCCGTTCTCCTGCTTAAAACGGCGAAGCAGGATATTGCCGACCCAGTATCTAAAATACGTTCCCGTGAGGGGGACTTTCTGACAGTAAAATGTCCAAGGATATCCGACTCCTACAGTTACAAAAGAATATTACGCCTCCAAGTAGAAAAGCGCTCAATTTTACTAATCGAAGAATACACCAGCAAGATGTTGCTTGAAAACTTGTTGAACTGCAGTTTCTAGCAGGTTTGGGTTATCGAGTGTGGTGTGAAACCTACTGAACGAGAACTGAAAGCGACTTAGTAGTGACATTATAACATTACCGGCTACTGCTATATTAGCAGTACACCGATAATGTTACTCCTGAGAAAGGATACTTATTTGACCGTGATAGTGCGTAATGGAACGGTATAGAATTGTTTTTATTTCTCTAAACTTCTCTGTTGATGGGAATCATTAGCAGAACAAACGGAAATCGACCCAAGGTACTATTAGTAATGAAGTTACTCGAAGGGAAGCGGTTGCAAGCCTAACAGGCAAAGTTGTACCAAGTACTCATACGGTTCATAACGGAAGTTGACTATTATGATTGACCTTACTTGATACTGAACTTGTATTTTGCCAATAATATACTAAGCAATAACCCAATATATCAAGCAGTATAACAGTAGCTTGACATGAAAAACACCGAAGAAATATTAACCGTTTTTGCAACAACTCGCTCTCAATAAAAGTAGCTATCTGTATTTTAAAGCAGAAAGCTCATGATTATTATAGGTAAATAATCACTAATTGCGGAGCCGTATTAACTTGGATAGTAGGTTATTCTATCAGCTTAATTAATGGAAAATACTGTCCTTGAAATGGCTGTCAGGTAATTACACTCTCTATTCTTATTGTAATTTGTATTCTCAAGGAGTGTTCACTTATTTATACTAGTTAGCTAGAATGGAACATTTGGTATCTGGATCTGTTATAGTTTTAATAGCTGTAGCCAGTTACTTACCACAACACACAGATGTTAAAGAGTTGGCAAGTGCACTTCATTAACGATGTAGTTGTAATATGAAAATTAAATCTGGCTCAACAATTAGCATGGGGATCCAGAAACCAATCTTACAGCAGTCTTAGATCGAGACTGATATTTTAGTTACAATACATTATGAGAAGCACTATTAACTATATACGCCTGAAACTATAATCATTGTTACTTCCAGACTTGCACAGTAATTAATCCTTTTACCGGCCCTTCACAGTCTATTAGCCAGTAACTATTATAAATCACTACCATTTCTCCATGAAAATGTAATGCTACACAGAGATTTCAGTAAGAGTATTCTTTAGGCTGAATATTACAAATCTTTTGTTGGCACTCAAATTTTGGTGACACTTAAACTATACTTTTAAGAAAAATACATGGATTACTCCAAAACTTGGGCTCACTTAATAATTATGAAATCTACTACTCCACAAAGTTTATTAACTGCAGTGAAAATTTCCTGAAATGACTTTTCAGCTTAATAAAATTCAATACTCGGAAATGTCGTAACACTTGGGGTAGGATCCTATCTACGTAAACGACTAAGGATAAAATACGGTGGCTCAACACAAAGTGTACAGAACACAAACTTATTATTGAAAAAGAAACCACTTAACTGGCCCATGTAGTTACACAGTACGCAACTGCTATGCTATTCAAAAAACGCGGCGAAAGTGTTCATGTCTATTGTTGTGTTACAAGCTATGAAAATTCTCTTCTTAGCGTCGGATTTTCGTAGTACAGAGATAACCTAAATATGGAATGAATAATAAGCCAATTTATGTCCACATTCGAGGCAGTCATACAATCTTGCATTTCATCTTGCCTCGTTCAGTTCACAGGATGAGAACACTTTGCGCGCTAGCCACCGACTACCTAATGACACAGAGGATTTTTTCAGTTCGACCGCCAGATCCACCTTTTCTATTCCCGCCAAGGCACTTTCGTTGCAGAGTCCTTCTCTCCGTGTTTTACATAATTACAAACCCACAGTCCCATGCATGAACCGGTACTACAAGTAAAATTTTGATATTTCCCTTCTTTCGCACTGTATTACTGTCGAGTTTACAGCCATAGATTAATACCAATTACTTAAATGGTCACAAATAAAGAATAAAACATTTATGTAGATGTTACATCAGCAGGCCGTGGTGGCCGAGCGGTTCTAGGCGCTACAGTCTGGAACCGCGCGACCGCTACGGTAGCAGGTTGGAACCCTGCCTCGGGCATGGATGTGTGTGATGATGTCCTTAGGTTAGTTAGGTTTAAGTAGTTCTAAGTTCTAGGGGACTGATGACCTCAGAAGTTAAGTCCCATAGTGCTCAGAGCCATTTTGTTACATCAAAGAGTATGGTTATACAGAAGTCACACTAAATTAAAGCAGGCAAAGTAGTTACATAAGTAGTATCTACAATAGTGTTACAGCCGTATTTCGAGAACCCACACCAGTTGACCATATGCTCCAGTGTTTTCTGAAGCAGATAGTGATACTTAATCTACGATAAGTACTGGGATTAGAACGAGCCTTCCCAAGTTTGTAAAATCGTTATTAAAATTGATTCTTCCCTCGAGTTGTCAGCGAAATTTCATTAAATAACTGAAAAGAACATTCTTCGACAACTGGTTCAACTGCTTTAGCATGCTGCACGCTACCAGGTCATGGCCAGGTACAATATAGAGGGCTACTGACAACGCAGAATCCAACTCCTAAAGAGAGAAAGGTCGGTTGTATCCCACCATGATGGTGGAATGACAACACCTGCCAACCCATTCCTGTGTATCATACCAACAAAAAGCTTTATCGTGCCTAGAATTGGCACAATTGGCAGCATTCAGGCACTGTCTGAGCGATGTCTACCGGCGATGTTAGGAGGCATCCCATCTCTCGCACAGCTGCCAACGGCCACATGGATGTCCTAATAATGCTTTCCCGTACTTGTCTTGCTGATGTGGACCTATTGACGGAGCTCAGGAAGTCTTGCCAACACGTCTGCTTACTCTCTCGAATTATTGGCCCCTGCCACCTGAATGGTTGCAAGATTAGGAACTGTAGGGCACCGACTAAGTCTTAGCATAGCCGTCCTCCAGTCACTGATTGCAGAATGACACTCATCGTTCCACCAAGGGACAGGCTCCCTCCTAGGTTTTTCCTTTGACCTCGGGAAGGGTTCATCCGCAGCTTGGTGCATCGCGACAGTAATGTTATCCACTCACTACTCGAAAGCAGCTTAATGCCTCTAAGGCATCCAGTTAGCCTTTCTGAACAGCCATATCGGTGGCTTGTCAGAAAGGCTTAGTAGATAGATAGGGCTAGTGCTCGATTCCATGACGATGATCAACCTCTTCCCAGTGAATAGAGTGTAGAAGGGCAGATGAGCACGAGGAGGGATCTATGGCTGTAGATGAATATGTATCAGCGCTGAAATGTGTTACTTGGCCCATTTTAATTAGTATGATGTCTTCAGTTTGTGGGAGATGTTCAAGTACTAAACCGCTTGGGCAAGGTGATGTTGGGCCCCCATTGTGAACTGCGTGCATTAAAATGCCTTAATATTAGAAAACGATGTGGCAGTTCAGCAATAGGGTGATTGAGGAGCTCACCACAGTGGGCTGATGGGATAGCAGGTATGCAGAGTACACGGTGACATTAACTCAGGCCATCATCATCGTAACTGTTGCTTACAGTGTAATGGATAAAGGCATAAGCGAGGTGTGGAGCGTGTCTCTGACGAACGCCCCTACCCCACCTTTTGCACTGTCAGCAATAAAGCCGTCTTTCTAGTGGATGTAATAACCTGTAAGTTGTAGTAGCTAGTTCTGACACCAAAGGTAACGGCAACACCAAATGTAGCAGAAAGAGGTAGAAGGCACCGTATTAAGACTCGTATGAGTTCCCAAGTGATTTATTATTTACAGCTACAGTACCCCACTTCCTCTCGGTCTGCGTCACCGGGTCCCACAATGCTGAGGACGACACTTTGCTGTCTGTGAAGCGGCTTGGCATGGAATGGCTGCCTCAGCAACCCATGCAATGCTCTGCTAATGTGTCAGCCTTGTAAAGCAGCATTGATATGACGACGTCAGGGCTGCGCCGGCAGCCAATTCAGCAGCCTTCGTCCTGCGTTGCCTCAGCACCGACCGCTGACAACTCTAAGGTGGCCTGTGCCACGCGTCCCCGCTGGCATGACTTGGGTTGCAGTGACAACAAGTGCCCGTGATCCAGCAGCTGAATCTGCGGCCCTCGCCCTGGATGTCTCTGGTGTGTGTTGGGAGCCAAGGCAACTGCCCGCGGCAGTGAGCTGTGGAGTGGGCAGCCGCTGGCTGGTTATCGACCCTCAGAGGGACAGGGCTCATCCTGTTGGGAAAAAGTGAACTACATGCGGAGCGCAGGCGATCGGCACGTGCTCAACCCCTTTATTGTCTTCTGAATGAAGTGGTGATTTTTGTGTTAGTGGCTACATGATTATGGTTCGTTTATCTAATAAGGACATTAAGAGTTTGCTGAATGACAGTAATGAAGAGTGGAATGTAGACGAAGATGATGATGACAGCGAGTGGTCAGGAAGTAGTGATTATGACGAAAAAGATGATGAAGAGGTAAATTAACAGGAAGATGAAGACGGACATGAAGAAGACAATGAGGAAGAAAATAAAGAAAACGTCGCTGAAGAAAATGAAGAGGATGGTGGTGATTTGAATGACGTTGGACAGATATTACAGGAAAAGGGGAGCTTCCTAATAACATCGATTTTGTGCCACAAAGGGAAAAAAATTCTGAAGCAGTGACAAATTGTAGGAGTTTCCTAGATTTTTTTCCACCAACTATATTTTTCTGACGAACTATTGAATGACATTGTGGCCGAGACAAACCGATACGCCCGCGATAATATTGAAAAAATGAGCTCCCTGAAATCCTTTTCGCAGTGGAAAGTTTGGCATGATGTGACTTTGACGGAAATAAAAGCTTTTTTGGGTACCATTCTCAACATGGCGGTGAAAGGAAAAAAGTGACATAAAAGCCTAATTTTCTACTGATTGGAGAACAAAGCAGGACTTTTTTCCAGAAGTATTTCGCCGTGACCGATTTTTGAAACTTTACTGGGCCTTTCGCATGTGCCCTCTGGCTCCTAGGGGCTCATCAAAATTAGCCACTCAAGCCCAAAAAGTGAAGAATGTCGACAATTTCATTGACAGCAAGTGTCGAGAGCACTTTTCTCCAGGGGAAAAAATTGCAGTTGATGAGTCTACTGTCGGCTTCAAGGGAAGAATAGCGTTCAAGTCCTGTAATCCTTAGAAATCGACAAAGTGGCGCCTACGAGTCTACGTGCAAATTGCTGCGTGTACTTTTTCCGGCGGTTCTACGCCCCTGTGGACTCCATTTTACTCCACAACAGCTGGTGAGCGTAACCTACTGCAAACAGGCCCTCACCTGGCATTAACCTGTGCGCTCATAAATATTGCCCCAAAACTGACTTTTCCTATCCCAAACGGTAGTATCGCTACAAAGTAGTGGTGCATAAGTATTTTTTAAACGAGTCTCTTTCAGACACACGCCAAAAATACGTCCCGTAAGGGAATGTCAATTCCTCCAAATGAGGTTTTGTATTCATTCGTATTACACTGAAGTATGGAAGCCATTCTGACATCGTGGCTTCAAGTTAACCCATATCTTTGTACCGGTACTGTGAGGCACTGGTAGAATTAGGAGGAGTGCAAGGGTTGTCTTGGTCAGCTAAGGAAACACCCAACTCTATAGTGTATTCCTTATCAGTCACACGTGCTACTATGATGTTTGATAGCACATGGAACAACTTCTGACTTGTAGTCCATTTTTGGAGTGCCTTCTGCATACTCAAATTTAAATATTTGACTTTTTCTTGAATCGTGGCTGCCTAGGTAACCATATCATTAATCCGTTTGCCTCACCAGGTAGACTCCCAATTACACGTGCTGGTGGTCGGTACTGTTTCGCTGGACGTCGTTTGTATCGACAAGTCTATTTGTCGGACTGGTTGCTTCACCAAAGAAGAATAAGAAGTGTATCCTAATATTATTTTATAGCTTCTCTATCAGGCATCCGCTTTGTCACTTTTATTTGCCGAATCATACGTTCCTTAGCGAAAACTGGACAGTCTAGGCTCCACACTGGGTAGCTCCCAGATCAGTGGATGCATATTGGTGGACATGGGCAGTAAGTACCAGATTCATGGGCAGCCTTTCCACATTTCCGAGAAGTTGCTTCACCTCTGCAATTCAGTGTCGTGTGGCCAGATTACTTACCCTTGAAACACCACATACGGTTAGGTTTATAAGGTCTGAATCTAAGTCGGAGGAACGCTGCCATTAAGTGCTTAGGAAGTGAGGGAGAGTCGAAAATCACCTGCTTTGACCTGTTAGTTTCAACTAGCAAGGAACCATTTCAGATCTTTCAAAAGAATTTAAGGTCTCAGCAAGAACTTCTAATACTTTATCATTATAGAAAGGAGACAAATTTTCAAACGTCGCCTTCTTCCTGTTCATCATTACAAAAAAATTCAGATTTACAACTCCTTCAAACCCATTACTAAACACAATCAGTTCATCTGGAGGAGTAGTCCCCCTCAGTCTTTGGGAAGACTGGGTGTGAATACTCCCAAAGTACACTCATTGGCTGAGAAAGTTTCTGGGAATTTTTGTGTTATTTTTGTATACAGGCACGATATCAGTCATACCTCGCTGTGGTCACATTGCGTGGGTTATTTGCCGCTTGTTGTGATGTACGATCCTTTTCATTCCACTAATTCCATATACGCCTCTCCGTTGTAGTAGAAGTGTCTCTACAAGTCAAAATGTACTGGTATGGAAAACCTATTTCCCTGAGACCGGTCTTTACTACTCACTCTATCTCCCTTGTGCTACTAAGCCTTTGGACGTCAACATACCATAGTGGCACATTTAACAAGTTTCCATTTCGTTTGAAACCTGTTCACTGACTGATCAACAAAACATCGATCATTCTAGCTACATATGGTGCGGCCAGGTCTAAGTGTGTACCAACTCTGTGAAGTCTTGATCATTTATTACTGGCAAATTCTTTTGAAATACCTCCGAGAATGAGTGTATTAGGAACATGCTTCCCGTAAATCGCAGTTTTGACAACCATTAGTGTGTAAACAAAAGAAATTGAGGTTACAGTTCTATGTCTCATAGGAAATCAGGGAATTAAAGATATTTTGTGACATATGAATGACAAGAAAACTGAAGGAAATGGACCGAGCCTAATTTGGAGGAGTTATCTCGTAATTAGCTTGACTGACTGAGGGGGTGATACCAAAATGGCTGGAAGCAGGATGGTATAACAACACCTTCGGAATAAGAAACCACTATCTATAACTCTGTGCAACGAAGTATGGGTGTTCGTTTACCTTTGAGGATATGTTCAGAAGTTTATTTCTGTTTTACTCTTCACTACAAGTAGTTTCATGAACTGTTATTTTACGTCAGTGCTACAACTTACATAAGAGAACATCAGAATACCGGCAAAAAAGATTCATACGTCTATATTCTTCCATGAATTGATTTCTTTCTGTTTACACGATTCGCGCTCATATTTGTCTCCACTGCAGTTTACAGAAAGTGTGTACCTTGTGTATGTGTATCTCGAAGGACTTAACAGAGCATGTATCCGGAAGATCCAATCATTAGGATGGATAATCGATAGTCTACTCAGCAATGCTGTGTTGCATGTACTATGCAACGCGAAGAGTTGGGCGTCGCACGTCACTCCAGCAACGAGCAGTTTCTACCTGTATTGTCATAGCCTTCAGCAGGCTGTTTCTGTCGTGTCGGTATGCTTTCAGTCTCGGCCGCCTTGAATCACTGATCTTTGGCGTTGACATTATGTGAATACGGACTTCTGTTTTGAAATGCGATTTAGACTTGCTTTCCCAGCCGTATACGCCTTTGCTCGTTAATGTGAGTTCTCGACTGAACCATGTCACACCGTTCACTCTGGTAGCATGACTGGACCAGTGCTTTGTATTGACGATGCATTTACTGAGTTCAGTAAATTCATCCAGCGCTGATATAATAGGAAGAAAGTCTAATTTTTATTATCTATTTATTTATTTCTGAGTCATCACCCTTCTGGCTGGTTCGATGCGGCCAGCCGCAAATTTCTCTCTTGTGCCAAATTATGTACCTCAGAGTACCTCCTGCATCTCTTGCACTCTACATCCTCAGTTATTTGTTGGATTTAATCCAATCACTTTACACATCCTACACAGTTTTTAACCTGTACAGCTCCCTGTCGTGCCATGGAAGTTATTTCCTGATCTCTTAAATTATGTCCTATCATCTAGTCCCCTCATAATCCAGTGTTTTCCAGATGTTCCTTTCCTTGTACGCTGATTCTGCGGGGAAATTTCTAGATTATGTATCAGTCCACCTAATTTTCAGCATCCTTTCATAGCACCATTTACCAAACGCTTGAATTCTCCTCCTTAGCGACCTTACCACAGTCCATATTTCATTATCATACGAAGCTGTACTCTAGACGTACACTCTCAGAAACTTCTTTCTCAAATCGAGCACCAAGTGTGATACTAGCAGACATCTTTTGATCTGGAATGCCGTCTTTGCATGTTTTTGCCCGCTTTTTATGTCCTAGTTTCGTCCATCATGTGTTATGTTTCTAGTCTACTTGTTGTCTACCAACTTCGATGTTAAGTTTATCGCTATTCTCATTTCTGCTACTCGTCATTACTTCGGTTTACCCTCATTCCATATTTTATACTCATTACACATTCTACTCAACATGTCTTGTAATTCCGTTCATTTTCTCTGAGGATAGCAATGTCATCTGCAAATCTTATCACTGACATGCGTTCACCGTGTATTTTAAATCCCTCTTGAGCTCTTCTGTTATATCCGTCATTGCTTCTTCGGTGTAGAGGTTGAACAACACCGGCTAGAAACTTCATCCCTCTCTTACACCCTTGTTCTTCCGAGCACTTCGATTTTGGTCTTCCATGCTTGTTGTTCCCTCTTGGGTCTTGTACTTACTGTATATTACCCTATTTTCCCTATAGCTTACTCCTATTCCCCTCAGAATTTCGAGCGTCTTGTACGGTTTTATGTTGACTAAGGCTTTTCTGGTCCCTATGAACCTGTGTTGAACGTGTCTTGATTTTTCTTAAGTCCTAACTCTTTTATGGAGCGCAACATCAGAACGGCCTGCCTTGTGCCTTTACGCTTGCTAAAGCCAGACTCATTGTCATCTAGCATCCCCCCAACTTTCTTTTCCATTCTACTGTATACTATTCAAATCAACTACTTGCATCAGCTGTTAAAGCTGTATGTGAGATTGTTTTAGCACTAATCTGACTTGCTATTTTCGGAACTGTGTGGATGATAGTGTTCCAAAGTCTATTACAATGTCTCAAATCTCAGATTGTACACACCAACTTGTAAAATCCTTTGGTTGCCACTTTCTCCATGTTTACTGTAATTCCAAAGGAATGTAATCCATCGATTCACCTTTATTTGACCACAAGTTTTTCAAAGTCCTGTTCAACTCTGACTAATACTCGATCCCCCATGTCTTCCATAACGAAACTCGTTTCTTCTTCTCTCATGACAGTTCCTCACGTAGAGGCCTTGAATTTGATCGTCCCACCTACCCACTCTTTCCTCTGCATTTAACAAATTTAACAGTGTTATTCCCATCGCAGTGTTAATGTTGAGACCTTTGGTTTTAACGACATCGAGGACTGCTTTAACTTTTTTATATGTTCAATTAGTCCTTCCAGTTGTTATACATCTTTCAATTTCTTCACATCTTTCCTACAGCCATTTTGCCTTTCCTTCCGCCACTTCTTTAGTTTTTCATCCCTATGTGATTTATAGTGCTGCATTCCGGTCGTTTCCTGAGAATATTTGAAGGGCTTATTTCAATATTGGTACAAGTCCATTTTTGTTCATTGTGAGATACAGAGTCCTAAAGTTAAATGAACGCTGAAAAATCTGCAGTCTTTCAGCGATCATTTAACATTAGGACTCTCTATCTGAGAATGAGCAAAAATGGACTTGTATCACTATTGAAATAGACGCTTCATTTGTGCTCCCTCCTTTCGTCGATTGTTTAAGTACATAATATCTATAGTATATCTACCGTTCCCCAAGGTTTCTTCACCGTTATCTTTCTTGTACATAAATTTACATGCCCAACATCCGCAATTTCCAATTTTAGAGATATCAATTCTTCCTCAGTTGAACTGTCTGCTATGGTATTTAGTATCGGAATTTCTACAGCTTTAGAGAAATTACTGATTACCTTAGCATCCAGTTTAATTTCCACTTCGATTCTTCCTGACTATTCAGTTAAACTTCAGTTTATTACTCAACATGTTGTACTCTTCAACTATAATAAGACTTAAATGACGCACCTTGAATATACAGAAAATGTAACTGTCAAGATTAACAATGACTTCATATAATCAACTAATGAGTTTTGTATTTATTGCTAATGAAGACAAGGCTTAGATGGATAACGAAACAAACAGAAGAGTGAGAATGGCCAGGAGGGCGTTAAGTAAATTAAATACACATTTTAAAGCTAAAGTTTCAATATGTTTCGAACGAAAGGCTTAGACTCAGTATATATAACCAGTTTTGACATACGGCATAGTGTCATTCAACACAAAAGCCATTCAGATTCAAAAATGGTTCAAATGGCTCTGAGCACTATGGGACTCAACTGCTGTGGTCATAAGTCCCCTAGAACTTAGAACTACTTAAACCTAACTAACCTAAGGACATCACACACATCCATGCCCGAGGCAGGATTCGAACCTGCGACCGTAGCGGTCGTGCGGTTCCAGACTGTAGCGCCTTTAACCGCTCGGCCACTCCGGCCTGCAAAGCCATTCAGAAAAGTGAAAAATATGCATTCAACAACGGAGAGAGCGTGATGGAAATTACAGGGAAGGACACCAATACAAACAAATGGATAATGGAAGGAACTCGAATGGCGGACGTAACTGTGACTGATGAAAATAAAATGGAAGTCGGTAGGACATTTAACTCAGCAACTGGGTGACGGATAAAGGTAGTACACTGGGGCTATTCAAATTCGAACAATAAGAAGAATAAACAATAAGGAAATTTCAACTAATGTGCTCATATAGTGTAGTGGGAAGAACACGCCATTAAATTTGTGTGTGAATTGGGGCTATATGAGATGTAAAATTTAGTTCATAGATTTCCAGTTGTGATAAACACGTGGTTACAGCCTATCAAGGCATCGAGTCGAACTGAGTTCTGATGACAGATGCGGGTATGTCATTACACGATGCTTAAACTCTTAAGCCAGACAGAATTAATCATCCGTATGGGCTGGCACTGGTTTGGTGCCAGTCTTTTAGTTTCCCATTACTAGACGTTTTCAAAGAATTAGGAATATGAAGGAATTTGTCTCCAAGGAAACAGGCTTTTACATTACATTAATCGTTTTCCGCGGATCCCTTGGAGGGGAGTCTCTGGAATGTGGAAATAGTCAAAGTTTTTTTTCCCCTCTAAAACACACGCTGCTGCGCCCATACGACAGTGACTAATGCAATCTTTCGACCTATAAAGAACTTCCATGCTCGGATATTTCCAGTGAGGTGCCGAACCTATGAATTCGATATTCGCCTGACAGTCACTGGATCTCTGCAAAGTGAGCAACAACGTCGCGGAACGATGTACCGAGGTCTCGACAGGCGACGACATGGCCGTTTTCGAGATCCGACACGTGCTGGTGGACGTTTCTTCATGAGGCCCAACACAATCTTGTCACGAACAACCTACATTCATATGCGACTTTCGAAAGAGAAACCTGTTGAGAGGTTTTTCATTCTATGCAGAATAGAGATGGTATTATTCGTACCAAGTTTGTGAGGTTTCGCTGAAATGCTGATGGTATGCATATGATAAAACGTAGTAGGACCTAGATATATTTCATGCCAGTTTGAGGTTTACTGCTTGTTACCTTCATGGTGTTGCAGCTATAATGGCCAGCAGTTTTCTTTGGTTGATTAAGTGGAAAAAGTAAGGACCAAGTTACCGACCTGATGGAAGCTAGGTAGAGGTCATTACATAACGTCAGGAACTGTGTGGATGGCTATAGCTAGATAATTTCATGTTGCTTAGATCGTTTGTACGGTTAACCTTAACCATGTGAAAAGATTCGGTTTAGATAGACATTGTACATTCATATGTGCATATGGCTACATGCTCAACATTCATATGTCTTTTTCCTTTCATAAAACTTCTGTGAGTTATTAATTCCTATTCACTGCCTTTCACAAATTACAAAAGCAGTAAATATTCTACAAAACAGAGGGATTTGTCAAGGAGAAACTTCATCAATTTGTTTTAAAAGTTAGCTTTCCTCTTTGTCATTCATTATGTATCAGTGCGTTAGTTTTCAAAAACTTTTGTGGCCGCATTGTGCACCCCTATGTGCTACAGGCAACATTAATGTGGAGTAGTGATAGTCATTTTCTCTTCTGGTATTTTAATTACATACATCACTGTACTTTATGAACTGCAACCGGTTTATTAAAATATATATCATGAGAGAATATACACACGAAAAAAAAGCTTTACTTCACCTCGTTTCCGAGAGTTCCGGAACCTGTACAGAAAATTGGAATAGAGATCAACATAAACATCATTTCCGCCCTTTTTATTGCACATGAAAACCACACATTGCATGTTGTACCACCACACAGGGAGTCCTTCAGAGGTGGTGGTCGATATTGCTGTACACCCCGGAACCTCTAATACCAAGTACAATGTCTTCTTGCATTGATGCATGCCTGAATTCGTCGTGGCATACTATCCACAAGTTCATCAAGGCACTGTTGGGCCAAATTGTCCCACTCCTCAACGGCGATTTGGCGTAGGTCCCTAAGAGTGGTTCATGGTTCACGTCGCCCATAAACAGTCCTCTTCAATCTATCCCAAGCATGTTCGATAGGGTTCATGTCTGGGAGACGTGCTAGCCACTCTAGTCGAGCGATGTCGTTATCCTGAAGGATGTCATTCACAAGATGTGCACGATGGAGGAGCGAATTGTCGTCCATGAAGACGAATGCCTCGTCAATATGCTGCCGATATGATTGTACTATCGGTCGTAGGATGGCATTCACGTATCGTACAACCGTTAAGACACCTTCCATGACCACCAGCGGCGTACGTAGGCCCCACGTAATGCCACCCCAAAACAGCACGGAACTTTCGCCTTGCTGCACTCGCTGGACAATGTGCCTAAGGCATTCAGCCTGACCGGGTTGCCTCCAGACACGTCTCCGACGATTGCATGGTTGAAGGCATATGCGACACTCATCGATGAAGAGAACGCGAGGCCAATCCTGACGGTCCATTCGGCATGTTCTTGGGCCCATCTGTACCGCGCTGCATGGTGTCGTGGTTGCAAAGATGGACCGTGCCATGGACGTTAGGAGTGAAGTTGCGCATCATGCAGCCTACTGCCCACAGTTTGAGTCGTAACAAGACGTCCTGTGGCAGAGGGCGTTGCTGTCAGTGTTCCTCCAAGCCATAATCCGTAGGTAGCCCTTGGGCGGCCTGAGCGAGACATGTCATCGACAGTTACTGTCTCTCTGTATCTCCTCCATGTCCGAACAAAATCGCTTTGGTTCACTCCGAGACGCCTGGACAATTTCCTTGTTGAGAGCCCATCCTGGCACAAAGGTACAATGCGAACCACGGTACTGACCGTCTAGGCATGGTTAAACTGCAGACAACACGAGCCGTGTACCTCCTTCCTGGTGGATTGACTAGCACTGATCAGCTTTCAGACCCCCTCCGTCTAAAAGGCGGTGCTCATGCATGGTTGCTTACATCTTTGGTCGGGTTTATTGACATCTCTGAACAGTCAAAGGGACTGTGTCTGTGATACCATTTCCACAGTCAACGTCTATCTTCAGGAGTTCTGGGAACTATAGTGATGCAAAACTTTTTTTGATGTGTGTATATACCGTGAGGCAGAAGTCTAAATTTCTCACTCCTAGCACAGACGTATACAACATGATGGAGGGTAAGTGCCATATATCAATCTTACAACGCGTTTTTGAGCAATGAAGACTTTCTTTCTTAGAGATGGGTTACCCCAGATCAGTATTCCATACGACAGTTTCCAATGAAAAGACGTAAGATATTTCAACTTACATATTTGTCTCTCTCCAGATCTGCAATGATTCGAAGTGCAAAAGACCGTAATGGATAATAAAATCTGCAGGTGGCTTTTAACAGCCGGTGCGCGCAGACTGCAGATACTGCTGCTGCCGACGCTGGTGATAATGATGCAACTGATCAGAGATGATAGCTTCCCTGAGTGTAGCGAAACCTGAAATGCTGTAACAGACGCAGAAACTGAGGTTTGTATGTGTTAAGAGATTACCCTCAGCAACATTGACATGCAGTATAGGATATCGGTCGGGAGCATCCGTCCCACGGATGGAAGTACAAAGGCTTTGGCACATTAGAATTCCTAAACGAATTTATGCACAAATGAGTATCTTGACCTTTTGGACTGAACAACAAGTGAGACGCTCGTCCACATAAGTCAGTTTACAGACAGAAGAGGCGACGCCTAATTTTTGCGGCTTGCCCATGAAATTCTTATCTAGAATCACACATCTGAAATGGGACTTCTCTTACAAGTCATCAGAAGTGACTCGTCATTCGCTAACTAGAGTGAGATACTAGAGGAAACCGCTATTTAATTAGACTAGTTTATCGAATAACTGTACTGCCAACTCTGCATTCATAAGCCCACTTCTACACTACTGTCCATTAAAATTGATACACCACGAAGATGGCGTGCTACAGACGCGAAATTTAACCGACAGGAAGAAGATGCTGTGATATGCAAATGATTAGCTTTTCAGAGCATTCACACAAGGTTGGCACCGGTGGCGACACCTACAACGTGCTGACATGAGGAAAGTTTCCAACCGATTTCTCGTACACAAACAGCAGTTGACCGGTGTTGCCTGGTGAAACGTTGTTCTGACAGGCATCTTATCCGCATGACTGTAACGGATCGTGCAGCCACGTCTCAATCCTTGAGTCAACAGATATGTACGTTTGCAAGACAACAACCACCTGCACGAACAGTTCGACGACGTTTTCAGCAGCATGGACTATCAGCTCGGAGACCATGGCTACGGTTACCCTTGACGTTGCATCACAGACATGAGCGCCTGCGATGGTGTACTCAACGACGGACCTGGGTGCACGCTTGGCAAAACGTCATTTTTTTCGGATCAATCCAGGTTCTGTTTACAGCATCATGATGGTCGCATGCGTGTTTGGCGACATCGCGGTTAACGCACATTGGAAGCGTGTATTCGTCATCGCCATACTGGCGTATCACCCGGCGTGATGGTATGGGGTGCCATTGGTAACACGTCTCGGTCACCTCTTGTTCGCATTGACGGCACTTTGAACAGTGGACGTTACATTTCAGATGTGTTACGACCAGTGGCTCTACCCTTCATTCGATCTCTGCGAAACCCTACATTTCAGCAGGATAATGCACGACCGCATGTTGCAGGTCCTGTACGGGCCTTTCTGGATACATAAAATGTTCGGCTGCTGCCCTAGCCAGCACATTCTCCAGATCTCGCACCAATTGAAAACGTCTGGTCGATGGTGGCCGAGCAACTAGTTCGTCACAATACGCCCGTCACTATTCTTGATGAACTGTGGTATCATGTTGAAGCCGCATGGGCAGCTGTACCTGTACACCCCATCCAAGCTCTGTTTGACTCAATGCCCAGGCGGGTCAAGGCCGTTATTACGGCCAGAGGTGGTTGTTCTGGGTACTGATTTCTCAGGATCTATGCACCCAAATTGAGTGAAAATATAATCACATGTCATTTCTAATATAATATATTTGTCCAACGAATACCCGTTTATCATCTGCATTTCTTCTTGGTGTAGCAATTTTAATGACCAGTAGTGTACATCTACATCCACATACAAACTCCTAATGCTACCTTACGGAACATGGCGGAGGGTACCACGTACTACTGCTAGTCACTCCCATTCATATTCCACTCGCAAGTAGAGCGAGGGATAAACTACTTATGTAAGCCACGTCACTAGACCTAATATTTATCATCTTATTTTCGTAGGCTTGACGCAAAATATACGTTTGAGACAGTAAAATCGGTCTGTAATCGGATTCAAATGCCGGTCTCCAAATCCCCTCAATAGTTCTTCGCGAAATGAACCTCGTCTCCGTGCAGGGATTCCCCTTGGAGTTCACGAAGCATCTCCTTTACACCTGGGTGCTGATCGAACATACCGGTAACATATCTAGCAGCACGCCTGTGAATCGCTTCACTGTCTTCCTTTAATCCCACCTGGTGGGAATCCAAAAACTTAGAACAAATACTCAAGAGTGTGTTGTAGCAGCGTTGCTCCAGGGAAATGCCTGCAGCCGGTTGTTAACTACTGCTGTTTGCCCACTAACGACTATAACGCACTACTTTAGTTCCACCAGGGGAGCCGCGAATCAGACGAATGCTAAGAAATAAGAATGCACTGTCGCATTTAATCTGTGCTTGTTATTATGGAAAAGAGGTATACGTGATACACCTACGTCTTTTCAATGATTCATCGTTACAGAATGAATTTCAACGACAGTGTCTGATAACACTGTAGGGAACCAAGCTTTCTGTCGTGGAAGAAATCTCACCTCTTCTTTCGTCTTACGCCGAAGACGTAACACGAGTGCCATATACTTCCGCTTCCAATTTTAGGTGACATTAACTTTTCGAGTTCGGTGCAAGACCTCTGAGTGTGAACCTAGTTTCATAGGCAAATGAAGGATGGAAGTGATGTCCATCAGCGCCCAGCTACGACGAAATCAACAGCTACCATTCACAGCTATAATTTTAGTTTTCTAGTGTTTTCTTTGAACTTTCTAAATAACAGAAGGAAGGAGGAAATCGTGTTTAATTGGTCTGTCACGGGCGAGGTCATTAAATGCAGAGCACACGTCTGCATTGTGAAAGAATAAGGTACCAAATAGACCTTGTCGTTTCAAAGTGAGCTACCTTGTCTCTGTGCACTGCAGTAATAGACGTAGTAAATAATATCTCTGAAGACTGCTCCTACGTTGCCGAGGTATCGTCACAGCCTAGAGTGGAAATCTGGAGCTCGAGTCACATTCCTCACGTGTATGTGGTTTTTAAGTGTTCCGTTACTGATCTTCTATTCTCAAAAGTTGCTGAAAATGTGACAGAAACGATCGATATATCATATCAGTGACGTGTCTTCAAAACACTAGTTGAGATGGCTGAAGAGTTGTATAGTCGGTAGTTAATCTGAGAAAAAAATCATATAGGTTTTTAAAAAGAGGTAATTCGAGGAAACACTGTATTTTATTCAACACACTTTAGCTACAACAGGTGTTTCTTATAAAACTTGTCCACGTCAATATGTTTCCAGAAGCAATTTACTTTGTCATCCAGGATATCTACTTCGTTGTAGTCAAATGGGAAGCTACGAAAAGTGGAAGATTATGACATTGTTGAAGTTGCCGGTGACTATGAGGTTGCACATTTGCGGGAATATTTCACGTCACAGGTTTAGTGTAACTTCGAGTGTCCTTTTACTCTGTCCAGTGACATTAACGTGACCACCTGTCAAAAGTCAGAATAACGAGACAAGCAGGTAGAGTATCAGTAAGGTACTGTAAGTTACCGACAGGAATGTAAAGCCAGTATGCTAGGTTTCTCGGTTAAGGGTCCATGGAGCGAACAGCCCGATCGAGATCATCCCACAGATTGTCGACTGGGTTTAAATCCGGGGAGTCTGGCAGCGAGCGGATTATGGTAAACTAGCCATGGTGCCCTTCGAACCACGCACGTACGCTGCGAGCTGGACGACGTGTTGCATTGTCCTGTCGGCAGGTGCCATCCTGCCAAGGAAAAATGGGTGAACATCATACCAAGGATAGATGCATACTTGTACTCATCCATTGTACCTTCCACAATGACGAGATCACTTTGGGAATGCCATGAAAACATTCCCCAGGCGATAACGCTCGCTCCTTCTCTGCTTTTAGACGTCTCACGCCGTCGGTTCTAGGCGGTTCTAGGTGGTTCCGTCCTGAACCGCGCTACCGCTACGGTCGCAGGTTCAAATCCTGCCTCGGGCATGGATGTGTGTGATGTCCTTAGGTTAGTTAGGTTCAAGTACTTCTAAGTCTAGGGGACTGATGACCTCAGATGTTAAGTCCTATAGTGCTTAGAGCCATTTGAACCATTTGTTTCATGCAGTACACGCCAATGGCCATCTGTCTGATGGAGCATAAAACGTGATCGATCTCAAAAGGCCACCTGACACCACTCAGTGGAAGTCAAGTTCCGGTATTGGTGGGCAAATTCCAGACTTCGTCGACGATAAACAACAGTCAGCATGGGTGCATGAACTAGGAACCTGCTGCCAAGGCCCGTACGCTACAACATTCGCTGAACGGTCGTTGAGGAGACATTGTTGGCAACCCCTTTGTTCATCTAGGCGATCAGTTGCTTAGCAGTTGAAATCTATTCACCTGCACCCACCTCCACTGCCATCGATCACCTGTGTCATCTATGACTCGTACACTACAGTTGCCTCGGCGCCTTTTTTGGATAACGCCATTTTGCGATCCACTGTATACGTTAACCACGGTGCCACACGAACAGTGTACATACTTTGCCTTTTCGGAACTCCTTCCACCCTTGGCCCGAAAGCATGTTTGGACGTCAGAAAAATCGCTCTGTTCAGCATTACGACAACGACTGCACCTTTTTCGCGTCCCGCGGACATGCTTTATATAACCTCCATTGCTAGTGCTGTCACTTGCTGTCTGTGAGTGATAATTGCACGTTGATGTCGAACATAGGTGGTGGTCACATTAATGTTACAGAACTGTGTATTGCTTGTGCCATACAGGAGACTTACCTCATGTCGGCAACAAAGTTCCCAGAAAACGATATTTTCAGTTTTTAGAACCATGATCTTTCCTTTGGATGTTACTTTCCAAGATCTCTTACATAAATAAACTGAATTACAACGGGAGCAATGCGTGGGGTTTTTTGGTTCCATGTCTCCCTATCTCCAAAAGTCACTTTACGGACACACAATGACGAGCATGTGGACTTAAAAATTCATTCTCAATGCAATATACAGTATACTCGTCGTTCGCTGTAAGGATAGTGGAAGAAATAAAACTGTTGACTCAAAATGAATATTTTCTGAGTGTCGACTCAGTTCATAAATGGTACAAATGGCTCTAAGCACTATGGGACGTACCATCTGAGATCATCAGTGCGCTAGACTTAGAACTACTTAAACCTAACTAATCTAAGGACTTCACACACATCCATGCTGGAGGCAGGATTCGAACCTGCAGCGCGGTTCCGGACTGAAGCGCCTAGAACCGCTCGGCCACAGCGGCCGGCACTCAGTTCATATTTATGACTGATACTGATAATGAATCTATAGATAAAGGTATATGATATAATCGTTGATGAACAGTTTTAAGTAAATACAAAGCTGCAGTAACACCCGTGATAATAATACGTTGATATGTAATACAGGAACCAATGAAATAAAAAATATTACACCATAAAAATTATGATTCCTTCGCAAACAGATCGTCACGTACATGCCTAGAGTAACAAAAATTTTCATTGACAGTGGAAGCCTTATAATTTGATGACACAATGCTGCTTACAGTTCTGGTCTCTCATCCTTACATTACGTAACGAGAATCCCACGTCTTTCCACCAGCTCTTTGACACCCAGTGCGTATTATTTTTCATAGGACACTCAGTAAGTATTATTTTTCGTAGACACCAATCAGCAAATGTACTTAAATAAAGAAAGACTTAGCGCCTTCTGTCAATGAAAATAGTATAATTATTATAGGACTGAATTATGTTGGTACTGACAAAAAATCATGTGCATTAATTGGAGTTACAAAGAAACCTGCATCACAAAATGGAGACATTTTTGTAAATAATGATTTGAATGCGGCCTTTGGATATTCAGTGTACACTAGGACTTTGCAGGATCGTCTCTGAGGATCTTCCCTCCATGCTGCTAACGGAAGACACATCGCGCTAGACCACTACACGTTGCTGTTACTGTGAAAAAGAGTTAGCCGCACTTGACGCAGCCACTTTCTGTACTACAGAAGGGCCAGTGCCCACATACATGGTGTAAATATCATAACAATTGACAAAATTTTCGGGAAACGTAACACAGAAAGGGTACATGTGGCATATAAAACTTATAGAAAGCTACACGGGAAAAACAATGGTGCCATTCATTTGTAAATAACTTAATTCATTCTCGAGCTACGACTGATGTCTCTCCTTATGAGTGACATGAAAGCTGATGGCTAAAACACAAGCCGAATGCACTGAGATTCTGATATCAGAAGAGGTGATCGCCATTCTGTTGATATCTATGTTAACGGAGGGGTAAACAAAATCACAGGTACTTCTCAAACTGGATGGATCCATCTAGTATAGTTGTCACCTCAAAAGTCATGGTTTAGTGTGAAATGCGGGATTCTCGTATTATTAGACAGCCCTTCATTCATGGTACACTAAAGACAGTATGTTACCAGCAATTGTTAGACGCAAATATGCTGCCGTCGCTGTTGTCAGAGGGCAAGATATTTCTAACTTAATTCCTGTACAATGACACCTCACCTCGTTACAAGTCAGCTGTTCGGGCAAAGCTTGATATCCAGTAACATTGGAGATGAGTAAGTCACACAGGTCGCTACGTTTTCCGCTACGTTTCCCCGATTTGATGCCGTTTGATTTCTATCTGTGGGAACAAGCGAAGGCAGATTTGTATTGGGGTGAAGATCAGAAATCTTGTAAACCTCAGAAAGCGAATTATACATGCTTGAGCTGGCATTCAGATACATGTGTCGGTTGAACTAAATGAGGAATGGGTAAAGCTATAAACAACAACCACGCAACTTCTTGGACACAACGTTGTGCACGTCCTGCAGCCTTTATGCATCGTCAGAACAGTTTATCTTGTTCAGTATCAAAGATGCTACGTAATTCGAGAATGAATAGAATTTTGCTCAAGTGAAAGACACCATTTATTTCTGTTTGATTTGCCGCACGACTCCATCTGCAAAACATGAGTGGCATCTAGTATAGCTACTTGCCCGCCCGGCTAGCCGCGCGGTCTAACGCGCTGCTTCCCGAGCGGGAAGGTGTGCCGGTCCCCGGCACGAATACGCCCGGCGGATTAATGTCGAGATCCGGTGTGCCGGCCAGCCTGTGGATAGTCTTAAAGGCGGTTTTCCATCTACCTTGGCGAATGCGGGATGGTTCCCCTTCAGTTACAATGTGTCAGCGATTGATATGCAAACACCGTTTCTACGTACGCGTCCACCATAATTATTCTACCTCGCAAATGTTTGGGGTTACACTCGTCTGGTATGAGATGTTCCCGGAGGGGTCCACTGGTGGCCGAACCGCACATTAACCCAGTTTTTGGTGTGGGTCGGCGATGGCGTGGGTGGACTGCTATGGCCTGGGTTGTCAACCACTGAGGGCTACGGCGGGACGAACCCTCTCCGGCGTTTCTAGGTCCCCTGTTTTATACAAGACAATACAATACAATGGCTACTTAAAAAGTGGTCACCATGTGGATAATATAACATCATAGGTTTTCATCTTCTCTCTTATCATACCACTTGACTTTATTTTTCTTTTCATGTACCTGTTTTTGTATCAGAAGCCTGTGAACCACCTTGTAGAAGCACTGATTAACCAACACTGAAGCGAGCACAGTTATAGTCCAGCACCAACACACAATGTAAGCAGTAACAATATTAATTCTGTGATGTATATGGTGATAACAATGTGATTAGTCGTCAATTAAACTTTCTACATATAATTGTGGATAAATGTAAGGTAACGGAAAATGCTCAGTATAATTTGAACTGAAAAATGGATAGCAAGATAGGAATGATAGCCGGCCTTTGTGGCCGAGCGGCTCTAGGCGCTTCAGTCCGGAACCGCGCTGCTGGTCCGATCGCAGGTTCGAATCCTGCCTCGGGCATGGATGTGTGTGATGTTCTTAGGTTAGTTAGGTTTAAGTAGTTCTAAGTCAAGGTGGCTGATGACCTCAGATGTTAAGTCCCATAGTGCTTAGAGCCATTTTTATGAATGATAATTCTAACGTTTCAAGTAGACATGCCCCCCTGGATGGCCGAGCGCATTAGAGCGTCGTTTGCGAGATTGGGAGAGACGAATATGATCCGTACCGAATCCGTGTCGTGAGATGTCGCGTTTGAGTGGATTCCTACGTCCAGATAGGTGAATATCGCACTGGTATCTACGTGCCACGTCAGATACGATGTTACGAAAAAATTTAGAAAAGGTTCTCACGCTTGAACATAAACTCCTTCCTGTGGGAAGGAAAGTCATCCGGCCACCAACTGTCACTAACATTGCCGAAATTCATGTAAGAAACGCCGACCGGCCGGCCGGTGTGGCCGTGCGGTTCTAGGCGCTTCAGTCTGGAACCGCGTGACCGCTACGGTCGCTGGTTCGAATCCTGCCTCGGGCATGGATGTGTGTGTTGTCTTTAGGTTAGTTAGGTTTACTTAGTTCTAAGTTCTAGGCGACTGACCGAGCGAGGTGGCGCAGTGGTTAGATACTGGACTCGCATTCGGGAGGACGACGGTTCAATCCCGCGTCCGGCCATCCTGATTTAGGTTTTCCGTGATTTCCCTAAATCACTCCAGGCAAATGCCGGGATGGTTCCTCTGAAAGGGCACGGCCGACTTCCTTCCCCATCCTTCCCTACTCCGATGAGACCTATGACCTCACTGTCTGGTCTCCTTCCCCAAACAACCCAACCCAAACCCCTCTAGGCGACTGATAAGTCGCATAGTGCTCAGAGCCATTTTGAAACGCCGACCCCTTTGTGGAACGGGAAAAGCATCATTAGTGATTTACGTAGATTAAATGAAATAGAATGTATAAATCTGTGCTAACCTTTTTACAATGTCTCAGAAATAATTTTCTCTTATACGCTGTTGGAATTGAGACGTCTGAAAGTGAGTAGAAGAGCCGGACAGGGGAGAAACAAGGAGGAAGCGACAGGTGGGAGCGGGGGTGGAGGGGAGTGGGGGCGCAGTGGGCTGTGGAGGGGGTCGCGGCGGGCGAGTAATGAATGGCATGTGAGGCCACTCGCGGCCGCCAACTTTGCTCCTCAACTGCGCCCAATATGACGGCGCCTCGAGTGCTACAACCGGGCTATTTTTATATACTGGCTTATTTGTTGACAAACGACTCGAAAACTTTGCGATGAGCCTATATTAGTTTCTTCATATTGTGCCCCTCGTTGCCAGCCGAGTGCGGCTAGCACGGTACCTGCCGCAGCTCAACTTTGTGTTCCACGATATTTGTTTCGTTTGCCGCGACTGAATACGCCGGTCTCGGAGGGCGATCAGCAGAACAACCTATCAGCACGAACTAAGCTAGCGTCAATAACTTTTTACCGAAAGATCAAGTGTTTCACGTCGAGAATTTCTAAATGTAAATCTTGCAGAAATCTAAAAATTTGAGTCTGCTGTGAGCCTGAACTATTTTTTTCCCGAAAACCAGATGCATATCACGCTTTTAGTCGAAACAGTACCTTTACGTTAGAGCATACACCTAATTATCGTTGCGCCCCGTGACGTCTCCTCTATGACTGACAGTTATCCCTTTCATTCATGATATTCCTATTTTTGCATGTTTGATAAATATACCTTTTTCCTATGGGGCACCGCAGTCACAGATTTTTGAATGAAAGCGTCATTCAACATTAGGCTCTATAATCATTAGTGCTTCTTCTTGGGCAATTAACTATTTTCATCTTAAAATGCCGTTTTCATGTGTTTTATGGTATGAAAAGCATACTGCTCCACCGCCACTAAGGGGCACTACAGTTCGAAAGTGACATAATGCCAAGTAATTTTCTAGAACAACATGCAATAAACATCAACGTGGCAGCGAATTTACACCGTGTGCTGCCGTGCTATCATTCATGACGATTTAGAAATTGTACTGTTCTTTAGAGTTTGACATCCATATAGTGCAGTAATGTCTGCAGCGTAGTTGAAACGACCTTGGTAACATTGGGCGAGACCCTTGTATGAGTAGAGAATACCAGATAGGTTATTTTAAATGGCATTTTTTATTCGAGCCTAACAGACTCAGTTTTCAGCGTTTATTTTCGGGATGGTGCTATAGGAATTAGGTAGCAAGTAAAACATCAGAAGGAGAACTAACATTCAACATGAATCTAACATCCAACACCCAGCTGGCCGGAGTGGCCGAGCGGTTCTAGGCGCTACAGTCTGGAACCGCAAGACCACTACGGTCGCAAGTTCGAATCCTACCTCGGGCATGGATGTGTGTGATGTCCTTAGTCTACTTAGGTTTAAGTAGTTCTAAGTTCTAGGGGACTGATGACCTCAGCAGTTAAGTCCCATAGTGCTCAGAACCATTTGAACCATCCAATACCCAGACAGTGAATACAGGATACAAAAAACAAAAATTCAGATAACAAGACAGTCAGGTGGAGAGACAAACCATTAATTCTATATCAGCGGAGTGAGAAGAAATTATACTATTGATAAGAGATCAGCAGAGTGAGAAGAAATTATACTATTAGTAAGAGCAGAGAGGCGCACCTGATGTACAACAGTCTGCTGAGACTCTTAATCACGCGACATTATTTCAGACCATGGCATCACCATCGGACTCCTTCGTGGTATAATCTGCTTGAATTGTCAGAAAAATCAAACGCACTGAAATTAATCAATTAACCTCATAATTTAGATTACAATGGCAAATGCAGTCCTCCCTGTGGCATTAGAGAAGAAAAAGAGACGCTAGGGAAATATTCATTCAAGTTAAGTGGTCTCTAGGTGGTTCTACATCCCATGCAGTATATCGCACAAAGGCAGTAACTCGAACCAGAACAATCAATCCAACTGTATAGATGGTGAACATTAATAAAATCGACAAACTACGGGGACGAATTCCTAACTGGAAATGGAGGAAAAAAGGTCCTATGAACACGTTCCCGGAAATGCATTTTTACTACGGTACTGACAAATGATAGTTGCTCTAATCACATGGCGTATGTTCTTTGTGTGCTGCTGGCTATAAGATTGACGCAGCGTACTGTAAGCAGCAAATGGTCCGGTATTCACATCGGGAACACGCCGAGGTGGTGTTTGTGTACGGACAAGCAGATGGAAACGGTCAAGAGGCAGCACGGCTTTAACAAAGCAAGTATCCTCACAGGCACAAAATACATCACAAAACATTTCAAGCTCTTTTTGGTCGTTTATGTGAACACCGGTACTTTCAGGGGAACGAACGTGCAGGGAGGCGGCTGACTCTTTGTGGAGAGTTCCCAGAAGAAACTCTACGTTCACTCAGTGTCACCGAGAGGGAGAATTCTTTTCCATAGAAAAAAATAGAAAACTGTATTCATGCACCACACAGTCGATACCACTCATTCAGGGATAATGTTACTTGACACCGCTAAATCGTGGGTTTTCAGTCACCATCACCAGGAAGAATTCATATCCACACAGACATATTCATTAACATATTTGTATAAACTGTAGGTACGGTTATAAAACTTTATTTTCACGTTGAGTGACAGCTGCTGCAGCGATGATGGCACCTTGTCTGTAAGAAGAACAAGTTAATAAGTATATTATAAATATTAGTGACGCCTTTCTTTTCTTCACTATCGGTACTAATAATTACATGATGACTGTCTAGCCGCTATACACTTACTGTTTCAGAGTTCTCATATGACTAGTTGAACACTTTAATGATAGCTATAAATATGTACGTTTTAGATTAATGAATAATGTTATTGTCTCTGACACTAAATGTAGTGTTCATTGTTATCTTAGCATCGACTGAATGCTCGACTGATTAATCGCTTATATTGTATAAGAAAACATGTTGTTTCAAGTTTTCTTGGGCATTCTATGTGGCTTCTGCTCTTTGTAAAATGTAAAGTAGAAATCTATGCTTGCACACTGCGTGCGGCGTGATGTGTGTTCATGGTATGTGCAGGGCTATTACAAATGATTGAAGCTATTTCATAAATTCACTGTAGCTCCATTCATTGACATATGGTCACGACACACTACAGATACGTAGAAAAACTCATAAAGTTTTGTTCGGCTGAAGCCGCACTTCAGGTTTCTGCCGCCAGAGCGCTCGAGAGCGCAGTGAGACAAAATGGCGACAGGAGCCGAGAAAGCGTATGTCGTGCTTGAAATGCACTCAGGTCAGTCAGTCATAACAGTGCAACGACACTTCAGGACGAAGTTCAACAAAGATCCACCAACTGCAAACTCCATTCGGCGATAGTATGCGCAGTTTAAAGCTTCTGGATGCCTCTGTAAGGGGAAATCAACGGGTCGACCTGCAGTGAGCGAAGAAACGGTTGAACGCGTGCGGGCAAGTTTCACGCGTAGCCGCGGAAGTCGACGAATAAAGCAAGCAGGGAGCTAAACGTACCACAGCCGACGGTTTGTAAAATCTTACGGAAAAGGCTAAAGCAGAAGCATTTCTTAAACAGGAGATTGGACAACCGATGGATCGGTCGTGGTGGAGATCATGATCAACAATTCATGTCATGGCCTCCACGCTCTCCCGACTTAGCCCCATGCGATTTCTTTCTGTGGGGTTATGTGAAAGATTCAGTGTTTAAACCTCCTCTACCAAGAAACGTACCAGAACTGCGAGCTCGCATCAACGATGCTTTCGAACTCATTGATGGGGACATGCTGCGCCGAGTGTGGGAGGAACTTGATTATCGGCTTGATGTCTGCCGAATCACTAAAGGGGCACATATCGAACATTTGTGAATGCCTAAAAAAACTTTTTGAGTTTTTGTATGTGTGTGCAAAGCATTGTGAAAATATTTCAAATAATAAAGTTGTTGTGGAGCTGTGAAATCGCTTCAATCATTTGTAATAACCCTGTATATTGTAATCGCGACTGATTTACAGCACAACTGCGGCTTACGTGGCGTAATTGCCGTGTAATTTAGGGGTCTTTTGTGATGTATACGTGGCATATGTATGAACTTGTGGTGTCCTGTTGGAGTAAACTGTAAAACAAATCCATGCCTGGAGAGTACAGACTTTGTAGATACTTTGACTAGAAGAGAGCGTGCTCGCATCTCAAAAATGGACTGATCAGAGCACAAATGCAACATTCTCAATACTCACGTGATGACTTTCATCACGAACGCACATCATGCTTCTTCCTTCTTCGTATCTTAACATATGTAGATCGACCACATCAACAAAAATTGTGTGTCTGTTCTATCGATTTACGTCACGAAGTTCAAATATATGGCGCTGTCTCTCTCTCTCTCTCTCTCTCTCTCTCTCTGTGTGTGTGTGTGTGTGTGTGTGTGTGTGTGTGTGTGTGCGTGTGCGTGTGTGTGTGTGGGGGGGGGCTCATCTGCCGTTATTTATTGATACGGTTGAAAATAAAAACAATTGATTTACAACCAACAATTACAGTAATAGCCAGCCTTTGTCATACTATATTCCTCCTGACGGCTAGACGATTAAAAAAAAAAAGATTTAGATGTGTGCTGTTATGAACACTTCCCTGTCGCCCATTGCACTGTGGGCTGTTGCTGCTGTTGTGATGCTTCAGGCAGGAATATCTGTGTCTCTTCGTCTGTAAATATAACAACATACACGTAATAATAATAAGAACCATAGAAATAACGTTTAGAGATGAACGAAATATTGACTAAACAAGTCTTTCCAACGCAACTCACAGCCGCTTCTTACGTGATGGGAGAATCAAAAGGTACTTTAAATGTCATATATAATTCTAAAAATTGCAACGTACCGCGTTGGCGCACCAAATTATGTGAAGCATCATCTTTCCATTGTGTTGCACTGCCATTACTTGTTGAACAATGCTCCTCTTCTCAGCAGTAAGAGGCTCCTGTATTATCATGATTTCCATTTTTTATGTAAGAAGCTGCGGGCACATCCCTCTGATAAATGCTTACAACGAATAGACTTGTTAAAGTCTGGTTTTCTTAATGCAAGCGTCTCATCAATTGAACAAGTGAGACCTAGACCGAGGTACAGAATGCGTACAAATAACGACAAACACACAGCTAGAAATTAAAATTGCGCATGGGTAAAGGGGTGGAGGGGGGGGGGGGGGGGAGAGGAAGCTGGCACGCCATTGGTGCAGTGAGGCCACACAGCGTTTCGCAAAACATGTAACGTCAAATGTCACAGGTTAATGGGCTGGAAGGGAGGGATAGGGGGGCATTGTGGGAATGCTGATGCTGATGTCGTCGAAATGCAACAAGAACAATTGCCTGAGCACAGGATGCTGACGTTATCGATTCCGGGAAATCCGATCTTGACGTCATTAATTGCAGGGTAACTGTTGCTGATATCAGCGATTAGGGCCAGAATGCCCTGTGATACTTTACTTCCGTTGTGATTTCATCCTGTACACCAGAGCAAAAATTGTGATCGCACTGCCCTCCAATGGGATGTGATCATCATTAATCATTTTCTTTTACTCACACGTCTAGCTCCGTAGGACGACACCGAGAAGCAAATGTCCAAGGTCACGGAACGTGTCAGTAAATGAAATTACAACATAAGAGTAACAACAGATAAAATAAAACGTTTATGAACTCAACAAAAGTCAAGCCATAAGTTTAAGTGAACGCAATCAACAACATAGTATAACAAACTGCTTAATTTTCAAGGAATTCCTCAACAGAATAGAAGGAGTGACCCATGAGGAAACTCTTCAGTTTCGATTTGAAAGCTCGTGGATTACTGCTAAGATTTTTGAATTCTTGTGGTAGCTTATTGAAAACGGCAGTATAGTACATTCCTTTCTGCACAGGAGTTAAGAAAGGGCAATCCAAATGCAGATTGGATTTCTGCCTAGCATCAACTGACTGAGAGCTGCTAATACTTGGAAATAAGCTGATATTGTTAACAAGAAATGACAGTAAAGAATATATGTATTGAGAGGCCAGTGTCAGAATACCCAGACTAGTGAACAGTGGTCAACAAGGGGTTCGCGAACTTACACCACTTATTGCCCGAACTCTCCGTTTCCGAGCCACAAATACCCTTTTAGAACGGGAAGAGTTACCCCAAAATATAATGCTATGCGACATAAGCGAATGAAAATAATCAAAGTAGACTAATTTTCTTGTCGAACGATCACTTACTTTACATACCATTCGAATTGTGAAAACGGCAGCATTAAGTCTTTGAACAAGATCCTAAACGTGGGCTTTCCACATCAGATCTATCTTAACACCTAGAAATTTGAACTCGTCAGTTTTACTAATCATATGCCCATTCTCTGAAATAGCCCATTCCGTGAATGGGCTGTTGACCCACGTTGCCCTTAGTAGAGAGCTAATCATCTACCGGGTATCGGCAGTGTGAAAGGTTGTCATGAACTGTCGTTTTCGACCGCGAAATGTGTGGCAATCGACGCACCAAGGAAATGGGTGGATTCATTGACGCCCTTTATGCCACACGCTGAGGTCTTTTAGTGCCGTTTCTGAGCGACGGTGCGTCAGCAATGTTCTCCTCAGAGACCCATACGAAAATCGCGTGATTTCAATGTTGGACATCACGGTTCGGACATCCATCGCTAGGGCGTCAAATGAAGAAGGGAACGAAGGAAGGAAAAGGAGAACGAAGATTAGAGTTTAACGTCCCCTCTACATCGAGGTCATTGGCAACGGAGAACAAACCAGGAATGTTTCAAGGAGGGGAAGGAACAATCCCGGCATGAGCCTGGAGAGATTTGGGGAAAACACTGGTACTTAAAGCTGAACGGCAGGAGAAGGATTTGAACCGTTGTCCTCCCGAATGCGACTCCTGTGTGATAGCCACTGCACCTCCTCTCCCGATACTCAAGAGTATTTGCATCATAATAAAGCAAACTAGTGGACTCTTATGACCCTAATTTCAAACTTGTGCGTGCTAATGGGAGACAGTTACGGGGTTGCGAAGAGATCATTTAATTGTGTTGAGCAGAGTGTTTTAGAATAATGGAATAACAAACTGAAACCGACCTTGGACATCATGAATTTGGGAACACACGAGGCAATACTGACCCTTAGACTTATCTTAGAGGATAAGTTAAATAAAGGCAAACCTAAGTTTATAGCTTTTTAGGCTTAGAAAGGGCTTTTGACGGTGTTGACTCAAATGCTCTTTATTATATTCTGAAGGTAGCTGGGGTAAAATACGGGGAGCCAAAGATTGTATACTACTTGTACAAAAATGGTTCAAATAGCTCTGAGCACTATGGGACTTAACACTACTTGTACAGAAACCAGACGGGAATTATAAGATCCGAAGGGCATGGAGGGGAAGCACTGGTTGAGAAGAGAGTGAAACAGGGATGTAGCTTATCTCCAGTGTTACTCAATTTGAACATTGAGCAATTTGTGAAAAACCAGAGATAAATTTCGAAAGGTTATTAATGTTTTGGTTTCCCGATGACATCGTAATCTTGTCAGAGACAGCGAAGGACTTGGAAGTGCAGTTCAGTGGAATGGACAGTATCTTGAAAATAGTATAAAAATGAACATTAACAGAAGCAGAACAATAGTAGCAGAATGTATTCGAATTAAAAGTGGCCATGCTGAGGGAATTAGGTGAGATAATGGGACGCTAAAGGTAGAACATAAGTTTTGCTATTTGGGCAGTAAAATAACTACTAACGGCAGAAGTAAGGAAGTTAGAAAACATACACAGACAATGTCAAGAAAAGCATTTGAGAAGAAGAGAAGTTTCTTAACGCTGGATTCAAGTAAGTGTGTTGGCAAGTATGTATTGAAGACATTTATCTCGAGTGTGGTCTTGTACGGGAATGAAACGTGGACAGTAAGCAACGCAGGCAAGAAGGGAATAGAAGCCTTTGAAATGTGGTGCTACAGAAGAATGCTGAAGATTAGATGGGTAGTTCGCGGAACTAATGGGGAAGTACAGAACAGAACTGAGGAGAAAAGAAATCTGTGGCATTACACGACTGAAAGAAGAGATGAGTTCTTGGGATAGAATCTGAGTTTATCATTGAAGGGAAGTGTGGGGGTGGGTGAGGGGGTGGCCAAATTGCAGAGGGAGAATAAGAGACGGGTCCAGTAATCAGGCTGAAATGGATGTGGATTACAGTAGCTATTCAGAGATCGAGAGGCTGTCGGGTTTGCTGAGGCAGCCATTTCTGTATGAATAGTAACCGTTGCTACAGCTACCCCGGGATTATTGATGCAAATCCGTGCGATAACATCATTAAGTCTGATCTCTTAATCACCTACATATTTACCATACATTCTACAACGGCACGTTTCTATATTACTTACCCAATGTCTTTTCTGAGAAACATTTAGAACGTTTTCAATAGTAATTCTGTCTCTTCATTCAGTTATGAAACTATAATTTGTGTATATATATATATATATATATATATATATATATATATATATATACACTCCTGGAAATGGAAAAAAGAACACATTGACACCGGTGTGTCAGACCCACCATACTTGCTCCGGACACTGCGAGAGGGCTGTACAAGCAATGATCACACGCACGGCACAGCGGACACACCAGGAACCGCGGTGTTGGCCGTCGAATGGCGCTAGCTGCGCAGCATTTGTGCACCGCTGCCGTCAGTGTCAGCCAGTTTGCCGTGGCGTACGGAGCTCCATCGCAGTCTTTAACACTGGTAGCATGCCGCGACAGCGTGGACGTGAACCGTATGTGCAGTTGACGGACTTTGAGCGAGGGCGTATAGTGGGCATGCGGGAGGCCGGGTGGACGTACCGCCGAATTGCTCAACACGTGGGGCGTGAGGTCTCCACAGTACATCGATGTTGTCGCCAGTGGTCGGCGGAAGGTGCACGTGGCCGTCGACCTGGGACCGGACCGCAGCGACGCACGGATGCACGCCAAGACCGTAGGATCCTACGCAGTGCCGTAGGGGACCGCACCGCCACTTCCCAGCAAATTAGGGACACTGTTGCTCCTGGGGTATCGGCGAGGACCATTCGCAACCGTCTCCATGAAGCTGGGCTACGGTCCCGCACACCGTTAGGCCGTCTTCCGCTCACGCCCCAACATCGTGCAGCCCGCCTCCAGTGGTGTCGCGACAGGCGTGAATGGAGGGACGAATGGAGACGTGTCGTCTTCAGCGATGAGAGTCGCTTCTGCCTTGGTGCCAATGATGGTCGTATGCGTGTTTGGCGCCGTGCAGGTGAGCGCCACAATCAGGACTGCATATGACCGAGGCACACAGGGCCAACACCCGGCATCATGGTGTGGGGAGCGATCTCCTACACTGGCCGTACACCACTGGTGATCGTCGAGGGGACACTGAATAGTGCACGGTACATCCAGACCGTCATCGAACCCATCGTTCTACCATTCCTAGACCGGCAAGGGAACTTGCTGTTCCAACAGGACAATGCACGTCCGCATGTATCCCGTGCCACCCAACGTGCTCTAGAAGGTGTAAGTCAACTACCCTGGCCAGCAAGATCTCCGGATCGGTCCCCCATTGAGCATGTTTGGGACTGGATGAAGCGTCGTCTCACGCGGTCTGCACGTCCAGCACGAACGCTGGTCCAACTGAGGCGCCAGGTGGAAATGGCATGGCAAGCCGTTCCACAGGACTACATCCAGCATCTCTACGATCGTCTCCATGGGAGAATAGCAGCCTGCATTGCTGCGAAAGGTGGATATACACTGTACTAGTGTCGACATTGTGCATGCTCTGTTGCCTGTGTCTATGTGCCTGTGGTTCTGCCAGTGTGATCATGTGATGTATCTGACCCCAGGAATGTGTCAATAAAGTTTCCCCTTCCTGGGACAATGAATTCACGGTGTTCTTATTTCAATTTCCAGGAGTGTATATTATATACTTTTTATTAAGTGATGCTGGATTTGTCTTTCTTCAGTTCCTTCAGGTACATATTTTTCACTTTGTTATTGGCACTCGCAACTTATACTGCGCGTTTGACCTGAAATTATAAACGTCGTACATTCAACTGTCATGGTGTAATAGCTGGGGATTGTTTTATTTAATATATATATATATATATATATATATATATATATATATATATATATATATATGTACGACGTTTATAATTTCAGGTCAAACGCGCAGTATAAGTTGCGAGTGCCAATAACAAAGTGAAAAATATGTACCTGAAAGAACTGAAGAAAGACAAATCCAGCGTCACTTAGTAAAACATCACGCAACATACAACAAAAAACACTAAATATGAAAAACAGCATCTAACATACAAGAAACTTATGGGTGACGTTAGCGCCACACAATCTCGTTTGCCGCTCCTGTAGCTGGCAAGTAGTCCCGCAGCGTGCCCCAGTGTTTTATTCCAGTGGTGAGTAAAATTTAGTATGCGCGCGCAAAGCGAATGAAATCAGATGTGGGGAAAGCTTCCAAATCCAACATTATGACCTCACGCTGCATGCAGCAGCAAAAGTATTCCACAGCGGTTATTCATTCATTAAGCCTTAGCAAAGTATGATAAACTGGGATTATGGAATGTAACCGAGACGACACCAATCATCCCTGTCTGCACAGGTTTCATAAGTGAGATACTTGTCTGCTTTTATCTTTTTGGAGCGATTGATACCACACTTCGTAGGCTCTTCTTTTACTAACAGTTGTATATTTTATGCTACTGCGGAAAAGCGATACACAACAGACTCATGATAATTTCGATTGAGGAACACATAAACTTGTATATGTAACAGAAGTCAGAATGAGTGTTGTAAGACAACAGAGGGTCGCGGCTAACATGTGCGCGTCTGATAGAGGACGCGATCGCCAGGCAAGCGTATTCGCGACGTATTAGCATCTCACTGTCGTATTGCAGTGGACGACCCTACTATTCGCAGGATATACGCACTGTCTGAAAGGCAGCCGGTAAACGGAAAGGCTTGGTTGGATGCTTTAGGGACTAAACTACTGGGTTATCAGTCGCTCTTTTCGAGGTCACACGGTTCTCGGATGGAAACCATGTGCGAAATGAATCCTATCACTTAAAACCGGTGAAAGGAACCAATTTCGTAGAGCGTGTGGTGTCACCGCCAGACACCACACTTGCTAGGTGGTAGCCCTTAAATCGGCCGCGGTCCGTTAGTCTACTATCAGTGATTGCAGACCGAGTGCCGCCACACGGCAGGTCTAGTATAGAGAGACTCCCTCGCACTCGCCCCAGTTGTACAGCCGACTTTGCTAGCGATGGTTCACTGTCTACCTACGCTGTCATTTGTAGAGACGATAGTTTAGCATAGCCTTCAGCTACGTCATTTGCTACGACCTAGCAAGGCGCCATATTCAGTAATTAGAATGAATTCTGAATAGACAATATTGTGAATCATGTACCGTCAAGAGCGACCTTCATCATTAATGGATTAAAGTTAAGTATCAAACTAATTATGTCCTCTTTCTGAATTCTAATTCCTTGTCATGTTCCAGACCTCACGTCAGTATAATTCTTCCCTCCTCACGCCAGCCTGCGTGCATTTCGGCCTCCTCTAGTAACACGGTGTTGGCTCTTGCCAACACAACAGAACGAACTGTGTGACCACACAGAAGGCGAAAACGAAAGAAGCAAGCCAAAAGTGAGGAAAGGTTTCTGCAATTAATATTTCTTTTACGTCTACATTTAAATGTTTGTTCCGCAAGGCTCCTTGTGGTATGTTGGGGAGGATCTTTTTGCACCAGTGGTGACTGATGACCTGAGAAGTTAAGTCGCATAGTGCTCAGAGCCATTTGACTACATTTCCTTATGATTTTTCCAGTGAATCTCAATCTGGCATCTGAGTAATTGCGATACGTATACTCCTGGATATTTTATGGAAGTAACTGATTCCAGTGATTGTTCTGTAATTTTGTAATCATAAAATAAATTGCCTTTCTCTTAATGTATTCGCCTTTAGTTACATCTGCTTAAGTAGAGGGTCAACTGCCACTCCCTGCACCACGTGTCGATGCTCTGCAGGCCTTCCTGCATTTCATTACAATTTTCTAGCGTTGCTAGCTGTATACAACAGCATCATCTGCGAAAAGCTTCATGGAACTTCCGACGGTATCTACTGAGTAATTTATTTGTATATATACTGTGAAAAGCAATGGTCCTCTAACACTATCCTGGGGCACTCCCGAAGTTGCTGTTACGTCTGAAGTCTTCTATTCGTTCAGAATAACATGCTGTGTTATGTTTGCTAGAAACTCTTCTCTCCGGTCACACAGTTCGTCTGGTATTCCATACGCTTGCGTTTTGTTCATTAGACGAGATTGCGAGACTGTATGGAATGGCTGCTGCAAGGCAGTATGTGGCGTTAGGCGATAACTCAGAACGCGCAAATTATTACCCGGCCGCCTTCTCATAAGGGGAATCAGTACTAACAAAGCTACCTTATAGCCAACGGCACCACAGTAAAGAGATACGGAATTGACCTTTATTTTGTGTGGCGGTCAACTGTGCTGTCATCAGCGCCCATATAAAATCCCAATTTTTACAAAGCCCAATTTCTTGTACACCGTCCAATCTAGCCACTGTCACAACTGATGATGATGAAATGATAAAGACAACACAAACATCTTGTCCCCGGGCAGAGAAAATCCTCAACCCTGCCGGGAATCGAACCCGGGACCCCGTGATCTATAGGCCACTAGCTACGGACGAGATACGGAGTGATGATTGACGTCTAAAGACCTAATCTCTAAGTGGAAGAGTACCTCAGCTAGGAGTGAGATCAAATATGGAAGAATCTTTTGTTTTCAAAAATTAATTTATCTCTTATAAACATTATGTATAGTGTCAGCATCCAATAACAAATAATATCCGTATAATTATAATTCATTTTATTTATTTAATCGAGAGCCAATCCAATGGGTGAATGATTTGGAACTTAGTAGGACAGTAACTGGACAATGTATCGGGTCAGTTTCCGTCCCCCAGACACCAACATAGCCCACATGCCTTCAATATCGTTCAGGCATTCTACTAAGTGATTTTAGGCAGATTGTATGTAGAAAGAGAAAGACGAATATGGCCGCATGAACAAGACGATTAGTAAAGAAACTCTCTTTCGAAAATCCTTAAACACTACAACACAGTGACTTTAAGGAACGCGCGTTGAGTCGAACAAAAATGACAATTTAATTCAGACAGTTATTACACTGAGAACACCGTGATTTATGATGGTCCCTTGGACGTTACAAACAGCGCCACATTGTAATGAATAATTACGGTTAAGACATTCTATTAAAATTAACCTCTGTCTAACGGCATTTTCTCCACACAAGGGATAACAAGTGTGACGAACATGTGAGTCATTGGGAATGTCAAGAGTAATAATTGCGGCATTCAGTGTCCTAAGTAGTTGCAGTTTCATGACAAATGCAGATTGCAACCCTTATATTCTGTGCGGTGGGTTCCAGAATTTAACACTTTCCACCAAAAAGATGGTTCAAATGGTTCAAATGGCTCTGAGCACTATGGGACTTACCATCTAAGGTCATCAGTCCCCTAGAACTTGGAACTACTTAAACCTAACTAACCTACGAACATCACACACACCCATGCCCGAGGCAGGATTCGAACCTGCGACCGTAGCAGTCGTGCGGTTCCGGACTGAAGCGCCTAGAACCACTTGGCCACCACGGCCGGCACCAAAAAGATATGCCAGGTGCAACAAGCACGGTGAATTTCTGAACAAACATCTGTAACCACTTTCCCTTGTACGACTAGAGGCAACTTTCTTACCTCTTATCTTGTAAAGATGACTCGTAGCCGTCATATCGATAATCTTCTTCTCCGCCGCCCATAGACGCTGTAGTGCGTGCAATAGACAGTCCATAACGAAGTGGTAAATGGGGAAACCTCAGTGATACTAGAAAAAGAAATTACGATGCCACTTGATTTCCTTTTCTTCGTAGTATCAACAAATTAAGACAGTTCCGAAAGCTGGTCTCAGAACAAACATTCCAGAGCTGAGTAAAATGTCACAACAAAATGCTCCCTACGATCTTAGAACTTACATGATATTTCACATATATATGTTTTGCAAGGCAAGTTCTAACAATTAGACCCATCTATACGTGAAATCGCACTTCAGACTTAAACCACCAGTTGTCTCACCGGAAACCGATCATAGACTATTTAGATTGTCAAAACATCTCATATGTACGTCATATAGGGCACGTTATTAACAAATTACTCCATCTTTACGCGAAAACACATTTTATACACGGATTCATGCATTACCTTCCTGGAAAACGATCTTTGACTAGTGGTGGTCTATCTTAACAGTTTTGTACCTACCCACGCAGAGTACGCTTGTGATTGGCTCTTCTTGTCCACCCACGACTATCAATAGTAACAAACTATTGTAATTAGATTGTACGGGTGAATTGAGGGTTATTTAAACTGATATTAACAAGTTATCACTCCAAGTAAAAACGTCATCAGCACGTTTCGAGTTGTATATTAATACTCAGACGGTAAATACAATTAATGAAGGATATGCTGCTCCGCACAAAGCATCCCAGGTGAATCCTCGTTCTCTGTATAGATTCCTTCACAATACGGCTTCTACTCACCCCACTGTTCTCATGCTCAGAGACCATCCATCGCATCACGTGATGGCTATCCATCTTGCTGTCTTACGGCAACGTGGATCTTTCAGTAGTGAACGTTAAAGCGTAACAACAAAATGTAATAAAATGTAGGCATGGATGTGATATAGCCGCTATACATTCCGCCGCCACCACCACCACAATAACAGACTTTCTGGTGTTTATAAGATATAAAAAATTTAAAAAAGAAGCTAGGCTCCAACCTTACAGAAGCCGTATAAATTCAAAAAAGAAGCTAAGCTCCAACCTTACTGAAGCCGTATCTGCCCTGTTACTTGCTGTTTCCGTACTATTTTGCTATTTCAAAAGCGCTTTAAATTTTAAGGCGCTCTTCCTATTATCGAATTATAACGACATACACACGTAACTATCCGTATGAAGAATCTAGCTGTCCTAAAACAGTTTTACACTCGATTAGGGATTCTTCTTATCTTTCCTTTTTTAAATACGTCTAAGTAATGAATTTCCTTCTCAGCACCCACGACACATCTATTTATGTCCATTTACCTGTTTCGTTTCTACTCTCCCAGTAATCCGTTGATCTACACGTTGCTTGTAGCACTCAGGTGTTGCTAGTATCCTTTCCACAATCCTTCTGAGCACGTTGATACTCGCAACATTAAATAATACAAAATTTTATCACATACAGTATCGCAATTTTTCTGAAAGAAAAACAAAAATTTGTCCGTCACATAAATGGTTGATAGCCTCAACATAATAACTTCAGTGTTAAACGACTTTTCCGAAACAGCTGGTGGCTGGCAGTTATCACCCCGCACAACATCACCCATGCCGCCAAAACTGCTATTATGCACTCAGTTGATTCAACAGTCGATATGCTGTGCATCCCTTCTACGAAATCTTCCTCATTTGAAACATGTTATACATACGTAATAATTGTGGCCAATGCCACACCATATTAGCAGTATACTCAAAATTAATCTAACTTTGCATTATATTAAAATTAACACCTTTAATTTAAGTATTTCTGTTCATTATCTACACTTGCCAATACGACCACGGTATGACCAGAAGACGTCGTTTGGAACGGCTATGCTCTTGTGCCTCAAACCAGCAAGCATTGTCTCTCTGAATAACACAAATTTCAGAAAATATTTTCTGTTACTTTGTCGAAGTGTCGTCGATACTTGATTTTTGTCTTAGCCTTTTATCTGACATACCTGGTCCACATCTACATTTACATCATACTCAGCAAGCCACCAAATGGTGTGTGGCGGAGGGTACTTTCGGTACCACTATCTGATCGCCCCAACCCTGATTGTCTGTAAGCCTCTGTATTGGCTCTAATTTCTTGAACTTTCTCCTCGTGGTCAATACGCGAGATGTATGTGGGGGGAAGTAATATGTTGTACCGACTCCTCCTGAAAAGTGCTTTTCCGAAATTTCAATAGTAGATCTGTCCGTGATGCACAACGTCTTTCTTGTAGCGTCTGCCAATGGAGTTTGTTTAGCAGATCCGTAACGCTCTCTCCCCAACTAAACGATCCCGTGACGCGCCTTTCATTGGATCTTCTATATCTCCTCTATCAGTCCTACCAGATATGGATCCAAGACAGATGAACAATACTCAAGAATCGTGCGAAGAAGCGTCTTATATGCCACCTCTTTCGTTGATGATTTACACATTCTTAAGATTCTTCCAATGAATCTGAATGTTGTGTCTGGTTTTCCCACAATCTGTTTTATATGGTCATTCCACTTAAGCTCGCGCTGGATAGTTACGCCTAGATATATTACTCCAGCCGCTGTCTCCAGCAGTTTGTCATCAACAGTGTAGCTGTACAGTAGTGGATTTAAATTTCTATGTATGCTCAATGTGTTACATTTATTGACGTTCATTGTCAACTGACAGAGTCTGCACCATTCATCAATTCTCAGCACATCGTTCTGCAAATTCTTACTATCTTCTGGCGTCGCTACTTTGTTATAAACAACTGCATCATCTGAGAATAGCCTTAAAGAGCACCCGACGCTTTCTACTACATCATCTATATATATATATATATATATATATATATATATATATATATATATATATATATATATATATATATATATACTGTGAACAGCAACGGTCCTATCACACTTCCCTGTGGTACTCCGAATATTATCTTTACCTCCGTCGATTCAGTTCCGTTAAGAGTGATGTGTTCAGTTCTATCTGCAAGAAAGTCTTGAATCCATTCGCAGATCTGCTCCAATACTCCGTATGCACGTATTTTTTTTCTTCATTAATCGGCAATGTGGGACGCTGTCAAATGCCTTAGTGAAGTCAAGGAACACGGCATCAGCCAAAGCGCCGTTTTCCACTGCGCTGCGGATCTCATGGAGGAACAGAGCGCCGGCCGCTGTGGCCGAGCGGTTGTAGGCGCTTCAGTCCGGAACTGCGCTGCTGCTACGGTCGCAGGTTCGAATCCTGCCTCGGGCATGGATGTGTGTGATGTCCTTAGGTTAGTTTGGTTTAAGTAGTTCTAAGTCTAGGGGACTGATGACAACCGATGTTAAGTCCCATAGTGTTTAGAGCCATTTGAACCATTTGAGGAACTGAGCAAGCTGAGTTTCGCAGGATCTCTGTTTGCGGAATCCATGATGATTTTTATAGAGGAGCTGTTCATTTTCCAAAAAGGCATAATTCTTGAGCACAAAACTTGTTCCATAATTCTACACCAGGTTGCCGGCCGGAGTGGCTGAGCGGTTCTAGGCGCTACAGTCTGGAAGCGCGCCACCACTGCGGTCGCAGGTTCGAATCCTGCCTCGGGCATGGATGTGTGTGATGTCCTTAGGTTAGTTAGGTTTAAGTAGGTCTAAGTTCTAGGGGACTGATGACCTCAGAAGTTAAGTCCCATAGTGCTCAGAGCCATTTTCTACACCAGATTGTCGTCAACAATACAAGTCTATAAATTTGTGGATCTGTCTTACGGCCTTTCTTAAAAACGGGAACGACTTGCGCTTTTTCCAGTCGTTAGGTATCTTTCGTTGCTCAAGCGATCTACGATAAATTACTGCTAGAAAGCCAGCAAGTTCTTTCGCATAAACTTTATAGAATGTTATAGCTATGTCATCCGGTCCTGAAGAAGCCTTTGCACTACTAAGCGATTGTAGCGCTTTTCAATTCCGCGATCAGTTATCTCAATATCTGCCATTTCGACGTTCGTACGACAATAGAAAGCAGAGACAGTGTTACGATTTTCCGCAGTGAAACTACTTCAGAAGACCGAATTCAGTATTTCGGCCTTCTCTCTGTTATCTCCCGTTTCGGTGCCGGTGCGGTCTCTGAGAGAATGAATAGATAATTTTGACCCACTTACTGATTTTACATACGAGGATATTCTCTTAGGGTTTTTACCGAGCTCGGTTGACAACGTCTTACTTTCGAAATCATTGAACGCTTCTCTCATTGCTCTCCTTACGCTCATTTTCGCCTCGTTCAGCTTTTGTTTGTCAGCTGGGATTTTCCTTTTCTTGAGTCTGAGATGAAGTTCTCTTTGTTTACCTAGCGCTTTTCTAACACGGCTATTAAACCATGGTGGATCTTCCCCATCCCTTGAATCCTTACTCGGAACATACTTGTCTAGGGTACATTGAACGATGCCTTTGAATTTTTTTCATTTGTTCCCCACAGCTTCGTCCTCATCACAGAATATTAGATACTGATTGCTGAGATATTCTTCACTGAGCAAATATGTCTTCCTACCTTCCTTAACATTCCTTGTAGGACCCCCACAGTTTTATGGACACTGATACCTTCCTCTATGTTAACTGATTCGATCAGTTCAGGTCTTTTTGTTGCCAGGAGGTCTATAACACTCCCAATCTATACTTGGCAAGTCGAAGATACCCCCTATAAACAACGGCATGATCAGTAAAATTACTGATCAAATTCTACAAGCTCTGTCTGAAGCGCTCTACAACTACACATCCTGACCCAGGTGGTCTATAAAACCATCCCATCACCATTTTTTACAGTTCTTTGATACTCAGTTTCGCCCAGATTATTTCACATTCGGAATCTGTAATTACCTCGCTAGATTGTATCGAATTTTTTACAGCAATAGACACGCCGCCACCACTGGCGACTAACCTATCCTTACGATAAGCATTCCAGTCTGAACTTTATCACATTATTAATACTTGTCTCCAACTAAGTAATTTACATTACAAATTTTAAATTCCTTCTGTTGGTTTACGACATCTTAACTAATATTATCTTCCTGACAAGTCGGTTTACTTGCATACTCCCCGTCCATGTTATCAGCATTTACCATTATGCTGTTATCACTCCTATTTACCCAGTAATTAATTTCATACATTATTACTTCAGCATCGCTGATACTCTTTTTATCTTTTTCAACACATTTTCCTACATATTTAAGCTCTGTACCTCTTTTAAGCATCTTTACTCCCTTATTTTCATTACCACGTTTACATATGACTTTACTACATAATTCTGAACATCACACTTCGCAATTTATCGTTCGATTCATGTACTTTAGATTCATTACCCATAACGTTTGCTGAAGCTTCCTGTTCGGTAATTCATTCACGATTTTCAGTACCTACGTTCCTAGCAGTTAAACGAATTTCCAGTTCGCCGATTCTGAGTGCATTTCGGCCATTTTAGTTTTAATGTCTCTTATTAACTAATCATAAGCTTTGTTCAGCCGATCAATTTACTCATTAGATCTATCAGTCCTATTATTATTTTGCCTTAACACCTTATTGGCATTTAAAGTTTCCTGCCGCACTCTCATTGCTAGCTTTATCAGTTCTCGTGTTCAATTCCTTACGAAATTCTTTTGACAAATCAATTCTTTTGTCGATTTTCATTCGAAATCAGTCACATTTCAAGTAATAGGTCGTGTGGTAGTTAGCGTTAGAGCTGCACATTTTTTAGATTGAAGTCAGGTTATAGGTATACCTGCTTAAAGGAAGTCCTTACAACTAAGGGCTCACCTTCCGAGGATGTAATGTTTCCAAGTAGAGAAGGAATTAGCATATTTCATCAAAATATAGGAGGTATTAGAGATGAAGTTAGTGAACTGATTGTAGATGTTGACACTGATATTATTGCTTTATCAGAGCACCACTCAAATAATTTGACAATTCAGACGCTTCCTTTACCATGATACAGATTAGCTGGTTGTTTCTCAAGGAGTTCCTTGCGGGGTGGGGGAGTGGCTATGTACATAAAACCAGTATTCCATTTAAGTCTATAGACGTATCACGACACTGCACTGAACAGATATTTGAATGTTGTGCAGGGGCAGTTGCATTTAGTGAAACTAAACTTCTAATTATTGTTGTTTATAGGCCCCTAACTCCGACTTCAGGGCATTTCTGCACAAGCTAGAGAGGGTTCTTGATTCACTTTGTGGGAAGTACCAGAAATTAGTTATATGTGGTGACTTCAGTATTAATTTTGTATATGGTGATGCAAGAAAAAGAATGTTGGTAGATCTCCTAAATTCATATGATCTAATGCAGACTGTGTTTTCTTCAACTAGCGTGCAGGGGAACAGTAGCATAGCCATAGACAATATTTTTATTCATTCTTCATTACTAGATGGGCATTTTGTTAGTAAAATAGTGAATGGCCTTTCAGACCATGAGACACAAATTTTAACACTAAAAGGCTTTTGTACTCAAACAGATGTCATATTTAATTACAAACTATGTAGGAAAGCTAATCCAACAGCAGCAGAATGGTTTTTAAACCTTGTCAAGGAACAAGAGTGACAGGATGTTTATAGTGCCGATAACATAGATGATAAATACAATGCTTTACTTAACAAATTTCTCATGCTCTTTGAGAGTTGCTTTCCATTAGAACGTTCTAAACCAGGTACTGTCAGAAATAGGCAGCCTGGGTGGCTGACTAGTGGGATAAGGATATCTTACAGATCAAAGCGGGAATAATATCAAAATGTTAGAAGTAGTCGCACTCAAGCTACAGTATCCCATTACAAACAGTGCTGTAAGGTGCTTTATAAGTTATTAGGAAGGCTAAGAGTATGTGGTATGCAAATAGAGTAGCTAATTCAAAGGATAAAATTTTCCCGAGGACATGCAGCTTTACTGTATGATTAAATGATGATGGCGTCCTCTTGGGTAAAATATTCCGGAGGTAAAATAGTCCCCCATTCGGATCTCCGGGCGGGGACTACTCAAGAGGACGTCGTTATCAGGAGAAAGCAAACTGGCGTTCTGCGGATCGGAGCGTGGAATGTCAGATCCCTTAATCGGGCAGGTAGGTTAGAAAATTTAAAAAGGGAAATGGATAGGTTAAAGTTAGATATAGTGGGAATTAGTGAAGTTCGGTGGCAGGAGGAACAAGACTTTTGGTCAGGTGATTACAGGGTTATAAATACAAAATCAAATAGGGGTAATGCAGGAGTGGGTTTAATAATGAATAAAAAAATAGGAGTGCTGTTAGCTACTACAAACAGCATAGTGAACGCATTATTGTGGCCAAGATAGACACAAAGCCCATGCCTACTACAGTAGTACAAGTTTATATGCCAACTAGCTTTGCAGATGATGAAGAAATAGATGATATGTATGACGAGATAAAAGAAATTATTCAGGTAATGAAGGGAGACGAAAATTTAATAGTCATGGGTGACTGGAATTCGTCAGTAGGAAAAGGGAGAGAACGAAACATAGTAGGTGAATATGGATTGGGGCTAAGAAATGAAAGAGGAAGCCTTCTGGTAGAATTTTGCGCAGAGCATTACTTAATCATAGCTGATACTTGGTTCAAGAATCATATAAGAAGGTTGTATACCTGGAAGAATCCTGGAGATACTAAAAGTTATCAGATAGATTATATAATGGTCAGACAGAGATTTAGGAACCAGATTTTAAATTGTAAGACATTTCCAGGGGCAGATGTGGATTCTGACCACAGTCTATTGGTTATGAACAGCAGATTGAAACTGAAGAAACTGCAAAAATGTGGGAATTTAAGGAGTTGAGACCTGGATAAACTGAAAGAACCAGAGGTTGTAGAGAGTTTCAGGGAGAGCATAAGGGAACAATTGACAGGAATGGGGGAAAGAAATACAGCAGAAGAAGAGTGGCAAGCACTGAGGGATGAAGTAGTGAAGGCAGCAGAGGATCAAGTAGGTAAAAAGACGAGGGCTAATAGAAATCCTTGGGTAACAGAAGAAATATTGAATTTAATTGATGAAAGGAGAAAATATAAAAATGCAGTAAATGAAGCAGGCAAAAAGGAATACAAACGTCTCAAAAATGAGATCGACAGGAAGTGCAAAATGGCTAAGCAGGGATGGCTAGAGGACAAATGTAAGGATGTAGAGGCTTGTCTCACTAGGGGTAAGATAGATATTGCCTACAGAGAATTAAAGAGACCTTTGGAGAGAAGAGAACCACTTGTATGAATATCAAGAGCTCAGATGGCAACCCAGTTCTAAGCAAAAAAGGGAAGGCAGAAAGGTGGAAGGAGTATATAGAGGGTTTATACAAGGGCGATGTACTTGAAGACAATTTTATGGAAATGGAAGAGGATGTAGATGAAGATGAAGTGGGAGATAAGATACTGTGTGAAGAGTTTTACAGAGGACTGAAAGACCTGAGTCGAAACAAGGCTCCGGGAGTAGACAACATTCCATTAGAACTACTGATGGCCTTGAGAGAGCCAGTCATGACAAAACTCTACCATCTGGTGAGCAAGATGTATGAGACAGGCGAAATACCCACAGACTTCAAGAAGAATATAATAATTCCAATCCCAAAGAAAGCAGGTGTTGACAGATGTGAAAATTACCGAACTATCAGTTTAATAAGTCACAGCTGCAAAATACTAAGATGAATTCTGAACTGACGAATGGAAAAACTGGTAGAAGCGGACCTCGGGGAAGATCAGTTTGGATTCCGTAGAAATGTTGGAACACGTGAGGCAATACTAACCTTACGACTTATCTTAGTAGAAAGATTAAGGATAGGCAAACCTACGTTTCTAGCATTTGTAGACTTAGAGAAAGCTTTTGACAACATTAACTGGGATGCTCTCTTTCAAATTCTGAAGTTGACAGGGGTAAAACACAGGGAGCGAAAGGCTATTTACAATTTGTACAGAAACCAGATGGCAGTTATAAGAGTCGAGGGGCATGAAAGGGAAGCAGTGGTTGGGAAAGGAGTGAGACAGGGTTGAGGTCTCTCCCCGATGTTATTCAATCTGTATATTGAGCTAGTAGTAAAGGAAACAAAAGAAAAATTCGGAGTAGGTATTATAATTCATGGAGTAGAAGTAAAAACTTTGAGGTTCGCCGATGACATTGTTATTCTGTCAGAGACAGCAAAGGACTTGGAAGAGCAGTTGAACGGAATGGACAGTGTCTTGAAAGGAGGATATAAGATGAACATCAACAAAAGCAAAGCGAGGATAATGGAATGTAGTCAAATTAAATCGGGTGATGCTGAGGGGACTAGATTAGGAAATGAGACACTTAAAGTAGTAAAGGAGTTTTGCTATTTAGGGAGTAAAATAACTGATGATGGTCGAAGTAGAGAGGATATAAAATGTAGACTGGCAATGGCAAGGAAAGCGTTTCTGAAGAAGAGAAATTTGTTAACATCAAGTATAGATTTAAGTGTCAGGAAGGCGTTTCTGAAAGTATTTGTATGGAGTGTAGCCATGTATGGAAGTGAAACATGGACGATAACCAGTTGGGACAAGAAGAGAATGGAAGCTTTCGAAATGTGGTGCTACAGAGGAATGCTGAAGATAAGGTGGGTAGATCACGTAACTAATGAGGAGGTATTGAATAGGACTGGGGAGAAGAGAAGTTTGTGGCACAACTTGACTAGAAGAAGGGATCGGTTGGTAGGACATGTTTTGAGGCATCAAGGGATCACAAATTTAGCATTGGAGGGCAGCGTGGAGGGTAAAATTCGTAGAGGGAGACCAAGAGATGAATACACTAAGTAGATTCAGAAGGATGTAGGTTGCAGTAGGTACTGGGAGATGAAGAAGCTTGCACAGGATAGAGTAGCATGGAGAGCTGCATCAAACCAGTCTCAGGACTGAAGACCACAACAACAACAACAAAATGAAAACCATATGGTCAGTTCTTATTTTTACTATTAGAACGGTATCAGAAGTGAGTGATCGTTCGACACGAAAATTAGTCTACTGTGCTTATTTTTATTCGCTTATGTCGTATGCTATTATATTTTAGGGTAACTCTTCTCGTTTTAAAAGGATATTTTTGGCTCAGAAACAGGCGGTTCGGGCAATAAGTGGTGTAAGTTTGCGAACCTCTTGTCGACCCCTGTTCACGAGTCTGGGTATTTTGACATTGATCTCTCAGTATATATATTCCTTGCTGTCATTTCTTGTTAACAATATTAGCTTATTCCCAACAATAAGCGGCTTTGACTCGGTTAATATTCGGCAGAAATCAAACCTGCATTTGGCTGGGACTCCCCTAACTCTCATGCAAAAGGTGTGCAGTATGCAGCTGCATCCATTTTAAATAAGCTACCACTCGAATTAAGAAATCTTGGCAGTAATCCACGCGATTTCAAATCGAAACTGGAGAGTTTCCTCATGAGCCGCTCCTTCAATTCTGTCGAGGAGTTCCTTGAAAAATTAAGCTCATTCTCATTGTATTGTTGATTGCGTTTACTTAAACTTATGGACTGAATTTTTCGGGTTCATAAACATTTATTTTTAACTGTTATTACTTTTATGTTGTAATTTCATGTACTGGCACGTTCCATGACCTTGGAGATTTGCTCCTCAATTTGGTCCTACCGAACTTGACGTGTAAATAAATAAATAAGACAACATTTTCTGATGTTCCAATACTAATCTCATCATTACTACTTGAAAATACTGTTAATGTAACATGACATACACTGACATTATCGTATTGTTTTAATTGACGTCAGATGCTATACCATGAACATGATTCGTAATGTCATTAACATATTGTTGCCCATTTATCTCAACAGTCCCGTCATATGCTACATTATGATAGTCACTCCGTATTAGTAAATTATTATTCTCATTATTGATTAACGCATTAATATTATCCTCATTATTAGCAACATAAATTTGTGTACTGAACTCATTACCCATATTGTCATTACCAGAACTTATCTTGCCTTATTTGCTACGGCAGTAGTTCACAGAATGCAAAATTATATCTCCTAAAATAGCAATATGACTTTTGCTAAAACTAAGGCAAAATCTCCTTCCTTAATAGGAATGTAATACAACTCATATTTATCACTGCAATGTCAGGCGCCGTCTCCACTGTGTTTCGGAGTTGGAGCCATGAGCATCGAGCTGCCGATCCGGGCAGATACCTGTCAGCCGCCGGTAATAGTGCGCTGAAGTCCGCTCATGAGGTCTTGCCTGCGGTACACCACGCGCTGCTGACACGGCCAAGTTGAAGCCACCCTGCTGATCTGCTTTTGCTGGTCAGATCACTTCCGGTCGCCGGTACTGCCTCTTGCCGTCCCCGCATTGATGATTGCGTCGTCTTCACTCATCAAATTACAGTACCAGTTTACAGGCCATCATCAGATTATTTTCTAGCAACAAACACCCCTTCGTGGCACCTTACACTTGCAGTGGCCCACAGCAACAGTCCAAACAATCTTTGAATAGTCTCTTAATAATGGCCTCTTCATTTTCCGAAAATGATCTCTATCCCTTGTTTAATAAGATCCACTATAATTACTGTTCATATAATCCGTTACATAACCACAATTCGGAAGTAATGTTCTCCCATAATTTTCATTGTTCGAAACTTATCTTGCATGGTCGATAATTACACAGGAATCTTTACAATCAGTGTTTGTAATATGCCACAGTCCACACCAAATTTAAAACTCAAAAATCTTTCCAGATAAGCACAGTTCAAGGTCCTTCCCACATCTAATAATCACTGCCTGATCAGTGTTTTTCATAGTACATCCATGATTTCCACTCTTCAGTGTTCATTTTCCAAGAACATTTCCTGCCACATCGATCACACAACGTTTACTGGCATTTTTCCCAGTTGGTGATGCCAGGTGTAATGTATAACGAGGGTCGATGGAAATTATTAAAGTTAACCACTGATTAAGGGCATTTTTCCCTTGTAACGGATACCAAATGTAACGAGTAAAGTGGTGGCTAATTACAGGCTTTTAAAACTGGCTACAGTTCAAAGGCATTTTCCCCATACAAGATGTGTCACGTGTAAAGAATAAGTGCGTTGCTGGAGATTCCATGAATAATAATTGTGGCATTCAAGATTCAGTCTGTTAGCAGTTTCATGGCAATTGTGAATTGAAACCTTCATATTTCACACGGTGGGTTCCTCAATGTATCATTTCCTACCAAAACAGATATGCCAGGTGCAACAAGCACGGTCGACTTCTAGATGTAACATCCATGCCCACTTCCTGCACTACGACTGGAGGCAACTTGCTTACCTCTTCTGCTGTAAAGAAGACTTGTAGCCGTCGTCCCGTTGGTTTTCTTCTTCACCGGCCATAGACTCTAACGTGCATGTGGTAAACAGTGCCTTACGAAGTGGTGAACGGGACAAATCTTAGCGTTACTAGAAAGAGAAATAGCTGCTTATGGGGATGCCATATAATTTCTTTTTATTCATAGAATTGCAAAATCAAGTAAACGGTTCTGAGATAGTGATTATTTTCAGAGCACCGGAAAAGTCACAAAAATCCTCCTCACGATCTTAGAATTCAGACGATATCGCTCATATCTGTTTTCCGAGGCAACTTTTAACTATGCTGTTCGTCCTCGCTCGAAATCGCACTTCACGTATTAAATCATTTGTTCCTTCCCCGGAAATCAATTTTAGACTAGTTAGATTAACACAAGATCGCTCAAGTGCGTTATTCGAGTAAATTTCTTAACAAATTTTTCCGTGTTTGAGCAATTGCCCAAGTCCGTCGGAAATCACGATGGACATGAATGGATGCAGATGATCCGACAGGATGCTTACGTACGTGTCATCTGTCAGGGTCGTATTTAGACGTATCAAGGGTGCCATTTCACTCCAACTGCACACGACCCACACCATTACAGAACCCCCACCAGCTTGAACAATTCCCTGCTCACATGCAGAGTCCATGGCTTCATGAAGCTGTATCCACACCCGTACACATCCACCGCTCGATACAATTTGAAACGAGACTCGTCCGAGCAGGCAACATGTGTCCAGTCATCAACAGTCCAATGTCGGTGTTGATGGGCCCAGGCGAGGCATAAAGCTATGTGTCGTGCAGTCATTAAGGGTATACGAGTGGACCTTCGGCTCAGAAAGCCCATATCGATGTTGTTTCGTTGAGTGGTTCGCGCACTGACACTTGTTGAGGGCCCAGCATCGGAATCTGCAGCAATTTACGGTAGGCTTGCACTTCTGTCACGTTGAACCATTCTCTTCAGTCGTCGTTGGCCCCGGTCCTGCAGGAACTTTTTTCGGCCGTAGCAATGTCGGAGATTTGATGTTTTACTTGATTCATGATATTCCCGGTACACTCGTGAAATGGACGTCACAATAACTTTGAACATAGAGTGTACTGTGTTGAAAGATTTGTAGGTCAGTACGGATAAGCAAAATTACGACTCCACACGCCATAACACGTGGACCACCAAAACGATCATTTTCAACAGTACTTCTAGGTGTGTTACGTACCTTCAGATGGCAAGAGGTGGGAACACGTAATGCCCTACCACCAGAACTACCTACAGACCTTGTAGCCATCATGGGAGCACTTTACAGAGAATTTGTAGTCACCCATGGTGAACACGCGCCTTATTAAGGAGCATGTCCTGCCTTCTGTAATATCTAGGGAACCGTCATAAATCGCTGTAGTGTCATTGTAATTATTTTCTTTCAGAAAATGTGTCGTTTCCGTTCGTCACATTACGTATTTGTTACATTAATCTTCTTTACTGTGCTGTAACAGTTCTTTCTATGTATGGTACAAATTTCTTCGTGCTATGGTACTTGGCAATGACAGACACATCTGGGAAAGCTACTTTCGTCCTTTAGTTTTGCACAGCAGTGTATGTAGGGTGTTTCAGCTAAACTGTTCACTTTGATTACAAACATTTGATTACATCGTTCTCACAATGGTGCGTGAACATCTTTGAACTTTATACCATAACGTATTTCTGGTTTCACCCGAATGAACTGATAGGAGAGGCTTTACTAAATAACGTTTAGTCTCTTTTCATAGCTATAGTAACTGTAGGGATGTTGTTGTTGCGTTGTTGTTGTGGTCTTCCGTCCTGAGACTGGTTTGACGCAGCTCTCCATGCAACTCTATCCCGTGCAAGGTTCTTCATCTCCCAGTACCTACTGCAGCCTACATCCATCTGAATCTGCTTAGTGTATTCATTTCTTGGTCTCCCTCTACGATTTTTACCCTCCACAATGCCCTCCAGTACTAAATTGGTGATCCCTTGAAGCCTCAGAAGATGTCCTACCAACCGATCCCTTCTTCTACTCAAGTTGTACCACAAACTCCCCTTCTCCTCAATTCTATTCAATACCTCCTCATTAGTTATGTGATCTACCCATCTAACCTTCAGCATTCTTCTGTAGCACCACATTTCGAAAACTTCTATTCTTTTCTTGTCCAAACTATTTATCGTCCATGTTTCACTTCCATACATGGCTACACTCCATACAAATACTTTCAGAAACGACTTCCTGACATTTAAATCAATACTCGATGTTAACAAATTTCTCTTCTTCAGAAACGCTTTCCTTGCCATTGCCAGTCTACATTTTATATCCTCTCTACTTCGACTATCATCAGTTATTTCGCTCCCTAAATAGCAAAACTCCTTTACTACTTTAAGTGTCTCATTTCCTAATCTAATTCCCTCAGCATCACCCGACTTAATTCGACTACATTCCATTATCCTCGCTTTGCTTTTGTTGATGTTCATCTTATACCCTCCTTTCAAGACACTGTCCATTCCGCTCAACTGCTCTTCCAAGTCCTTTGCTGTCTGTGACAGAATTACAATGTCATCGGCGAATCTTAAAGTTTTTATTTCTTATCCATGGATTTTAATACCTACTCCGAACTTTTCTTTTGTATCCTTTACTGCTTGATCAATATACAAATTGAATAGCATCTGGGAGAGGCTACAACCCTGTCTCACTCTCTTCCGAACCACTGCTTCCCTTTCATGTGCCTCGACTCTTATAACTGCCATCTGGTTTCTGTACTAGTTGTAAACAGCCTTTCGCTCCCTGTATTTTACCTCTGCCACCTTCAGAATTTGAAAGAGAGTATTCCAGTCAACATTGTCAAAAGCTGTCTCTAAGTCTACAAATGCTAGAAACGTAGGTTTGCCTATCCTTAATCTTTCTTCTAAGTCGTAGGATCAGTATTGCCTCACGTGTTCCAACATTTCTACGGAATCCAAACTGATCTTCCCCGAGGTCAGCTGCCATTAGTTTTTCCATTCGTCAGTTCAGAATTCATCTTAGTATTTTGCAGCCGTGGCTTATTAAACTGATAGTTCGGTAATTTTCACACCTGTCAACACCTGATTTCTTAGGGATTGGGGTTATTATATTCTTCTTAAAGTCTGAAGGTATTTCGACTGTCTCATACATCTTGCTTAACAGATGCAAGAATTTTGTCATGACTGGCTCTCCCACTGCTATCAGTAGCTCTAACGGAATGTTGTCTACTCCCGGGGCCTTGTTTCGACTTAAGTCTTTCAGTGCTCTGTCAAACTCTTCCCGCAGTATCATATCTCCCATTTCATCTTCATCTACATCCTCTTCCATTTCCATAATATTGTCCTCAAGAACATCGCCCCTATAGAGACCCTTTATATACTCCTTCCACCTTTCTACTTTCCCTTCTTTGCTTAGAACTGGGTTTCCATCTGAGCTCTTGATATTCATGCAAGTGGTTCTCGTTTCTCCAAAGGTCTCTTTAATTTTCCTGTAGGCAGTATCTATCTTACCCCTCGTGAGATAAGCCTCTACATCCTTACATTTGTCCTCTAGCTATCCCTGCTTAGCCATTTTGCACTGCCTGTCGATCTCATTTTTGAGACGTTTGTATTCCTTTCTGCCTGCTTCACTTACTGCATTTTTGTACTTTCTCCTTTCATCAATTAAATTAAGTATCTCTTCCGTTACCCAAGGATTTCTACTAACCCTCGTCTTTTTACCTACTTGATCCTCTGCTACCTTCACTATTTCATTCCTCAAAGACGCTCATTCTTCTTCTACTGTATTTCTTTCCCCCATTCCTGTCAATTGTTCCCTTATGCTCTCCCTGAAACTCTGTACAACCTCTGGTTCTTTCAGTTTATCCAGGTCCCATCTCCTTAAATTCCCACCTTTTTGCAGTTTCTTCAGTTTTAACCTACATTGTAGAGATATCGACATCAATTTCGCTTTTTCAAATAATTTCGTAGTAATTTCTGCAGTTAATATCGGAGATCTGAAAGAGTTGGATTCATTCTTGAAAATTCAATTTAGTAATGTGGGAGAAATCACAATATTTAAAACTTAGAAATCACCTGTTTCGAACATGAAATCAATTGCTGTCTTATGCCGACGTACGTATATACCCCTTCAGCCAGGCCGATGGGGTGAACCAGCTTTATGTAGCCATCACAGTCCACTTAAATAATGACGGTAATGAAGAAAATTTTAATCTAAAACTGATGCTAACGCACTTGGCTACATGTTCCTGGACCGACACACCGACTGGTAGGCAAATAACTGGCAACTAAGGATAATTCACCATTTACTATGGCAAATGGTTTGTATCGCTTCTGTCACAGCCTTCAAAGAAAAGTGCGTGTCAAGATTTGCATAGATTTTTAAAACACTGAATTGAGGTTGAAATTTGCTTGTCAAATTGCACTTTCATTTTCCCCATAACTTTTACTTTATAAAAACGCCAATTTACATTTGTAATATTCAGCACTAAATCGCATGAACCATATGGACTATTCGAGCCAAACTCTTTTGTTTATATCTCTGTGGCACCAATGACGCGTGTTTGCGTCTTTGGTAAGTTTCTGCTTGCATGTTTTCGTTAGACGCCGACAGTGGTCGTATGGGATCCAGAGGACCCAATGGAGCACAGACGCTGAGCCACACCTCTAGCAACTCTGGACTACGAGCGCACTCTGCTCCCACAATGTAGGACGGCCGGCGGCTGTCGTTCAGCCCACTGACACTTGAGGCATCTACGCTACAACACCATAGTTCACAATTCAGCTCAGAGAGCCTCATCCTGGTTGATGCTCTAATAGTGGGACTTTGTTTCTTGGTGCATTATTTGTGATGGGTCTTCGTATACTTGGAGAAGTACAAGTTACGTAAGTCTTCTGTTTCTTGTGTTTTCTTGTTCGCGAATTATTTCTGCTCTTGTCCCGCTTCTTATGATGACAGTTACCACACTGCTCTGTAGCCCACCGCTCCTTACCGTTCTGTATAAAGTCATAACCGACAGGGTGCACATTATCAGTCGGCCTGTCTCTGTCGCCACTTTAAAGGAAGCCGCAACATGGGTCGCTGTACTGACAGTTTGTGATGCTTCAGGCGTCGTCGCACTGCATGACTGGTGTTTGCTGAAGACGCTGTGGTGAAGGGGAAGGTGTCGCTGTTGAGTGACTGTAGGAGGATAAAAGTGACTTAGAATTTCTAGTTGGTGTGACGAATGACAGCTTGTTCTAAATGTAGAAAAATGTAAATTAATGCAAATGGCTTGGAAAAACAAAACGTAATATTCGGCTACATCGTCATTAGTCTCTCTCTAACTATTTCCTTTGTTCACTTCACTGCTATATTATTTTATGTCGTGGCCACTTCCGTATGATTCAGGATATACATTCGTACATTCGTTGGTAGATCTATTTCGGTTCAGATACATGTTTTTAAAAAGTCTTGATAATAACGACTTTGGTGAGAATTTACCTCGAGGACAAGCAAGTGATGCAGGCATTCAGCTGCCAGAACTGAGCTATTTTTCTTTTATTTTTATCGATATGCAAGCAAACGGCTACAATATGAGGGTCGCAGTCGTTTCTCCAAAGAGAGCGATTTTGTGTGTAAACTAACTGCAATTTGACGTCGCCGTCACCACACCCTACTATTCCACATAGTCTCTTCGTCACTTGACCTCTCATCTTCGATAAGCTTCGGAAAGTGTCTGGCGAAAACTAGTGCATATTACTTGATAGCATATTAATACGAACGCAAAAAAATAAATAAAACCCGACCTGCTCGTATGAATGTGTATGTAGTGATATGTAAACGATATTTACTACTAACTATCTACTTCTACTCAAAACGGGACTGCAGACACTACTAAAGCCATAACTGTCATGGAATGTTAATATGTGGCTGTCTCTTGACATCAATCTTTAACCTTTGAGAAAATCCTTCGGAATCAAGTACTGGAGAAGATACGTTCTTGCGATCTACTAGAGGCTACGAACATCGGAACCGCTGAACAGTTTCACTGATACGGAAGTGTCGAAATTCTGTGAGCAAAGGGACGCATAAATTCAGGTGTGCGTCATCTCATATGAGCAGTATGTAGAAGTATATAGAACTTTACCAACAGTAACTGACCCTGTCCGGGAGATAACTTATATATATAGAAAATAATATCAGTCCTATGTTATTTCCCCGGGGCACTTCCCACGGTAGCCTTGTATCTAATGTACACCCTCCTTCAAAGAGAAAGAGAACATAGTGGGGTCTAGTACTGAAGAGGTATTCAGCCACTCACATATCTAGGAACCTATTTCGTATGCTCGTACCTTTGATAAGTGTCTGTTATTCTGCAACGTGTCAAACGCTTTTGGGAAATACAGGGTGTGGAATATGCCTGTTGTCCTTCTTCCATAGTTCACAGGATATTATGTGAGAAAAGGGCTACGGAAATGCATCACATTAATTTACCAAATCCATAAGGCCATGACCAAATTTCCTATTAAATAAGACAATCCACTAATCCAAAAATGTGAAGGAACATCATTTTTGCAAAATTTATGTTAGTCAGTATCGACATGGCTCAAACTTTATTTCAGTGTAGGCCAGTATTTCGCAGATATATCCAGAAATAGTTAAGAACACATAATAATGTGGCAAAAGTGCATTAAATTACAACTATAAATCTTTCCCTCAAACTGTATAGCACAAAACATAAACATATCTAACGCAAAATCTGTAGATAATATTTACAAGTCAAAACAGAAAAGTTCACATTGCGTTTTAAAGTAGTGTAGTATCTTTAAAAAGAAACAAAATTTTACCGACAAAATTTTCTCAACACCCAGTCAAAATAAATACAGAGTGCACGTAAGATCATTTCATGCAAAAATATTTTTCGTTGAAACTGATATTGAACGTGTATTTTTCAGTGAAGAATACTTTTTCAAATTTAAAACCATATTTTACTTTTAGGCAGTGTTTTCCATATGACAAGGACCAGTGGCCTCTCATTCTTATTATTATCTCGTTTACAATACAATTTGCCTACGACACTAGGTTTCTACTGGGTTTTGGTGACATTATTTAATTAGCATAGGCAATAACTACAATATTCCTTTTAATGTTTGTTATTATTCCACTTATCTCTGTACTTTCATATTTGTTAAAGTTAGCTAAAAATTTACTTTCACTCTTGTCTCAGATCTCAGATTCTTCGTTAACCATTTTCTCTGATTACACATTTACATCCGGTCTAGAAAATTATGAAAATTTTGTGGTCCTAGTAAAGAGTATATCTCGTAAACAAATTTCTAGAGGCTGTAGAACAGTGTACTTACATGGAGTTCATAAAGATTCAGAAATACTGCTTAAGAGGTACGAACAGCTCTTCGCAAACGACCTCTACTCAGAAGAGACAACAGAGTCTAGAGAACTGCTTTTATGAACCATATCAACACGACGAACAGAAAAGGGATTAATATCCTCCAAGGTTTTAACATGAAATGTAGTGGTCAACAAACCTTTGACCAAACAGCACATCAACTGCTGTTCAATGACAAAACCACAAAAAGATTGTAAGTTATAAACCTCGGACTATGTGAAGAGCAGAATGATCACGTTGGCACTCCATTCGTAGATGAAGAACTGCTATTCATCAAATGAAAAGCAACAAAGCTGCAGACTTGAATGACATGAGATCACAGCGAATAGAGAACTTAGGTCCCATAACTCTCAATTGGATTCTGGATATGATAATCACTTGTGTCGCTATAATGATGATCGCAAAGTTCTGGCATCAGGAAAAAGTCGTGGTTTTTCTTAAAACAGGCGTGGAACCGAATAACCCTAGAACTTCAGATCTGCATCATTTCAGCGCAATTTTTTCAAAGTTGTGGGGAGAATGATTTTGAATCGAAGTTTAGCGTATATCGTCAGGAAGATCATTAAAAAACAGTGAGGTTTCAGACCAGGAAGCCCATGTGCTAATCACATAGTTACTTGAACTTAGCACATCAATGAACTGTACGAAAGAAAGCAGATTACAGGAATTGCCTTTAACAATCTTACAGCTGATTATTGTACTATGAATATTAAGAATGTAACAAACATCCTGTACACAACAACTACGGACTGCCGACTGACGCACCTTATTCCGTGTCTGCTGCAGAACGGACGATTTTTTGCCTCTCTAAGAGACAAAAAAAGTCGATGGATGAAAGACAAAAAAAGCCGACGAAGAATTCATATTTCCCTTGACAAGGGAAGTATGCTGGATCTGATATTATGTAATACATATACTAATGATCAGCATCTCTACACTAGAACCCAGTCCTTCATCTATGCAGAAGATACAGCTGTCGCTGCTCAGACTGCGACATTTGAAGAAGTTGAATCCAAGCTAACATCTGCGCTTCAAGAGATTGCTATCTGCTGTGATGACAACCACTTGAAACCTGATCTGGATAAAACTGAAGTGTGTGCGTTCCGCCTACGTAATACGGATACAGGAACATCACCTGGAAAGAACACAACCTAAATCACTATCTACGCCCCCAATACCTAGTGTCAAATTTGGGTCGTTGCTTAACCTAAGAAACAACACATTAATGATACCAGACAGAAGGCACGCACCAGAAGATGTGCAACAGGAATAATATTATCGGCAAACTGACACATACGAACCACAACCCACCCTCTTATGAACATCTGCACTTGCTCTGTGTTTCTTCGCTGTGGAGAATGCTGCATTATTCTGCAGGAACTCAACGCATCCTAACAAAGTTGACGTGGCTCTTCATGAGACAGGTCGCATGGTCACCGGATGCCTAAGACCAACCGTAGTCAACAACATCTTTTCACTCATAGTAGTAGCACCTCCAGAGGCAAGAAGACAAGTGGCAGCAGAGAGTGAAAAGAAGAAGCTAGAAATAGATCCCAGATATCCATTTTTCGAAACTCACGTTTATCCACCACGAGTGAAATCCAGAAAAAGCATCCTATTTACAATAGCACCAATTCCAAATTCAGGGGAAGACCGCTTAACTGACCTGTGGAGAACAACGTATCCTGGAAGATTAAGGACAGCAAAAGAAAAGCTACTTTCAGGCTACTCTCTCCAATACCGGACCTGAGAGACCATCAACAAGTTGGGAACAGGTGTGACGAGGAGCATGACTGACTAGAAGTAGGGGGGTATCAGTGATGAATTTCGTGAATGTGGGACAAGGCAGGACTTTCAACACTCCAATCAGTCACCGCTGTTCTCACAATGCGTACATCTTGACGTGTATCTGTACTACGCAGACGTCCATAATCTGAACGGCCGTGGGAATTTTCCACAGATCACTGCTGAAAGCAGCGACAGACCACCGATACACAGTGCTCAACATGTGTAGTATTCCGTCGATATGTCCCTACAGCTACCCGCAGTCCCACAATGTGACCCCATTCAAATGGATAAAGTTGTTCAACAACTTGTTGACGGGGCATGGTTGTAATCTAGACTGAATGTTGCTAACGCTGTTAACGCTTAAAGTCAGCACAGTTACTGCCTCAGTGTTAAATTGTAGGATGTGCATACAGGCCTCCCGAGTACCATCTAATCGCCGATGACCGTGACAAATGAATTACTAACGCTAAGACCCCGTAGTGCCCACACACTATAACGAGATATTACTGAACAACGTCGTTGAGGGTGTTGCACTTTTTATGGCAGTGTCTTACAGTTACTTTTACTTACAAAATTTACTATATTTGAAGCAGCAACCAAGGAAGAAAGTGTGAAAAATATTAGCACTTCGATTAAGTGATTTAAACATTTATTATACATTATATTATGTAATTATAAAAAAAATATTCATTGGGATACTAAGCAAGTTGTATTCTGTTCAAACATGTATTGCTTTTACGAGCCTCCCTTCATGTTTCCAACTGTCGCGAGTTATCACAAATATGATCAATGTACTGTTTAAATTGAACCATTGAGTAGATGGAATTTTAAGTCCACGAATAGCTATATGAACGTTTTATAGCAGTTGTGCCCATGGTTGCCGTAAGTCCCTGTGGCATTCCGTAACCGTGAAAGATTTTAGTAGCGGTAAAGCTTCGTATAACCGAAATTTCTGTTGCATTATTACAAAAAGTTTACCTTTTACGATAGCAAACAAAACAGTTATGTGAAAACGCTATCGATGGTAGGTGAATCGTATAAGTAAAGATTATTATATGCGATCTACTCTTGAAATTTAGTGACTCAGCCTGAATTTAGTAGTGGCAGGTAGCAACGGTACATATTCGTAAATTTCCCTTACTAGAAGCATTCATTAAAATACTTCAAGAAATTTTATTTAGAGTTTAATTCAGCAAACAACCCTAACAAAAAGTGAAATTTGTGGCACTTATTCATTACAAACTACAGGCAATCACTTATTCTGCCCCACATATGCGGCGAAAAAGCACACAGAATATTGTTGTCTCTTTATTTTTATCCCGTTTTAGCATTTCCTTTTGCTCTTTTGACAGCAGATGTTTGTTTCGTCATCGCAGCATGTTTCTTTCCGTAAATACCATCCAGGAGACTGTTCACCGTACTGCAATACGTAGCAGTTAAATAGGATCTGATGGAAATAAAAAATTCAAATGAGCCTTCGTGTTATATCGGTTCCTGTAACGGAATTATGTCTGGGACAGATAAGAGAAGGACTCTGCATCTGCATTCTACAGATTTCCATTTGTAAGCAGGCTTCTCAGTGAATTCTGCTGTGCGTCAGCATCTTTCCGGGGCTGAGGCTGTCAGGGGCCGCTATTGATGTCTGGAGAGTGCAGCGCTCGCCGTCAGCTATGGACTCTCCTTAACGTATTGAGTCCATCGAGAAAGGCAGCGTGGGCACGTTTCGAAGAACGAGACATGGTAGAATACAAAATGTGTAGCATCACACGGTTTCTTTTAGGATAAAGAAAATACATCACTGCGTGCATCCCCCGTAATTTCTCTGCTTCTTCGTAATGTAAATACACTTTAAAAGAATAATCAAAATGTAAAAAGTCTGCATATCTATCGGTTACGCTACAAGCACTTTCAGTTTTATTACAGAGAAAGTTCCAATTTAGAAACAGGAGCAGAATTTCATCTTTAGGGGTATGCTGTTATAAAACAGGAATTATTGAAGATCGTTTTGTTAAACGAGAGACAACGATGTTTTCTTTCACAATAATGTTTATCTCTTACATTTGTAAATTGCCATTTCATTTAACGTCAAACAGAAGCCAGGAAAATTTCCATCTAATAATGTTGCATGCGAAAATTGTATGAGCGGGTACTGCGCGCAAGCAACGCATATTGTGATTAAAAGGTGTTAGTACGTACTAATCAAGCTATTTAAATATTAAAGAATTAATGTATTTTATCTGTGAATAATTTTATAAGAGTGAGAATGAATCATCATTCTGTAGATTTGGATACGGCGAAGACTATCGAACACAAGTCTGAGACACATGAAACCACACCTAGACGGCACTAGAAATTTGTTATTTATTTGAGTACTTCAAAAGAGGGATAAAAGCTCCGTCATTCACAGATCCAAACTTCTTAAATAAAGCGTTACATGACACATAACACACTTGGCGAGCCGATTGTGGGTCAGGAATTATTTCCACGAGCAGAAATATAATGAAAAAGACGAATGTTAATGATATTTGATATTCATGAAATGTGCAAAACAAAACTACTTCCAGATCACTATCTACCGGACTGAAAGATACTGAAAAAGCGTTTTATTGAAAAGACATATCCAAACTCGCAAACGTAATACACCAGACCCATTCTGTTTCCACACCATTATTTATGAAACCACAGTGTTCTGTTGGTAACATACTCACAAAATTTTGCTGTCCGTCTTTGACACGGTACACAAATAATAAACTTTTGTTCAGTATTTGAACATGAGGATATAAGCATTGAGAGTAGTGTCGTGTAGTGACCGTTACCGTAAATATTTTCTGAAAAGCTGTCACATATATTTCAGTCGATAACATAGGCATAGTTCGAAATGAAAAACGTGTGCTCAAATAGTACAAGAAACAATAAAACGTCTTGTATAAATAAATCTCTGCTCTTTTATCATGTCTACATGAAGGATGACATGCAACAGAAAATTTTGAAACACACAGTAAAAGTTTCTTTTGGAACAAAGTGTTAAGGTCACGTGAATGTTAGGATTATATACAATAATCTTAAAATCAAGCCTGATAAGTTTGTGGTAATAACACGAGAAGTCGAACTTCCAAGTTTGCATGTGGTATATGAGACAACCAGTAGTAGCCTTTGGTTTCCGTAGACTTCAGTAAAGTAAGTTTCTCTGGGTGAGAAACGAAGATTCCGGTTTGCTTTCTGGTTTGCTCCCGATAAATGGTCGATGCTTATTATTTTTTATAGACTATAGGATGACGCCTCTGTAATATGATGGACGAGCGAAATCACTGCAGACGAATTAGTTACAGAAACGGATTTATTGAGCATAAATTGATACATCGCACCTGAATGAGTCATTTGCTAGTGAAAATACGTAAAAAAATTATAGTTCACCATCTTAATTAACGACCATGACTTTGCCCCGGCACGTATGTAAAAAAAAAAAAAATAGAATCGTTTTCCCTATGATACTCGCTATTTATTTCTGACCATATATTGTAGGCCACAAATGTTACTTTTGTAGTTTTTTTGTATATGTCTTTAAAGCAACTAATTATGGTAGTTCAGCGACCACAAAACGAGACTAGTTCTTGGGTAGTTGTGCCCTAAGGGGCGTCGGCCGGTGTGGCCATGCGGTTCTAGACGCTTCAGTCTGGAACCGCGTGACCGCTACGGTCGCAGGTTCGAATCCTGCCTCGGGCATGGATGTGTGTGATGTCCTTAGGTTCTACATCTACATCCATTCTCCACAAGCCACCTGACGGTGTGTGGCGGAGGGTACCCTGAGTAATTCTATCGGTTCTCCCTTCTATTCCAGTCTCGTATTGTTCGTGGAAAGAAGGATTGTAGGTATGCTTCTGTGTGGGCTCTAATCTCTCTGATTTTATCCTCATGGTCTCTTCGCGAGATATACGTAGGAGGGAGCAATATACTGCTTCACTCTTCGGTGAAGGTATGTTCTCGAAACTTTAACAAATGCCCGAACCGAGCTACTGAGCGTGTCTCCTGCAGAGTCCTCCACTGGAGTTTATCTATCATCTCCGTAACGCTTCCGCGATTGCTAAATGATCCTGTAACGAAGCGCGCTGCTCTCCGTTGGATCTTCTCTATCTCTTCTGTCAACCCTATCTGGTACGGATCCCACACTGCTGAGCAGTATTCAAGCAGTGGGCGAACAAGCGTACTGTAACCTACTTCCTTTGTTTTCGGATTGCATTTCCTTAGGATTCTTCCAATGAATCTCAGTCTGGCATCTGCTTTACCGACGATCAACTTTATATGATCATTCCATTTTAAATCACTCCTAATGCATACTCCCAGATAATTCAGTTAGGTTTAAGTAGTTCTAAGTTCTAGAGGACTGATGACCACAGATGTTAAGTCCCATTGTGCTCAGAGCCATTTGAACCATTTTGAACCCTAAGGGGCTCAGCAATCGTTTGTTGGGTATGTGCCTGCCGATGCTGGGGTCCCTAACCTGGGCAGAGGAAAGCACCGCCAGTCCTGTGTCACTGTGAGCTTTTGGCATCCTTCAGCAATCACAGTGCAGCGCGGTGGGGGAACGTTATGTGTCTCAGGGAACGGGAACCTTAATTTGACCGCCCAGATCGAGAGGATGGAATAAACCTGTATAAAAGACCCCCCGGTCCCAAGGCGTTCTGAGCACGGATGAGATGCGAGGCTGTTGAGGTGGAACAGTCGTTAGCGGGTAACCTTTGGGGAACCTGCGGCACCTCAGTTGTATTAGGCTTTCTCAGGCATGCGGGGCTCTATCTGAGTGTGGCCTTATTTCCCCTAGCTGCTCATGGAACCGAAATAAAACCTCCCAATTTTCTTTTGCTCCTCCCAGCGGAAAGGGTGGGCCGCTTTAAAGTACTAACACCCACTCTAACAAGAGGGCTCATGTAGCCAGTCCTCTAGACTCAGCAGTTATACAGAGTTCTTCAGTTTATAGTAACAGGATGTGAAGCGAATAGAGGGCAGATTTGAGAAGGTTTTGCCTTTTATATTCAGAAAGGCTTAGAGCTCACTGCAGGTGCTTTGAAATCCACCAAACAGTCGCGTAATGGAACGCTGTTGATTGAAGTGCTAATTACCGACAAGTGGCCAGCTACCGGAAAGCTAAGTGCCTTGAGGAATGGCCTGCCGGTGTGGCCGAGCGATTCTAGGCGCTTCATTCTGGAACCACGCGATTGCTACGGTCGCAGGTTCGAATCCTGCCTCGGGCGTGGATGTGTGTGATGTCTTTAAGTTAGTTAGGTGTAAGTAGTTCTAAGTTCTAGGGGAGTGATGACCTCAGAAGTTAAGTCCCATAGTGCTCAGAGCCATTTGAACCATTTTTGCCTTGAGGAATATGCCATAGAAACGGAGATCCACAACACCTTGAACTATAGCAAAGGTGTTGTGAACTGTAAAGATCTTGTCAACAGTCAGAAGGAGGAACTGAATGATGAGTACACTCAGGAGGAAATTGTTGACGTGCAAAATATATTGAAAAGGGTGGATGGGGATCTCATAAGATCTGACCCCTTCATCCTTATCTTTAATAGCATGCAACTCCCAGAACGTATCAAGACGGGTTTCCTTCATCCAAGCATATAGATACATGTCTGTAACCATATGCGCTGTTTTAAATGCCAGCCCGTTTGGCTCCCACCTTAGCATGTGAAGGTGAAGCCACTTGTGGCAAATGTGGCAAGGCCGCCCATGAAGACGTTGGCTGCCCCTCCCCTCCAATGTGTTTAAATTTCTCATGTGATCACCCTGTATCGAGTAGGGATTGCAGTGTCTTCCTTGAATAATGGAAGATACAGGAGATTAAGACATCGAAACTCTTCCCACATGGAGAGGCCTAGAATGTCAATAAGGCCAAGCAGCTTCCCACATTCACTACATCTTTTGCTTCCGCCCTTAAAAAGCCTGTTTCGACAGCAATGCTTCTACCCAAATGGAGGTTGCTAGTGTCAGCACTAGTACCTACGTTTATCAGTACATATGTCAACAACTGTTGTTTCAGTGCCCATTGACCTCCTGCGAATGTCAGGTAAAGTGACAGTTGCCACCACTGCGGACCTGCCAGTACCTACAAAGGCAGAGCCTGGTAAAAAACCCGGCACTGCCTCCACCGCTGATGCTGTAGCTCCACCAAAACCATTCCAGTCTAAAAAAGTTAATGGGAAGCTTCCGCGACAGGCGAAAACAGGCTGTCAAACGTCAGATAATGTCGGTATCATTCGACTTGATGGTTCTGATGCTTCTGCTTCAGAGCCAATGGATTACAAAGTCTGCCCAGCGCAACCATCTTGCCCCAAGGCTGAAACTCAGTCCGTTGTGGGCTCCCCACCCCGGCAGAAAGAGAGGGTGAAATTACAACCCAGATGATAAATGTCTCCAATATTACAGTGGAACATGAATGGGTTCGGTACTCATGCGGAGGAACTGAAAGTCCTAGCAGAATCTCAACCCCTTTGCTTGTGTTTTCATGAAACACAACGGCCTGCCGCCCTGATAACTGTTGAATCCCAGAGTAATTTTAGATTTGGTACAATACGGGAGAGACTGCTCTCCAGCTTCCGTGTTTCATGCGATATTTTCTGACATTTTATCTCAGCAACACAACTACGCACACCAAAAAAAGCTTTGCATTACATCGGTTCCGAGAGTTTCGGAAACTGCACAAAGAATTGGAATAGAGATCAACATAAACATCATTTCCGCTCTTTTTATTGCTCATGAAAACCACACATTGCATGTTGTACCACCATACAGCGAGACCTTCAGAGGTGGTGATACTGATTGCTGTGCACACCAGTACCTCTAACACCCAGTAGCACGTCCTCTTGCATTGATGAATGCCTGTATTCATCGTGGCATACTACGCACAAGTTCATCAAGGCACTGTTGGTCCAGATTGTCAAACTCCTCAACGGCGATTCGGCGTAGATCCCTCAGAGTGGTTGGTGGGTCACGTTGTCCATAAACATCCCTTTCCAATCTCTCCCAGGCATGTTCGATAGGGTTCATGTCTGGAGAACATGCTGGCCACTCTAGTCGAGCGATGTCGTTATTCTGCAGGAAGTGATTCGCAAGATGTGCACGATAGGAGCACGAATTGTCATCCATGAAGACGAATGGCTCGCCATTATGCTGACGATATGATTGAACTATGGCATTCAACTGAAGTACAGCCGTTACGGTGCCTTCCATGATCACCAGCGGCGTACGTCGGCCCCACATAATGCCATCCCAGAACATCAGGGAACCTCCACCTTCTTGCATTCACTGGACAGTGTGTCTAAGGCGTTCAGCCTGCCAGGGTTGCTTCCAAACACGTAAAAAATGATTCAAATGGCTCTGAGCACTATGGGACTTAACATCTGAGGTCATCAGTCCGCTGGAACTTACAACTACGTAAACCTAACTAACCTAAGGACATCACACACATCCATGTCCGAGGCAGGATTCAAACCTGCGACCGCAGCAGTCGCGCGGTTCCAGACTGAAGCGCCTAGAACCGCTCGGTCACACCGGCCGGCTCCAAACACGTCTCCGACGATTGTCTGATTGAAGGCATATACGACACTCATCGGTGAAGAGGACGCGATGCCAGTCCTGAGCGGTCCATTCGGTATGTTGCTAGGCCCTTCTGTACCGAACTGTATGGTGTCGTGGTTGCAAAGATGGAGCTCGCCGTGGATGTCGGAAGTAAGTTGCACATCATGCAGCCTGTGGCTGCAAGAAGAGCATTATTCAACATGGTGGCGTGGCTGTAAGGGATCCTTCGAGGCATAATCCGAAGGTAGCGATCATCCACTGCAGTAGTAGCTCTTGGGTGGCCTGAGTGAGGCATGTCACCAACAATTCCTGTCCCTCTGTATCCCCTCCATGTCCAAACAACATCGCTTTGGTTCACTCCGAGTTGCCTGGAGTCTTCCCTTGTTGAGGGCCCTTTCTGGCACGAAGTAACAATCCGGTCTCGACCTCGGTATTGGCCCTCTGGCCATGGTTGTACCACATACAACACGAGCCGTGTACCTCCTTCCTGGTGGAATGACTGGAATTGATCGGCTGCCGGACCACCTCCGTCCAATAGGCGCTGCTCATGCGTGGTTGTTTACATCTCTGGGTGGGTTTAGTGACATCTCTGAGCATTCAAAGGGACTGTGACTGTGTTACAATATCCACAGTCAACGTCTGTCTTCAGGAGATCTTGGAACTGGGGTGATGCAAAACTTTTTTAGATGTGTGTATATAGCTGTTTTGTAGATGTATCGAAACCGGGGAACTCTGTTGGTTGCTCTGTTGCTTTCATGGACTGTGTCCTCAAGGTCCGACTGCCTTGTGACTTAACTGTCTTTGACGCAGAATTATATGCGATGTTGCGGCCACAGGAGCAGATGAGACGTTCTTGCAGTGCCAAACTTCCTGTCTGTTCCGGTTCTCTGTATGCTCTTCACTTCTTGAAATGTTTTCACCCAGCAGATAAAGTAGTCCAGACCATCCAGGATGCCCTCCTCCAACTACAACTACTGCAGAAGGAGGTTTCTTCGTGTTGGGTACCAGGACTCATGGGAACTGCGAGGAAGAAAAGGAAGGACGTAGCAGCCAAGGAGACGTGTCATGATCCTCAGGTATTTCAATGTGCCATCGGCCTGCATCCTAAAACCTCGCTGTTGAGCTCCAGAGTGTTGCATCCGTTGGAGAATTTGTCGCTGGAAGTAACAGACAGTAAGATCCGTCTATTAAAGCCCACAACGCAGCCGTGGTGCACTTCGTTCCAGCCACGTAGGCGGGACAAGGTTTTCGTCACTCGTCTTCGCAAAAGCCAAAGTCTATGATGCATGGGTTCTTGCTCCGACGAGATGTCCCTCCAATTCGTCGTGTTTGTGGCGTACAGATCATTGTGCACTATATTTTACTGGAGTGCGTATTATTTTCCGCTCACTGAGACGCGGCGGACTTACCGTCTGTTTTAGGTAACGTTCAAACGAAAGTGGTTTGAGTTTCAAAACGTTATCAATTGTTCAGCGTTTTTTCCAAGATTTTAAGGAATTGGTTTTAATGTATTAACAGAGTGAGTGGGTCAACAGTATTTCGCGTAAGTGGTCATCCACTGAGATTTTCCTGTGCCTTACTTTTAGTTCCTTTGTCGTTTTACTAGTATTTTAGTCTCCTGTATAGCATCTTTTATTCTTTCCCGTTGTCGTAGCGTCCATGATCACCTTTTCGTGATTTCTTCCACGTTTAATTCTTTTAATATGTGTAAGGGTGCTGAAAACCTCGCTGTTGAGCGTTCGTAAGTACCAAACACTAGAACAACAATATCCACAACAATTGGATAACTGTGCGAATGCACAGTAAATTTATATCATTGATAATTTAGTTGTAAGGAGTGTGTACTTCGCCTCATGAAATTGTGGTGTTATACCTATTAAAACTCTAACAAAAAGATAGATGTGTTTCTGCTTTGAGTAGCGTTGTTATCAAAGAGTCTTATCATCAGAATTACTCTGAATTTAATTTGGTGTGCCCTTAGTTTATGAACTTTCCTTCATTGTTCTTCGGCTGTGGTTATGAGGTGACTTCAGGCCTACTTTTATGCCACTGAATAGAGAGGTTCACAGAGTAACTGAAATACTATTAAGGTAAAAGTACAGTTACATGGACACAAATAAAAAGAAATCGAGCCAGTTTGGACAATAGATGTGTAACTTATTTTGAAAGATTACAAGTAGTTTAAAAATACCGCTTAATGATGGAATATGATGACACTGGAAACTAATACTGCCTAATGAAACTAGCACATATTCCCATTGTGTAGCATAGCAAAAACGTGCTTAGCTTTTCAGTTTGCTGAGGCTGGGAACTCTGAATATTGTAATGTTTTCGAGGAAGCGCCGGTATAACACAAATCTATGAAATCGTAAAAGAAATATGTACCATCACACATAATGGATGTTACTTTTCTAGAAACGTATTCTTCCCCTTTACATGTTTTTCATATAGACGGGTGTACCGTGATATTAGTAATAATAATCAGTAACCACGTATCCTTAATCAAGTTTTCACTTCAGTGCTTCCTCTCGTAGGACAGCTAATACATAATTTCGGATACTTTGCTAGAGGATTCTTCGATCGCATGAAAAATAATTGCTAGGAAAATAACAGAATTAACGAATTTTCCGCTTGGATGAGATCCAATGTTGCGGCAGACAATCGGGGAGGGCTGCGACTTGTCGTCGATCATTAATTTCCCGCCCTCCCAGAGTGCACCGCTCCCCATGATAAATGTGACACATTTCTGACACTCGACGAGACGCTTCTTTATTCTGTTCTCCTCCGGATTGCTGCCAAGTGGTTTATCTCTTCCCACCCTCGCTTCTCTCTTTCTGCGAATTCTGAAGCGACGAATTCACACTTCTCTCCTGCTCACTCTTACATTACCGCATGGGAAAAATCACGTCTGTTTTTCTACCACCGTCCCTTTCCTACAGCTCAACATAATTTATTATGACTAATAATTACATGTAAATATATTTCTGCTATCCAATTCCATATTTTTTAATATTTTGCCGATTATACTTCATTAATCTGATGGAATCATATTTTCCTAAAGACATGTGAGTCTCAAACTGTATCTTCGATAAGGACAAAAGCGGAAGTAATGAATTAAAATTTGTGTCTCGGTGTTGTCTTGAAGCCGGCTCTCCTGCCTAGGAAGCGGGAGACCCGGATTCAAGTCCGGTCGTGGCACATATTTTAATCCATAACTTCCCTTGCTTCTATCTTTATTGCAAATACCTAATTAAACATCTAATAACCACTCACGACTGGGTAAGAAAAGAATAAGCTTTTACAACAGTTTTTCAGTAATGATAAACTCGTAAAAGATTCCAGTTTTCACTGCTGAATGGTCGATGAAGGATAATTACGTGACGAACTGTTTGTATGTTAGTAGTATTCTATGCTGCTCCTGTGATCATTCAAGGTAACGGAGTTGGCGCAAACGTTATGGACTAGAAACCACGAAATCGTGCGGTAGCGTTCTCGCTTCCTACGCCCGGGTTCCCGAGTTCGATTCCCGGCGGGGTCAGGGAGTTTCTCTGCCTCGTGATGACTGGGTGTTGTGTGCTGTCCTTAGGTTAGTTAGGTTTAAGTAGTTCTAAGTTCTAGGGGACTGATGACCTTAGATGTTAAGTCCCATAGTGCTCAGAGCCATTTGAACCATTTGAACCACGAAAAATATGAATCTCCTGAGAAAAACAAATTTTCAATTTACTTACATTACAACAGAGAAGCGTACAAAAGTAGTCGTAAGTACGCCCTTTTAAAAATAACTTATTTATAACAGAATAATGAAGCCGACGTCAGTGGGATGCTGCAGTAGAGCCCCTCGTCTTTCCATTTGGCCGAAGAGAGTATCATTACATGTCACTGTCTTACCATACAGTGTGTGAAAACACTACGTATGCAAAATTTTAGAATTTAGAAGAGATAAAATAATCACATTTTTATGTGACAAAAATCTCCCAGGTGGATCGTTTTCCCGCTAGTGGTCCATGAGGGTTTTGATTCTAGTGATGTTTACAGACAGTGTTCAAACTGACCTGTGACGAATGCTGTTTTAGAAATGTTGCTGAAAATGCCGTCCTTTTACATTAATGTACTACTAGGATTTACGTGATAATGATTGTCTAAACTCTCTAAACAACCTGAATTTTCACGAATAATGCCTGCAGCTTCAGCCAAATGAGTAAGCAGATCTGAGGTTTCTGTCGGTGCCTCGAACACCAAAAGCTTAATCTCCACCCATAAAAATAAATACATGAACCCCTGTAAAATTTTCATCACATAAACAAGTGCTTCTTTTTTCCCCTCTAAAGATTTCAAGAAATTTTATACGTCCTTTTTTTACCTCTTGTATACGATGAAAAGTAGGTCCGTTGAATTCAGAACAGAAACTGAAAACAAAGGAATGATTCTTTAGTTTCTCCCTGCGTATTTGTTGATCTAACTGTCCACCAGTGTACTGCCGGTTCATAGTGTCCAAAGGCCATAGCATTTCGGCGATCAAACATGTTGCCATCGTCAGGTATGTTGACAAACTGAGCTCTTCAGTCACTTGTCACTGGAAGGACAGGAAATTCCCAGACCTGAGATGCTGAGGGCTAAACATTGGAGTGTTATTTCTGCATAGTCCTCATGGGTAGATTTCCGTTTGCTTGTCATGGTGGAATGGTTGCAGATGATAATCGAGAGAACAAAGATACATGTTCACTAGCACTCTAGCGGTTAGTAATACTGAGGCGGGAAAACTGGCAGGGTGGCACAGCATGCTTCCTAGGTCCTGCAATTCTTATTGTTCTTCCTCTGGCTGAGCCGGCATACCGCCACGATGCAGACGGTGTAATGCCTATCTTCTGAAGTGGACACTGGGAAGGGGTCAACATCCATTAGATTTTTCCACGGAAGGACGGCACGTAACACAAGTACTAGGTCCTGGTTGAAAAGATACGATACGTGAGGAATAGAAGGTTTGGATTTGTCAGGTGAAGTGATGGGTTAGCGATTGTAGATGTGAGGATAGCTGTCCTGGATAGACGCAGATCTTTTGCAGCGTCGCCACGACGCTTTTCTGATCTGGGAGAGTGATGCAGTCTGGTGTCGGTGCCGAGGCACACACTGGAGTGGCCTTCGGTGACACCGCAGAACCCTGAGCGCGGGCGGCGTAGGGAGCCGTCTACTGCGTGGCTGCTGACACGTGTGGGGAGGCGCGGCTGCAGCAGGTGTTTCTTTTTCTTCCTCTTCCGCTTTTGGAATCACCTCCATGGCTTTCTACATCTCTGCAGCTGTCACGATGGTGGTGTCAATTCCCCTCCGTCTGCACCGCGGATGAGTGGGCGGTGGAGGGTGGGGTGTGGGTACGGAATGGTGGTGATAGGCGTCTCCTCTTTTGCAGCTCTCAGCTCCTCCCACACCTGCTGCAGCTGGCGGTGAACGTAACAGACGTCTGTCTCCAAGGCAGCCGTGTCTGCGGACCACAATTTTAGCGCAGTCACCCAAATACTGGCACAGTGTCGTCAGAGAAGCCATCCAAATTCGCACCAGGAATAATCTTATCAACCGGGACTGCAGCTTTAATCTCATGAAGGCTTGGGGACCAGCACTGGGTCTAATTAAGAAGACGCTCAGCCAACACAACGATCTGGCGACTAGGGCGGAGGGAACAGCTCGTGATGGGAGACGACATAAGTCGTCCGTCCGCCCTCGCGCCCGTCGACTACGTAGGTCGTAGATGATGACAACCACATCAGATTAGTCAAAGATCGTTTACCAGTTTTCCTGAGAAATCAGGATGAAGGACAACGTCACTGACGCAGTAACTGAGGAAGAAGTGCAGATACAATTCTCCCACATCAATCCACGTAAAGCAGGTGGTGTCGACCAGATCGAAAACACCATCCTCCAGGAAATGCCGCAAGACGCAGTCTATGTTCTGACTGGTGTCTTTAACATCTTATGAACATGCAATCCGCTCTGCATGGAAACACGTGGAGGTTGTTGCCGTTCCTAAACCTGGTGAGGAAACAAGACTGTCGCACAGTTATAGGCCAGTAAGCCTACTGCCAGCCCTTTCTAAGATTTTCGAAAGGCTTCACTTCAAACGGCTGTGCAGTCCCAGAGTCGAGCTTGCGCTTTATACAGAAGACACAGCGCTGTTTGCGTGCATGTCTCAGCGTGCACGTAATGAGACGTCGGCTGCCAAAAGCACACAATAGTAGGGGGACAACCTAAGTGCCAGCGCACGTTGCATTGTTGCCAAATTTATTCAAGATGGCGGCGATGACGTCATCCAAGATGGCAGCATGTAGACTTGGCAACATCACATGACCTCATCCAAGATGGTGGATTTTGGCGGGAGAATAGTCCAGTTGTGCTACATCCACTAACCTAACCTTCAGAAAAAATGGCGGGAATTTTGAATTTTGGCTGGAAAACAGTCCTATTGTGCTATGTCCACTAACCTAACCTTCAGAAAAAATGGCGGGAAGTTAGAATTTTGGCGGGAAAATAGTCCAGTTGTGCTACATCCATTAACCTAAGGGTCCAGAAGAAAAAATGGCGGGAAGTTTGAGTTCTAACAGGATAATGCATGCAAAAAACCGTACTTTTCTTTATTATTATTGATTGTCATTTGTTAACATTCGTTATCATTTATTATTATTTACATCATGCACATGTGTGTGCAATCCAACTGTGTTAGTTCATGCCCTTGCCACCAGAGAGCACCACCATGACGTCATTAAAGATGAATGATTTTAGCGGGAAGAAAGCCAATTGTGCTACCTCCACTGAACTACCACTACTGTTCTCCTGCACATTCAGTCTTTGGTGAGCTGTCGTTGCCATGTGTTCGATCATAGAGATGGATGTGGGTGATAGAGCAGCCTTCAATAACTGCATTTCATGTAGACATTGGAGGGAGGACTGTAGCCACAGTTCACTACATGAGGTGTGGAAGTGTATGATAATGGAGGAGTGTCGGAGCAATAAGTACAAGAATTCTGTTCAGCAGATTTTGGCAATGCAGAGGGATAGAACCAGGATGCATCCTGTAACCAGCATATGCTCATGTGCATGCGCAAATTGCAGGCTTCTTCACCATCAAACATTCACTCTTCCAAAACGCAAGAGACGTTCAGATAACGCCAATTCGCTTCGGCATACGCATATTTGTATACAACGTATATACCACTGAAGCCCATCCTGCAGAATGTGTTCAATCGATGAGTTATTGGTGTTCGACCGCGATGAGTTTAACAGCAGTGTAGTTTTCAAGCATACAGCCAAGGACTGCCCCCACAACCTCCTACATGCTGAATGGAAACGTGCATTAATCCTGGAACATATGAACAAGAACACAGTCCTCCAAATAAATTCCCTCCAACGAAATGCTTTAAAAATGCATTACCCATCTCATGGAAACATCTGCTACTGTTTAAACTGGCTGCCTTTTCTAAGGCCCACATATAAGCTCCCAGCCCACAAGAGACGACTGCCTCCGATCCAGCAGAGTGACGAACTGATCTAGTTCACGAGTTCTCCGCTAGAGGGCACTTTGATAGGTCATGGGTTCACCTCATTCAACCAATAGCAGCACAGCATCTTGATGACGTAGTTGGCTTCTATATAAGGAGGACTCAGCAGCTCCTCCATCTTTGTTCCAGTCGGTCAAGATGATGCGTCAGTCACCACCACATCAGAATAGGAGGAGGAGCAAGCAGCACCAGAAAAGTAATTCCTCAAATTATTATTATTATTATTATCGCTATTATTATTATTTCTCTACCAACATCACATCATTTCTTATGGATATTCGTCTTGGTCCTCCATCAGCTCCACCCATGACGCCAGCATCAGCAGGTCCCAGCATGTCCCGGTCCATGCACGTGAAGGCCTTGGACTCGTCCATGCAGGATCCTGTAGCTCAGCCTCTCAGCATGCTGGAGCAGGATAGCCAGGTGTTAATGTCGGTGCCAGAGGCTGCGCTTGACGGGGCTTCACAGTACTGGGCTGCTTCATACGCACCGTCCACTGATCATAATCTCACAAGGGACATTCCACCATCAGTGCAAGAACAGCAGGCCAACAGCGCTGGTGTGGACGTCGTGGATGAGAAGATACGGACCGCCGCAGCACCTCATCCTTTACTATTCGCCTCAATCTATTTGTTAACAGTTAGTGGTTCAAAACGTTTCCATGTAGGACTTGAAGTTTCACAATACGGTAGCCTCTCAACTGTGTTAGTGCTGGAAAATGTGCTCAAAAATATTAAAGTGAAACGAGTGGGATGAACTGTGTCGTTTAAAAACACAAATCAAGAATCGTATGACTACCGAATATTATCCATCCCACACCTACCAGTACATGTACTGAGGCAGTCTAACTGTGAGTATTCTATCACTGTATGATGATGCTACACTAAAAATTAAAAGTGCTGATGGTTATAGTATTTTCATGCATCACCCCACTGTTGATAACTTGTTCAATTTAGACATGGCTCTAACTAGTACTATAGAGAGACTAAATAGATGTGCCGATACGTTCAGGCAGTGTACACCGACATCATTAACTGGCTTCACACATGTAGCATTCACATAGATGATTTAGAACATTGTTTTAGTATGTGTATAACACCAGTGCTCAAGTCTTATGCTATTCCTCGAATAAGTGTTGAAAATGTCGAACTGATGGAATACCGGACCATTGTAATTCACCCATAACATTACGAGATATACGTGCTGAATTTCAAGCATACAAGAAGCAGCTATTTCCAAAATACTGTACTTCTGCTGCACCGCTTAAAAAAGAATGTACTGATTTTTTCTCATGCTGATCATATTTGTAAATATTTTAATAAATAAATATATTATTTTATAATATTAAATTTGTCATTGCGTGTTTTTTATTTGTCAACACAAAATGGCACCTACGTTAATCTATATGAATGCCTTTCCTTTAAATTTACCACCTCGAGTTCATTCTATTGTGTAGCCGCTGTAGCTCAGTTGCTAAGGTGACTGCGCTGTAGTGACTACACACAAACACATATTTTTAATCATATAAAAGCGTATTCCACACCTTGACCTACCACAGTAGGTATCATGGCGGGCTGGGTGAAACACCCTCGCCTCAAGCGCTTTGTTGTAGGTGACTGGTCCTGTGACGATGACCAAGACCAGAAGTCCAACAAGAATGGATCACTCCTTCAAGACGGCATATGAGCTATAATTGTAGGTCCATCCAGCTGGTAAGACAAATGTCCTCATGGCTCTGTTAACGCACATAGACGGAGTCCGCGTCGAGCACCTTTTCGTCTTCTCCAAAACACTCTTTCAGTCCAAGTACCAGTTACTGAAGAAAATATTAGATGGAGTAGACGGTGTAACGTACAGAGCCTTCAGTGAAAGCGACGACGTCCCCCCACCTGAGGAGGTAAAGCCTAACACAGCCTTCTTATTTGACGATGTCGCTGTTGAAAAGCAAGATCAAATCCGTAAATATTTCTGCTTTGGCCGTCATATGGGTGTTGATGTATTTTATCGGAGTCAAACGTATTCCAGGATCCCAAAACAGCTGGTGAGGGACAATGCAAATCTCATTATAGCATTCAAACAAGACAACCTCAATTTAAAGCACATTTACCATGCTCACGTAGGGACCGACATATCGTACAATGAATTTGTAAAGATATGTGCTGATTGCTGGAACCACTCACAATACGGCTTTTTCGTTATTGATAAAACCCGTAAACTAAATGACGGTAGGTATAGCCGCAACTTCCAACACTTTCTCTATATATAAACGTACGAAAATACCTTGTCCCATCAGTTAACACTTCACCATGGACAAATTCGCACGATTGGCGGACGCTCAGTCTGAGAGATTAGGTGTGCAAAGACAGAGTGCCCGAATGTACACCGATATCAAATTTATAAATCTTGAGTCCAGACTAGTTAAAGTTGCAAGGGAATTAAAGGACACCCAGAAACTTCTTGCCATTAACCAAAACCGGATAGAGAACAGAATTAGTGCAATTGAGGGCGTGATAGAAGCCGAGGCCGTTGTTTTTGAAGAAGGTGGCGTAGGAAAAAAGGAGAAGAAGAGGTACAACAAAGCATATATAAAACCACATGATATTCCGAGCTCTGATTAGTATCCTTCGAGATGACGACAAAGCATAAAGTCATTCAGGCGCGCAAAGCAGTTCGAGAGAAATTACGTTTACTGAAGTTGGGGCATATAGATCGCGAGCAAACACTAAAAGAAACTTTTAAACCTGTTACCGAATCTATCACCAAGATAGCTTTGCATAATAATGACCCAATCGCAGAACCACCAACCAGTATCCGACCGTTAAGATAGATAGAACATTTGGTGTCAGCAGGGCGAGACCGTACATGCTGGGCTCTGAAACTATAACTTTATCCGATAGCACAATACGCATCGGGGATACAGAGTTTAAAAGAACACCTGCCTTAATGAACCTAATCTTCCTAAGGCCATAAAAAAACTTAAAATACTCAACCTAAGATCGCAAAGTCTATCGGGAAACAATTAACTTGACTGATCTGTACAAAAATCCCGACGGAACAATGAAAACGCCTGAAAACTCTAAATACACTACCATTATACAACCTTTACTCAATGAGCAAACTAAAAGTGTCGGTGAGGGTGTAGACTTTCAGCATAAAGGCGTGAGCAATCAAGTCCCGCAGTATATATATTACGATGACCCAGATGAACTAGTAGACAGACTTCGACTGTTGATGGCTTCGGCTGCTGCCGGCAATACAGCTCATTCGAATGAGGTTGTATTCATAATCTCAGAGCTTCGAGAGAGAGGTGTCATCGAATAAGTATGGAAACCGTGGTTCGAGAACTGCACAAACCAGCACGCAAAACATACCCTCGTAGACATGTCATGATTAAAGGGCTGGATGACCTCTGGCAAGCTGATCTTGTAGATATGAATCGATATTCACCTCATAATAATGGATTGAAATGCATTTTAATGGCTATTGATACATACTCTAAATTCGCCTGGGCATTACCTGTGAAAACGAAAACCGGTAGAGATATTGCTGTGGTGTTTGAGCGTCTGTTGCAGACAGGAACGAATCGATGCCCGACCAATCTTCAAACCGATCACGGTGTGGAGTTTTACAATGACCATTTCAAGACTGTGATGCCCGGTATGGCAACACCACTACTCCACGTTTACCCACCTTAAAGCTAGAATCGTCGAGCCGTTGAACAGAACAATCAAAGCTCAAATGTGGATGCAGTTTAATCTTCGCGGTTCGTACAAGTGGGTAGATATCCTCTCACAGATAATTGCAAAGTATAATCGAACCAAACATAGTACAATAAAAATGAGACCGATCGATGTAAGCGACAATTCACTCATTGACACAGTATATTTCCGGATTAAAATGCTCGACCCTCGCAAGTAGAGGTTCAATATAGGCGACTTAGTACGTATTTCAAAACAAAAGACAGCGTTCGAGAAATCGTACTTACCAAATTAGTCAGCTGAGATATTCACAGTGTCCAAAGTGCAGCGAACCAACCCTAGGACATATATCTTAAAGGACGGCAAGGGCGAAGAAATTGCAGGATGCTTTTACACGGAGGAATTGCAGAAGAGTTCTGAACCAGATGTATTTCTCATCGAGCGCGTGATAAGACGACGTGGGAATAGAGCACTGGTTAAATGGCTAGGATTCCCTTCTTCAGAAAACAGTTGGATCGAAGCTGACATGTTAGTATATAACGGGGAGAGTAGACCTCTAACTCCTCAGCAGCATACCATGCACGATAGGAGGCATATCATAATGAGAGGTGGAAGTGGTGTTCTCGACAAGTTGACTGTTGAATTGCAGATGAAGCCAAGCAAATAAGGCGAAAAAAAGATCACGGAATAGGTCAACGCGTTGCTGCACTCGTGGTTGATAAAACCATGCGTAGGAAAATTAAGTTGGGCTTGGGTGTTATGAATTTTAAACGAATTACGAAAGCAGCGCGAACAGCTTTGCGAGCGAAGAAGAACAGGAAGAAGAACAACAAACCCGGTTGTTTGAAAAACTGTATTCTCACCTCGATGTCTGCAGCTAAACGTGTGTTCAATGGTGGGACCAAAAAGAAAAACACGACTTCAATTAAACCACCTAGGGTCCTACCGCTACCAAAGACTTCGGGAGGAATTATCCCGTTCCTCGTTCCAGTCCTTGCAGCACTGTCCACTATAGGTTCACTCACAAGCGGTGCCGCAGCTGTAGCCAAACGGTCATAAACGCACAGAATGCACAAGCCCAAATAGAGGAAGCCAGAAGACATAATCGCGCTATGGAGGCAGCAGCTATCGGAAAAGTTCTCTACTTGAAACCATACAGGAAAGGACTAGGTCTTTTCATAAATAAAAAAAAGGTCCTTTAGTTATCCTACCCGACCGAGAGCTCACGAATAAAGATCTTGTTAAAATTATTAAACAAAAACTTCACATTCGTGGATTCCGCGGCGTCTTTATTATATTACGGAAGACCATGTGGCGGACTAATGATTCAAAAATGGCTCTAAGCATTATGGGACTTAACATCGGAGGTCATCAGTCCCCTAGACTTAGAACTACTTAAACTTAACTAACCTAAGGACATCACACACAGTCATGCCCGAAGCAGGATTCGAACCTGGACTGAAGCGTCTAGAACCGCTCAGCTACAGCGCCGGTCCAGACTAATGAGTGCGGAATAGTAAATTTAGATGTTTCTGGGGGTCCAGGGACCCATTGGGTTGCGTATGTTAAGAAAAGTCCAAATACAGTTCAGTATTTCGATTCATTCGGCGATTTACAGCCGCCTGAACAATTACAACGCTACTTCACCAGCAAAAGACGCGTCTTCTCCAATGTCCGGCGATATCTGGACTTTAACACATATCTCTGTGGTCATCTCTGCGCTATGTTCCTCATCACAGCGACGGCGAACCCCCTCTAGAATGCGTCATCGTCAAATCATGTGCGCGATATATAAAAGAGCTGTCGTTGAACACATGACCATCATTTGATGTTTAGATGCAATGTTGTACACTCTGACTTTAAAAGAGCAAGGATCATTATTACGAGCAAATTACTTTCCGCCGACTGATTTAAGTGCAGAGGACTGGAGTATTGCACTGATCGGTCTAGAGACGTATGACAGCATTCCAAATATTACAAAAATGGTTCAAATGGCTCTGAGCACTATGGGACATAACATCTGTGGTCATCAGTCCCCTAGAACTTACAACTACTTAAACCTAACTAACCTAAGGACATCACACACATCCATGCCCGAGGCAGGATTCGAACCTGCTACCGTAGTGGTCACGCGGTTCCAGACTGAAGCGCCTAGAACCGCACGGCCACACCGGCCGGCCCAAATATTACACAGAGCAACAGTAAACTACATCTTGAAATTGACGGCCGGACGGAGATTCTGGTGCCTACGATATTGATGATTTAAACAAACTCTTAAAACAGTCAGAAAAAGCTATTGAACTACGGGCAAACATTAATACCCTTAAATCTCAAATACGGGCAGAGAGTGCTACGATCGACTTTACACAGAGACATTCAATTGGTCCACTGCTAGGTTTTGCGAGGGATCGTGTTTAGGTGAAGGACGGAAGTAAATTTTGCGCGTGAGATCATGCTGTGGATATACTTCCAGTGAGTACAATCCACGTTGAGTGTAATATTGCCACAAACTCATACCTAAACGATAAATTGATTCATTCAATTTACGGATTCTTTCCTACAGTCGGCACAGGGTATAAAATAGTTAAAGCCCCCAAAAACGCTATATATCTCCCGGTGACTGTTCAATCGCTGGACTACCTTGAACTGCGCAATGTGGATGAGAATAATCAGATTGTTAACTTTAGAGGAGAAGAGATCATTGTACGCCTGCATCTAAGGCGAGATGGGAATAAGGTATAAAACTAGCACACCAGGCTCACAACCCGTTAGTGCGACGCGGAAGGGCGAGGTGACAACACGCCTTAATTACGAATTCATCATCTCAGCAGGTTTAAAGCCGCAGAATGACGCCGATCAACGTAACTCAGTCAGTAGAGTATGATGATCGAATTATTCGTCATGAATACCACTCACACAAACCCTACGCTTCAAGCACGTTTAACAATAATGATGAAATTGGGGTTGTTATCCAGCATCAGGACGCGGTAACACTGCCTAGCAAGAGCTTCCACTATCTGGACTACACATTTAAGAAAGCTGACAGGGCTGCAGTAGCGCTCTCGAAGCTCACTCGAAATGCCGTAGCATTCCTGTTTCAAGAGATACACTAGGAACTCAACGGAATTGAAATAGACCGAACTAGGAATGTTGGCATTACATCAGCTCTTAAGACGTACGTTTCAGGCTCACCCTCTGATTCAAACAGTTTGGAAAATGCTGGGTGGTTCATAGATGCAGCGGATGGGGAGGGTGGACAAAGCCGATTTACCGCGTGCGTGCCACTAAAAATGCTTATGGCTTAGTTTGAGGATATGCAGCGAATAATTATCAACGCTAAACAGGAACTTATTTTGGTGAGAAGTGCAAGTGACACGAATTCATTCTCTCAAACAGCTGCAGAGAATGTTCAAATCAAGATTAATAGCATATCATGGAAAATGCCTCACATCACCGTTGCCGACGAGGAGCGCTTGAAGCTCTTAAACGTTCTGCCGGCCGCGGTGGTCTAGCGGTTCTAGGCGCGCAGTCCGGAACCGCGCGACTTCTACGGTCGCAGGTTCGAATCCTGCCTCGGGCATGGATGTGTGTGATGTCCTTAGGTTAGTTAGGTTTAAGTAGTTCTAAGTTCTAGGAGACTGATGACCATAGATGTTAAGTCCCATAGTGCTCAGAACCATTTGAACCATCTTAAACGTTCTGAATGCTGGCACCTACCTACCACTAGCTTTCCGATCATGGGAGCTTTTTGAATAACCAGTCCTACCTACAGCGTCCACACATACTTGGGCTATTAAAACATCAGTGCAGTTGGAAGCACCTCGATTCATCATACTAGCATTTCAAACTCAAAGGCGTGCTAATGTATCAAAGGACTCAACTGAATTTGGCCACTGCAAGTTAATTAACGCCAGAGTCTACTTGAATTCAGAATACTACCCATATGAGAATCTACATCTACAGTGGGACAGCAATATATACAGTCTGGCATTTGACATGTATGCGAGATTCCGAGCATCTTACTACGAAGGTGTTGAAGATGAAGGATGCCTACTCAGCCCACAGAGTTTCAAGAAGCTAGCACCAATAATCGTGATTGACTGTTCAAAACAGAATAAGATAACTAAGTCAGGACCTATAGATGTACGGATGGAAATTGAATCTTCAGCAAACTTCCCTGATCAGACTTCGGCATATGCTCTCGTTTTGCGTGATCGTCTCGTTAACTACTGTCCGCTCACTGGTGTAGTGCAACGAGTTGTATAAATTAATACGCACTCTGCTAGCTCTAGCGTAGATCACGATGTTACCTGAAGGTGTGAGGATCGTAGCTGACGTTCAAAGATTTTACTATGATGAGTGCAGGTGTTTCATAATTAATGACTGTGCATTAATAGCATTCACACAAAGTGATAGAGTAATAGGAACATTTGTATCAAGAGTTGAATCGCCGAAACCATTTAAAGACTTCTAGTGCAATAAGACAGTCAGAAGCGCGATGTGGCGAACAAGATTCTATCATGGGATTAAGTGGGACGCCCCTGGCATCTCTTATAAACATTTGCTGCAATTGCTGAGAGTATTTGATCACAAGGAGACAGTAATCTACGTTAAAGGCGATGAGAAGAGTAGCTGGCTGCGTCGAATCTTCAAATATGCGGCTATCCAGAACCTGGAATACTACGATTGTCCACCTATCCATCAACTTAGACAGCGAACGTGTGAAGAAGAAAAAAATAGTTTTGTGTTAGCTTCTGAAAATCTAAAATTACTTTTAAAATGGCTGACAAATAAACAAATAATTTTTTTCTCCATAAGAATTCTTGTTGTTTTCTTTCTGTGACACCCACTTCCATAGAAGTAAGTTTATTGGTGATACTGTTCGTTAAGCGCATTCCGCTGGAGCTGTCTGAGACAGTTTACCTGCTTCCACCTCGCCGGAGCGGCGATGAGTCAACTGTTGAAAGTGACAGGACCTGAAAGAGAGAGTGCAAGAGTCGGCTTCGCCAGATGCCCGCCCTTTAAAGTGACAGAACCACAAAGAGAGTGGCAGGGTCTGTTTGTGACCGGCGGACAAAGTCCAGCACGCGTCATTCAGATTTCATCTCTGTCTTTAAATCAGTAAAAACCTTATAGGTCTCTCTCCGTGCCAGTGCAACGTATATGGATCATGATTGAGGGTCAAATAATAACAAACTCGGGCATTTTTTTTACAATAAAATAATCGAATTTATTATCAATTCAGATTTTGTTTGCGACATATCAGTTTACAGTAAAATGATTCACTTTTTTTCACATTATATGAGTTTACAGATACATTATTTGTCTTCAAGTAAAAATATGAAAGTTCAGATCTTTGCAGATACGTGTTTTTACATTATTCATAAATACATAAGCACTGTACTATATACATATAAAACTAAAGCAGAAGTACTACAACGTAATTATATTATCTTACAATGTAAATAATATCTCTAGTGAAGTTCCACCAGAAGCACTTTTGTAACTGAAGGCAAACGTATTTTTAGTTCAAGATTGTGGCTCTAAAACATTTTCCACTAGCAATTTAAATTATATTTCATTGAAGTAAGTGGCTCTAGACATTTTCCACTACAACAAGCAGGTGAACACATATTTCTCGGTATAAAGATTTTTTTTGCACAGTCAAGTATATATAAAGAATTTAATTGGTGGAACTCACATTCTTAAAAAACTAGCTCTGACTGGATGGCTATCGGCAGGTGAAACTTACTATTACTACTAAGATCAAAGCAGATACGAACTGCGAAAATTGTATTTTCGTCTTCTTCTATTTGATTATAAGAGGTGTAAAATTTTTATCTGATTTCAGTCATATAGCCATTGACTAGTAATAGCGGCGAAAAAAATATACAAATATATATTAAGACTTTTTTATAAATGGAATTATTTTAGTTTTTTTTCTGTTTTTTACGATTTTTTTGTCTTTTTGTTTTGATAGAATAAATAATATTTACACATATGCACACTTAACACAGGCTCACACACATTCACACACACTCAGACACACACGGAAGTACGCAAGCTGATACACACTACAAAACACTCTCATTCAGTATTTACACTATGATCATACTACTACTCTGCAGACACCCTCGCCGTCTCTCTCTCTCTCTCTCTCTCTCTCTCAATCAGAGTCCCCCATCCCTTCTCTCGCTACAAAGGAGTAGTGTGAGGGCGAGTTTCAGTGTCATCGTCATGAGGCGACAGACCGATTTTAAACTGCAGCACACCTCGTGCGCTATCGATCGAATACTAGTTTGCGGACAATATGCGGCGGCTGCAGCTCAGCACCGCGAACACCACTAAGTAGGCAATGCAAATAGTCTTCGATAGACAGAGCTCGTGATGCCATCCGTCGTACCCCCTTAGCCCGTCTCTGAGTGGGACCTTCCAATGTGCGATATGCATAAATCTTGGACCGAAGACCTACAAATTCCACAATCGGCAATCCATTCGTCTCGTCTTTCATGAGACCGATGACCTTCTTGTTTTGCGGAACAATACCATAAGGATTATCGGCCGCGTAAGAAGACGTGTCGAATTCATTGGCGTGGTACCTAATTACTTCATATAGATCGCAGTTCTTCACCCAATAGATGAAACTATCTGTATCTATATAAAGTAATTTAGCATATGCGAAATGAGTTTTCGCAAACTCATAATGAAAGCGGTACATGTGGAGTTTGGATAGGTCTAGTATGCACATCCCCACATAGATAGGTTTAGTAAACTCTACTGGAGTTCTAGCCATCTCCACAGCAACAAAATTCTTATTGAAAATAGTGACCCGTTTAAAATTTGGTCTGGCAATGCATTTTCGTACGCCATAACGCCCATCCCATTGCGTTATAATAAAAATTTCACGTCGTTTCCACAAATTCTCCATAGTTTTTCCGAAAATTGAATTATTCATTAATTTATAAAAATCTTTCTCAAAGTCACACGACGCGGAAGTTCTCTGTCTCGTATTCAGATCAATATACTCCTTCAACCAGGGGGACTGCTTGAAGAAGATGGCCCGGGTGATTTTAACCAGCTCCATACCCAAGCCGAGGCATTGCTGGAGGTTAAGATAGTGAATGATGTACCTCTGCTTGCCCCCCAGCGTTGTCATCAGTTTCGGTGTGGAACCTCCTCGCGAAACTAGTTGCTCTGGACAAAGCGGCAAATCGGCATGTGCATCATGCAAACTAATAGGATATGTGAGTTCTGCCTCCACAACATACCCTACATCAGAATTGGCGGCCATATCCCCCCCTCCCCCCCCCCCCCCCCAGATTTTTCAACCTAATCCCTTGCATTCATCTTCGGACAGCCACGTAAACTCGCGAATAGGCAGCCATTCCTTCATAGCGTGTCCGTATAAGTTATTCATATCGAGATACAATATATAACTTGAATCAAGGGGTGCGTTAAACCTGTCACCCACCCGTGGGTTATTTGCTTTCGCGTGTCTGTGAATACATTGGCAGAGCCCCCCACGGATCCCTCGCTCAAAGAAAAGAAGCATGTCAGGATCAGTCAATAATTCGATACTGCACATAGTTTTCTTGAGCATCGCGTCCCAATACTACCCCAGTGCCGTGTAATAAAAGGCAGGGTCCAGAGAATATGTGGTCATACATAGACTCCGGAACTTCTCGAAATCGTCCGCAAGCAAGCGCACGTCTGTGTCCATGTAAAGACGTGCGTACTCTCCTATATTAGAAATGTTGAATTCCCGTCAGACATTCACGGCATGCTCGTACTCTGCATTCGTTATCGTGTCGCCTGCGAGGTTCCTGGAGAATGCAGCTATGTCGGGTAGCCTGGTTTCGTCGAGTTTGACCATACTATTCACATACTCGTATTGAAAAACCCCTTTCCTAGTCACAAGTTGAAATTTTTCCTCGTCGGGATATGCAGCTCGAGTGATATGCATATCCGCCGGAGGTAGAGTTTCAACAAGTTTCTGTAGTGGTGCCTGCATAAAACGTAGTGTATCGAGGAAGCGCAGCGTAATTCTTGACGTCATTCGTTTGGAGAATGATATATACTTCTCGACGCTCTCAGGTAGGACAGTCACCTGATATTTCTCCAAACCGAAATCGGCCAAGTGCTCAATCAGAAAATGAGTATCATACCCACTTAAATTATGAAAGAAAACTGGTATGTCCCCAGGTAATTGATACTTCAAGTTGCACGCATTGTGAGCAGCGCCACGGAATTTCCCTGTAAGATGACAGTGGTCCCTACGAGGAGTTTCCGCTTTTCTGTCCAACGGCAGCCCACAAATATGACACTCGGTGGCTTTGTTATACAAATCTTTATTATCATTCGATTTGGTCATTGGAACGTTGTCGCTGTACAGCTTATCAACTTCCAGTGAAAATTTTTCAAGCTCAGAGAGCAACCAGATCGATGGTTTATCGCCTACGTAAGATTTGTATCGCAGGGTGGTGTCATATGACGATACAATTTGGTACGATGCGGCATAAGGTACGTGTTTTTCTGTAAAGGTGGTGTGTGAGGTCTTAGGATCGCCTTCACAGCGGGTCACAGGAGCGAGGAGGCACTCAAAGTCGGCGTACACAAAAAACGGACACCGCTCCTGGTGGTGAACATTCCTAAACTTTATGAATTTGTTTTCCTCCGTGGGCATAATAACACTTACCGCATCCTTGGAAGTACAGTCTACTAGATGCGTAGCTAATAACTGTTCAGAGGATAAATAATTGAGGCACCTTAAAAAAATATGTTTCACACGACAATCATTTGATAGTTGGGCGGAAAGGAGTCGGGACATGTCCTTGATCCAGACATAGTGATAACTGTCACCTTCAGAAAAGAGAAGCATATTTACATGCAGCTGACGCTCACCGGCAAATTTTGAGAAATGGAGGGGGCCGACTACGACATGCTTGTCTTGATCGTCTGACTTGCTTTTCTTCTTCTCCTGGCAATAAACGTGTACCAATATTCCGGTATTCTGCGCCTCAAATTTAGGTATGTCCTGGATCTTGACGAGGAACTCATTACCATCAAAGTTATAATGTGTGTTAATATCACTGACTTTGTATGTCCCTGGACGATAAGGGCAATCTCTATAATTGTAGTTTCTCTCGCAATCCAGGATTGACCATGCAAAAGAAGCCTGATCTTTTGTATTTTGGACATTAATGCATGCTTGTTTATTAGCTATATCTTTAGGGAGCTTGATATAGCTAGACCCTACATTTAACGGATCGTGGACATGTATATGGATGTCCAGGTGTAGAATTCTGCTGAGTGCCTCAGCTGAGCCTTTGACTTCCATCTCGGAAAAGCGGCCCAATATGACACTTAAGGTGGATTTACAAAACCTCACGGCTATCGATGTGCTCCGCGTTATCAAGCCATTATCCCCCCAAAGATAATGAATGCTGGTCTCTTCCTAACCCGACTGAACTTTGGGGGTGTGTGATAACTCAATGCAGAGCACTGCACTGCACTTAACGGCGGGATAACGCGGATTATCGACTACCCTGAGGAGCTCGGTTTCCAGGACAGGGAGGCATGTGTTTAAAAATCCAACAGGATCGCGGTACCCCCATGCCGGGTTTTCGATGCGAGTGACCGAGATTCGCTCCTCGAAGGCGTCGGCAATCGCCGAGTACTGCAACTGAGGTATGGTGTCACCGACCTGATCTACTTCACTAAAAGGACGGATTAGAGAACTGCCACTAGCCACAGGATGATCACTAATACTATTATTGCTAATGATACTGGGGGTCCAGCCGGTGGATGCCGGTGTTGGCGATGGTGCGTGATCATCATTTAATGGGAGGGGTATGCGTGTTGGTACACGAACCTTGCGCTGGCGGTGTCGTGGGCAGTCAGCTTCGTGAGGTGGAGGATGCGGCGACGAGAGGTCAGCGGGGCAGCCAGGCTGCGTGACCTTGGTAGTGGCGTGGCGACCACTCCCCTTGCGGCGGCTGTAGGCGGCCAGTTCGAGCAACCGGGTAGAGGTTCGGCGATCTTGCCAGCTGCAGCTTCGCGCACACGTGCTGGGCGCAGCAAGGGACCCCTGGCAGTGCTGCTACCCTCTTGTTCGGACGCGCATGGACGCCAGATAGTTTGGGCCGCTGCCGCCGCCGCGGCCTGTCGAGCTGCAGTGATCGGTGCGATGCAAGGTGGGGCGTGTCCTCGCCCACCCTCGAGACCCGCGCCTGCAACCACCGCTCGCGGAACACGGGCAATGCCGTGTGACATACCTGTAACATAAATATAAGTTTAATGATCTGGATCTAAAAGAGGGATAAATAATAATAAATATTACAACAGTAAATAATGGTAATTATTTTGGACTAATGATGAAAACTATTCACCTTCTCCGTTCTCATTCCACGGCTTCAGCAGTTCATTGCCGCATTCGACAAGCCTCTCAAGCCAGTCAGGTATGTCCAGTTCGTCCTCATCTAAAAAGTTATTACTGTGTTCGGCTCCCTCGCTCTGCGTGGAATTAGGATGATCTAGAAACAAAATATATGTTAAGGCTAGAACGATACACTAGGAAGAAGGGTATATATTAAAAGAACAAGAAGAAAAAATTATTTAATTTTTTAACGAGTATGATTTTTATTGTTATTAGAGACGTACTTACATTCACGACGAGCTCTCTGCATTGCGAGTTGGCGATCAAACTCTTCTAGCGCTGGGCCGATGTAATCTAGAAAGATGGAGTATAATGTGTATAATATAAAGTAAAAAATGTTTGTAGAAGAAGTTTGGTGATACAGGAATGACAGGACGAAGGCAGATATATATAAAAAAAAATTAAATCTTTATAGAGAGCGAGTATAACAGACACACACACACACACACACACACACACACACACACACTCCAAGTGAAAAGCGGATCTTTATACAGAGCTATCCAAAACAGATGTAGCGCTCGTACATGGAGTTACAGGATAAAGATATCAAAACACTGTTCAGGACAAGGCTGATTGACGCCACCTGCTCGCTCCTCTGACTCGATGATAAAGTCCGAGAGTTCAGCTATAATAATGAGATATATAATTAATAAGGAGAATATACAAGATATAAGCCGGCCGGTGTGGCCGTGCGATTCTAAGCGCGTCAGTTCGGAACCGCGTGACCGCTACGGTCGCGGGTTCGAATCCTGCCTTGGGCATGGGTGTGTGTGACGTCCTTAGGTTAGTTAGGTTTAAGTAGTTTTAAGTTCTAGGGGACTGATGACCTCAGTAGTTAAGTCCCATAGTGCTCAGAGCCATTTGAACCATATAAGATACAAAGGAAAAATGATAATTAAAAAATTAAAATTATTTACTTACTCAATAATGGCGAATCGTGGAGTCTAAGTCTCTTCGCAGCAGACTCCTGGGTGTTGTAAATTCGCTTCATCTTAGTAAAACAGATACAGCACACACACACACGAGAACAAACGCACGATGCGGCGGACAACTGAAGAGTGAGGAAGATGACCAGGTGGTGACTCCTTATATAAGTGTATATCACATGATATTAGATGTGGCAACGGCCTTGCCGCAGTGGATACACCGATTCCCGCGATATCACCGAAGTTAAGCGCTGTTGGGCGTGACCGGCACTTGGATGGGTGACCATCCAACCGCCGTGCGCTGTTGCCATTTCTCGGGGTGCACTCAGCCTCGTGATGCCAATTGAGGAGCTGCTCGGCCGAATAGTAGCGGCTTCAGTCAAGAATACCATCATAACGACCGGGAGAGCGGTGTGCCGACCCCACACCTCTCCAATCCGCATCCTCCTCTGAGGATGACACGGCGGTCGGATGGTCCCGGTAGGCCACTCGTGGCCTGAAGACGGAGTGCTTTACATGATCTTAGGATGAACGAATAGCTGTTGAGAATTCTGTGGGGGTGGTGAATGAGTTCACTAGCTGAAAGCTGAACTAGTCAGATGGTTCCTGGACATGGTGGAGGGCTGAGCATTTTATAATTTATAAAATTATACACAAATAATTCATAGTATCAGAGAAGATCATATTTAGATTAGAGAGAGGATAATAGTGAGATCATTATATGTGTGTTAGGATGAATGATTATTATTATTTAAAAGTATGTTGTATAGGCGTAATTGGAAGTTGATGGTATTAAGAATGGCGTTGAAGGTATTGTTTTTGGAGATGAATATTGTTAGCTATTTTTTTATTGGTGACTATTTTATGGTAGGGAGCGAATATATTTTGAATGAATAAAGGGGAGGTTAAGTATTTTGGGAACGTACTGAATTTGAGTGAGTTGATAGGTATGTGAGTTGAGAAGTTTGCTAGGAGCGTGCAATGGCTCCTGTATGTGTGCGTGACATTGACTTGTTAATTTCTTTTATTTGAGTTGAGAGCTTCGTGTTAAAATGACTTGCGGAGGTACGTATCTTGACGGGAGCGACGGTTCACGCGTATGTGTGTGTTTTCGCGAAGATCCTGGATTAGGTAATCGGGGTATGTGGGGTGAATAATGAGAACTGGGTGATCAGTTAACTTAGTGAGAGCGTTCTTGGTCCCACAGAGCCACGAGGTCGATCGCCCGTTGTGACGTCAAGGAAGTTTCCAACTCGGTAGCAAACATTCCAGTTCGAGCGTGTCGATTCCTGTCTATCGGTGAGAGAATTGCAGAGTTTATAGGGTGATAGCATAGTTTGTGCTCCATCATCACACGTGCTGGTGGCGCCGTGGAGTCGCAGGCATGTGGCGTGAGGGTGGTTTGGGCAAAGCAAGCGTGTCGGTTTCTGTCCGTCGGTGCTAGTAATTTGCGAACTTTAGGACCGATATAGCTTTTAGTGTGTCATGTGGTAGAATTTTCCAAAAATCTCAGGCGGTTGTGTGAGGTAGGTATCGGCAGGTTGGAACCAGTTCAGAAAAAAAAAGAAATTTGGGTGGAACGTTCCCTTTGCCCTTCACACGGTCGACAGGTTCCATCGCGTCCAGTGTTAAGTGCTCGTGGGCGGGTGAGGATGTTTACGTAGCCGGACCGTTTGTGGCGCCGCTCGCCACCTACCTGGCGCGCTGGCTGCCTCACGTGACAGGCGTACGCAGTGTCTCCGCGTGCTGGCCAGGGGGGTGGCGAGGATTTGAACTAATTCAGTTGGAGCGCGGACGTCATGGTGACTGCACTGCGATATCAAAGATGTGTGTGCTGGCTGTGTTGGAGAACAAGTGAAGACCGTACTGCTTGAAATAAACTCTTCAGTCCCTTCCCCCCCCCCCCCCCCCCTGCAAAATCAAAGGACATGAATTATGTTACTATAAGTGCAGTTTATTATTAGACGTGACTATGATAGGCTACCAGTGAAAAAAGATAAGTGAGGGAGAAAGTTCGTACATGTGATCAATTATGGTGTTGGGATTTGAACTTGTGATAGATTTTCGTTATGGATGTAAGGAAAATGGCTTTCTCGCCGAGAAAATCGGACATCTTGAATAAATAATAAATGATAATAATAGATAGAAGTACAGTTTTCGAGATATTATCGTGTTGGAATTTGAATTTGGGGCAATTTTCTAGTAGAGGTAGGCATATGATAATAAATGATAATGAATGGTAATAAATGATAATAAATGGCAATGAATGTTAATAAATAATAATGAATAATAATAAACAAAATTATGGTTTTGCAGCCATTATCGTGTTGGAATTTGAATTTGGAAGGAATTTTCTAGTGGAGGCAGCTCAATAATAATAAATAATAATAAATGATAATAAATAATAATAAATGATAATAAATGTTAATAAGACAAGTAGGGTCTTTTCATGCATTATCCTGTTGGAATTCAAAATTCCCACCATTTTTTTTCTGGAGGCTTAGGTTAGTGGATGTAGCACAATTGGACTACTTTCCCGCCAAAATTCAAACTTCCCACCATTTTTTCTGAAGGTTAGGTTAGTGGGCGTAGCGCAATAGGACTATTCTCCCATGAAAATCCGCCATCTCGGATGACGTCATGCGATGTTGCCAAGTCTACATGCCGCCATCTTGGATGACGTCATCGCCGCCATCTTGAATAAATTTGGCAACAATGCAACGTGCGCTGTCACATAGGTTGTCCCCCTACTCGCGATAACCTTGGATCTTAGGCATCCAAATGGCGACTCAAGATAAATGCAGTGAAAAAGCTTCCTGCGGATTTAGTACTGCTTCCTATCATGGGAGGTCCCATCCCTTGGTCATGAACCAGGAAATAGCTCAGTGTGACCCTAGATCAGCACAAAACATGAGGACCTCACGTCCGCGAAGTGAGAGGGAAGGCTGTAGGTCGCCTATGCACGCGTTACCCAGTGTTGAACCCAACAACAACGCTATCCATCTTATGTGGATTAACACTAAAGCTGGCACTTATTAGGCCTGTTATAGAGTACGCTTCTGTGGTCAGGGTCAATGTTGCCCACGTCCACACTGAAAACCTTCAGAAACTGCAGAACAGTACTCTCCGTCTTGCTCTGCACTTTCCCAGACGCTTCTCCACTAGGCAGTTTTACGAGCAGGTTGGCGTTCCTGTATTAAAGGACCACATCTAACAGACTGGTCAACAATTCTATGAAGGGCGTAGCGGGCTGAAAATCCTTTGATAGCCAATCTGGGGAACCAGGTACATTGACGTCCGACCACAAGCTGGCCGGACCCATTGTGTCAATTGTTCAGAGCACTATGGGACTTAACATCTGAGGTCATCAGTCCCCTAGAACTTAGAACTACTTAAACCTAGCTAACCTAAGGACATTACACCCATCCATGCCCGAGGCAGGATTCGAACCTGCGACCATAGCAGCAGCGCGGTTCCAGACTGAAGCACTTAAAACCGCTCGGCCACACCGGCCAGCATTGCGTGAATGAAATCACGGCAATAAGAGCAATAGTGTAAAAAGAACGACACATAGAGAAGACGCGCCAGAAAGATCACAATTAAAACCACGCGAAAAGAGCAGCTAAGTGGTCAAGGCACTAAAAGTGCCAGAACTGCGAGAGGAACGAGATCCAGAGATCTCCAAAGGTCAGGTGGTGGTGGTGGTGGTGGTGGTGGTGATCAGTGCAGCACATGTGTAAAATGCGCAGGCCCTCACTTCACCAGTCTGCAGGAAAGTGAGGACCGACATTCCTTGCATGTGTAAATTGTAAAGGCTCACACCCAGCCAATTACTGAGGCTGTGAAGTCTACCAAAGACTAATACAAAGACAAAGGCGGTGGAAACCTGCCAATACAGCTGCCACCGCTGCTGAGCAGAAAACTCGCCGGAAAGTAGACCCTACAATGCGGCCGCGGGATTGTCCTTCACTGCGTCCAAGACAGGCTTCGTGGACTGCTCCCACCACCTCCACCGCCGAAGAATCTCCTCCAGAAATCCCAGTAGCGCTTCCGCCACCACCACCAGACCACCCAGCACCTTAGGCGGCTGCTAGCAGAGACGAATCTGCCAGTACCGCTCAAAACGCTGCAACAGAGACACCTCAAGCGGCGCCAGAAGCACCCCAGATGGCAGCGAATATTGGAAATGACCTCAGCAGTCTGCTGAATGAATTCAGAGAGACAAAGTCACTGTTCGCAGGGCTAAAACTGAGCACAATAGTTCGAAAAGTTAGAGAGACGCCCACAGCAGTCCGCGCGGGAATAGACCGGTGTTCGGAAGTCATGATAATATCGGACGCTGCGATGTTGCTATCTGTCGATGGACCTTAACAGAAAGCGAACCTTCCGTATCTTGAACAGGAATGCCAACAGCATTACCGATAAAACCGTTCAATTACAATATTACCTAGACCGGCACGCCATAGATGTCCCCTGCATTACAGGGTCGTACCTATTGTCGACCGTTTTTTTTTTTTAGGTACGCAGTTACTCTGTCTACTGGGTCAACAGACAAAACCGTTCCGGCAGAGGAGTCGCCATACTTGTGAGGCAAAGGATTGGCTGCCATAAAATAGATATACTAAATATGGTCACTTTCGTGGCGGTCGGGATAAAAGAAAAGAAGGGAACTAGGTATTGAAAATAATTAACGCCTGTAGACCTCCATGAGCTAACATTAACGAAACGGACCTTCCGTCTTTGTCCGCAAATGGCGAGCGAGTAACAGTAGCATTGGCCTGAACTCCAAACATGACGACTGGGGCTGCACTGCCGAAGATAACGGTGGAAGAAGATTGAGGTGGTTTATTGATGACGATCCCTCTCTGTGGGTAACCACTGCTGACAAGCCTTCTCATGTCCCCAACCACGCTCCGCTCAGGCCAGATGTCTTAGATATCTTCCTGTGCAAGAGCCTGCTACAATATTTTACTGTGAGCTGGACTCTGACCGCAGCCCAGTGGTCTAGGATTGTGCCAATGTCTAAGACCAAATCAGGAGTAAGGCAAAAATAATGTATGTCACTAACTGAGAACAAAATAACACCCTGATAGGACACCATCTGCAGGACATACGGTAGATGTAGAATGAAATAGGAATGGATTCGGCTATCGTGTATCTGGCGAATGTCCTCCAGACCTCAGTCGGGGGAAAAGACAGCAGGAGCACAATTTCTTAATGTAGGCTGCCTACACTCAGGCGCAAGCATACATTCAGGGTCAAACCTATTGTCCTTTCTTGATTGACCGGTTCTCAGTGGATTATGACCCGCTGGGGACAATCCGTCCTTTTGATTGACAAGTACTTAAGCTGTTGTTCAGTCAAACGGTTTTTCAAGAAACCACCAACACTCCTCCTCCCCCACCCCTCCTCTTCCCATACCCCTCTGAGAGGTCCCCTTGCCGATACAAGCACACTTTTGATATCAGTTTGATTGATTAACTAATTAAATATATCAATTAATGAACCCTTCCCCTTCTGGGAAAACCCCCAACACTCCACCTACCCTCCCCCACCCGTAAATTCTTGGAAAAAATTACTTAGTTGATTTGTGAGTTGGCGGGAAACCGATTGCAGTGCGTGGAATATTGTTTAAACAATTTCAATAATGTGCGGAATATTGTTTATTTAAACAATTTACAGGATATAAGGTTGTGTATGGAATATAGTTTATTTAAGGAAATTTGCAGGAAATCGATTGCAGTGTGTGGTGTGCTTAATCAATTGCGGCGCTTTTTTCATTCCGATCGCGTAAGTAAACACTTAATTACACTGTCATCGACCACTTAAACATATCTGAAAAGCATTCTTGCGTCTCGCCACCCACGCAGGCTGCCCTGGTTGTCCATCCCACTTCCCGCAATGGTTACGTGAAATACCGGGCTAACCTATTAACAAAAGTGTCACGTCGCGGCAACCCATTGATATATGTACCTGAGAAATTCGCCGTCCCCGTGCTAGTAGCAGGCTGTTTCGAACTACACTTTAAAAAAGAGGGAGGTCATTGCATACAAAGAGAGAGATATATATTAATTTGCTTAGCCGATGACTTAGGAACTAGCATGGGATATTTTATTCCACCATGGGCTTTAAGCTGTCCACAGTTTTCAGGGCGCAATTTCTTGTGGTGCGTTTCACGAACTGCTTCAGGAGTTAATAAATCGGATGCGGAATATTACATCTTGAAGATGTCACAAATGTTACTTCAGAAGACGTGACACAGGAAATATTTATTAAATCGTTAATATAGCGTTGAAACTAGCTGCTTCACACAGTTTAAAACTACTCGAAATAAATTTAAAAAAAATTATCGACACTGTACAGTATTTTGCGTACAGAAACAACAGTATTATGTTTTTGACGAGAAATTTAATTTAATAAGCCAAACCCGTTATTATCTGACGCCACGAACGGAAGCGGTGACGCATGAAATGATAGAAGGAATTTCAATATTCGACGTGAATTTATACCATCACGATTATAGACTTCCCAACTACTACATGTTTGCTAAGTGTATTTCTTTTTTAAGAGTATTATAAAAATCCTAAGTTGACTGGTTCTCTCACCTACGTTTGGAAGGAGGGAGGAAAGATTCTGCTGCATGATACATTACTAACAACAACAAATACCGCTGCGATTTATTGAGAAACACGATCCATTCACGAATAAATGCCTGAGATCGCTGGAAACACTTACCTTCCACGTACTGATTCCGGACGCACACACGCAGCTCAGCAGTGTGGCAGTACAGTGCCAACGCTCAGAAGACCGAAGAGAACCACAGCCGCAATCGCAGCCGATGACCGCGGCCGCGCGAGCGGGTGTCAAATGGAGACCGACTCGACTTCCATGGAAGGTCCCCAGCCCAGGAGGGCTTGAGTGGTAGGAGTTCGAATGCTATCAGCACTCCCAGCACAAACACTCGTCGTATTGAAACTTCTCAAATTTACGCGGAGTGTACATGCAACACACTCAGTCCCGAAGGCGACTCAACGCAAACTGGATATTAACTCATTATTGACCCACCCAGTGGGAAAGGCGTTTCAAATGGTCATAAGCCACGACAGACCGGAAGTTTTCTCCGACCAACACCATCTGGACTTGAGGCCTGCGCGCACATTTGTGACGTCACATACTGATGGCCGGGTCTGTATCGGAACGCTGGTGTTAAGCACTCTGCAACTATACGAACTTAACGAGTTTTAGAGCTGAAACTGGATAGGGATTGTCGTGCTTTCCTCTTCAACATGACCTTGTAATGAAAGTATGGAAATTTATATCATTGCGTGAAGCAATTGAACAAACATGCCCTATGTTATTTGAAGATGGAAAATTATCGTGTCTATTTGCCTTAAACACGCGTTTCTAGGCTTGAAGACAAACTGTAACTTTACATTCTGTCTTTCACCTCAGTAGCTACGTTTTCTTGCAGTAAAAAATAGGCAATATGCAACAACAAGTAGACGTTTTCGGTTTTCAATAAAGCAGCAGGAGCTCCTACAGAATTTAAGAATTTGTTTCCGTGGTTATTTTCGTAAATATCCTTCTCCACTTCAAAATTTGCTGACCTCACACGAAACTCAAATCATTCAATGAAATGGAGCACCTCCTGACATAATGTTTAATAAATCAAGCCGGACGGAGTGGCCGTGCGGTTCTGGGCGCTACAGTCTGCAGTCGAGCAACCGCTACGGACATGGATGTGTGTGATGTTCTTAGGTTAGTTAGGTTTAATTAGTTCTAAGTTCTAGGCGACTGATGACCTCAGCAGTTGAGTCGCATAGTCAGCAGTTGAGTCGCATAGTGCTCAGAGCCATTTGAACCATTTTTGAATAAATCAAACAACACGAAAAATTATTTTTTTCCCTGTTTCTCCAGAACTTCCGGTTCCTTAAACATGAAAAATTGTTTCTCCTATAACCTTGGCTGAAATTCGTGTCACAGAGTGCTATTTTTTAATAATAATGCACTTACCTCGAAATTCTGCTTTCTATACTGCTTAATCTGTCGAACACTGAATTCATTAGAGCAATTTTCTAAGGTAATTTATTTAACTTCAAAGCTATATTTGTAAAATTGAACAAAATCATTCTGTAGCTCTTCCAAATAAATGTACTGGGTACTCAATAATCTGGTAGGAATGATAAGGAATACTAAACTTTTCGAGCCACAGAATGAATGGAAATTTATTCTTCAGCACAGAAAAGTTGTATGACAATACGAATCAGTAAACCATTATAAAAATTCTGAGAGATACATAACAAACATGTAACAGTATAGTACAAGATACTCAGATTTTTTTCTCACTGTAGAAATAAAGCTTTTACCTTTCATCAGAGAGTAATTAAAATGAAGACAAAATATATTAACTCTTGAATACTAGAAACACAAATCTGGTTGAAAATTACTCTTCACACAACAAACACATTTTAAATTTTTTACAGTTCTCCCAAAATATACGCTGATACTGGGAGGGATAATGTCAGACTCAGATATGAGTACACACTGTGTATACTGACAGGTAGGTTATACAGAACACTTCACACACATTTCATTGTTAGGCACATCGCTAGTTGAAGGAAGTTGTCCACAAAATGCAGTTCACACGTCATTGAAATAAGACTGCTCAATCTGACTTTGTCGAACACCTTACCAAAACATATTTGGAGTTTTTCATCAAAACATAAGCATGACACATAGGTTAGGCTTCTCATATAACAATAGATAAGTGATGTGTACTTTATCTGAAAGTCATAAAAATTGAACAAAGGCTCCAAAAGTAATAAGAGTATCACATTACCATAGTCATAATATAAGGAAAGGTGAGGTACCTATACAGCCTCCGTAGAAAGTGCAATAAAGTAGCATGCCACCATCATAAACGAGTACTTCTGTTAAGTTACTTAATTCTTTTTAAAACTTCAATAGACAATTAGAGTACTAATAACACTTAGTAGAAGTCATTAGGAAGTTACTGTAAGCACATATTCAGTAGTAATTTCATGTAGCACAGTGCTGACTTAACTCAAAGTAGTGGTTCAGTGCACTGCTGCCAGACTTTGGTTTCTTCCTCACACTAGTATTCATACACTAGTATTCATACACTAGTATTCACAACTAATGATGTGAGAGTCCAAGAGAGATGGACAAATTATTTCTAAATCTGTTTTTCTTGAAACAGATGTTAAATCCATAGTAAATGGCTTGTCTGGCTATGATGATCATATGGGAGCAATAAATCATCTTCATCAGTCATGTGTTGCTGAAGAAGAGAGAAAGTGCAGTTCCTCAGAATCATAAATGGTTACTCATTCATATCATCCAGAGAAAATTTCTTACATCAACAATGTGAAGAAGTTTGCTAACGACAAAAAACATATGAGAAATTAGTCTCCAAAAAATCTATGAATCCAATTTACCTTTAAAACAGACCAGAAATATTTGACGTGGAAACAGAGGAAAAGTTTGTAGCATACTTTCATTAAAAAGCGTAAGATCTTATTGGCCGATGCAAGGCAAAAAAAAATCAGAAGTACGTAGATATTCACAACAAACTAAAAAGATACTCAACTGGTTGTCCCATATTTTATCAGAATATTTGGACTCAGATTTGTAATTTCTGGTTTACACTAATGGTCATATTAAGAAGTTTGTAACTTATCCATCGCATAAAAAAATGGCTCTGAGCACCATGGGACTTAACTTCTGAGGTCATCAGTCCGCTAGAACTTAGAACTACTTAAACCTAATTAACCTAAGGACATCACACACATCCATGCCCGCGGCAGGATTCGAACCTGCGACCGTAGCGGTCGAGCGGTTCCAGACTGTAAGAACCGCTCGGCCACCCCGGCCGGCTTCCAGTGCATAGACTGATGATAATGTGAAAGGTTACATAAATGACTGGCAAAAACTTAGTAGCCAAAAACAGCAACTGGATATCACACAAGCAGTTGCCTTGTCTTTTTATTCTTCGCAGCAACTACTTTCTTGCGTCATGATTTTTGTTATTTGTGTGCATTACAGGAATCGCCTACAGTGGCTCCATCTTACTGCTAAAGTATATCATGACTTGGTTTGCAGATTAAAATTTACAAAACATGATGTATCAATGAGTGAATAATAACTATAATAAAAAAACCAAACACAGAGAAGTATGTATAAGACACAAAAATTCAAGGAAACCAATTATAAACCCTCATCCCTACCCCCCCCCCCCCCCCCGCCAACCACCGTCCCCAAATTCATTATAATCACAGCAAACTTTGAAGCAGCTCTATCCATCTGTCATCTCTGACAACAGAGCACTGGTTATGAACTTCATACAAAAAAAAAGTTTCCTAGCATTGTGTTTACTAACAAAAAGGGTCATAGCTAAGCCTGGATTACAAGAAATGGCAGTAACATATGCATTCAAAGAGTGCTTCCAGTCCATCAAAACAAAATCTGACTATATCTATCCGTAAAAGACCAAAAAGATTCGTGAAACACGATGTATCAATGAGTAAATAAGTACAATAACATTAAACACACGGAAAATTACTTATAAAACACTGTGTTAGAAGGAAACCCCCTTCGCCCGAAAATCCATTCTCATCACAGCTAGCTTTATAGCAGCTGTAGCCGTCTGTCATCTCTGATAACAGAGCACTGGTTACAGGGAACATTATATCAAAGAACTGTCTGTTTTTTTAAATGTTTCCAGCGTTCTCTTCTTACCAACTTTTGACTATAGATCTGCTGTGTCAATTTTTTCATTGCAGTAGTTTTTCAACAGTGAATTCGTTGCAATCCATACAATCATTTTGATTATGTTTCCAGTTATATGGCTGCAACATAAATCCAACTGCTCCACACTTAATTTGAAACAACAAGTTTACTGTTTCGGGTAACGGTGACTGGTAGCAGTAAACTTGATGTTTCATTTAATGTTAATAACAGTCATGGTAAAGCCTAACCTAAAATGTTCACATGTAAAGTATGCTCCACATTTGATGACAAATTACGAAGTATCAGACTGGTAGCCTGTTGCCTTTGGTTTTGCTCCTGCAGGAATTGTTTTTCATATTCAGTACTAACAAGCTTAGAAATAGTGATATAGCTGTATATGACAGCATTAACAACAAATGGGCGTGGATAGAGTAAACCTCCTCGATCTATGTTTCTCATAAGCTTGAAGGACTCCTCATAATGCATAGCTTTTTGAAAAACCAAACACTCCTTGAATACATCACATTTCAATTTTCTTGTGATTGTGTGTGCACATTAGCCTGCAAGGCATGTTATGACAGGCAAGTAACTATTAATGCCAGTAATGTCAGTATCTGTTACACAGAGAGAAGCAAAACTGTATTCCGTCCATGGATTCTAAAACATTAAAATGATTTACTTTGACTGGTCCACCTATTCCAGATTTTAAAAAAAATCATTAAAATTGTAGAAAGTTGCAGTTTCTTCTTCACTTCAAACATTTGCCTGATTGATACATGATATTGTGCCACTGCCAGTTGCCTGTACTCTCTAAACCTGTCCTCAAGAAGGTCAGTTTGAAATTTTCCAGGCAAAATGCAGTTTAAAGGAAGTTCACACACACAGTAATTTGTGATCTCAATAATATAGTAGACAACTTCAGAGAAGATAATATTCCTTTTGTAAAGATTCCTATACCAACTCTTCCGACTTATCTAGCCAAGCCAAAAAGTTATTTAAGAAGACGAATCGCTCATCTGTGTCTGGATTACTCGAAGGTTCCTGCATTTGATCCCTCTTCAATAAACCTTTGTGAGGAATCTTAACATAAAAAAATTTTCCACCACAAAGAAATAATCCTGATGAACTCTGCTGTACCAGTGTTCAAGTTATTACACGGACCCAGTGCCTTTAATGCTTCCACAGTGCAGTCATTGAAAACTTGGACAACTAATTTTACATTTTGCTTTTCTAGGGAAGAAGGATAGAGTGCTTTCAGTGACAACCCATAACCATATTTCAATAATTTGTCAGATTACAAACTGAACAGTCTTCGTATATCTAAGAATGAAGCTTTCAAAAGTGAATCGAAACTTCCATCAAATAGAAGAAATTTGAAAGTATACCCATCAGTTTTCTGATTAAGCTAGATATTTCTCACACACTTAAATAAGTGCACAGGGTCAATTACAAAAAATAGGGACCTTGTGCTGTCTGCAGGATGTAGATACACAATAATCAGCTTATGCTTGTTTGAGAAATATGTCATAGCCTTCCTGTTTACATAATAATTATCACTTACTACTGCAAGCACTTTGAACCCTATGTATTCCGAGCCAAGGACTACCTTCTTAAAAACAGTATGCAACGTTTCAGCAGTTATAGTCTGAACAGGCAAAATGTGTACAACATCTTTGAATGGAGATATAATACTACGTATCATAAATGTGTGTGCACTAGTAGCTAAATCTTGTGAATCAACAGCACTTCCAGCAACATTACCGCCTTTATAATCAAGATACTGCTTAATATTAATCTCATCAACCATTAAAGTTACAATTATATCCTGGGACTGCAAAAAAAGAGGAACTTTGCTCTTTGTGGAAAATAAGAAATTACTGTCAAGTTTTTCTAATTCAAGACCAAGCAGATCAGAGTCTCCTTATTGTGCTTTGATGGGGCATTACCAAGTTTCCAGATTCCCTTATGAACCTATAGGCAGCTGGAGAAATAATTTGTAGAAGAGAAAAAAACAGTAAGTCTTCTGATTTGTATCTTAGTCTGTGCCTGCTACTCACAAGTTGTAGTTGAGACTTCACAAACTGGAAAAAGCTTTTATCATCAGAGTCCTCAATAAGCTTAACTAAAATACCTTGCATTATCTCTAATAAATGCTCTATAGCTTCACACTCTGGAGATGCGCTGTTTTCAAGAGACTTCAGTAACTTTCAATATCATGAAAATAATTTATTTTCATAGGAAACTGGTATCTGTTATGGGAGTCATTTTCTGATACTCCTTTAAATAAACTGAAACTTTCAACTGTTCATTAATAACTAACAGAGTAACATAAATTAGGTACAGATCCTGTTGTCTCAATGTCAACAATAATTACACTGTCTGTCTTGCTGATGACGGTCCAGAACGAAGAAAAGTTGACTTTATGCTCCCCTGTTAACTGAAATATATTTGAAATTTTGTTTTCACTTTCGTATTGACCTGCAGAATTCACACTCTAACTCATCGCTTTCTGAAATTGTGCTGCTTCCAGACGCATCCACTTTTCATCAGGCGATTCCCAGAAAGCCAGTTGCGATGACAAGAAGGAAGGAAAACCAGGAAATATCGACGGAACACATCCATCTTTTATTCTTGGTCGTTCAAGATTTACCGTTAAAATCCGTCGCTGTCGATACAATATTTTCCCGTTGGAAATGTCTGTAACAGATCTGTAACAGCTCAACACTAATTAATGTAACTATTCTGTGTGACAATAGCAACAAATATGAGAGACATTTCACAGCCAGATTCGTATTAACCTCGCAGCCATGGCCATGAATTAAGAAACAAATGATACAGCTACATGACACATAACTGTTTTTAAAAACAATTGGCAAATGCGGTGCAGTGGAAACAAATAACACATTTTAAATTTTTCGTCATTTACTTAAATTTGAATGATACGTAGGCACTAATTCCTGTCTGGGAATAACTGCAATCCAGCGATTTCTCAACTTCACAGCTATGGAAAATCGAAACATGTGCACTTTCATGCCTTTTTGGGATTTATAATTGCCCTTGCAAAAGGAAACGCAGCACTTATATCCCATACTTTGAAGAATTGTAGGCGAATACTGTATGAAATATATATCACTTTCGTGGCACACACATTCAACTCAACATACACACCAACAGGACTGACGACTGAAGATAAGATGGCCAAAATTTTGTGACGTCACGTGCCTATGTGGCCACTGTGCGTAGGCCTTGTGTCTAGGAGGCTTTGCTCGGACTCTCCGAACTGGTGTACAAAGGAGAAGCAAGCCCAGTGGAGAACAAAACGTCAGCTGAGATACTGTTTCCGACCCCGACCTGCTTGCTTGCTGCTATGCTTTCTATGGCCATCTCCAGACTCTTAAGAATATTTGGAACCAGGCGCATATTTATCAGTGTAACTACAATTAAATATTACGTTTACCTCTGCAGTCTAACACCGAGCAATGCACTGGAAATGTCTCATCTCGACGGCAGTGGTTCTGGAACGATTCGGAAATTGAAATTTCAGTATCTAGAGCGCACATAATTTTCCACATAAAATCTCTCACACACACTTATGGCTATCGATGTGTTGAATCCATATCCCCCTTACGACAGGACACACACTCATTTTCTCTGGACATGCTGGAACATAAGCCTCAGTAACTTGACACTGCAACAGATACACATTTCGGTCAAGCAGTGCAGCTATCGTTTACTTGTGTACAGTACCAGAAAAAATTATGGTATGTCCACACTCACACCGGCCGCATGCCTCGATTCTCTTCCGTTCTAGAACACTGTATGATATTAGGTCTTACAGTCAGCGCTTCCGCAAGGTGCTTCATCCTGCCACGGCTTACTCAAACAAGTGTTGTAAAAGCACAGGCGTCCCGCGCTATGTGATAATCAACAGCGCTTCCACAGACGAAAAGGTTGGAAAGACATCACCGATACGGGTCTGTGTACTGTAATCAACACTGCAGTCGATAGTGCGAGAAGGGGAACGTGAAGGTCTGCTTAGAGGAGCCGATGAGAAGACGTTCTGCCTATCCATTTCCTTACAGCCGTGTTGCCCATTCTTTTTGTACACTATGGAAGATATTTCCAGAATGAGATTTTCACTCTGCAGCGGAGTGTGCACTGATATGAAACTTCCTGACAGATAAAAACTGTGTGCCCGACCGAGACTCGAACTCGGTCACACTCCCGAGTTCGAGTCTCGGTCGGGCACACAGTTTTAATCTGCCAGGAAGTTTCACTATGGAAGATATAGTTGAACCCTCGCCTTTCTGTATTGTACAGCTGTTTACAAAGTGTATCTAGCACTGCTGATGGCCGGATATACTCCTTAATGCGTTGAAATTGCAATTCACCATGTCACATCTTCCTCCCCTTATAACTAGACATTCACAGCTTTTCTTACATGAATAGTAGTCTCATTACTTCGCAGTAACGGATGGTGATATGTCGGAACATAAGTCACAATGCGGTTATGTTCAAGCAGCAGCAAAATATTTCTGTCATTTACAGGTGAAAAAAAAATGTGACACGTCCTTACTTTCACCAGGTGGGTGTCGTTTTCGAACTGCCCCGTAACAAGAAAGCCTCCCACCATATCATATACTGTCGATTAATAAATGATGTATTTACAATTTAAAAGAAACTCAAGCGTCTTTTTTTATTTTGCGGGTTTCGCCACTTCCACGAAACCCTTTCGTTGTTTTTGATACATGTAAACCCAGCCAACACACTGTGGTTTTTTTAATTAAGCAGACCGCCAAGGCGGGGCTTGTGTTAGTGCGTTCAATACACAGCTACCGTAGACCTACCTACGACCACCAAAATCATACAGATTTCCCCTGACTAAGACATCATTGCGGGTCCAATATACGCTAGAGTACGTTCATTCACAGTTGATTTTCAGGGGCCAAGCAAAGAGGAGGATGACCGCGAGACGGATCTGTAGATGCAGCTTTCAAAATTGAGTTTGTTATAAAAAAACAAAAGAAACTGTTAGAGCGTCATACAAAGATATTGTTTGTTACATGTGCGAGAAACGTCGACCTTAATTATACATATCTGTTTAGATCCTATAACATGTGTGTACGGGAGCTGAATTTTCGAAAAGGAATACCACGTTATGGAGTAACCTTCTATCGGCTGGAATGTGAAGAATGTTTTATTCCAAGCGTACAATAGACTTCTGCTTGTTCCTTTCAGCGCATCGGCTGTACGTAACTGAATAATCACTGTCAGTCCATCGTCATTTAGTTATTCAGCTTCATGTGTATGCAGGATGATTTTTGAATAAGATAATGCCGTAATCCTAATCGTGAATTTTAGGAGTGGTAGCGACTGTGTTGTACAACATATGCTCATGCTTCAGTTATTGCTGTTAAAGGGGGATAGTGGCTATACAACTGTCCTTAGCGAAGGACAGCCACACATTAACAAAATATATTCTAGTGCTCTTACTTCCTCAACATGTCATCTGTAAAGCAAATTAATATCTCTCTGTCTCTTTGTATGCAACGACCTCTCCTGTTTTTAAGTGTACTTGGAAACAGCCTGCTACTAGCTTTCTGACATTGTCAATTTTTGTGTGTCAAACAGCTACCGCATCTGCCTTTTATCCCCTACATCACGATCGTGTGACCGAAAGTTAATTTTCTATTAACTTCAGCAGTATTTATGGGTCGATTCCTTGTCAAGTATTTGCTTTGAATGGAGGATGTTTTCCGCATGCACTTGTATCCGACAAGTTCGTTTATGCATTCAGACCACTTCAGATGACACGGGGACGGCGACAGGAATTTCTCAGGTACATGTATCAATGGTTTGCCGCGACATGACACTTTTGTTCATAGATTAGCACGGTATTTCACGTAACCATTACGGGCACTGTGATGGACAGCCACGGCAGCCGGAGTAGGTGGTGAGATGCGAGAATGTTTTTCATATATGTTTAAGCGATCGATGACAGTGTAATTAAGTGCTTCCTTACGCGATCGGACTGAAAAAAGCGGTGCAATTGTTTAAACACTCCACACACTGCAGTCGATTTCCTGCAATTTCCTTAAGTAAACTATATTCCATAAACAACCATATATCCTCTAAATTTTTAAATAAACAATATTCTGCACATTGTCTAAATTGCTTAAACAATATTCCATACACTGCAATCGCTTTCCTGCCAAATCACCAATCAGCTCAGTCTTCCTCTACCAATTTCCAATTGGAGCAGGGGAGGGGGTGGGCTGGGGGTTTTTTCAGAGGGGGAGGGGATAATTAATTGATAGATGTAATTAATTAATCAGTCAAATTGATATCAGAAGTATGCTTTTATTTGCAGGGGGAGTTCACTGAGGGTTGTAGGAAGAGCTTCAGGGGAGGGGGAGAAAGAGAGTTGGTGATTTCTTGGAACGGCACTTAACTGAACAGCAGGTTAAGGACCTGTCAATCAAAAGGACGGATACCCTTTGGGGTCATAATCCACTAAGCAGAGCAGTAGGTTATGGACCTGTAAGTCAAAAAAGAACAATTAGTTTGCGACTGAATGTATGCTTGCCACTGTATGAGGCAACTCGCACTAACAAATTGTGCTCCTGCTGTCTTTGTTCCACTACTGATCTTGAGGGGCAAGCACAAGGCTGAATACTGAACCTGGTGCTCGGGGCCTATCATTTGACTTTCGGGAATTCATAGTCGGAAAGGGGCACGTAAGGCGAGTTTGGCAGACATTTTTATTGATCCCGTTGATCGTCATCTGCTTAAGGGACTATAAGTAGAGGTAAAGAGAAAGATACAAAACCACAGAGGCCTCAGTTGAGGAGGAAAGCTCAGAGGTTCGGATATGAACCAGAGATGGAAGATTTCGAAATCTCTGAAGACTACTCCCAGGGCAGACAGGCCATTCTGATGAGATAAGGGATTACTGTATGAAGACGAGGAGAAGGCAGATGTATTGACGACATCACCGAGGCACAATTCCAAACTCCCGACATCGAAGATGAGTGTTAGGCAGGAAGAAATAATGGTCCTCCAATCGCCTAGGTAACAACAAATCTCCTCGCCCTGACAAGAGGCATGTCGTTTACCTAAAACTCCTTCCCCCTACCACAGCCACGTACCTCACCTCTATATACAAACAATGCCTCTCCCTAACACACTTCCCAGCCACCTGGAAAACTGCTCAATTTGTAACACTACCTAAACCCAGTAAAACCAAAGCTACAGACCCATTTGACACCTGTGCTTCCTAGGGAAAGTATTTGAATATCTAATCCACAGAGACTTTACCAGATTCCTGAGCGACAACTGCATTATCGGCCCTGAGCAGTTTGGATTCCGTACCAAACACAGTACCATCCATGAATTCCCACAGAGACCTTACCAAATTCCTGAGCGACGACTCCATTATCGCCCCTGAGCAGTTTGGATTCCGTACCAAACAAAGTGGCATCCATGAATTTCAGCGTCTTTGGAAGACATATACATGGCGGAGGATAGAAACCAACCCAGGAGGGCTATTTCTCGACATTGAAAAAGCGTCCGATAAAGCCTGGCATGATGGCTTAATTTACAAGTTGTCCCATTTCTACATTATAGGAGGTATGATAGACTTATTCCTGGCAAGGAGTTAATATTCCTTCATGTGAGGCAAAATGATTATCACAGTCGAGGACGCAGTGGTCGGGGTGATGCAGGGTTCGGTTCTGGGCTCCATACTATACTCACTGTACACAAATGATGTGCCTAAAGTGGTTAGAAACGAGCTAGCGTTGTATTCTGGCGACACAGCGATTGATATGAGTAGTAGCTGCCTCAGGTTCTTCGACAGGGAGCTAACTGGTGCAAAATCTGGAAAATTAAAGTAAGTCCAAACAAAACAGTAGCTGCCGTGTTGAAGAGAAAACTGATTCCCCCAAGAAGACAGATTTCCTCCGCCAGCATAAACTTTGAGTGGCTTGGCCTTCAGCAAGACAAAAGACTGTCTTCCGTCAAACAGATAAACAGGGCCCGTAGCGAAGGCTGTGACACATACAATTACTTATATCTACTACTACGGTGTGGGGGATAACAGTTGAAACAAAAGTAAAACTATTGAGGGCTGTCATACTCCCTACGTTACTATATGGGTCTGAAGTTTGGTTAATGGCGGCAGACCGACATCTGCACAAACTACAGACACTTCAAAACAGGATCCTCCATACCAGAGCTGACGCAGAGCTGTTATCATAGGGGGGTTATGTAGGGATTTTACTAAAGAGGATCAGGTAGTGATTGTGGGTGGGGCTGGTAATAGTATTGATAGGGATGGGGAGTATGACATAGATGGTGACCTGGAAAAGATAGCCACTCAGACTGGCAACACGAATGTGCATTTCGTGGAACTGTTTCAGAGTCACGATCGGCCTCATCTTAATGCAGCCGTCAGGCGTAATAACATGAGACTTGGGGGTGTGCTGATGACAGAAAGCATGGTTCACATTTCAGTAGTGTCGGTGGAGTCTATCAGCAGGACGGGTTTCACTAGACATGGCCTGCACCTCAACAGGTATGGGAAGGGGAGGTTGGCAAAGCTTATGGGTGACGGCATAGGTGTGGTTGGTGGGATCACTCATGGGAAAATTCCTGCAGTAGTGGGTGTTAGAGCTGCACCTTTTTTAGATTGAAGTCAGCTGATACGTATTCCTGCTTAAGGGAAGTCTCTCTAACAAAGGAACCACTTTTGACAAAGCTTAGGTATCCGAGTAATGAGGGAATTAGTATATTTCGTCAAAATATACAAGGTATAAGAGATAAAGTTAGTGAACTGCTTATAGATGTTGACTCTGAAATTATTGGTGTATCTGAACACTTCATAATAATGAGATAATTCAGAGGCTTCCTTTACCAGGATACAGGTTGGCTGGCAGCCTTTCGAGGAGCTCTTTGTGGTGTGAGGGAGTAGCCATGTATGTGAAAAACGCCATCCCATTTGAATCAAATGGTTTAAATGGCTCTGAGCACTATGGGACTTAACATATATGGTCATCAGTCCCCTAGAACTTAGAACTACTTAAACCTAACTAACCTAAGGACAGCACACAACACCCAGCCATCACGAGGCAGAGAAAATCCCTGACCCCGCCGGGAATCGAACCCGGGAACCCGGGCGTGGGAAGCGAGAACGCTACCGCACGACCACGAGATGCGGGCGCCATTTGAGTCAACTGATGTTTCAAAATACTGCACTGAAAAGGTATTTGAATGTTGTGCAGGTGTGGTTAAATTTAACGGAGCTAAACGTCTAACTGTTGTTATTTATAGATCCCCAGACTCCGATTTCACAACATTTTTGCTAAGGCTAGAGGAACTTCTTGGTTCACTTTATAGGAAATACGGAAAGTTAGTTGTATGTGCTGACTTCAATATTAATTGTATAAGTGATTGTGCAAGGAAGAGGATGCTGGTAGACCTCCTTAAGTCATATAATCTTATGCAAACCGTATTCTTTCCAACGAGAGTGCAGGGGAACAGTAGATCAACCATAGACAACATTTTTGTTCACTCTTCATTACTAGAAGGGCATTCTGTTAGCAGAAAGGTGAATGGCCTTTCAGATCATGATGCACAAATTTTAACTCTAAAAGATTTTTGTGCTGCAACACGTGTTAAATATAGTCATCAGCTGTTTAGGAAAGCTGATCCAGTTGCCGCAGAGACCTTTGTAAACCTTATCAAGGAACAAGAGTGGCAAGATGTTTATAGCGCTGATACAGTAGACGATATATGTAATGCTTTTCTCAAGACTTTTCTCGTGCTCTTTGAAAGTTGCTTTCCGTTAGAACGTTCAAAACAGGGTACTAGCACAAACAGGCAGCCTGGGTGGCTGACTAGAGGGATAAGACTATCCTGTAGAACAAAGTGTCAATTATATCAAAACGTTAGAAACAGTCAAAATCTAAATTCAGCAGCCCATTACAAACAGTATTGTAAGGTGCTTAAAAATGTTATTAGGAAGGCAAAAAGTGTGTGGTATGCAGATAGAATAGCTAAGTCTCAGGATAAAATTAAAACCATATGGTCAGTCGTAAAGGAAGTGGCTGGTCTGCAGAGACAGGTCGAGGATACAGAATCTGTGGTGTCACCGCCAGACACCACACTTGCTAGGTGGTAGCTTTAAATCGGCCGCGGTCCATTAGTACATGTCGGACCCGCGTGTCGCCACTGTCAGGGATCGCAGACCGAGCGCCACCACAAGGCAGGTCTCGAGAGACTGACGAGCACTCGCCCCAGTTGTACGGACGACGTAGCTAGCGATGCACACTGTCGAAGCCTCGCTCATTTGCAGAGCAGATAGTTAGAATAGCCTTCAGCGAAGTCAATGGCTACGACCTAGCAAGGCGCCATTAGTAACATTGCATGTATCTAAAGAGTCTCACTTGTATCGCCACAATCTCCAGATGTATCAAAAGGATGGATTAAAGTTAAGTATTCCAGAAGCTACGTACTTTTCTTTATAGCATTCATTACGTATCCTGATTCAGACCTCACGCCCATCTGCGAGAGCGTAGCGCGTGCCTTTCGGCTTCCTCTCATTGTGTCTAGGTTGTCTTGTCTAGACACAACAGAATCAGTGCGTAGTGGGAATGTCCGTGTTACAGATAAGTCGCATATATGTACAGTATTTAATAATCACTCTCTGAATATAGCGGGTGAACTAAATAAAAACCTAGTCCCAACAGGGAATCATATAGCGCTCTTAGAAAAAAGTGTTGCGAGACTGTTACCTGAAATGCTCCTCCATGATACTGACAAGAGGGAGATTGACTTAATAATTAAATCACCAAATACCAAGAACTCTCATGGATATGACGGGGTATCTAGCAGAATACTGAAGTATTGTTCTATGTATGTTAGCCCAGTACTTAGCCATATCTGCAACTTTTCCTTTAGGAGTGGTCGGTTTCCTGACCGATTAAAGTACTCGGTAGTGAAGCCACTTTATAAAAAGGGAGACAGGGATAATGTTGACAATTATAGACCTATTTCAATGCCATCGGTGTTTGCTAAAGTTATCGAGAAGGTTGTATATGCAAGGATACTGGAGCATTTAAATTCACATAATTTGCAGTCAAATATTCAGTTTGGTTTTAGAAATGGTTTAACAACTGAAAATGCTATATTCTCTTTTCTCTGTGAGGGTTTGGAAGGATTAAATAAAAGGTTGCGAACACTAGGCGTTTTCTTTGATTTAACGAAGGCTTTTGACTGTGTTGACCACAAAATATTACTGCATAAGTTGGACCATTATGGAGTAAAGGGAGTAGCTTACAATTGGTTCGCCTCTTACTTTAAGAACAGAAAGCAGAAGGTAATTCTCTGCAATATTCAGAGTGGTAGTCTCAATGTCTCAATGGGGCACTGTTAAGTGGGGCGTTCCCCGAGGGTCGGTGCTGGGGCCACTGCTGTTTCTTATTTATATAAATGATATGCCTTCTAGTATTAAAGGTGATTCAACAACATTTCTGTTTGCTGATGACACCAGCTTGATAGTGAAGGATCTTGTGTGTAATATTGAAACAGTATCAAATAATGTAGTTCATGAAATAAGTTCGTGGCTTGTGGAAAATAATTTGATGCTAAATCACAGTAAGACTCAGTTTTTACAGTTTCTAACTCACAATTCAACAAGAACCGCAATTTTGATCAGACAGAATGGGCATATTATAAGCGAGACGGAACAGTTCAAGTTCCTAGGCGTTCGGATAGATAGTAAGCTATTGTGGAAAGCCCATGTCCAGGATCTTGTTCAGAAACTAAATGCTGCTTTATTTACCATTAGAACAGTATCTGAAATAAGTGACACTTCAACACGAAAATTAGTCTACTTCGTATATTTTCATACGCTTATGTCGTATGATACTATTTTTTGGGGTAATCCTTCTGTTTCAAAAAGGGTATTGTAGGTTCAAAAACTGGCTGTTCGAGCTATATGTGGTGTAAGTTCGAGAACCTCTTGTCGACCCCTATTCAATAGTATGGGAATTTTGACATTGCCCTCACAGTATATATTTTCTTTAATGTCGTTTGTTGCTAGCAATAGTAGCCCATTCCCAAGAGTTAGCAGCTTTCACTCAGTTAATACTATGCAGAAATCCAATCTGCATGTGGAATGCACTTCCTTGACTCTTGTGCAGCAAGGAGTGGAGTATTCTGCTGCATCCATTTTCAATAAGCTACCACAAGAACTCAAAAATCTTAGCAGTAGCCCAAACTCTTTTAAGTCTAAACTGAAGAGTATCCTCATGGCTCACTCCTTCTATTCTGTCGAGGAGCTCCTGGAAGAGCTAAAAAATTAAGCAAATTCTAGTGTTACAGTGTTGATTTTCTTTATTTAATTTTACAACTTGTCACCTGAATATGTTTTTTTATATTTCATTTTATCTGTTTCTAATATCGTGTTACAATTTCATGTACTGATTCGTTCCATGACCATGGAGACTTCTCCTTAATTTGGTTCCACGGAACAATAAATAAATAAATAAATAAATAGATAATACACGCCCAGCACGCACATTATGAACTTCTTACTCGAACCATCGATTATCACATACATCAAAATAAAGACAAAAACGCCTTATGAGAGGACTGAAGCTTCGACGCACCACCTCATCCGAGAGTTAGGCACACAGTACCCCGACGCTTCAGACAAAAGACCTATCTCCACACTAACAAAACAATTTAGGGAGTAACAGATATAGACACACAGTCATATAAGCGTACAATCATTTAGATATGGGCCGGCCGCGGTGGCCGAGCTTTTCTAGGCGCTCAGTCCGGAACCGCGCGACTGCTACGGTCGCAGGTTCGAATCCTGCCTTGGGCATGGATGTGTGTGATGTCCTTAGGTTAGTTAGGTTTAAGTAGTTCTAAGTTCTAGGGGACTGATGACCTCTGATGTTTAGTCCCATAGTGCTCAGAGCCATTTGAGCCATTAAGATATGAAAACAAAAGCCATCTTCATTGAAACCTTTAGCCATGCTAGAAACCAGACCGGCAAAGGCCTGTGGTGTTTCTGTGAGAAAGAAACAGGTAGTGCCGTAGCAGTTCACCACGAGGCAGCTTCACGACGTCGCCGGTCTCCCGACGCTGAAGCAACGTATCCGCGAGTCCGCCACAAGATTCGGCACTTCGGCGCGAAATTCGCCGAACACGTTGGTGAGTGGACTGGGAAAGCAAATACACTGGCGCACGGCAGTTGATGGAGTGACACACCTGGCAACAAGTGAAGCTCAAAGATATAAGAAGCGATAACCGAACGGTAAACACCAACGTGAGAGGTCGCCACTTTCTCAACTGACGATGGCTACATGCCTGTTCGCCGAATTAATATGCCTGTTGGACATTACGGACCGGGAGTACACCTGCCGACTGCCCGATCCATAAATTAAGCTGTTTGTTCATTAAGTCAGTCAGCAACGTAGGATGCCAAAGACAAGTTTCTCTTGATACATTTTATTTGTTTGCTGTACTTTATAGAACACAAGCGTTCAGTGTTGAATAAACATGTAGTGTTATCTGCTTAAATTTCTGTACAGGCAACTTCAGACGTGGAAAATCGAATCAAGCAATTAATCATGTGTAAGTAATGAGTAAGAACAGGAAGTTAATATGTTAAAGAATTCGGGTGACTTCGTCAAAATCATGGTATTATAAAGAAAAGTTCGCTGTATTCTGGCAGTAATTTTGTGCCATATTTACGTGAAATGAAGTATTCATGGTGGCCTGTCGAAGCAAAGTGGCTAATTCACACAGTGCTATGATCATTATCTAATGTACTGTAATGCGCGACGATCTGAATTGCGATTGGCCCGAATTCTCTACTACCTACAAAATTAATCTTTTATGCGACCTTTCTAACGTTATGGTGGCAGTGACTTGTGATAAACTTGTACCTCAGAATATCCCAAGAGAACACAGGCCGATATAGGATTCGATGCAGATCTAAATTAACAACACGGAATTACAAATATTATGAACTATATTATTAGAGGTGTGGCAGTTCTTATGTTTGTAAACCCATTTTTCTTACAGTTAGTGAAATGTCTAATATTTTACCAATCTGATTGGCATATGATGAAGTATCTAAGGCAGATAATACCTGCAATTCTGTCACTCAGTTTTTTGACGACGCATAGCCAAAATTGAATTTCGTTGTGAATTAGAGATTTCGTTACATCATGTACACTCCAGAGTATTTAGGAAATTTGAAATTACTCCTACTGTTTAAATGACCTGGCGTCTTTCGATACTCTTTCGATTCCATAGTTACCGATCTCTGGGGTAACAAAATTCTTCGAACGAGAGGTGTGTATTTTCTGCCTACAATTTGGAAAAGCTTTCCTCGCTAAAGGCCCATACGACCACACTGAAATTAGTGTCATTCTCTTGCTGTGTCGGAATTCATTCTCAGTATTTACTACGTGTATTCGAACTGTGTAATTTAATAATTATTCATACATTTAACTAACATTCATAAAAGTACACTAAATACATGGATAACGTCAGTCATAAATGGGAAGGTGATACAGCCTTGCAATAAGCAAACTGGGTAAGCAAACTGGAAGCTGTTATTATACCTGTGGGAGTTGAAGTTCGTTCCAAGCTCGCACTATATACCCACGTATCCTAAATCCGCAAATAGCTCATTTCATCACAGTTTTGCAAGCGGAAGGCACCGGAAGGTTTAATTTTTAAAAAAAATCACGAAATTCGAAACGCTTCTGATTCGGAACTTGACTCTGATGACTGGTTTATCAGATTTCAAGCCATGTCCTCGAGAGATTTACTCATTGAGCAACAGATCATCGATCATGAACTTATACGGGTGTGCTGCGCTGAAGTTCACGGCATCAGACGTACTTACAATGTGTATACTTGAGACAGCACTGTGTCGTCAACTTGAAATTGTTGTTCAGAGTAATATGTTCAACCGTAGAGAGAATCAAGCAGTAGCGAACTTACCTTAATACGTGCTACAACATCCAAATAAGTTGTTTAACTGAGCAAGAGATATGGAAAGCAAAGAGCTAGCAGTAGAAGAGATTTGTTTCACCGTATGGAAGATCAAGAATTGCTCATAGCTCTTAAGTCATGCAGTTCAGAGCCCGTGCTTACTTGACTCTTTTTGTTTCAAATGATCATTCCTGTTATGTCCCTGAATGCTGACCATCTCTTCTGAAACACCCAGAGAGTTGCGAACCGTTTGTTGCATATTATGGGCAAAGAGGCAGGGGCCAGGTGGCAGGACTTACCACACTGTGATCAGTAGAGTCAAGATGCCGAATTCTCCCCGCGTAAAACGGCGTGATCACACGAAAGCAACCACGGTCATAACTGCACGTTTCCTAACGAAAAAATTTCCAACCAAACCGGAGGTCTTATCCCAAATCCGCTCCCAGGGTTACGCCACCACATAGCTTCACCTCAAACTCACATCTAATGGACAGAAACTTCTAAGGAACCTGGCCATCTTGATCATTCCTTAATGATAATCTTTGCCTGGGGAAAATAATGTAATCGCATAATTTGCTCGATTTAATTCCTTTGGTTTATTTTAAAGAGCATAGTCGTGATCGCATTTCAGTTGTTTACTTTTATTTTTAGATGACCCGATTCGATCGTCCAACAGATCATATTCAGATCTTACATTCTGTGGAGACTAATAAAACATAACGCTTCAATTGCGATAGAAACGGACATTAAAATAATATAGGAAAAATAAGTGCAGCTGATATTCCGTTGATGACCACAGGAACCGTTGACATGGAACAGATCCATCTGCGGGTGCGTGGAGAACAATGATAAATATGATTTGGCTGCTGGTAGTTAATTAGCGAAAGCCCCGCCCATTGTCTCTACCATTGCGTCATTGGTATCCAATGGCCGTGAGACTTGATTACATTGTGGAAAGAACATGTATTCGATGTATAATTGTTAGGAGTTAGGTTCTTGTGAAAACAACAAAGATTATTTTGATGTTTTAAAGAATATCATACGTTATAAAAAGCGACGAAATAGAAAGACAGTCACTACCAAAGGACAGGGTCTATTGAAACGATGGCTGCCCTCTGCATGGCCTTCTGGTAAACGTAAATCTGGCAAAGACGATTGGTAGGACGCCAGCTTGGTAACCAAGGAGACAATATGCGTCGGACCAAGTCAAAGAAGTCCTACTGGCAAGAAAAACGCCAGCTAGTAACCATGGAAACGACGTGGAAGCAATAAGTACCGTCATCTGACAACAGATGTATGTAACCATCTGCAGCTAGTGTAATACACTTGTGTAATGCTTATTTTAGGTAAATTAGCTGCTTTATACGTCGTTACGTTTGGCCAGATACCATACCATAATCAAATGAAACTTCCTGGCAGATTAAAACTGTGTGCCCGACCGAGACTCGAACTCGGGCCTTTGCAAAGGTCCCGAGTTCGAGTCTCGGTCGGGCACACAGTTTTAATCTGCCAGGAAGTTTCATATCAGCGCACACTCCGCTGCAGAGTGAAAATCTCATTCTGGAAACATCCCCCAGGCTGTGGCTAAGCCATGTCTCCGCAATATCCTTTCTTTCAGGAGTGCTAGTTCTGCAAGGTTCGCAGGAGAGCTTCTGTAAAGTTTGGAAGGTAGGAGACGAGGTACTGGCAGAAGTAAAGCTGTGAGTACCGAGCGTGAGTCGTGCTTCGGTAGCTCAGTTGGTAGAGCACTTGCCCGCGGAAGGCAAAGGTCCCGAGTTCGAGTCTCGGTCGGGCACACAGTTTTAATCTGCCAGGAAGTTTCATATCAGCGCACACTCCGCTGCAGAGTGAAAATCTCATTCTCTTCATAATCAAATGGTTTTGAATAGTACCATAAGCTTGCCAATGACCCGCAAGACTTTCCACACACGATTTTTTACTGTATGACGAGCTGCCTCATCCACCTATTCAAAATTACTGAAGAACTCTACCTGCATAAAAGCGTCACGATACCATACTGCCTCCTCATCTTCAAAAAGCCTCTGACTCTGATGTTGCAGATAGACTTCCTACTCCTCCACATTATCAGCAAGATAGGGTTCATACGCTTCATCTGGATACTGCAGCTAAAGCCCCAAGACTTCATTATCACTATTAAAGTCTTCAAAGGCCAGAAAATACGCTTTCCGCTCCTCAGCACGCTCCATGGAAAGCTAATCATGCTCTATGAAAAAGGAAAGAAGCCTTTGCTAAGCCCACCCATTTTTAAACGTGTATGAAAAAATCTTACTTACAGCATACTTAAGATTGTGATATACGTCTGTGACACCAACATAAGCAGCTGAAATGACGATGACATCTGGATCAATATCTGAAATAATAATAGTATATATCAAGTCTTATATACAGTATTGCCTTGGAGTACATGTATCAGTGAAAATAGAAAAGCACTTACACTGCACTTCAAGAAGTCATTCTGGTCGGCTCCATGTCCAGTGCTATTTATTTGCATCATTTTGATGATACTGCTACAATTACAGATTTACCCGGATCCTATACATACAGCAAGTATGGATGAAGTGAAACCTTACATAGAGAGTGTAGCGAAAATGTACGGCACAAATTGCAAGACACATACGGAAACAAAGAAATTATGTTAAATAAACTTGGGTCTGGAAAGGCTTTGTCTGCATGTTACAACTCATTTTCTCCTACTCATTAATCATGGGAAACACCCACGAACAGAACGCACCAGCATACCACATGCAACTCTTTCTCACAGGAAATGTTCATCATGCTCTCCGTGGGCATGAATAAATGCATCAACCCGGCGTCATAGTGAATCTCGGATGCGCTAATGTATCACTGGAGTACTGCGTATGGTTTCGCGGCCTTCTACAATACGGGCACGGAGAATCTGAATATGTTGTACTGCGATTCCATACACAATAGCTCTTAAATGACCCCAGAAACAAAAGTCAAGTGAGTTCAGATCTTGAGAGAGTGGAGGCCAGGCGATTGGTCCGTCTCTTCCTACCCATCTGTCACCGATACTGTTATTTAGTAGCCGACCGGCATTAACACTAACATGTGGAGGTGCTCCTTCGTGCGTGAAGCAGAATTTTTTGTCGCACAGTTAAAGGCACATCAGGTAGGACGTGCTATGCGAAATTATGATAATTTGGTCCGTTGAGCCTGGGCGGAAGAAAGTGAGGCCCTACCAAACAGTCGCTAACAAAGCAGACCAAAACATTGAGAGAAAATCTTTGTTGATGACTTGCTTCAGCAGCTGCGTGAGGGTTGACGTCTCCCCATACGTGCCGAGATTGAGAATATACAATCTGATCTCGTTCAGACTCGTTGGAGAAAACGAGTTACATCTTGGAAACGAAGCGTTTCCAGAACCATCTTCAAATAATATAATTTCTTCGTCTAGGTGTGAAGAACGTGTCATGCAATTTGTGCCGTACATTTTTGTTGCATCTTGTATACTTTCCGCTGTCAAGCAACTGGCGTGAGGAGTTGTTTATAGCACGCCCACGAGTAAGAGAGGAAACTGTCTCCTGCCATCTGAGATGCAACAAAACTGGGGAGGTCACAGACTGAGATGCGAGATGCATTTGTAATGTGGTGAGTACAAAATAAGTTACATGCTACTCCTTTTTTTAAAAAAAAAATTTATTAATAACTGTCCTTTTTATATGTATGCATACATTCTCATATGCGTTCATCAATTTAGTCTTCACCTCTATCTTCTTCAAAACAGGAGTAGGCCAATGCACCAATGTGATCAAAAACTTCCGTATGGCAGTATATTTGTAAATTTTGACAATCCAAGCTCTTTTTTCTCCACATTTGATATGGACAATTGCGCCTTTATGATCAAAGACTCTAAGAGCTGCTAACATAGCTGTGTATTGAGTACCAGAATCATCCCAATGAACACCATGAAAGTTTCGAGTCAGCCGCAAAACAGTTCTTTTAGTCTTGAAGCTTTTAATGCCACTGAACAACTTTGTCTATGTGATATTCAATTGAAAATGAAACTACTAAGCCAATCATTTCTAAATGCTGCGGAAGTCCTGGAATTTGTCATCAGTGCACAATTTTCATCGCAGAATCCGTGCGTCTTCATTATGAATTTATCAGCATGAGATACCTTTCTGAAACGTTTTAGAATTCTTTACTAGAAGACTGCAAGTACCAATCTGCTCAATAATGTGTCACTAATTATCTGATCATTAAGAATTAATGCATATAGAGCTGTGCCCGCTACAAAATTCAGCTTAGACTTTATTTCCATTCAAACATCACCCACCCCTTTTTGCGATTTTGTTTTGTATTGAACAGTCAATTATGACAAGGGACATTGTTTGCTTAAATTTTCTTGGGCCTAACACACAGCTATAATGTTTAGTTCTCTCATAACATGAACTATGAAACCTTGCATGCGTGTCACACACTACATTGTAGAAGCTGTGCCCGTATCTCGTAAACTGCCGTACGGGTAAAATTCTGAATTTCGATATACGTTCACATTTATAAAGTTAAAGTTACCAAATTTACTATATTTTCTTGTGTTTCCTCTGCAATCAGTGTGTAGTGTTCGCATTCTGGATCATGTAGTGTTTCTTGAAGTAATGCTTTAAAGGCCCATGTCGGTTTTGTGGATGTTGTTAATACTGGATGTTCGAACAGTATTCATAACGTAAAATTTAAGAATAATTTGATTACACGGTCAACAATTTTTAGTAATTTTTAGTGTTATTATTACATTTGTTGTTAAAACTATTTCCATATGCTCAAAGCAAGTCATCAACATGTTCAGTGGTGTGCATGCACACATACGCTTATATTGAGGCACAGGTTGTGTTGCGTTTTATCTGTTATCTAATCCATGTTTGCAACACATTTACTAGTTGATGTTACATCAACATTTCACATGCTGTCAGTCTAAACACCATTCGTTTCATATATTATTGCTTGTAAAAGGAATGCAAATACGCTGTGTGTTACATATAATGCTTTTGCGTCAGGATCATCGGCTTGCATAAATTTCCCTTCAAGGTATAGAAAGCTATTGCATGGAGGTGTGATTGCATCATGATGTTGGACAACTAACCTTATGTCATCATTGTTGTTGATGTGGTTAAAGTGTAGGGTTCGTGCAAGAAGTACTTGTACTGAGTAACCTGCTCGGTGTATTTCAGAGATCACTTTCAGTCACGTGAAGACTGTCGTTTGGTTTCTAAACTAGTGATTTAAGGACGTTCTGGTCCGCCTGTGTTAGCACATTACGTTTCTTCTGTTGTGAAGTGTTTTTGTAATGTATGCCAATCCTGCTTCAAATATAACTGCATCACAATTTCTTCACTAACGAAAGTCGACAAGACGCCTGCCCTGGTCCACAATATTCAACTCAAGATCGTCTAATGTTTGAACAGTTACTGAAATGTAGATGGAAATACTTGACGTCTATATATTTTTGTATCGTAGACCCACTGAAGGAAAAGAACAGTAAATGACATGAATCTGTTATTCGTTAAGATACGAATTCGTCACAATATTACACTCAGGGTAAGCTGTTACATTTCACAGTATATCTACCAGTTGATACAAAACGTAAAATTTGATCCTTCAAATAAACAAGCAGGGATATTATAGCGTTTTCATGCGTGAAATCACGTTGGCATGTTACTCAAACGATTTTATGGGCTGTTTTAAGAATTTGCTTAAATCATAATTGTTCTATGCAGCATGAGTTATTTCCACAACTTTATCACTTCCTAGATGTAGTTAGAAGTTTGACTCTGTGATATTACGGAAGTTTGTAGTAGGTTTCCGAGCCCAATTAATACGATAGTCCAAGTTTCATTACATAAATCAGATAACGGACAGAAATTCATGTGACGTACCTAATCGACTTTTTAAAGTCAAAGATTATGACATCACTTCTGAAGCTCGAGTGATCTCTTGATGCATAGTAAAGGTCACAGATCTCCAAACAAATGGAAGTAATAGATGTTATTTCGATTTTTGTAGGTGTGCCACCCAACGGTTTCACAGTTCCACGTTAATAGGTGATCCTACACTACAAACCCTACCCATGCACTTACTCCTCCCGCCTTTCCCATTCGCATCCAGGACTACTCATATACCAACTAGTATGCCCACAGAGAATCCATGTCCTCTCCTACTCCTCTGTGAACCTTGTCCCCTATATCAATTCCCCATGCAGATCTGTCACCTAGACACACTTACATGCCACTGAAAAACAAGACATGGTATATCTTCCAAACGTGATGAAACGCCGAGATTAGGGGTAAACATTCACCAACTTCAGTGTCATACTGCCCATAGACTCTACCAGATACTGGAACTCATTTCACGCTCTTACTAGCAACAGTTCTGCGCCTTCCTACCGCCTGATGGGCAGTAATAAATCCCTGCCTCACAACCTAACCAAAACCACCCATTTCGCATCCTGCCTCTCTGACACCTTCACCATCTGTGACCAAACTCACTTCAATTACTCAATACTCACAACAGCCCGTGAGTGTACTAGCACCTGTTCCCACCCCTTGCTCCTAGCTTGCAGTAGCTCGACATCGTCTCACTGACAGAACTCAGTACTCCCAAAACAACCCAAGACTTTCAATAAATACTCCATAACAAACGCAATAACGCTCCAAGTCAGTACTGTGTAATATACATGAACCTGAAAGAAGGCCCCCTCGCCTTCTTATAAATGGTAGCCACAGTTTACAATATTATCCTTCGCATTGGTTTTTATCTAGAACCTGCCGGCCGCGGTGGTCTCGCGGTTCTAGGCGCGCAGTCAGGAACCGTGCGACTGCTACGGTCGCAGGTTCGAATCCTGCCTCGGGCATGGGTGTGTGTGATGTCCTTAGGTTAGTTAGGTTTAAGTAGTTCTAAGTTCTAGGGGACTGATGACCACAGCAGTTGAGTCCCATAGTGCTCAGAGCCATTTGAACCATTTTTTGAGCCATTTATCTAGAACCGTGGAAAACATCCTAAAACCCCCTTTTTGTCAAACTTGACAAACCCGCCTGTGACGTCTCCTCCTACTGACCCATTAGCTTCACCTCTATTTTAAGCAACACTTTTGTTGACATCCTGCCCTGACGCATCCATGAACACCTACAACAAAACTGCCCGTTCCTGACTATCAGTGTGGCTTTCGTCCCCATTTCTCCTATGATGACCAATTCCTGTACCTTACTCATCCCCTGTGACAACGAATCAACAATCACAAATCCGCCATTATTTTCCCCTCGACATGGGAAAAAGCGTATGACCGAGTATGGCATTCCGGCCTCTTCTTTAACCCTAAACCTACGCCCTTCGCATTAATTATGTCCGTATTACTGCTTCCTTTGTGTCACAGTCAACAATACTAATACCAGTATCTTCCATCTCACTACAAGCATGACCCAAAGCTATGTCTTCTTTCACCTCCTGTATGTCGTCTATACACCGATATGCGAAAACCCTCTCTTTATGTAGATCCCCTTCACTGTGCCGATTACACTGACTTCCTCGCACTCTGTCTAACCCTGAAGACTCTGAACGAACCCTCCAGCTCCATCTCTATTAGTTGAGTTCCTGATTCCACCACTGACCCCTCAAATTCAACCCTACCACAACCCGGGCAAAAATTATGGGCCGAACCATCCAAAATATCCTATCCCACAACTTTTACCTTAAAATTTGCGACTGTCCTATCCAGTTAACACATTAAAATACATCAGACTAATACCAGATCGCCAACATGGAAACGCCATCTGCTAATAATTTAGTAGTAGTCCCACAATACACTAAAACTAGCTAAACATGGGGATATCAATCTTCCACGATTCTCCATAACTATAAATCCTTGATCTGTCCCACTCTGCTATATAAATGTGGTATGGACTTCTACTCCTTCCTTCTTTCATCAAGCCGTGCATATCCTCAAATATCATGCACGCCAACATAGCCTTTCGGATCTTCATATCTTCCCTGACCTGAATCCTCTACCAAGTTATAAAATTACCTGCTCTACTCTTCCATCACCTCCAAGTACACTATGTGACCCATGAACTCGATATCAATCCCTGGTAGTTTCCTCCTGCTCTCTGATACTGTTACTCTGCCATGTCACTACAACCACATTCCCCCACACCACACCTCCACACATGACACATCCTCTCCCAAAGAAATGTTAATAGTCTTCCCTTACCTGACCGTGAGATCTGCCCTGATTATACCCATCCTACCAGATCTAGGAGAACCCACCCCTCCTCCCCTTCTCAAGTCTTCCTTCCTATCCCCTTTCCGCTCCCCCACCACCCTCCCTACTTCCACATCCTATGGTTTGCTTCAGAAATGCATCCCTCTTCACTCTCCCAAATCCTACGTCCAAACATTTACCCACACATGCCCCCTCCAGTACACTGCTCGGAATGCTTACATCCCATGACGATCCTTATCCCGGGCAGTTTACATCCACTCATCACTTCACTCATCTATATACCTAATTTAATCAATAAACAAATCAGCTTTTTATCTTCTAACGTGTGAAACTAACCATCTGTCTTTTTACTGTGTAAAATAATCAATTACTTTTACCACTGTTTACAGTTTTGTAGTATGTTATTAGCTTTCTTTAATTGTTTGGCTGTAGAGTGGTGAACTGTATCCACATACTGCGAATATGGGTTCAAGGTAATGAAATAACAATAAAGGGAAAAGGAGTATACATTGCAATTGACGGAAAAACGCACAAAGCATCATACTCTCGCTTTTGAAACAGTCAACAGTGCAGCACAACAAAATAAGAAAATACGTGATGAAGTTGCTACCTCATAAATATAGGATATGTCTATTTACCAAAGTCTAATTTGAGTAACATAGTTCAGTTATATAAAAGTGTATGTATATGTCATAATACAGTTCCAGATTGCTTAAAATATTATCATGATACATATGAAAACTCATTACACCGTATTATGGTCCACTGCTAAAACAGATTACAAGACCCAAGATATACACTAAAGATAAAATGAAATACAGAAGATAAAATGAAATTACAAAAACAAAATGGACATGAGTGCAGCTGATTCTCTCTTGTTACCATGTATAAGAACTGCATTGTAACACAGAACATCTTGGACACTTAGAAAACTTGTTAGACAGCATTTATGAAAAGCTGGTATAATACATCACCCAAGACCAGAGATTCTAAAATACGTAAGATAAAGATAAAATAAAAGTAGGTGCACATACCGTTCTCCAATGTTATTAATGAAAAATGACGTGATTACTACACACGTTACTAAAATTAAGGGACATACGTCTGTGTACTAAATATTATGGTAAAAATCCTACATCAGATGGGAAAATGTAAGATTACTGTAGCCATGTTCTCTATGAGCACTCAAGTCACTGTAGGACCTTTAGTGCAGATAACATATGCACACTGTGCAACAAAATTGACGTATCACACCCCGTAATTGTCTCCCATTCCGACGCATAACTTTGAAATTAGCTTCACAGGTGCGAATCATAGCGCCCTGCTTGTAATGGTGCAAAAGCGTGGCACCCTGCTTGTAATGGTGCATGAACATGGCGCCTTGCGAGGTTACCCTCGGGCTCGACGGTGCTTCAAACAGCAAGGTATAACCACTTGCAAAAAAAAAGTCCACAACTCTGAAGTTTATGTGAGCTGTAAGGTGCGCCAGTGATATCATATTGGCACCAAATTTTATCACAATTCTGTCCAACGCTACCATGGGCTTATCACACGATAACAACGTCGTTACACACTCTCTTACAAACATTTCACCCCTTATTTTGACTACTGTGCGATGGAGGTCAGAACCACGAATCACTGCATTTAAATCACGTGGTTATCTTATGGCTGGCCGAGGAAAACATTTCAGATACATGCCGTTTACAATCAACACGAAAAGGCCTCGGGATGGCATAAGGGGCGTCAATGAAACCGTCTCTTCGCTTGGCTCGTTGATTCCCACACATTTCGCGCTAGCACACGAGAGTTTGCAGAGCGGTGAGCAACCGGACGCCCTGCTTGACAACGTTTCACACTGTTCCCACTCCAGGGTATTTCAGACCTACTTTAAGAACATCGTGGAGCAGCAGCTCAAAAGAAAGTGATATGAATCCATTGGATTATACTGTGACCGGAATTTTGGTCCGGTGTACAGAGTGGAGCCACTAGCATCTATTCAAAACCATTCGACGATATCTGAAAGTGATCGAGTGCAACAAAGTGTGTTTATGTTTTTTCAACCCTCCTGTTAGGTGCTCTTCTGTGGCTTGATCACGGGAGATGGAGGGTACAAGCATGTGCTTGAATAAAACGTTAAAGGGTCCCTCGAAGACCCCTCAGTTCGGCAGTAACCTCGGTTCCAACCATGCACCTTTCATGAGCACGTTACAAATCTACATGTCACAAATATCGACAGCCATTCAGCTTAGGGGCTGCTCTAATGCGTGGAGGCAGGTTAACGCCATGTAAGGGGTATCAAAGGGGATGGCTCACCCACAGGCGCTAGAACAGCCTTGAAGTTGAATGTGTAGCGAAGTTTCTGACTGGTACCTTTCAACACGCTGAACAAAAGTGTCTGGGTGGTACTGAGGGTGTTGCTGAACTGAAAGATCTTAGAGGGTGTGTTTGCCGTTTATTCACGCACATGATAATGTTACATCCCCTCCCCCCCCCCCCCCCCTCCATCCATGATCGCGCCACAGGAGGGTGCCGAACAAGAGGGCTGAAAATGCGTAAACATCCTATGCTGCTTTGGATCACTTTCAGATTTCCTCGAATGATTTTCAATTGTTTCTAGTGGTTCAGTCCCGTACCGTATACAGGAGGAAAAACTGCGGTCACACTACAGTGCAAAGAATTTAGATCACGTTTTATGGAGTTACAGCGCCATGACGTCCTTAGAGTAAGTCTGAAACGTCCTGGGGTGGCAGCAACGCTGTTAAGAAAGTCATCCTATTGCTCATCGAACTGCAGACTGTCGTGTTCGACTTCGTAATGTACGAATCAACGCCCCAAGGGACGGGGCGGTTTCATTGACGCCTTTTATGCCACCCCCTGACGCCTCTCCGTGTCGATTGCGAGCTCTGGTGTGCCTGAAATGTTTTCTCAGTTAAGTAGCTCCTCAATTGGCGCCACAAGGGCTGAGTGCAGCCCGCTTGCCAGCATCGCTCGACAAGCATGGATGGTCACCCGACAGCGCTTAACTTCGGTAATCTTAAGGGGACCGATGTCACCACTACGGCAAGGCCACTGGCATAACAGTTACTAGTAGCGTCATATGAGCAGATATTCTCAAGTTTCAACGAGCTCGTCGCTCGTTGGTTGTCATTTTATAGCCGTAGCTCCGTAATTGTGCATTTCCTGCCTGACGATTTGATCAGTTCGAAGTCTGCTACCCTTTTATGAACCTATAATCAAGTTGTTTCCCTCCCCACTACAAAACAAAATATCGCTATTTGCTATCCATCCTAGTTTCGCTGTTTTAATAAGCATCAGTATGAATAAATTTATTTCACCTAATAAGATTAGGGCATTAAAGCTTTCTCTTAAATCTAAGCAGACATTCTTACTGACTTAACATTACGATATGCATTGTACATAAACAGAGTACAACAGTAGTAGTAGTAATAAATATAATAGTGATAGTAATACAATCTCAATGATAATAAATGTAGTACCGGATATGTTGCATTTCAGAAATTTTTAGATCGTGTTAACGATTTTCCAAATGAAGTTCTTGTTGAGTGTGAATAGTAACACCTAACACTAATATATAACAGTAGTACGAAGTAATCAAATGTGCAAAAGAGGTTGTTGGGGTGAAGTTAGCAAACGGAATGGACAAAACAAAACAGAAATGGATAGGGATGAAGAAAGTACAGAGATACTTATACGTTGTTGGGACGAAGAAATACAGTTGTGATATACGACGAAGAAACAGACGTATATAATGGCATTTAAGGATTTCATTCCCTCTTGAATGGAAAGTGCTTTAGTAAAAAACACAAATTACTGGGTAGTTAGTCCCAGAATTGTGTGTCTCAACTGCAACAGACTGTTTTAGTGTTGTGCGTTGGCAGAGTCAAGATTTTGATTTACCAGCTCTTACATTTCGTAAGGTATTAGTGATATGTATTTTATATGCGAGGAGAGGTAATGAGGAAACAGTGACTAAGAAATCGACGGAGAGTAATAGAAATGTTGGAGGTACATTAAAAGTGAGGCTCCAAGTTATAAGACTTTCCTTCTTCTGCTGGCCGCAGACTGCGGCTCCAATTTCTAGAGGCACATTCACCAATCAGAAGATTTTGCCAAAAAATCGTATTCAGTGGAAAGGTGACCGACTTGTGGTCCACGATCTCGAAGGAAGACAATATTCATTTCATCCTAAGTACAATCTCGTTTTGCAGCCAATGAAGGGACCACATAATCGAATACTGTGCGCAGGATTCACGAAGCACTCTTGTGCACTGTTCCGGCGTAACAACAAGCGACGGCTCGAAGATAAAGAACGCAAGAGCAGAGAAGTATGCGAGACGACGTCAGCTAGCAGTTCGCTCACTAGAACCGCACCACGACAGGAGCGACCTCTGGCCGAAGAGAGTTTAAGCGCCGCTCCTGCCAGCTTCGGCTGGAGAGTAGAAGACGGACATTAGCAGACTGGAGAGCACTACGATAGCTGTTGTTAGCGATCCATATGAACTGTGTGACAAACTTGCATGGACATTGTATATAGTGAAGAACATTGGTTATTCGTATGTCTCTCATCACTTGCGACTCCGTTGTAAACCAATGGTAAATGTTGTTAGTCTACTTTATTGTAATAAAAACCATTAATGTGATTTGTTTGAACTGTTGAACAGCTACTCGTGAAAGCAGCATCCCTTAGGTACTCTATAAGAGACGAGTGGGCAGGACCCCACATTGGCGACGAGTTATACGACGACCCCAGTTCCATGGCGGCCATGGACTTTTTTGTAATTGGCTGGCGCCTTAGTTCTCTCTTATCTTTAATTTGCAAGGGCGTTTACTTGCTTTAACAGTCTCTTTTGCTAATTAGTGTTTTCAGTTGGGCATTGCAGAACATTTATTTGCTTTTGTACTTATTTTGCTTGCTTGGCTTGTCTGTATGTTTCATTTGTCTCTTCCAACATGCGCACCCTGCCTATCCGGCCCCGTGCTCAGGTGCAACAGCCGCAAGCGTTAGATGCCAGATGCAGCAAGTCTCCACCACGATCAACACGGTGGATCAGCTACTAGCCAACGCTGATCGCCCGACGGAACAAGCACCACCTGCTGTAGCTGCTATACCACCTTTTCGACAGTTTCGTGAACAAGAAGATGAATGGCTCGAGTGGTTGTCCCAATTTGAACCCCACATCCTCGACCACAAAGTACCAGGTACTGTGAAACTTCCCTACCTGTTACCAACAGTAGGAAGTGCAATGTTCCGCCTAATCAAAAAACTTTTTCCTAATGCCACTCCGAGTGAACTCACGTATGAACAAGTTATCGCTTCGCTTACTATTATGACCAAAAAGTGAATGTGGTGGCAGCTAGATATCAGTTCTTTAATTGCAAAAAACAGTCAGAACAAACTTACCCCGAGTGGGTAACAGGTTTTCAGGGTGTGACAAGGAAACGCAAATTCTAATGTACTTGCGGTGCTTTATATTCAGATGTTACGTAGCGTGATGCGATTGTGTACAGTGTACCTGATGTCAACCTCAGACGATAGATTTTGAAACAGTACGCTCCATCATTTCGGCAGGTAGTGCAAATCTTAGATCAGTACGATTACGGTGCCCTGTCGGCTGATAAATTTGAGCAGCCAGCTATATGTTGGATAGAGTCCCATGTTTGTGATCGGCCAGTTCACGCAGTCTTGCCCTCGGTGTTAGTCACGGCACGAAGCCAATACTGCGCATCCCGACAAGCTCAGTGTTACACTTGTGGTAGGAAAGGACATGTACAATCCGTATGTTTGCAACGGAACAAACATAAGAATTCGTCCCACTCACAAAAATCTCGTCACACGGCCCATGTCATTAATGCAGTTATTCAAAGTCTTCAACAGGCATTCGCAAAACTGCCACATGAGCAGTTTCTTCAGTGATACGCCAGTCAAACAAACTTTTTGTTGAGTCATTTTTATAAAGGGAGACATGTGAAATTTGAGTTGGACACCGGTGCCTCTGTCACATTGCTAAATCATCACACATATGAACTGTTAGGTTCCCCACGCCTGTCTAAATCTAGCACGCACCTGATGTCTTATAATGGAAACGACATTCCCGTTCTCGGAATATGTACTTATTAGCCTGCCATGTATCGTTCGCATATGTGAACAGTGACTTTTACAGTGCTACAGTGCAGCAATCTCGCGATGGTGAGAACATATTTGGTCTAGATTCTTTTGATTTTTTTGGCTTTAATATTCAGTGTGGGGTCCTGCCCACTCGTCTCTTATAGTGTATCTAAAGGATGCAGCGTTCTCGGAATGCTATACATCAGTTCAAGCAAATAACATTAATAGTTTTTATTACAAAAGAGAAGATTCAAAGTATTTAACTGGTATTTACAACAAGTGTCGCAAGCGATCCGTGAATCTGGGGGACGAGACACTGAAAGATCATCGTGCACACGACAGAGGCGAAGTTGATTTTGATGTCGGCGCTGCATTCCATCTGGACCTGAAATAAAATACATGGAAGCGCCAAGTAGACGGACAATCCCGCCTCGCACTCACGGTCTGCTGCCGCTAAAATCCCTGTAAAAGACAACGTTATCCGGAGCGAAGCGATACTTGCTGCCTGTCTTTATCACCAATTCTGTGTGAAAGCACTGCACCGATTCCTTAACAGGAAGCGTCAACTTGTAAGACATATGGCTTGTCAGGATCAAAGTGAACTAAGCATCGATCACTGAGCAATGAATCTTTAAGTTTCTGGAAATCTACTTGGCACTCATCTGTCCAAACAAAGGGGACATCCTCGCGACGCAAGCTATGTAATGGATCCGCGATTTGCGCAGCATTCGGTATGAATCGGATATAATAGTTTATTTTCCCTAAGACTGACCGCAATTCTGGAACATTGCGAAGAACTGGCATATCTCGTATGGCCAACAAATGCGACTGAAGAGGATGTGCTCCTTGACTGCTTATGAGATGACCTAGATACTGCAACTCAGGTTTATAAAAATCATACTTGTCCAGTCTACACTTTAGCCTTGCGCCAGTTAACACACGAACCTGCTACGACAATATCGTCCAAGTAGTTTGAACCGTTTCACACTTGTGCAGTCAGCTATTCCTAATACCAATGGAAAATGGCGGATGCGGAAGCACTGCCGAAAGGCAAACGCAAATATTTAAACAAGTCAAAATGAGTATTCACTACACATACTTTTTGAGATTCTTCATCGAGCGGTATTTGAAGGTTCGCATCGCACAAATCAATTTCTGGGAAGTAGTGTCCAGCGCCCAATCTGTCCATAAGACCCTCTGGGTGTGGCAATAGGTATGTAACAATTACAGTCTGTGGGTTGACTGCAGACTTCAAGTCAACACAGAGGCGAATGTGACCTGAAGGTTTTTTTGAGCAGAACCAGTGGACTTGCCGATTCGCTAGCTGATATGTGCGCAATAACTCCGCTGTCTTGCTATTCTTTACGTTCAGCTGCGACTTTGTCCTCTAATGCAAAGGGACCAGTTCTGGCCCGGAATAATTTCGGCTGAGCATTGTCTTTCAGAGTAATACGTGCAACAACGTTGTTAGTCTTGCCTAAGCCTGCAGAAAAGAGTTCTGGGAATTCTTTTAACAAGCTAACTACACTGTCTTTTGCATGGAATGCAGACACTGACAACACGTTGTCCTGACTATTCTGCGCAACCACAAGCGCCAGAACGAAGATAAAGGACGCAAGAGAAGAGAAAGCGGTGAAACGACATCGACCAATGGTGCGCTGATTAGGATCGTACCACGACAGGAGCGGCCTCTATAAGAGGAGAATATAGGCGCTGGTCCTGCCAGCCTCGGCCGCTCAGTATCGGCTCAGTATTCGCAGAGTATTAGGACAGTACACAGACAGGCCTAGCAGAGAGTTCTACGATAGCTGTTATTAGTGATCCACAGATTGCTTATTTGTCCAAACAATTGCTTATAGAGAAGAACATTATTGTTTGCATGTCGCCGATCGCTTGCGACACTATTGTAAACCAAAGTTAAGTATTGTCAATCTACGCTATTGTAATAAAAACCATTAATGTGATTTGTTTCAATTGTTGTATACATATCTGTGAAAGCAGCATCCTTTAGGCGCCCTATAAGAGACAAGTAGGCAGGATCCCTCATGCACTATCTGCGTATGCACCGCTCTTCAGAAAATTGTGTCTTGGCAACGGTTTTCATTTGGTGAGAACTCAGAATCTCCTTCCAACTATCAAACATCCGAGACAGGAATATCTTCATATCAGATAGAATCTCCATAAGCATGTATCATTCATTCTGCAAGACAATAATCAGCAATAAAGGGCTCAGGCTGTGGTCAAATATTTTGTGAAAAACCTAGACCTTCCAACATTAATGCAGACATGTGAAGTCGAATGATTGTGAGAGATGTGCTGTTGCTTGTAGTTCTTTCTTTGTGATCCTTGGGCAGCTTAAATTAAGTTTGAAGTAATAAGAGTATTTACGTCTTTCAGAGGTCATCGAAACCAAACTGACATTTCCATTACTGTATTTAGAAAATTATGATAGGTACAGTTCATTTCTTGTCCAGAAGTTAGTTATAATGTTTTGTCTACGTTCTGTCACTGTATTGTTTCTGTTTCGTGATATTCGTCACACACCTACTTGAACTGTCATTACGTTAACGTACAAAAATCGTTGCAAATTTTGCAGTTATTCTCGGAGATAATTTCTTTGATTTACTTTTCCCAATTACTTGAAAATTCTGTTACATCTCTGCGTATATAATTTTCATTCTACGATTTAAGAAGTTAGGAGTGGATTTTCGTAGCAGGCGTTACTACGAGATCGCTTATGACTCGTTGGAGTATCAGATCTGTTGACATGGATGCCACGTTTTAGTACTTGGAGCTACAGTGGTCAACCGCAGTGGTAAAATTCTAATCCATCGATTCCTCTATTTATGTTTGTTTAATGTGTTAGCCGGAAAATTTGTTTCCTGTTTAAGTTCATTGAAGGTAACCCAAACATTATGCTGATATCACTGCCTCACCAACGCACATAGACGGGACAATAATCGTTGCTATCACAAAGAGTGTTAATAGAGTCATATGGGTTTAAAATAGGATACGGCGACAGTGGGCTCGTATTCGGGAAGAAAGATGTTCAGATCCGCTTCCAGGGGCGCAGATTTAGATTATTCTATGGATTTACTGGATAGCTTTAGAACTAGTATGTTCCTTCGAAAAGTAAACGATCCACGTATATATCTGACTTACCCCCATCCGAGCTTGTGCTACGTCTCAAATGGCATCAGTAGTTTTATCATGAGCAAAATATTCAGAATTTTGTCATTGAAACCTAAACATTAACAGACAAAAGGTAATCGGTTTGTGATTTTTGAAATTGATCGCCTAGATTTTCTTAATAATAATAGTATATGATATTAAAAAATAGGTTTCACCAGAAGCAAGTACACAAGGATGAAGGGAATGTTATTTTCCAGTTAATAACGAAAGTAGAACGTCGTTCGATATCAGTAGAATAAAACTGACGATTTTCTACTAGCTGCGTTTAGTTAGGAATACTGGTAACCCCAATTCTAGCGTAATCTCCTGAAAAGGGCCTTGACTTTATTATTCACCGCACCTGTTAATACAACGCATATTATTGGCTCAACGTGACCAACATACACTGCATAACATGCAGCTTCAAAATCAAGAGGGACTAATACTGGATTGCTATACTTTCTCAGGTGTTATTAGGATTCCCTCGAAAACCGATATCGTTATTTCCGTTTGTAATAACCCCGTCAGTGGACACGATCGACAACAGGTCAAAGGCAGTACGGTTAGCGTCTGTCAGACACCACCAGACGCGTGACTGCTGAGTCACGTGGGCGCAGCCGATATGAGCTTGGGCTCAGGCGAGCTGCCGCGTGCCAGTCTTATATAGGGTGTTCGGAAATTCCCGTTACAGACTTCTAGAACTTGTAGAGGGGAGTGAGTACAGAAAAGTTTGAATATTAACCCATGTCCGGACGCGTACCGTTCCCTTTCTACGATGGTTTTAAGTGAGATGTGTAACACGTTAACTGATACTGCGGGAAAGAGAAAATATTAAGTAAATTGATGGTGGCTGGAGGAGAAAGGAAAGGAAGGTGTTGGACCGGGACTGGAACTCCTGCTCACTAGGCAGTTTCGATAACAACTGCGTCATCCGGGCACAGTGTACATCTCAACTGCACCGACTACCTCGACATGTTCCCTGGTCTAACCACATTCCCAACTAGCGCCACCTATCAGCAGTTCCTGTCCATTTCCCACACGCTCACTAATTTTCCACTCCCGTCGGGGGTGTAAAGATATTGAGTATCCGCAATGAAGGTTGTAGATTCATTGCCCATCGAGACGAATCAGTTATATGAAAGTGTGGTGTCCGTTCTTTCGGACATGTCCGTAACAACTTACGTCACTCATTCATATAATAGGGAAGAGAAAACTCTCAGAGCTGCTAGTCCTGGTATTAAGTAGGACAGACGGGATGACGTGAACTACGTCAGACGCTCAACTGATGTCACATAACGTCGGCCTTGTTGCGAAACCTAGATTCATTGCCCATCGAGACGAATAAGTTATATGAACGTGTGGTGTCCGTTCTTTCGGACATGTCCGAAACAACTTACATCACACATTCATATAACAGGGAAGAGAAAAGTCTGAGAGCTCCTTGTCCTGGTATTCAGTAGGATAGACGGGATGACGTGTGATACGTCAAACCCTCAACTGATGTCACATAACGTCGGCCTTGTTGCGAAACCTAGAGGCAGAGGAAGATTTGCTGGAACGAGTTCTGATCGCTGCACTAGAAACTGAAGACACACCAACGGGATGGAAAGTGTGTACCAGAATATGCTTCGTAGGTACTATGTCTGTGGCTGGTGGCCACATCGAGCCGCTGTTGTAATGCATCAGTACTGTTCTCTGCATACAGTATGCTGGGTGTTAATACAAAAAAAGTGCTCAAGTGGTAAATGGATGCTTCGTTATGTTTCCTTTCGAACTGTTATCTAATAATTGTACTGCGTCACGTCTAATTCAGTTCCTCAAGCAGAAGCGGATGAGTTAAACATCTGAATTAAAAACGGTCGTAGAATTGATATGGTATGTTTCAGGAATTGGGTTTCTGTTCAAAATATTTCGTACTCACCCCTCCCCCTCCTTCGAGTCTTCTAAGTCTGAAACGGGAATATCTGAACACCATATATAGCAATCCCTATGTGAAGATGCGAATCACAAATAACTCCTCTACACATACGACAATGTACAGGACCTTGAATTGCTGATTATCGTGCTGTGTGGCTACTTAAAGCTTCGCTCACAACAAACTCGCCTTTGTTTGCAGCTAACCTGTTTGTATCAGGCGGAGGAACTTCATTGAGGACAGAGATCTACCCTGCCATGTTATCGGAGACACATTCGCAACCAGTGCTATCGACCCATAGTATATGGAACTTTCGCAGCAACAGATTATCACCTACACCATTTATCTAAATCAGGAACAGCAGAAGGGTCTATGACACTACCTTGCGGAACGCCAGGTATCACTTCTGTTCTACTCGGTGATTTACCGTCTATCACTACGAACTGTGACCTCTCTGAGAGGAAATGACGAGTCCAGTCACACAACAGAGACGATAATCCATATGCACGGAATTTGATTAATAGTCGCTTGTGAGGCACGGTATCAAAAGCCTTTTGGAAATCTACGAATATGGAATCGATCGGAGATCCCTTGTCGACAGCACTCATTACTTCACGGGAATAAAGAGCTAGCTGTGTTGCACGGGAACGATATTTTCTGAATCAGTGTTGGTTATGTATCAATAAGTCATTTTCGTCAAGGTGTTTCATAAAGTTCGAGTACGGTAGATGCTCCAAAATCCTACTGCACGTTGAGGTCAGTGATATGGGTCTGTAATTCAGTGGGTTACTCCTATTTCCTTTCCTGAATATTGGTGTGACCTGTGCTACTTTCCAGTCTTTAGGAACAGGCCTTTCGTCAAGCGTGCGGTTGTACATCATTGCTAAGAAAGGCGCTATTGTGTCTACATACTCTGAAAGGACCCTCACTGGCATACCATCTGCACCGGAAGACTTGCGTTTCTTAAGTGATTTGAGTTTTATCGCAACACCTAAGATATCTACTTTTATGTCACTCATGCAAACAGCTGTTCTGGTTTCGGATTCTGGAATATTTACTTCGTCTTCTTTCGTGAAGGAATTACAGAAAACTGTATTTAGTAACTCCGCTCTAGTGGCACAATCTGTTACTTTTTGTGAGATGCTTCTCAGTATTTTTAACCTCTTTGCAATTTTTCAATAGATCTTGTATTTCTGATTTGCTTAATGTATAATCCCTTCATAACTATCATAGTCAAGGTATGTCATTAAATTCCTTAAAATATTTATAAGGAACCTTCTGTACTTCTGTTGCATCCAGAACATCATCGCCTAAACCTTCAATTCCTTGTTTTGCTTTTTCGAATGCATCCATAACAGGCTGATCTTCTTTTCTATATTTTTTTTATTCTGTTCTGTGTTATTTCTTCCATTTGTTAAATTCCTCCTTGAACTGAACCTTTACTGCTCTATTTCTGTAGCCTTTTTAACAACTTCTGAATTGTAGACCATCAGTGCAATAAGTCCTTTCAAATGATCCTGTTTAACAAACATTTACTAAGAAGAAAAAATATTAATAATTTATTTTTTAATGTTAAATGCTTCTATTTAATGTGTAATGATTTATGTTTAATAATTATTTTAATGTTTAGCATTTAACATTTTATATTTCACATTTCTGTTTAATGGCTATTTTTAATTAAAAAAATTAATCTTATCTTTGTGCTTGCCATTATTAATTTTTCTTGTCATATCTATTGTAATAAAACTAAATTTATCTTCACCCCAGCATTTACTACACATTTCTCTAAAATATTGAAATTTTTAATCTCCACTGTTGAACTATTGACAAATATAATTTAAATCAGTATCATGTTGTCTAAAAATACTTTAAAAATTTATATTACCTCTTAATATTTGCTTTTGTATATTAAAGTATGTCTGGGCTAAATAAAAACGTCTCTTCGTTTATGTCCTCCTCGATGACTGTCGAGAGTAAACTCATCAAAAACCACCGATGAAAATCATACAATTAGACGGTGATGTCAATGTAAATCCATTTAATTTCATAGCGAATTATCCAATTCTTGTTACAAATATGTCTAGGAATATGAATGTTATGACGATGATGAGTGCCATACTCTTTTACAGAGCATAGGGGAGCGACGCGGGAGACCCGCGCCACCTTACTAGGCAAGGTCCTAGTGGAGATGGTTCGCCATTGCCTTCCTCCGACCGTAATGGGGATGAATGATGATGATGAAGGCGACACAACAACACCCAGTCATCTCGAGGCAGGAGAAATCCCTGACCCCGCCGGGAATCGAACCTGGGACCCCATGCTCGGGAAGCGAGAACGCTACCGCTAGACCACGAGCTGCGGACATATAGCTACACAAAAAACTACTATGAAACTATGTGCAGGATTCAGTTATAGTACGCCATTTGATCCAATTGTTTATACACTCCTGGAAATTGAAATAAGAACACCGTGAATTCATTGTCTCAGGAAGGGGAAACTTTATTGACACATTCCTGGGGTCAGATACATCACATGATCACACTGACAGAACCACAGGCACATAGACACAGGCAACAGAGCATGCACAATGTCGGCACTAGTACGGTGTATATCCACCTTTCGCAGCAATGCAGGCTGCTATTCTCCCATGGAGACGATCGTAGAGATGCTGGATGTAGTCCTGTGGAACGGCTTGCCATGCCATTTCCACCTGGCGCCTCAGTTGGACCAGCGTTCATGCTGGACGTGCAGACCGCGTGAGACGACGCTTCATCCAGTCCCAAACATGCTCAATGGGGGACAGATCCGGAGATCTTGCTGGCCAGGGTAGTTGACTGACACCTTCTAGAGCACGTTGGGTGGCACGGGATACATGCGGACGTGCATTGTCCTGTTGGAACAGCAAGTTCCCATGCCGGTCTAGGAATGGTAGAACGATGGGTTCGATGACGGTTTGGATGCACCGTGCACTATTCAGTGTCCCCTCGACGATCACCAGTGGTGTACGGCCAGTGTAGGAGATCGCTCCCCACACCATGATGCCGGGTGTTGCCCTGTGTGCCTCGGTCGTATGCAGTCCTGATTGTGGCGCTCACCTGCACGGCGCCAAACACGCATACGACCATCATTGGCACCAAGGCAGAAGCGACTCTCATCGCTGAAGACGACACGTCTCCATTCGTCCCCCCATTCACGCCTGTCGCGACACCACTGGAGGCGGGCTGCACGATGTTGGGGCGTGAGCGGAAGACGGCCTAACGGTGTGCGGGACCGTAGCCCAGCTACATGGAGACGGTTGCGAATGGTCCTCGCCGATACCCCAGGAGCAACAGTGTCCCTAATTTGCTGGGAAGTGGCGGTGCGGTCCCCTACGGCACTGCGTAGGATCCTACGGTCTTGGCGTGCATCCGTGCGTCGCTGCGGTCCAGTCCCAGGTCGACGAGCACGTGCACCTTCCGCCGACCACTGGCGACAACATCGATGTACTGTGGAGACCTCACGCCCCACGTGTTGAGCAATTCGGCGGTACGTCCACCCGTCCTCCCGCATGCCCACTATACGCCCTCGCTCAAAGTCCGTCAACTGCACATACGGTTCACGTCCACGCTGTCGCGGCATGCTACCAGTGTTAAAGACTGCGATGGAGCTCCGTATGCCACGGCAAACTGGCTGACACTGTCGGCGGCGGTGCACAAATGCTGCGCAGCTAGTGCCATTCGACGGCCAACACCGCGGTTCCTGGTGTGTCCGCTGTGCCGTGCGTGTGATCATTGCTTGTACAGCCCTCTCGCAGTGTCCAGAGCAAGTATGGTGGGTCTGACACACCGGTGTCAATGTGTTCTTTTTTCCATTTCCAGGAGTGTATAATGATGTACAGGAAGAAAAGTTTAACATATGATAGTCAACACAGAATATTAACTAAAAATTTAAAAAGAAACTAGTTTTTCAATTTTTCTACCATTCAGTCATTATCATAACCATTAGAACTATCTGGGATCCCTCCACTATCAAAAATTTATAATAGTTTTACTTTATTTTAAATTGTCTTATAAACTGTTCTGATAATTTTTGGTCTCCAGAAACATGACACCAGTTTACTTTGTCTTTAAATTCTCTAAAACAATCTGACAATTTTTGTATTCAGAGATATAGTACCGTTTTACTTTATATTCACTGATAAAATTTTCTGATAATTTTTGCCTCATACAAATATAAGACCAATCCACTTTATCATTAAAATCTCTAATAAAGAATTTTTATTCTTTAATAAAGAAGTTTTTGGAATAGGAAAAACGAGACTGGGCAGAATATATATTTTTATCCCTTCATTCTTAAATCAAACCTCTTTTTGTGTGAGATTTTTTATTATTTACTCAGTTAAAAATATATAAATAATTTACTTTCAGTCATTTGAAGATCTGAGGTGGTTTTGTTGGTCAGGAATCCTCAGTAGTTGATGGATATTGCTGGTAGCCCCAGGTCTGCGGCAGGCCTAGGGCCTCTCTGGCAATATCCATCTACTTACTGACTTCCTTAATTATGTGCTCCCCTGTTGAAACTTACATTTTCAGCTCGGATGCCTTACCAGATTTTGATTCGAAGCAGAGGATCAAGTGTATTTAGTGTTAGGCAAAGTGACTTTTTCTAATCTTATCAGACTGTCCACATTGTATAACCAATATTCTGGTTTCCATGTAACGTTACAGTGCTACTTTCTTTGAAACCTTTTGCTGTGCACACATTTTGTTGATCTCACATACTTTCGTTTAATGTTAATGAGGCTGTTCAGGTGGAATTCACATGGCTTCAGCAGCAAGGCAGTTATCCCGTTTCCAATAGCCAATAGGCATTGACTATTGTGGTCATTAAAAAACCCAATGGGTTGCTACATATTTGTAATGAGTTTAAGTCCGCTGTTAATTCTCACTCGAACATTGATCTTTGTCCATTGCCTCTCTCAGAGGAGTTGTTGACTATTCTGAATAATGGTCACATTGAAAGATTGATTTAAAGAATGCCTATCTCCAACTACCACTTGATCATACTTGATGACATTTGCTAGTTTTGAATGAGCCATTCTGGGTACACAGGTACAGATGCTTAATGCTAGGGGTTGCAAGTGTATCCACCATTTTTACAAGTATTTAGAACATATGATTCAAAGTATTACACTCAGTATAAAATTTTTTTGACTACTTAGTGGTACAGATTCGATGCATGCTGAACATAATGAGAAACTTGAAACCATTTTAAACGCCTCCACGAAATTATTTTACATTGTTAACCAGGTAAGTGCAGTTTCCCTTCGTCAGCATTAAATAATTCTGTCACAAAGGTCTTATACCCACATACAACATTGAAGTGACTATAAACACTCTTGCTCCAACTGGCCTTAAACTGATGCAGCCGTTTCTAGGTAAAAAATAAGTACTAAGCCATGTTCGTTCACCATGTGCTGCAGATGCTGCACCATTTAAATCTGTTATTCAAGAAGGGTGTGTTGTTGGCCGCCTTTAAACAGACTTTTCATTGCTTGAAGCACGGCTTAAAAGCAGTGTTGTGGCTGATTTCATATATGTCAAGGTTGCCATTAACATTGGTAATGGACGCATCCCTGCATGTCAGTGCAACGGTTTTGTCCTACAAGTTATTGGGTGGTTCTCAACACCCAGTTGTCATCACCTCATAAATATTCAGTGCTGTGCAGCTCAGCTCTTCCAAAACTGAAAACGACGGTTTAGCGATCACTTATTGTGTCAATTAATTAATGTTTATTTGTATGGCACCAACTGTTGACTTACCGCAAAACTAGGAGTTTGTTGTATGGCATCACTCTAAGCTCCTTGTCACAACAGTGCCGTGTTAGCAGCGCTGGGCATTGCTCTTGAGTGTGTACCACTATGAAATGTATTTTCGCTCCACCGCCCAACACGCCAATGCATACGCTCTGAATCACCCCACTCTTGGCCTGGGCACAGAATTAGATCACTAGAATACCCTTTGTTTTGCCTTGGATCCACCCCTAGGAGCGAAAGTGGACAAATTCCTGCTGGCGGCGCATGATCCCTCTCAGTGTTGTCCCACGACCCAGTCATGAGATAAGGTTGCCAGAATGTGTTTTGTACCAGGTCGCCTATGCTTTCGAAACTATTTCGCGTGTCTCTACAGAGTGAATGCCGCACAGGGCATCATTATTTTGCCTATAGAGGGATCTGGTTGCCATGGTCCTGTCAATCCATGCTGTGGCCCACATCCTCTAGCCCCTACACACATCATATAGAGGGATGAAGCACATAAAGGTGTTGGCACTGATGGCAACACTGAACATGACTCCAGCAGTGTCTGCTCTCTTAATCAGGTATACCAAGTGCAAAGTTTCTCACCATGATTCCACGGTCATCACCCACGAAAGAGGGTGGGTATAGATTTTTCCAGGCAATTCCAGGGAGCTATGTGGCTGCTGGTACGATCTATGCCCTTGAGAAAATTTTCACCATTAAGGGGCACATGCTCACTGGTGTCGGCCAATGAACCCCAGTTCGACTCAGTTGCTGACCTTCTGCAACCTCAGTGGTACTCACCAACTGACCACTGCTCCTTTTCATTCCATCTACAACCCAAAGGCTGAGAGAATGGTCTTCACTTTTAAAACACAGATGAAAAAAGCCTTACATACACTGTCTACTGAGGATTCCTTCTACAGCTTCCTATTAGTGAGGTAATTCCGACAGAAATCGTACATATGCGTTGGTACCGCACGCTGTTCGAGTTGCTGCATCCTGCTTAACATGCCCATTCTTCATACAATCCCATTTATGCATGGAATGCCTGTGACTACTTAAGTACTTTGGGCTCACGTCTGATGTGGACCAGATGTTTACACAGACCATTGGGGACGCCAGCAGTCGCCGTTTGCACTTCCACCTTAACCTTTTCGGTGAGGGGATACTAATTTAGAAACCTATGGAGACTGAACCACTCCCTCTAACTCCTCTCCCCACCCAATGGCACCAGAGGCGCCTACTATTGTGGACGCACTAATGGTTCTATCATCCCAGCAGTCTTTTTCTGCGCCTCGTGATGGGGTCAATCCCACGGCTGTGGTCCTAGAACTACTTGTAGAGAGTGCTGCCTCTCTACCCACACAACCCCACTGATACTGGCGCAAGCCAAGACATTTTCGGAATTACGTGCTATTTTTTCTTTGGGGGGGAGGGGGGGGGGGGTTAATATCCCCAGCACCTGGCGTAATCAATAATGGATGATAGGCGCTACGGTAAGCCTTCAAACACACCACTGGAGGCATGACCGCTGATTAAGGTGGGCGGCACTGACAGCATTCAGATGTGGGCGAGCGGCTGTGGGTCACACGTGTAATTACAAATCACCACTATCTTCTAGACATTTACCTATCCTTGCCTTGACCTTGACTTGCAGGTTATGTTCTTGGTGGTTGATCAATGCTCCACTCATAATGAAATTCGTTTCATTTATGGTTTGTGGATTCGTATTAGGTGGGAATACTTCATCATCAAAAAATATCTTGAATAATCAGAAAGTCAGTGGGATGGTATTCTCATTGCCATGGCATATGGAGCCGGCGTGGAAAAATTGTAACACTTGGAACAGTACTCTACAACAAATCCCAATGCACCTCAGATCCTTCATGTAATCTATCAGCATGAATAGTAACATCATATTCTCCAGTTATTTTGGATGAATGGTCACTCCAGCATTACTGCAATCGGATTATTGGCGTATTTTGAAAATTAGACGATGACTGAAGAACTATGTCTATCATTCTGAGATACTGCATGCGAGTTTTGAGCGTTACTCGAAGCAGGCGTTTCTTGACTAGCTAAATATTTGGCTGTCTTCCCAAACGTCAAAAAGTGAACACCACAGCCTACTAGATGGAATCCTAAAAAAATTCTTGGTACCCCAACTAAAAATGCCTAGACTTCAAATTACTGATATGAAACGCTTAAGATTTGATCACAGATGTTAAACCTTGCTTTTCCAGAAAACGAACTTTTGGGCATTTCCATACTGCAAAGAATACCCAAATGATTTGGTAGAACGCTGGCACGTATTTCTGCAGTACTGGTGATATGAGAAGCAGAATGCAGCCATTGCGACAGCTTCGTAAGTCCGATCATTCTCAAGTGGTTTCGACACTGTCCATGCCCGAGGGAGCCTCTAAATATATCAATATCTCTCACTCATGGAAATATTTGTCAGATAGTACCAGAGACCTCTTTATCGCCGTAGAATCTCTGTGTTCAATAGTGGAATAATTATTACGAACATCAACAACAGACTTTCGACTGGTAGTAGAAAGTGAATGTATAAAGCTCTGCCAGAGCCAGTCACAAGCTCGGCTGAGAAATGATGAGTGGAAGAAGTAACACGTCGTGAAAAAACTTTGGTTCATCTGGCCCAGGTCATAGTACCTCCTGATGGCACCTTGCCAGGCTAACGATGAAGACCTCAACGGCCATGAAGGCGGAGATGAAGATCATCGGTAAGGCGGAACTGGCGGATGAGGCAGCCCAAATCGACTAGCGTCTGTTCTTAAATCCTATGGTTAGTGGTCGTCGTCTGTTCCCTAGTTTGTGCGGCTGATACATGCTCTTCTTGATCTCAACAATAAAGTCGTAAACATGTGACCTTCACAGAAGATAACCACAAAAATAGTTTCAATATGAATAGGCATGATAGAACAAAAAGAAAGAATTCCACTACCTCAGGCATCAGTCTCTAGACTGGATTTTCCTTGGTCATTGGGTTCTGGGGGACCATGAGCGTCACTCGCAGAAGAGTCGGAGCTTCTCAAAATCTCTGAGATGAAAACAATAACCTTCATAGGAACTCTCAACACAAACACTCTCTCCAAAGTAGTTAGGCTGAAACAGCTTATAAACTCGATGAAAAAATTCCACATATAAATACTGGCAATTCAAGAAACCCGATTTACCAAGGAAAATATTTTGATTCAGAGAACTTCAGAATCCACAAAGGAAAACCTGCAGTCCAGCACAACAAAGGACTCAAACAATTTGGCATAGCTTCCGCTGGGCACAAAGCAGTTATAGATTCAGTAGTTAACTTCCACTCAGCCACAGGAAGAATCTCCACAATCTCAGTGAAATCTGGAAACAAGGCATACACACTGATAAATGCACTTTCTTACACAAATGAATACAACGGAGAAGATCCACACGTATTAAGTGACTTGTGGGAACCAATGGAGGAAACCACAAATAAAATTCTTACACGTCATATGAAAATTCTGTTAGGAAGTTTCAATGGACAACTCGGCTAAGAGAAAAAATTCAGGAAAACAAGAGAAATTCACTCGGCTCAAAGAGAACAAAAAAACATTATGGGAGATTAATCAACTTTTGCGAAAACTTTGATCTAAAAGTCGTGTCTCCCCAAGTACTTAAACCTGTAAAAAAACTTACAATATAGAAATCACCAAGCTCGACTTTGGGTGAGTTTCAGGTAGACCATGTTGCTATATCCAATAAGATTACCAAAGAAATACCCAAAGCCCAACAAATATCTGATTTTTTGAGTCAGACCACGATTTGCTGCAAGTAAAGATTAGATTTCAACCTAACAGAAAAAAGTCACAAATGAATAAAACATTCACAGTTGATCCAGATTACCTTAAACTCAACGAGATAGAAATTCTTCAGGAAATTAGGCAATGAAACAACGAATTCGAAGAAATTTGCGGAAGTACCTAAAAACACTATGAGATTAAGCAAACCTCCAAGAAAGAGAAAACCCAGATGATCGAAAAGTTCATGTAATCAAGCAACAGAAGAGGGAATACAAGCATGGAAAACTTTCCGTAGCAACAAAACTCCAGAAAAATGGCAGGAATTTTTGAGAATAAAGGGAAGTCAATCTAAGGCAATACGAAGACAAAAACGTGGATATGGTACAAACCAGCTTAGAGAAATTGAACGAGAGCTTATCAAGAACAACACCAAAATTTTTTACAAAATTTTCAGAAAAAATCTAACACGATATCAACTACCTAATCTGAACTTTCGTCGGTATCACGGAACACTGGAAACCAACACAACAAATAACTGTCAAATTTTAGCTAAGTGTTTTCACTCATTTCTGAACTCCGAGCCTCCAATAGAATAACTAAATAATGAAAAACCCCCATCCAATCCTGATTCAAAACCATCGTCTCGTAAAGAAGTAAAGGAAATAATCAACTCTTTGAAGAATAACAAGTCTTCCAGGGAAAACAGAATCATAGCAGAAATATGCAAACCAAGCGACAATAATGTCACACAAGCAAGTCACAGAACTACACTTGGAATACTTAACAAATATCTCCAGAATGGAGATGTGGATTAATTCATCCTCTCCACGAACAAGAAACAAAATCTGATCCAAATATTTAAACGGAAATTTCACTGCTTCCTGTAGTATAGAAAATTCTTTTAAAAGCCCTGTTGAGTCAACAAGAAGAACAGACAGACCGGTTAATAGGAGAATATCAGGCAGGGTTTCGGAGAAATCGATCGTTCATTGAACAGATATGGAACCTAAGGACAATCTTGCAAATGAGAATGTGTAGAAATGTAGAAATAATGTGATAACTTTGGTCGACTTTAAAAAAGCTCATGATTCCATAGGTAGGCAAACATTATTCCACACTTCAGAGTACTTCAACATTGACACGGAAACAAGATCAATTATCCAACAGACATTAGCAGGTACAGACTCCAAAGTTAAGTTCATGGGCAAACGTCGGAAGCTTTTCATATTCATACTGGTGTTCGCCAAGGATATGGCCTCTCTCCCCTTCTATTTAACATGGTTCTGGGAAAAATCCATCAAGACATGGGGAAAGAAAATAGAGGGAATTCAACTCGGGATTAAAAATGAACACAGAATCAACGTGATGTGTCTGGATTTCGAGAACGATCTTACCATTCTAACCAACAATAGAAAAGTAGCCAAACTTAAACTGGAGAAGCTTCACGAAATCTCACAGAAAACTGGCCTACATATCTTCTACGAGGAGGCTCAATACATGGAAAGCAAGCCTGCAGATAATCTCTCCATTGCTATTCATTACGGGAAAGTGGCACCAGTTGCATATTTCAAATATCTGGGAGAGATAGTCCAACCATCAAGACCGAACTCCATAGCCTATCAAGAAATAATCCCCTAATTACAGAAAGCACAAAAGCTCACTTGGAATTACTACAATAAAAAAAATCTATTTCTATCAATGCAAAACTAAGGTTTTAGAACACAGAGGTACTACCAACAGCACTCTATGCTGCGGAAACTACAGTGATTCATGGTTATACCAAAATCAGACAGACTGAAAAGCTAGAAAGAATAATTCTGCGGAAAATATGTGGAACAGAGCTTCATGAAAAAATTTGGACAAAGAGGCCAACAAGAGAGATCTGCAAAGAGATAGATACAAAAACGGACACGTTTAGAAAGAGGAGGATGAAATTTTATGGACATGTCCGCAGGATGAACAAGAACAGGCTCACAAGGTAAATCTTTGACAGCAAGGACAAGACAAAGTAGATCACTGAAACAGAAGAAGAGATTAAGGAAGTGGGTATCACAGAAGAGAACATACCCAAGGACAAGACGAAGTAGATCACTGAAACAGAAGAAGAGATTAAGGAAGTGGGAATCACAGAAGAGAACATAAACAATCGAGAGCAGTTCAGGAGCATCATAAAGAAACATACACATAAACAAAAACACGCCTAGAAAAGAACCGGAACTAAATGATCGGAAGAACGTAAGAGAGAGCACAGCGAACGTATGAAGAGTATTTGGGAAGAACGAAGAAAGAAGAAGACATCATGACTTCTGAAGTTCAATCGGTCTTTTAAAAGGGAATAACCGAAAAATAATAAACAATGTTTGAATGATTGATGGCTTTAGAAAAAGTAATATTAAACGAAACCATACGAAACGTAGAAACATACTTGTCTCAGCTGAAACCGTAACACATGCAGCGAAGTTGGAATAGTTGCATGGCCAGCAGGTATAATGAAAGTCAAGCAAAACAAAGCCTGTAATCGTATTAGTTCAACGTGGTTCCTACAGAATGGCTTCCTGACTGGAACATCGGTGTGGGGATCCTGTAACGGCACCAGAAGTGCTATAAATAGTAAATACTCGGTACCAACGGAAGTATTGTTAAAAATTGTTACTATGGTGAAGGAAGGAAGATCAGGGTTAAACACCCCTTCGCAACGAGATAATTAGGATGGAGCATTAGCACGAACTGGGGAAGTACAGGGAAGGAAGTAGGCAGTGCTCCTTCAAAGATACCAATGCAACATTCAGCCCAGGAGATTTGAGTCAATAATGGAAATTTCGTATCTAGATGCCTCTACGGGGCTGTGAAACACCATCCTCCAAAATACGATTCCCGTCTCTTACACTCCACGCCACCTCAATCGTTACTGCCATAATTAAATAGATTACTTCTGTCACTACATAAGTTGCTTGTTGAATCCCACTAAAGTTTGTCAGGTTAGAAACGGATTGACAGAGTAGGTTTGTACAATACGATGTAAAGGAGATACTACTGTTTGCTTCCGGTCGAGATATTCACTATTCAGTTTCATTGTAAACAGATTCCACTCTATTACTGAGTCAAATGACGTACCCTTTTCGCTGGACGTTAAGAATCTTGTTGTGTGAATTCTTTGGGCAACGTAGAGAAGCCGAAGAAAGTTTGAGAAAAGAACAGATATCACACAGTTAATTACCTATACTGTTCACACATCCCAGAAGTCGATTATTGGCGAAAATTTTAAATTAACGGAACGCCACTGAATTATAAATGACCTCCGTAAAAGCAAGTTTGTTTCTTCAAAGTTAAATATTCACTGGCACAGAAACTGAAAAGTTTCTTTCGGCGGATATTAAGGCTTCCTTCTTACGTGATCGTTGAATTTAATCCATTAAAAAGGATCCGGCAGCTTTCATCTAAATTTTAGTGATAACGCTGGATGTATATTTCTCACGAATTACTGAAGCGACGACGATATCAAACAACAACCAATGGGAAGTCATATATCGTTTACCAGAATGACATATGCGCCAATATACAACTCTGCACTCTAATGTAGACAGATTCAGTACAAAGAACCTCATAACGGATGGGAGATAATTAATTAATCTTAACTAACAAACGTTATCGGGTTTTTTAGGTACACCTGCGCTGTGCGCAAAAGCATCCAAATGGCCTGAATTATTTACTACGTCTCACACTTAACAAAATAAATGAGTTGTATGAAATATGGCTAACTGCGTTTTTATTACCGACTTCAAAAAATTATCTGTGGACTCGCTCATCAATTACATCAGTAAATTTCATAGGAAACTATGTATCATTTGCTGTGGAATATCAGATTAAGTATATCGCATACTCTCCATAAACAGTTAGAAACCAACATTTGGTTGTTCAATTTTATTAACGTGTAAGTAATGCACAGTTGTTGACCATGAGCCTTACATTAAAAACTATTCTGCGAACTTTAAAAAATGCGAAATAAAATGACGTTTTGAGCTTCTCCTGGTTGTCTTTATGAACAGATAACTGCACTGGTAAAATGTTGAATGTCTGAATAGGGTACCATACTTTGTTAAAAACATAACGAATGCTCAAAATAATTATTTATATCTATTATGCTTTCCAATTGTCACAATATTCATTGCAAGTTCGTAAAATGGTATCAACAACGCAAAAGTAAAATCTTTACGTCGGCCTGGAATCTCACCGACTGAAGTAGAAGTGCCTTCAGTGATAAGTCCTGCTTCGAATGGAGCCCCTATGACACGAGAAGTCGTGCCTGGAGACGCCCTGTACAACGGTGGAATGCTAACCTGACTGTCGCCTCCCATACAGCCCGACAGCCATCAGTGATGGTCTGGGCTGCCATTTCATGTCATAGGAGGACCGATTTGGTAGTCATTCACTCCACCATTATTTCACAGCGTACATCAACGGTATTTTACACCCCGTTTTTTTTGTTTTTTTTTGTTTTTTTTTGTTTTTTTTTCTTTTTTGTTTTTTTTTGCCCTTCACGGCAAGCCAACCTGGGCTCACATTGTTGTGACCGTAGAAAATCTTAATTTTTATTCGTTCTTTTGTGACCATAATAAGAGTCCAGGCTCCATAGGCAAACAGCCAGCCGACATTAAGATATAGTCCACCACGACGTAGGGGCAAGATAAGCGGCGGAGGCTACCAAGTATGGCTTGTTGATCAATTAACTTAGTGTTTGACTTCCTGCCAGAGGAAGCAGCATGAATCAAACTTGCGCAATGGAAGACGCAAACACCAGGGTGGTAATACAGCAAGAGAGAGTGTCAGTCACGTGCGGAAAAGACTCGTGTGGAAGCAAATTAAGTTGTGAGCACCTAGAAACTTAAGTGTCGTGTGGAACCATAGGCATTCTTGTGCCATCTGATCACTTAGAAATGAAAGGGTCGCATGAAACAAATTAACTCGTGTGCACACAAGTACATGAGAAACCGAAGTAAAAGGCCAGGCAGCGGAATAGCCAGGAGGAGAGATTGAGATGCAGACTCAGAGCCAGTGCCGGCAGTTTGGAGATTCCGCAACGAGACGCCAGCGGGGCTGAGGAGGCCCATACCAGCCGATACAGCTGATAAAGACTTCAACTACGAGAAGACGGTGTTAGACTCTGGTGGACACTCAGAAACTGCAGGTAAAGTAGGATTTTTAGAGGTTCATTGGAATATTGTTGAACAGAGGCTGTCAGTCTTTGTCTCAGTTACTTAGAGAGATTTCAGTGCTAACCAAGAACAAGAGATTGCTTTGTACTTGTTTCTTATATGTACTGGCAATTAGCTTTGAATTAGCAAGTCCAAATAAACAGACTGAATCTTACTAAGGGGTTTATGGTCCTACACCTCACATAAGTATATGTGAGAATAAACTTGATAGAAACTAACCAATCTTTTCTGCCTATTGCAATTCTGTAACCTATTTTCAGGAAACTTATTTGCTTCAAACAAAGGAGATTCTCTCCCTCTCATCTCCGATATAAAGGCTGAGAGCAATTTATAACTAACCTATTGTCATTAACGTTCCGATTGCGCTATGCAGTTCGCATTTACTTCATTCTGGTATAGTGAGGCTGTGCCGGGAAGCGACAACATTTCTGCAAGATAATGCCCGCCCCCCACGTCGATAATTTCTTTTGTTTGTCTTCATGTCTGCCAAAACCTACCTTGACCAGCAAGGTCACTGAACTTCTATCCAAATGAGAAAGTTGGGAGGATTATAGGCATGGTCCTCTGACCGTCTCATCATGTTGACGATCTAACGTGTCAGTAGGACAGAATTTGACACATTCAACAATTTATCAATGAGTGCCAAGCCGAATAACAGCTTACATAAGGGCCAGATGTTTATTGACCTATTCATATACGATGCTAGAGCGAACTATTCTTCAATACTGCTCAACCGACTTGGGGTGGTGATCTTTCAGGAAACTGAAGGATACCAGCCCGTATCTTGGAAGACTATTTCTATTACTAGCTGTCTCCTCACTAGGTGTGAATGTAACTACTCAGATACTGGGTGGGAAGCCATGGTCACTGTATGTGGGGCTACCAAATCTGGATACTACTTGTTGGGAAGAACAACGAAGGCACAAACAGACCGTTTAGCACTGCAGTTACTCATGATTGCCAGACTCACTCATGGGAGGCTTTGTCGTTGAACACTGTGTCTACAGGAGTTCAGTTTTAGTACTGATTATATTTCAGGTAAACAGAATATAATTTCAGATGTGTTGTCACAGGAACACCGTGGCAAAAGCAAGCACAAACCAAAAATTTCAGCCTGCTTTACTTGGTAAGTGAAACTTTAGAGGATCATGTGACAACGTCACTTGAACATATTCTGCACGAATATAGTATTCTTAGTACATACACATTTTGGAGCATGCGTATGCTTTCACATACTAAAGGACGTTAAAGTGAAGTCCAATTAAGGAAAACATGCTGTTCCAGGACAATGTTATATAGCTAGGGACAACGCGTTGTTCAGAAGAAGGAAAGCACGGAAAACCAAAGTGGTCAGTGATTATCCGCGAAGAACTAAGTAACAAGCTAATGTGGGTTGTTAACTTAGTACAAAGACAGTTTCGAGCACGTAAATGCTTTCACAAACTGAGAGAGTCATGTTGTTTGGACACTATGCTGAAGCATAGATGTTGGCTAAGTTAAAAACCCTAAGTCGGTAAAAGGTGCCTATGCAGCCCTGATGCTTCCCATAATTTCATCTGGATTACATTCCCCAAATCACTTACCAGATCTGCATACATTCTGGTAATGACTGAATTAACATCGAAATACGTTACATACACAGGCCCATGCTAAGCCAAGAAAAGACAGTTGGAAATGCATTTGAACTGTATTCGTTGCATGAAGTTGGGTCAGTGAATAAAGTAATTTCGGACAATGCGCCGCAATTTAAGTCAAAATTTTGGCTACAGGTGATAAGGAAATGACGGATTCTATCTTCGTATATTTCATTCTGGCACCTATCTTGGGACACTGCAGAGAGAGTGATGAAAGAAATGGCGAATCGTGGCGTATCTACTGCCAGAGAGCATCATACGTGGGACAGATACTGAAGTCATTACAAAATGTGATTACAACGTTTCCCAATGACTCTACTCAACCACCTCCCATATTGGTTCTGAAGAATAAAGAACCTCTAAGGCTAAGAAAGGAAATAATACCGCCAACTGTGGACTGCAAGATGACTCATTTAGCAGTTGTTGCCCTCACCTTAAATAATCTAAAGATAGCAGCATAAAAGCGGAAAAATGCTGATAACAAGAAGAAGAGACAGATTATGTTCTAAGTGGGACGAAAGGTCCTCGTACTGTCCCACAAATTGTCAAGCAAACGAAATGCATCTTCAGAGATATTTGTCTGGGTTTCCACGGACCATATCGAGTACGTTGTATCCCACATCCAAATGCACTGAAACATAAATGTTATGTACTCGTAAGACACGCAGATTGCACCATATCACTAATGTGAGGTTCTGGGTCCACCGATGAGATGTAAAGACGGAAAAGGAAAGAGTTGAAATTCTGTTATATTTTCAATGAAGATAGTTACTGTGGAAATTGACTAGTGATTTATAGTGGGTTTCGTGTTATTTTCTAAGGCGAGGCTTGGTGTGGAAATGAGGTTGGATGATCAGCTTGTGTTAATGCCAGAAGATACAGAAATTTATGTTAATGACGTAGTTAAGTACTGAAAGGCTTGCCACTGGGATATTTCGTGTAGTGAGTGTTTTTGACAGTGTTATTTTTGTTTTTTGGTATCCTATGGGGTAACATGATCATAGGAGGTTATTTATTTCTGTAGAGTTTTCTGATCGAATGATGCTACATATGTGAAATGTTAACATCACTTGACAATGATACAAGTATAGTAAATTTGTTTGTTGAGACCATAATTTTTTGAGAGAGTTGGTCTATTTTGGTTTCCTGTCTGGTTGTTTTGGATATTGCTTTCGGCGAGTGGTTCGTGTGATTCATGTGTGTAAATTGATTTCGTGCCCAGTGGTTCCACTATTATCTGAGGAAGGTATACCAATGGGGATGAGTTTATAGTTACTTTACGAGATGAGAAAGTCAAATTAACTAACTCTGGGGATTATCTGTGTATGTCATGGGTATAGCTACCCCAGCTCCCCCAAGACGTTAGTAGCCTTAATCCTACTATCAGTTTTCTGTGCTACTAACTTTTCTTTTACTGTTCTTTGTTCGTGTGAATGAGGATCTCTTACTGATCTCATGCTTATTTGGAGTGTGATTGAAATCAGTTATAATCTGTGTAAGAACAGTCATGTCCAAGCTGTGGGTGATATAATCCCTGTCATAAGTTGAGTTATACGAGAAAGAGGAATGTCTGTGAAGCAGATCTGACGACCACGTGGCCTAAAACAGCTTGATTCCTTGAGTATTGTTTTCAAGACGTTGATGGTATGTTGAAGCTCTTGAAATGAGAAAATAGTGCTCTGTTTGCATCTGATTTATGATATGTCTGCTGGTTTTTGTGCATCGATTGGTTCCATCCTATGTGGAAAAAGATCACTGAGACTTCGATTGATATGTGTTGTCGTCACAAACAGAGTTTTTATGGATTGACTGAGTCCTTCCACGGTAGAAGAAAGGTATTAAGATTTTGATTAACTTCTGTCATCCTCAGGAACAGTGAGAAGAATAGTAATGATCAGTGTTTCACCCACAAATGAAGGCTGTTATAAGGAAATGGTTCATGTTGTAATTTCTTGCCAAAAGTCTGAACAATAGTCCCACAATTTATACTATGTTTATACTGATCCTGGAATATACATGTAGAAAGTATTAGCTGGTGTAGGAATCACAACAGCAGATATGGAGAATTTTGTAGGAGTTATTAGCTGAGCTTGCAGAATACACTATAGATCATTTGAGATGATTTCAGGTTTGTTTCCCTACAGAACGTGGAGAATATTTAATTAATTGGCTACAGGAACAGAGGGAACCATAGTTTAATATATCGAGGCTGAAGAACCACAAATTAACTGCTTAGATTATGAGAGTATTCAGTGCTTTTGTGGTGATTGCAAGTTTGGACGGATGCTAACGTGGATTTATTTTGCAGAGTATGGGAAGTCACAGTGGAATGAGTGGAAGCATTGGGTCACAAGTCCTTTATGATGGAAAAAGAGCTGTAACGAGGAAGATAACCTCCCATGTTTTGGTGGAAGACGATAAAATGTGGTTGAGATTTGTTTCTCCTAGTAAGCTGAGATACTTGAGTAATTATTATTTCAGTTGAGTAAGGGAATGTACGTGATAAACAATATTTACAAAGGTCTTCTCGGATTAGCGTGAGTAATCTTACAATATATGTCATGGTTCAGCTTCCACCCAACCTCCAATATCATCTAACAGGAAATCAGTGACGTTATGAGGGAGAAGATAATTGCAAATCAACGGAATACAAATTTGTAGAATCGTGTAGTGAACAGGGTGTAAATAATAAAGAAAGGAGAGCCATCAAAACTATATAGATAAGGACATCCCGTGGCAGAATTACGGAAGTGAGATCAGGAGGAAATTTGAGAATTACGAATGCAACATACACAGGGAGTAAGTTAAGGACTGATGGATCCCTCAGTTAAGGGAACCGAGGTTAGTGTAGTGATATAATGATGGTAGTAAAATTTTCTCTTCTTTCCAACACAGGTACATTAAATTATAATTTTTCTTTTATCAAATGGCGTGCAGTACGAGGGAGATATAAGGCGGAAACTGTACCGTAGGCAGCTTACTAACATTTTAGCCTTAAATTTACAAACAACACATTGATCCTTGCAACCCTGAATGTATATATGAATATAGTGCATATCGTTGTAGAACCCACGAGCACCATTTGGTATTACGTATATACACATAATTTGAGCTAGTACTTGAAACATAGCCAATATGAATTTTCTTTTAAAATGTTTGCAGATGTCTCATAGCTATCAGAGTACTTCTAAAAGTACTTGTAAATATTTGTAGCTAACAGCCCAGTTAATAAAGGATTTATGTGAATAATAAATTCTGTTTTGTAAAAAAAAATTACTGTAAGGATGTGATTGCTCACTAGTATATGATATTTTAATTTAATTGTGTATTTTTATTAAATCAGTTTCCTTATTCATTCTGTGTATGTGCAGAAAGACACACAGAACTGGTCACACTCTGACAGTGAGCCATACAAAGGGCAGCAAACTGATATGACGTTCCAACAGTATAGGACAGCGACTGTACTCAACGAAGAGTGAGACGGGCGGTCTCAGTGAATGGAGCGCCACCAGCACGCAGTCAGGATGAATGGACCTTGAGAGTGAAGGTCAAAACTCGCTTTCAATTATGTCTGACGCCAGCTGTTGATATGTGCTTCAGGGGTGTGGGCCCTTGAAGCATTTCTCCCCCAATCACAGAAAAAGGGCCTCCCAATTCTCGTTACTTCGTTCGGGAGAGGACGGATCAGCTGCCGCCAGTTTCTGCAGTACCTCTGCAGGCCCTGAAAGGCCAACTGCCACACGAGTCTTTCCATAAGCGGGACTGGTGAACTGAGGTTTCTGCTGGGATGGCCTGCGGGGAGTGAAGATCGCGTTTCCCCACGAGTCGCTACTTTGTCCAGATGCAAAATCTGTGGCATTTGATCAAGGCCTAAATTGTGGTGTTTATACCCCTGTTTGCCACAATAAGGACTGCTTTACAATGAGAAAAGAAGCCCGATCATTAACTGTGTTCAAAATTAAAGCTCTCTCCATATCCCTGTGAGGTAACGGGCGAGTAGCGACGCCCTGGGAATATTCTAAGTTCAGAGTTGGCGGCCACCGCTCGAGCCGCGCGGCAGGGCCGAGCTAGCTAGCATCGGCGAGGTGCCTCACAACGGCTGGAGCACGTGGTCCATCGTGCACGTGGCTGGGAGTTCCTTGGTGACGCGGTGCGCCGGGAAGGCCAAAGGTGGCGGACTTTGTGAAACCTTAATGGCAGATGTTTAACAGTTTGTACAGAAATTAATAGTAGCCAGATGAATCCTGATACCTCAAAAGGAAACATGTATATTACCATTATTTGCACGAAGATTATGATGGTGTAATCCGATTTTCAATATATTTATTAATTTAAAGTTTAGTATCTGACGATGAATTATACAAGTAACATCCAGAAACGAATTTCCAAAATATAAACGCTTCACCAGATTTCGTCGATCTACGTGTCTTTCGAAAGCTATTAGTGTAAACCACTCGGCCACTCCGGCCGGCTTGGAGAAAGGTAACAAATATGTAATATGGAATATGTGAAAGAGGGAGGCTATATAGGTGGCTCTTTCAATAAAAGCAGGCAGGAACGGTGAAAGCATAGACTTGTGAGAGATTTAAGGAAAAGTAATGAATGAATTGCGGGGAATGATGTAAGTTATAGATGTGTAATGAATGAGTCTGTGAATAGTGATGAATGGAAAGATTCAGTGGTTCAAAAAGAAGTTAAGAGGAGATGAATTTTGTGAAAGCAAATTGTGTGGAGAGTTCTGAAGAGGTATTAGCAAACAGTAGCAATTTCAGCTAGGAAGGTGTTGTAGTAGCAAGTGTTTGTGAGTCGGCGAAAAGCGTCGATGTTAGTGAAGGCGGCGTAGCTTTGGCCTCGCCAACTGCAAGTGAGGGTGCCACCAGCTGAAGTTAAAAATGTATCAGAGGAGGTAGGTGACTTCTGTTTAAAGGAACAGAGTAGTGATAATTTATGTAATGATGTAAAAGCTGCTGGTATTGATACTTCAGAGGAAGGAATTTACGCGTTTCTAGTCACGAATGAAGGCGAAACGAAACTTATTGATGAATGTGTGGATCTCAAACGTTTGTCAGAGTGTGAATGTGAGAATGCATGTAAAGTAGGATGGCGGGTTAATCTGGATGAAATGTGTGTAGAAATGGCAGTGTGTGCTAATTTTTGTCCAATCACAGTGGAAGGTAGCAAGTCTGGAAGCCCCAAAATTGTACAACAAGGTAGCAGCAATCTGTGTAACGTAGCCGAGGATGATAAAGTTCTGTACGATTCACATAAAGTTAATTTGTCAACGGAGAAAGTGAGGTTTCTGATGTGAATTTTTCTAGTGAATTAAATGGTGTTTCAGCAGATAAGATTGCTGCGATGAATATTTATGGTGATGATGGCTTAGGCAACGATATATTATTTCAGGAAGACAAACTGTTTAAAAGTGAATTGATGCGTAATTTTGTTGAAGTTGGAAGTGCCGAGGATTTGGAGGGGAAAAACAGTAAAGTTGTGCATGCTGTGGGTAGCGAATCAGCGAAATTTGTGAAAGAACTAACGGAAAATTTAGAGAGGGCTGAAGTAAATAGTGTGGATGGCGACAGTGCGTCTAATGAAGTTCGGACAAATCGCTATATGAAGGAGGAGTGTGATTCTAGTGAGACTGATTGGCGTTGGTATGGTAGAACGTTACAGTCGTTGCTGCCGCATGTGTGGAAAAGAGAGAAGTTTAAAATTGCTAGCAGTATATAGAGAAAGGACATAAGTGAAAAGATGCTCTAATCTGTAATTAGTGGTAGTAATTTTGGAGGGATAATTTATATGTTTTACTTGGGGAATCATTAGTAATTTGTTACTTTATTGTGGCACTGTACATGTGCTAAAGGGGGATGCTTAGGCACGGAGGGTGCGTGGAGGTCAGTGACCTCGTGAATTTAAGTAGAACAAGTATTGATTTATACTTTATATAAGAGTGTGGCAAAGAATTTTGAGGTCAATTTGAAGGGTATTAAAATTGTAATTGTATGTGCATACATTTTTTGGTGCGTGGAGGTAGGTAGGATGTATTAAAGTCAATTAAATAATACTTATGGGAGTTTGAGCTTACTGTGATTCAGTCGTTTGCCTTGTGACTTTGTTCCTAAAGTATCGTTTTCCGCTGGAGGGAGTGTTTAGCGAGGATCCTCTTTGGTTTTGGCAAATGATTTGTTGACGGGTTTCTACTTTTGGTTTTCGTTGTACACAGATTTGTCACGATAAACAATGGAACTCGGAATTCTGAGGCACACACAATTTCTGTGAGTAACTTGGTCAAAAGACTGCTGTGAGTAGAGCGATGGAAAAAAAATTATTGCGAGAAGGAGCCTTAGCGCTGGGTGAGTGACACAAGAAGTGCATACACAATCGCACATAAGTGAAAGTGCATTTAAAATTTTTATTTCTTGTCCAAAAAATTATTTATGCAGAATTGTAATCCATGAATTTATTTAATATGCCGTTTCGTTTATAATTTGTGTTTACTTAAGCTATTTCGAAATTCATGCTGCTCCCACACCACTACAAAAATTTGGTAAACACTATTGGCCTGGCGTTTAATCACAAAATTCAGTTCTTAGAAATTTGGCTTATATGTGCCTGTATGAACTGAAGGGTGCTACTTCTGAATATCCTGGCAAGCTAGAATGTTAGTAAGTAAGGGTGTGTGAGGTAACGGGCGAGTTGCGGCGTCCAGGAAATAAGTTCAGAGTTGGTGGCCACCGCTTGGGCCACGTGGCAGGGCCGAGATCGTTAGCATCGGTGTGGTGCCTCACGACGGCCGGAGCACGTGGTCCATCAAGCACGTGGCTGGGGATTCCTTGGTGACGCTGTGCGCCGGGAGGGCCAAAGGTGGCGGACTTTGTGAAGCCTTACTGGCAGATGTTTTACAGTTTGTATAGAAATCAATAGTAGCCAGATGAATCACGATACCTCCAAAAGAAACATGTACGTTACCATTATTTGGACGAAGATTCTGATGGTGTAATTAGACTTTCAATATATTTATTAGTTTAAAGTTTACTATCTGAAGATAAATTATACAAGTAACACCCAGCAACGAATTTGTAAACGCTTCATCCGATTTCTTCGATCTACGTGTCTTTAGAAAGCTATTAGTGTAAACCTAAATTGGTATGAATTACAGGCATGTAACTTAAATAGTACATGAGTTATTGGAGGTCAAAGTGGCCGATTACTATCGATCGCGTCAGGCCATAAATACTCCACAGTTACACCAAAAAACGGTAGCGGCATGTTTGTAAATATTATTATTCGTCTGTGTCTTTATTTATATAGGATATATACTATTCATGAAGAAAATGGTTAAATATTTACTGTGTGTTAGAAAGTACAGAAACATTAGGCTTCTGGTCTACCTTTTGCTTCTTTCATTTGATATATGTTTACTTGATTGTTTATGTTTTTAATAATGTGTGTTAGCGCGTGTGTATGGTCGAGCCGAAGGAATATTTGTTTAATTTCAAGTAATTAAATGTAAATCCAATATTTCGTATGTGCTTAAATATGTTTGTGAGTGTACGTTCGCTTGGAGACATGGAGGGAGCCAATCACAGCGCTCGTTAATGGTGAGATTGTATGGAAGTGGGGGAGGAACATCGTTTCGAGAGTGGAAACGAGGGCAGTTGTGGACAGGACACGGAGAGTTCTGGACAGTACGGCACAGGACACGGGAGTGAGTGCTGTACGTGGACAGTACAGCGTGACGGACGCACAGTCGGCGGAAAGACTTGGGCAGTGGAGCAGTTTGCGCCTCTTCGCAGAGGATAAAAATATTTCGCAGTGCCGAGCTGTGCTCTTGTGTGATTTCCATGGCTTCTGCAGTGAAGACATAATGTGCGTTTCGACGTGAATATCTCGCGAGCTATGTTGTTGTTCATAACTAATTACGCGAAGTAGGAATCTATTGTTTCCCTGTTATTCAACTTTTATTTAATTGCTGGACCATCGACACCAATAAGTGTTTTGCTTAACTTTATCGCATTCTCAAAAGTACTTCTACTATTGTACTTATCATTTAAAGTCGTTAAGACAGTACCTGCATATTTTATTTAATTAATATCTTTCATTTATAAATTTATACGTTACATTCATAATTCGCATTTGCCGAGTGGCAGAACCGCTCGATCATTCGATTCATGTGTGTATTCTTATCGTATACTGTAGACTCGGCAGTATTTGGCCTGTAATGCGACAACTATGTATCCCAGTCCCTAGACAACGAAACCAGCCAAAACTTTTAATATTTCAACACTGAGTCGGAGGATGCGTAGTTTTTTAAAATCCTTCATCTGTACAAACTATTTCTTCCTGGTCACTGCAAGATTGGTACGGAGATCCATGATAGCCCCTTATCCCCAATTGAATCAAGCAACGACCTCATTTGAACTTTGTTGCTCAAGTAACGTGAAGAGGGAAGAACCAAAGACGAGTGTATCCCCGTGAACCGAGCACCTCAATTCCTAGTAATGTGCGTCTGTGAGTTTGAGTTATGCGCCGTGACAGTGTCGTTCGAACAGAATATAGCGACCTCGTGTGTAATCTGTACAGTTGTAGATCAGATTATAAAATATGTAAAACGAAAGGGTTATTTTTGAGTCACTTGTATTTGTTTTGTATGAGTGAACAATTCCAGTTTCAACAAAAGTTGAATATTTTCATAGTAAGTTAGTGTTGTAACACGTGATGCTACTGAATTTAGCTACGTACTTTAGATAGAAGGCAATATGATGCCCAATGTTCTATGAATTTAAGACTTCATAACCTTTGTTGTATTGAGGTACCTATAGGTTTCATGGTATGGTGTTGCTATATGTTTAATGTCATGATACTGATATGCTACTATAAATGCACATTTGTTATTTAACGTTTCCATTTGTAGGTTTCTCTGTCCTGACAAAGTTATTTTTGTCTTTCTTATGATTAGTATATTAGTAGTACGGTGTTTTTAATGCTTAACTCACAAGGTGACTTTTCTGTGAGGTGCACTATGAGGTAATGTTTCTGGGACCTCCGTGTTTAAACCAAGATTTGAAGTGTAAATCATTTGAAAATATTAATTGAAGTTACATATCATGTATTTTGCATTTTTAAGTGTTGGTTAATTGATACTAGTAGATTTTATTGGACTAAATAATCCCTGCAGTCTTTTACTTTTTATCACAAAATATTAAATACTTCTATACGGCTTCTTAAACAGTATACATAAACGAAATGTCAAAGGACTGAATTTTACATTCTGAAAATAATAGTACCATTGTAGCTAGTAAATTTTCACAGAAATCAAAATTTCAGCGTTTAAACTTGCATTTAGTAGGCACAAAAAGCGTGCCTGTGAAGTTGACATTCCGGTTTTGTATCTACATTGTACTTTACCGTCACTCACAAAATGCTTGATTCTTAACTGCCACTTTGACTGTTTAAACTGAGATATAGTCAGTCCCCGGTAGCTGAGTGGTGAGCCGGGCATAATGTCAGTCGTAAGCGCCCAGGTTCGCTTCCCGTCTGCGTCGGAGATTTTCTCCGCTCAGGGACTGGGTGTTGTGTTGTCCTTATCGTCATCGTTTCATCCCCATCGACGCGCAAGTTGCCGAAGTGGCGTCAAATCGAAAGACTTGTACCCGGCGAACGGTCTACCCGACGGGAGGCCCCAGTAGACGACATTTATTTATTTACTGAAAAACAGAAAGATGTCCACCATTTTTGTCCTGAAGTTCTTCGTCTGAACGATCCACTTCTTTGCTAGCAGAATTGTGATCACTGGCAGTTGCAAAATCGTCGTGGATTTCGTATACTTCTTTATCTATATTACTAACATCCACCTCCATTCACCAACTAAACATTTCATCATACATCATACAACTAAACACTTCATCATTCATCGTTAAAAGAGAGATGTTCCGGCACACACCTATGGTATTATACTGAAGAAAACAGATGCATAGTTCATGATATGGATCTAGGAAACCACAAAGCATGCCAGCAACAAACAAAGAAGGTGATCATGCAAAATAAAATAAGGCATTCTAGAGTTGGGGGTTTAAGGAGGGTAGGGGAACTATGGAAGTACTCTGATAGAACTGACCTTGGAGAGTGAGTTCGAAAATTCTCACATGTCTGAGAGACCACACCTCATGAGTTATGGGTTAATCATTAATATTTATTGCGCCTTCTGAAGGCATAATACCATTATCATAGACATATACTATTTCTGAACCAGGTCATTCCTTTTACGAGTGAAGATACTATCTTCTACACACTTTTAATTGCTGTTATTGATTGGTCCTCCAGGAAGCATAATAATAACTTTGTGGGGACTCGTGTCTATATTTTTCTTTGTTGATGTCTTTGGATTGTGTTACTTTCTTTTATTGCATGATGACGTTATGTGCTAGTAGGATTTGCAATATTATCTCTTGTGTATCTAACTTCAGTGTTTTGTTGATATGTATTGAACTATGACATTAATCCATGATGATGATTTTTATGCTACCGACATTAAATCTGGTGTAAATTTTGGTATGAGTGGTTTGAAGTAGCCCATGTTAAATCTGAAGTGTATTGAGTTTGACTTTCTATAGGATTTCGAGTTAGGCAAAGTAATTACTGCAAAACCTCTTTCAGAAGTATGTGAATCTGGGGATGGGTGTGATAAAATAGTGTAGGCACAGGAGTGAAGTGGACGAGTGAGTGAGAATAGTATTAAGATACTTATAAATATAAAACAAAATCATGTGTGACCTCACTCCCTGCCCAAGACTCACGCCAGAAAAGAACCGGGAAATGCAGTCTGATTACATTTTATGGTAAAGGTAGGGTATTCTTATAAAAAATGCTTGTGTACGTCACACTGTTTCACCTCTTAGAGAGGCAAATCCTAGCACAATTTTGTCGCCCGATAGGGGGTGTAGTGTTAGATTCCTACAAAACTTCTGGTTAGGCCATTGCATTCAGGGCAGCCTCTGTTTGAGTGATGTGTTTGATTGCCACTTTCTCTAACTGGGTGAGGAGATTGTAATCATCAGAAGCAGTTGAGGAAGATCAATGCATGAGATTTTCCTTTTTCAACCCCTCGTCTTAAGCGTAGATGCATTTCGTTGCCAAGACAGAGTATGAGCAGTTTTGGTTGGTTTCGTTATTTGATTTACAGTTTATATGTTCCGTAAATGCTTACGTTTACCTTCAGCTCTGAGATAGGCTCGAGCTGTAGAGAAATCTTTGCGAAGCGGTTGGATGGGTGGGAGGGGGAGGAGGGAGGCACATCAGTCAGGGGGGACATAACCCACACCGCTGGACGGACTGTGTACTATGGTGGGAGCCGGCGCTCAGTAGGACACCTCTACAGGACATTAGTCACTAGTTGTGTGTTCGTGTGTTGTGTATGGGTGGCCTAAAGTCTAAGAGGAAGAGGAATCCTTCGGGGACGGTTTGGTGAGACGCCAGACTGCAGTAACGCATCTACCTTTTCACTAACAATTGGAGAATTCTGTACAGAATCGTCCATTGGCTCTAGGAGGGGGCATGACAAAGTAAATAATTTTCCCTCAAACAGGCATTTTGATATGTCTCGAGTCAAGCAGTGGAAGAAGAGACTTACTTTGTAGTTGAGACACAATGTATTTTCTGACAGAAGATTGAATTCCTTCGCTAAGCTTGCGCCAGACGATGGGTGACACTAACAAGCGCTCTCTCTCCTCCTCTTTATTGTCATTCTCTCTCTGGTCTTACTTGCTAATTGCCCACTAGCATTTTCTAGGAGGTGACGTTAGGATATCAGCTTCTCTCTATCCTATTAGACACTAACAATTAACGTGGATGAGAGATTAACTACAAACACTCACACACCCAATTGGCACAGCAATTGTTGTTGCTACACCATTGGCGAGCGAACGAATATACACGTTTCTTAGGCAGAAACAAAACGGAACTCAGGTAGTGTCAGCGGTTTTCAGCTTTTAGTTTCGGGACAAGAAGCAGGCCAACGTTGGACGCTAAGGGCTGTAGGCGTGAAGCTGTGATGCGCAGCAGCCTTCTGACAGGACTTACAAGAATTCGGTTGTGATGGGTGGAAGTGGTGAGTTCATCGGTGAGATTGACTGCTTGGAGGTAAGCACGGGGTTATGAGCTGCGAGTTTGGTTTGATGAGGTTTTGCTCACTCTGATGCGTGAACATTTCGTTAGATAAATCTCTGTAATACCAGTAAATTTTTTATTCTTATTTCATAAATGAACAGAGATTAGTTTCGCGAATCCTCATGTTTATTCGCACATGTTCTGCTCGTAAAAACACCTAATCCGTGGTTCTGAGTTCCTTTTAAAGCAGGAAAAAACGAAGATTGCTAAAGTTGTTTCTGTTATTATCTTATTATACGAGCGTAGACACTCAGTTGTTGGAGAGAAATGTATCTCCGTTTCCTCTGCCAATCCCGTCTTTACCATGGGCGGCACGTTTCAGAAGTGTACAAGTAATATTAGCCATCCTCTAATGACCCAAAATTTGATACTGTGATATGTGTAGGCAAATGTTAATTAGACTGTCTTGGTAGTGTACATCCTTAGAACTACATTAAATGACTATTTGCCGGACTAAGAGTTCCCTTTCTATAGCTGTTACATCTCCTTTCCTAATCAGTTAGTAGAGCACACAACAGCCAATATTAGCAGTTTTAGTGAAGAGTGAGTCACGGATAACTTCCCAATGCTACTCAGAATCTAAATTCAAATATATACAGAACACGCGTCCTTCATGCTTTCCACACCTTATACATAACTTACTCTGCCAGGGCATTTTGATTAACTGAGATACGTATACATATCTTCTTTATGTTTCACACCTAGTAACACAACGCATTCACGGCCTCTGTCCTTATCGTTTACTATGAATGCATCACTTTCGATAAGTAGACGAATGTAGACGCTATTTACAAACTGCCGAGTAACATCATTAACGCCGTTTACAGACGAAGCCAGCTTCATTCATGGAGGTATCAGTAATAGTCATAACTTACATCGGTGGTCATACAAAACTCACATGCCTTTGGGAAGACACATTATCAAAAACACTTCTCTGACATTCTAAGGTGAGGCAGTCAGTTGATTAAGTCTTTTTAATTAGCGCATCGTCTTACAGTGCCCCGGTATATTTCTTAAAAATAAGCTTCAAGCATAATTAGAAGTTCCTTTGGCCACATACTCAGCATTGAGGTGTCTCTGCTTATCCTAGTCATCAGAAAAATGGATCGTCAGATATGATCACGTTTCTTGGCCAGAAAGGTTCCCAGTCCTTACTCTTTTAGATTTTAGCCTTTGGGGGATGGTTGAAAAGTGAAAGCTACAAACAGAGATTAAAAGCCATAGACGATTAGATTACTCCAATCATGAATAGTGCTGCCATCATAAAGAACGCCAAGACGATCTCAGAAGGGCTACAAACGTTGTTGTCAAGAGAATAAGAAAGTGCATTGAATTCAGGGGTGGAATTCGCGAAAATCAACTTTGACCTCAATAACCCGCCTTTGCTTAACAACTTCTGTGAGTATTTGTTGGGAGTTACATTTTAAATGACTTACCTTTCTAAAGTATAAAAATTATAATGTTACGTGTAATGTCATGTTGAAATTAGTCTACACTAACTCCTCCAAAATTACTTTCTATGTCGTTAGCATTATGTAACTTCTATAATGTTCTTTGTCAATACACACGGAAGCGTTACACCTTAATATTATACATTTTTGCAACAAATTGTATTGGTTTACCGAGCAAAAACCCATCCTTCTTAACTTTTTGTCTTGTATTTGCCACCGTTATCTAGTTTTCGATGACACATAGGTTGTCTTTATTTCTTTAAGCTAAATCAAACCATGTAGTCCGCTCTAAACTGTCCTTGTTAGCAATCAGATTAAATTAGAAATATTCGTAAAAGTAGCGTCCAGTAACAGATGTGTGTGCTTCATAGCACTATAAATAAATTTTGGAAGCTATGGATCCACTTTCAAGCATAACTCGTTTATTTATACTGCTTGATATACTAGTCTATGAACGTAACAGTACAGCCTCGTACCGTTTCAGAAGCTTTAAATTTGTCAGTTTTAACCACAGCAATGCCTTCTTTGACAGAGAAAAATTACAAAGAAGTTCATGAAATGTAGCTCGCATCTTTCCTGACTTACACTTTCCTATTGTGTCACTCCATTTCTTTCCTATTCCGGAGGTTGTGCTTACCAAGATTATAATAAATAATCGTTTTGCATTTTTCGATGTAATCGGTATTTTCATCAGTAAAGAAAATGTTGCAAGTAAACAGATATAGCCCGCAGGTCCTTAAATGCACTTTGTAACACGGTAAGATGTATGGCTATTCACCGATTCTAAGAATACGCGCTTTTTGCATCCCACTATATGGCTGGCAGATGCAGTAGAGAAGAATAATAACAGAAGATAAGTGTTTAACCGGACTGGTTACGACGACGGTTCTAGCACTCCGCCTGTGTTTGCTGGAGTCAATGGAAGCCACAAGCGAGAAAGCGTCTGTTTTTTCCCTGAAAAAAAAGAAAGAAGACTCGAGAGAGGAGAGACGGTTATCGTGGGCCTGGTGAGAAGCGAAAGGCAAGCTCCACCGTAGGCCGCAGCTGTTGCCGTCGCCGCACGCGGTAATCTGTGGTCTTACAAGAAAGTCCTTCTCATAGGAAGAATGGTTCTCCCCTCTTGTTAGTTTTCCGTTCTTAGCCCAACACAAACAGGATTGGAGTGCCCTTCGGTGCGCTAGCGTCGGAGCTCGGGGCAGCGAACGCGCAGTCGAATTTATTTACGTTTGTCGGGAGAGGCCAGCCTTTTGGCGAGTGGCGACTCGCCACACGCGACGGCGGCCGAGCCGCGCTATCAGCATTCCGCTAGCCCACCGCCGCATCAAGTATGCCACGCACACACGTCGTGGCGCACGCCCGCTCCACCCACTGCTGATTCACCACTTCTGTCCTCGACTTTCTTCGAGACTTCGTTCATCAATTCGCGTACCAGCAAATTCTCGAGTGTCACCTCACGAGATGTGTAATTCCAGGAATAAGTAAAATGGCTGCTTTTCGCCGTAGACATTATAAAATAGCAATGTTGTCTTATGAACATCAAAATACTATCAAGATCTTATTAATTAAAGCACGTAGTCTTGATTGAACGATGAGGACTGCGCTCTACAGTGATCTGTTTGGCATTCTAATGCAGTGATATGAAAGCACCGAGAACATACAGTCTGCGTGTATTATAAATACAAAGAGATTTCGTTTCTGCCACCTCATAATAAGACATTTAATATTCGACCAGCAATTAAACAACGTACTGTACTGACGTCTGTAAACACGAAGCTTAATCAGTCATTTATTATGAACACTCGTGTGCTGTTCGCGCATGACTCTAACTCTCGCGAAATGGGAATTATCGCCATAACAACGTTCTCATAAAAGCTTGAAGTTATTGGACTCTTCGTCCGATAATGAACGAAATAAACATCAGTCAGTGAAGAGAAATACATTGAGGCGACAAAAGCCATGACATAACCATATGCACATATACAGATGGCGATAGTGTCACGTACACAAGGTATGAAAAGGCAATGCGCAGGCGGAGCCATACTTTGTCTTCAGGTGATTCATGTGAAAAGGTATCCGACATGATTGTGGCCGTACGACGAGAATTAACGGACCCTGAACGCGGAATAGTGGTTGGAACTAGATGCATGGGATATACAATTTCGACAGTCGTTACGGAATTCAATATTCCGAGACTCACAGCGTCAAGAGTAAGCCGAGAACATCAAATTTCGGGCATTACTTCTCCCCACGGACAACGCAGTGGCCAACGGCTTTCACTTAACGAGCGATAGCAGCGGTGTCTGCGTAGAGTTGTCAGTGCTAACAGACAAGCAACAGTGGATCAAATAACCACAGAAATCAATGTGGGACGGACAACGAACGTATTCGTTAAGACAGTGTACCGAGAGGTGACGTTACTGGGCTATGAAATCAGACAACCGAAGCTAGTGCCTCCGCTGCTCGTGACCATATCTGTTAGTCTCCAGACTGCTGAAAAACCGTGAGCTGATCAGATGAGTCCCGATTTCAGTTGGTAAGAGTTGATGGTAGTGCTCGATTGCTGTACACACCGCGCGAAGCAATGGACACAAATTGTCAAGTAGCAATGTGGAAGCAGGTGATGGCACCATGGACTGGGTCCTGTGGTACAACTGAACCGATCATTGATTGGAAGTATTTATGTTCGGCTACTTAGAGACCATTAGCATCCATTCATGGACTTCATGTTTCCAGACAACGATGGGATTTTTATGAATAACAATGCGCCTTGTAACCGGACCACAGTTGTTCACGACTGGTTTGAAGACCATTCTGGACAATTCTAGATGCCCGACGTGAATCCCGGATAACGTTTATGAGACACAATCAAGAGGTCACTTCGTTCAGAAAATCCTGCACCGGCAACACCTCAATTATGGATGGCCATGGAGGCAGCTTGGCTCAGTATTTCCGCAGGGATCTTCCAAAGACTTGTCGAGTACACATAACGTCGAGCTGCTGCACTACGCCGGGAAGAAGAAGGTCAGGCAATATATTAGAAAGTATCCCATGACAGTATCATCTGAGTGTACAATCAAGTAAACAATATTTCCAGGCAAGGGGGAATAATTAGATGAATCAGGAGAATTAGAGCAGGCTAAATTATTTTATTCTTAGTAGATTGGTTCAGTAATAATTACTAAAGGAACTTCTCTTGTTTTTCCAATGACTCCATCGCCAAGAGAAATAGCGAAGCACAACTTGAACTAATGGAGGAACGGTGTGTACTTAAATTCTCTCTGTCGATGTCTTAGGGAGCAACTGTAATTTGATATCGGAACATACATTGCGTTCCAAAATTATGATATCCTTCGAAGATAACGATATGTCGACACACAAAAACCACATAAGCAGAAAATATCATGCTTTTAAAACGCAACTGGTTCTGTATTCACAACCAAATAATGAGCGCCATCGTCAGGGGAGCTTAAATTAGTGCTATATTTCTAGATTTCCTGAAGGATAGTGACACAAGCAGCTTTCTAGTCACATTGTGTGGCAAGTGAGTTTCTCCTCAGCAGTGCGGCTGGATTCCTTATTTACTGTGAGAGACGTAGTAACAGAAGCGAAGTCATTTGGTGAAACCGAAATGATACCTGAAGTTCCCAGGGATGTGTTAAAGACACTATCCTGCTCTTAATCTGTACCGGCGGTTTAGGATACAATTTGAAGAGCATTCTTAGGTTGCTTGTTGATGATGCTGTCGTTTACGATCTAATAAAGAGAGCAGAAGACAAAAATGAATTGGAAAGTGACTAGACAAGATGTCTGTGTTGTCAAGAAAGTGGTAATTGACCATAAACAATAAAACGTGTGAATCTGCACACAAGTACCTTAAAATTTGTTACATATGAGTTGCGTTATAAATTACGCAAATTTGGAGATTGTCGTTTCTACTCAACACTTAGGGAGTACAATCACGATCCACTTAAGATCGGATCATGACGTATACAATGTTTTGAGTCAGGTGAACCAAAGACTGTGTTACGTTGACAGAACACTCGAATGATGCAAGAAACTTTCTATAGGAACTCCCTACACTACACTTTTCCGTCTTCTTCTAGAGTATTGCTACACGTGATTGGATCCAAACGAGAAAGTATTGGGGGAGGACTTGGACAAAGTACAGTGATGGGCAGTTCTTCGTGTATAACCATGAAGTAGCGAAGAGAATGTCACGGATATGAGAAGCAGATAAAGTGGCAGTCCTTAAACCCAATGAGTCTTTCGTTGCGGTGAGATCTTTCCAGTTTGGTCCCTCGAATGCCAAAATATTTTGTTGAGTGGCACCTACAGAGGGAGAAATGACAATAGTAATATAATAAAAGAAATCAGAACTCGTACGAAGAGCTTTAGATGTTTATGTTTCCCTCCTTATATTCTTCAGTGAAACCGCCGAGAAATTGGAAGTGGTTCTATGAACCTTCAGCCAACACTTACGTTTGAGCTGCAGAGTGGTCATTTGCATATAACTGTGAGTTAAATTGAGACAATGGGCTAATTTCAAGGAAAATGGAGTAATGTTCCAAACCATCCTGTGGCAGCTATAAAATCCTACTTCGGCACAGATATCTGGCTGAATAACTAAAAAAATGCTATATTTTTCGGTAAATGTCGGAAGAAAACACACATAACACACACTTCCAAAAACAATCGTTAGCATCCAGACGTAAGTCTTTTCCGACTTTCATCTCTAGGTAACCCTATTCAGTATGTTTCCTTATTCTGTTTTTAAACAATGGCTTTCACTTTTTGAGTGCTGCAGTCTTCTCTGAAATTACAAATATTACTTCAGAAAAGTAAGGTTATTAGAAATTTTTCATTGTACACAAGTAATTTATTGAAATCTTTGCAGTAGAGAAAATCTTGTCTATACTACCTGAAGTGTTGGCAGAAGAGCCAACACCGTTTTGCTAGAGGAGGCCGAAATGCACGCCTTTAAGCTCACGCAGATTGGCGTGAGGTCTGGAACAAGGTAAAGTAGTCATCCTATAAAGAAAAGAACGTAGTTCTTGGAATACTTAACTTTAATCTATAATTGGTGTGCATCGCTCTTGACTGTACATGCTACACAATATAACTGGTAATGGCGCCTTGCTAGGTCGTAGCAAATGACGTAGCTGAAGGATATGCTAACTATCGTCTCGGCAAATGAGAGCGTATTTGTCAGTGTAGCATCGCTATCAAAGTCGGCTGTACAACTGGGGCGAGTGCTAGTAAGTCTCACTAGACCTGCCGTGTGGTGGCGCTCGGTCTGCAATCACTGACAGTGGCGACACGCGGGTCCGGCGTATACTAATGGACCGCGGCCGATTTAAAGGCTACCACCTAGCAAGTGTGGTGTCTGGCGGTGACACCACATTCCTCCCCCGCAAATCGGCGAACGGTGGTGTTATAAGGCTTCCGCCCGCCGTGGGGAGGACCCCATGTTGACGTATGCGACGAGGTGGGGAGCCTAACAACAGGCGAGGCTGCGCCACCCGCACCCGGCCATTCGGTCCGAGGGGAGCTAGGAAACACCTAAAAACCTAGTCCAAGGTGCACGCCAACATGCGGTGTATGCGCCCGTAGAGAGACAGGAGGGGCCGAAAGGTCGACCTCCATCGCGTCGGGATACCCGACGGGTGAAGACGCCATCTGGTCCGGAGCGGGCAAGAGTTCCATGTCGGAGGACAGCTGGTCACGGGAAGCGATCGGCGGCGCGTGACCCAGGGAGGCGCCCGGCGGTTGCAGCGACGCGTCCACTGCGGGCGACGCCGGCGGGAGAACAGGCGGCGTTGTATATTATCGCAACTATCGAGGTTCACGGCGTTGGCTCGCAGGGCGCATTCTTCGCAGCCTCGGCCGCGCTATGTATCTGGTTTTGAGGGCCTCTGGTGAGGTGCGTCGGCATCTCAATCAGCTGCGCCTCTGTCGTCGCACGGGTTCTGCCGCTCCCCGTCTGCTTTCAGCGACGGTGCCGTCCGGTCAGCGCCCTGGGGACCCATCTACTGGCTCGCCTCATCCCCAGGTGTTACCGACGCTGCCTTCCATTTTGCCCCATGGCGACGCGCCGCCGCCGCCGCCGCTGCCGCCGCTCCACCGCTCCCGCAACCACAACATGCTGTTGCACCACCTTTTCGTCCTTTTGATGCGGCACTGTAAAGCTGGTCGGAGTGGTCACGCCAATCTGCGTGAGCTTATAAGCGTGCATTTCGGCCTCCTCTAGCATCACGGTGTTGGCTCTTCTGCCAACACTTCACTACGTTTAATAGCCTATCTGTTACATCCTGGCCGGCCGATGTGGCCGAGCGGTTCCAGGCGCTTCAGTCTGGAAGCGCGCGACCGCTACAGTCGCAGATTCGAATCCTGCCTCTGGCATGGATGTGTGTGATGTCCTTAGGTGAGTTAGGTTTAAGTAGTTCTACGTTCTAGGGGACTGATGACCTCAGATGTTAAGTCCCATAGTGCTCAGAGCAATCTGAACCATTTTTTGTTACATCCCCTAAGTGATACCAAATTAAGTAGAATTTGTATAAGACCTAGTTATAAATTAAGAATATTTTGAAACAGAAGATATATTTTAAAACACAAGTTTCATTTTCAAGCCGTTAAATTGTAGTATTTGCAAATGAACTGAGTTTCTTTCATTTCTCAACATGTTCTACGGTAAAACTCCTTCCATTTCAAAGTACAAGATAATGCATGACCGACAATGTGCAGCATAACCGTCTGCACGTTACGTAATTAGTTTAAAATGTGTATGGGACTTCACTTAACATAAAATTCTGTAACTGAAGAATTAATAGTACCTTCCAAACAGATTTCATAAACTGTACAGCACTTAAATTTGTAGACTTCAAAATATTTACAAATGCAGCACACATCACCACAGAAACAGCAAAAAATGCCGGAAACTGGTTCCGGTGGTCTCTATTGCGTATTCGTTCATGTGATTCAAAAATGCGTGAGTACGTTGGGGAGACGATCAGAAAGCATCATGAGTTCCTAGGTACACTACCCTCAAGGTAGAACTCTGTCCTATGAATAGTGTTCACGGTCAGTAAAAAAACAAAACAAAAAACGGGTACACAGAAGTTCATCCTGTTATGGCTGCTGTGTATTATCAAAACAGTCTACACAAATATACCCTCGATACCGTAACGTTAACCTGTCTTTTGGAACATATAGCTGATCCAATTTAGTGAAGCCTTTTGCAGCAGTGCGCTCATCAGAAATTGCTGAGCTGCACGAAGTGTTGTGCTCTCGCTATGTACTAGTCGTTGATACTTCGAGCAATATAAGTTCATTTTGTCGCTGCACATGGAAGATTCCCGTTGCATGTCCTAGACAAGTTACCTGTCCATTGCTGAGGCAGCGCAGACACTGTGCTTTTGACAAAGATGTAATGTCAGTACCAAGGTTCGTGTTAAACAGCTGGTGCTATGAACACTTAGAAACAGTAACAACATGTTAATGACAGGGCCTGCCATCGATTATGGCAGTTGTAACAGCAAATAGACGGACCACGGTTCGACGAAGAACTCACCAATCCATTTATGGTCAGCAACAACTCATGAGCAGCCATAAACCCAGAAGCACCATTTAGATGTAGGTACAGCAGTATACATGTTACCCAGCCCACCGATTTATTAATTTTTAATTACATTGAAGTTCTAGAGTTCTCAGCGTTACTTCACTGACATCATTTCAGCATTAACCTCCGAGTTATGTTCTGCGGAGGGCCGCTGCAACTCGGCCGAACGTCGGATATTTTAGCGTTTCAAGTGTTATAGATAGTCTGCGGTAAACCCAGAGTGATTTTAATGAGATTGACCCCCGTCGCGGAATACCATGTATTTTCATTATTTGTTCACTTTGCATCTTTACTGGTTTCATCCCTATTGTTTCCATTTATATCTTCAGTGAAATCAATTTATTTGGCATATTTTACTTGCGACTAGATAGGCCACGTTCCTCTATCGTATCTCATACACAAGGGGTCCTGTTCCCGAAGAGATGAACATCTGTGTCTGTTAGGAAGTAAAAAGGACGAGAACCAGTAACAGCGAAGGTCTGAGTCAGGCCCTGAGGGCCTAGCCTACTTCAGATAGCTTAATGGTTAAGCCGACGCACAGTTGGTAATGGATTTCCGTAAGTCACGACAATTCACATCATAAATCGTTCTAGTTATTTGAATAATATAAAAAAAGGAGATAATACCCAAACAAACGTGTGCGTTACCTGTAATAAATAGTAGTAAATTATCCCAGAGATGCAGGAGAAACGTTTATTTTTGTCAGTGAAAAATGTACTTTTTAACGGGCGTGGATAAGGTGTGAAAAGACATGATAAGTGACGTGATATTTTTAGGTTCTGATAAATGAAGTGAAAAATTTGCTATGTATGAATTACTGAAATATGTCACTGAAACCGTAAAATGTGACCACGTTCACTCTACATATCTTAATGGTTCAAAAGATAACTCTGTGCTTCAATGCTTCTATGTAAAATAATGCCGGAAATTATGCAAGACACTCATAATTTAAATACAACAGACTTGAGAGCGAAACACAATTAAACATGGTAGCAATGCTGGTGTAATTCTGGCTACAAAAAAATGTATGAACTAGTGGTTCTGTTGTGCTCAGGTAGGAAAATGTCGTGGAGAGAGCACTGGACCACTCCATTAACACGAAAAAGGTTCGCTGAAAGCAAATGAAACGTGGAAATTTTATAGCGTGAGTGGAATTTCATTTCAATTATAATGCAATGTAATTAATAATCATCTCTCCATGAGTGCAATGCACCACTGGTTGCATTAACACATTAAATTCTATGCCAGGCATCACTGCGCCAGTGTTTGTTATAATAGTTTTCGCTTTTTGAAGTATAATTCCGTTGCAAGTGAATCAAAGTGAATCATAAGTAGTACGACATGGTGAAAGTGCATATAACACCGCATAAGATTTACTGCCAATAATAAGAGGAAAATCGTTATGAGTGCTGTGAATTTTTCGCTATATTTTGTTATTTTAGATATATACTCCCATTAAATGTCTTTCGTAATTACTTCAACCACAGAGAAAAACGGATGTAATAAATTACATCAGATACGTCCTGAAAATTTAATCCGTGCTTACTTTTGTAACTATTTCCTCAGATCCGAAACCTTTGAAACTTACCTGCGCCCCTGTAGCATACGAAATTTATCACGTTTACCGCCAAAATAAATTGTGTTTCAGATACATACGTGAAAGATCTAAGAAACCCCGCAGTATCCAACTTTATGTAGATATACAATTTCAGTTTCTTTTACTAAGGAGGATGTATGTCAGCTACAGAGAAATGCGTGAAAATCTACTGATTTATGTGTTTCGTAATTCTTGTCTACATTGATCGGTATATGTGTGGCAAGCATTTCACTAACAATTAGGCTCACAGAGTGGTGAAGTAATCATTTGTAATACCTGTCATCACCACGAGCAAACAATACGGAATTCGTGGGATTGTTGAAGAGTTCTTGCGATCCTTGTCCTGCTCCACAAGAGATGCATTTTCCGTTTACGTCACATGTCTTGCAGACGACAAGATATTTGTCTATACTAACATTTATGACTGCTGGCACTGTGAGATCGCCAGTACAGATATAACATGTGTGACGGACTTTCGCACTGAGCGCTTTCTTTAGGTATGAAGTGCTCATTTGTTAGTCTCGACGCTATATCAAGTCATGTCAGAAACCAAAATACATTGACATTCAGCTTACCACACATACTACATTTTGCGTTCCGTTGTCAGAAATGGCTCTGAGCACTATGGGACTCAACTGCTGAGGTCATTAGTCCCCTAGAACTTAGAACTAGTTAAACCTAACTAACCTAAGGACATCACAAACATCCATGCCCGAGGCAGGATTCGAACCTGTGACCGTAGCGGTCTTGCGGTTCCAGACTGCAGCGTCTTTAACCGCACGGCCACTTCGGCCGGCGTACCGTTGTCTTCGGACACCAGAGTCTGTTTTAATTCTTTTATGGTAAACTGACGATGAGCCTTAGTCCATAGGTGATACTCGCACAAATACAGGACAATTCTGCGGTTATTACAGATTTTCAGAGATGATGGAGAAATGTAAATCTATCTACTTTAGGAAAGGGACCCTGGCCAAGAAACGACCGAGTCGAAAGTTGTAAGCTGGTTGGTTGGTTGGTTTGGGGAAGGAGACCAGACAGCGTGGTCATCGGTCTCATCGGATTAGGGAAGGATGGGGAAGGAAGTCGGCCGTGCCCTTTCAGAGGAACCATCCCGGCATTTGCCTGGAGCGATTTAGGGAAATCACGGAAAACCTAAATCAGGGTGGCCGGACGCGGGATTGAACCGTCGTCCTCCCGAATCCGAGTCCAGTGTCTAACCACTGCGCCACCTCGCTCGGTAGTTGTAAGCGAAAGTCGTTCTTATACCAATGAAAATGGACCTCTTTTACTGCAAACTTGTTGCTTTCCATATTTCGGGAGTAGGTAATATGGATCGAAAACTAGGAAAGAAATGAGCTGTAAACTCGGGCTCTAAACTGCACACCTTAGAAGGTATCAGCACTTTTACACTAGATGGGATGTGTTTCACATTACCAATGGTGAAAAAGTGCTTATATTTTTTAAGGTACGCACTGTGGAACCCATTTATCGTAACACTGCGGATGGTTTTGATGAAAATTATGCATTGTGGTAAAGGCGAGCTGTATTTTACAGCCTATTCTTACATGTAATTAACTAGACATTTGGCTTCAGTTACTCGTGAATGAACTTGCTCTGACCTTCTTTAAACACTTCCTGATATATCTTCTTTGATACCCTCAAAAGAATTTACTTTCACGTGCCGTATCTGTGAACACATTCTTGTCTCGTCTTTAAACGTATTTCGGTTAATCACTATTCTGACACATTGTACCAGTTTTATTCCCCTCAAAGGTAACCAGGGAACATCGGTGACGCCTGAAACTCAGAAATATCTGAAATACTAATCACATACCAAGATGATAAGAAGATCGGACGGTCTAAGACGCTGCAGTCATGGACTGTGCGGTTGGTCCCGGCGGAGGAGCTTCGAGTCCTCCCTCGGGCATGGGTGTGTGTGTTTGTCCTTAGGATAATTTAGGTTAAGTAATGTGTAAGCTTAGGGACTGATGACCTTAGCAGTTAAGTCCCATAAGATTTCACACACATTTGAACATTTTTTGAGATGATTGGAAGGCAGCTTACCTCACTCTGTAATAACAATGTTTGTGAGCTGTACCAGATACAAAAATTTTCTCCTGAAGCAAAACGATATCTCGATAGATACCATAGTCATTATGGCTACAGTGCATATGAATCACTTTAACTTTACATGACATTTAAAACTGATCGCAATGCTGAGTGTAAGCGTACACTATCAACGGTTGAGAGTTGGCAGAGGCACCTCTCATATTTATATCTTACTCTGAGTAATTCGATTTTCCTGTCTAATTGCATGCGGTGAAAAGTTGCGATTCCTTCACATGTGGACTCCTCACGCAGCGTCTGTCGTCACCCGGGTGGTCCGGTGACAGGCGGGCTCTGCTGCTCTTGAACGGGTTAAGCAGACGGGTGTGAGGGAGTCGAGTGAATGCTTTCCAGACGCCGACATTGTCATAAGAGTGGCGGAGACACGCCCAGAGGGGCCTGAAGGAGCGGCTGGGCTAGAGATTCCGTTACTTCGCAGAAACTTAGCGAAAACACTTTCTGGCGGGCTACCAGCGAGGCATGGGAATGACTTGTGTTCCCAGGCAGTCTTGGCGAACAAATTCCCGCGTTTTCTGCAAAATCGTAACTGTGATTGGCTTGCTCAGGTCATAGCTCCGTGACGTAGCAAAATCGGCGCAGAAATTGGAGCCAAGAATCTCCATTGGTGGAACGGTAGTGCTTTGGCAATAAAGTGGAATTTTCCGCCGCTTTTCGAGTTGCTGATTGAAACGTTTAACCACGGCCACCGTCATGGGGGCGGGAATGTTCTGTTTTCGGCTTGTACGGGTGCTCTTGGAGGAGTCGCCTCTCGCCTTTGGGTCGTTGTAGGTTACAAGACTGAGCTCTCACTGCTCTGGACAGCCTGCCTTCTGTTGGCTGTCTAATATACTTTTATTTAATTGTAACTGTTTTACAAAGTTGCTGAAGTTTCGACTTCGACGTAACTTTCGGAGTACAGTTGGCAATTGAGCGTTCTGCGTACAAGCGGCCTATGTTGTCTGTCTTGAGCAGTTTTGGCTAACGTTGACTGTATCTGAGTTACTGTGTGACTTCGCTTTTTAAAATCGATCACTGTACCGTCAGAGATTGTGTGGCGAGCCTTCTTCGTCTCCCTCAGAGGCGCATTTGTATTGCTAGGAAGTCTTTAGTCTGGGACAACCAGACCAGGATAATTTGTTTCGGGCTATACTCGCGACATTATCATCACCACGATGGGACGTCGAAGCAACCAGCCATCGCCTCCGGTACACCAGATTGTGTCCTTGCAGTTAAGATGACAGCTTGGTAATGTACGTCTGCAGCACCGGCAAAGCAGGCAATTTTGCTATGTAATAATCAGAGCTCAGCAGAGCGCGCCTGTTCGTCTTTTCTAACTTTGTTCTGTCTTGTCTGAGTTCTCACTACTGTAGCAGCAATTAATGTTGGGTTGGCTGTGTGTCTCTCTTAAGATTTGAGTTGCAAGGAATTGGCTCCACATACCACTTCGTCATAAATGTCACAATCTAGTTTAGGGACAAATTCACCTTCACAGCATTTATTTGAGTATCCAGTTTGTGTCAATTTGATGTATTGTAAATGTTTCATGTGTTTCGTTTATTCTTTTGAGTTTAGCCATAATAAATCATATTGTTATTTTGGACAGAACTAGCCGGCCAGAGTGGCCGAGCGGTTCTAGGCGCTACAGTCTGCAACGGCGCGACTGCTGCGGTCGCAGGTTCGAATACTGCCTCGGGCATGGATGTGTGTGATGTCCTTAGCTTAGTTAGGTTTAAGTAGTTCTAAGTTCTAGGGGACTGATGACCACAGCAGTTACGTCCCATAGTGCTCAGAGCCATTTGAACCATTTGGACAGAACTTTCATTCTGTTAATCGGTAGAGCAACCCTATCATTTCATTCTGTTAATCGGTAGAGCAACCCTATCATTTCTCACTACGTTAATGAAACTTTCCTTTATCTAACTTATTTATCAAATTAAATTATTGCAGGTTCCAAACTCTTTTCTAATCCAGTTGCAGGGTCGATTACAGTCAGTTCGCGTTTCTTTTCAATCCATGTGCAACAGCAAAAGTCTGAGTTTGAAAAGGGCGGGCTTAGAGCATCATTTACGTATGTAGATTCTAGAAGAATTTAGTGTAAATACACTGCTAGCCCAGTCACCTCGCACGGTGTATGCAGTCCTAAATTAATTAACTGTGCGCTATTGCAAACTTCTTAAGGGGACGCGTCCGTGAAGGAGTTGCGTTTTTAGCACTTTCTTCTCCCCCCCCCCCCCCCGCCACCCCCTCCCCTCCGCCAACCAAAACATTCACATCATTACTGATCTATGAAGCAGAAGTAGCTCAAAATTTGTACGAACAATTATGACGAAATCATATATTTATTACATTATGATGTTGACAACAATACTTATAAAAGGATGAAAAACAGAACACGTTTTAAGTCAGGTACCATTTTGTCTGATACCACCGACTGCACAGCTTAGAAAAACTGTCAGACTGCCGACAACATTCAGGGAAGTACCTTATCTCTCCAGTTTCCCCATCTGATGCTGATCTGTGAAAAATATACAAAACTTAATTTAGTATGAAAAATATATTTAAAAAATTAGATTCACAATCGTCATCATATTTCCGAATTTTCCGAACATAGTAGACAAGGGAGGTAGGATTGTAATTCTAATGTTATGTGACAACTTTGATGATATTAACTTCTGTTGTTTAGGAGATAAGTGTACCTGAATGATAAAAATTTAGGTTTCCGATAAATAGCCAAATAAAATACACCAACTTATTAGCTTACCAATATGCTGTTTTCGAACATTTAAGTATCATATTTCTGTTGGATTTCATTGTCCTCCTTACTCTTTCTCTTCTTTCTTTTATTTATCATAGCCTCCTTGTTAGTGGCTTCTGCAGTACTCTCCACTTTGGTTACTCTCATCCGATTAACTAGATTTAGAGTTGAAACCATATTCCATCATGTCTGTATTAAAATTTTAGATAAAATGAATTGTAGAGTGCACCATTATTGACAGTTAATACTGCATCTAATATACAAACATCATAAAAAGGCTTTCGTGACCTCGGTTCCTAGAGGTACGAAACCTGTACTGAAAATTGGAATAGAGATGAACTTAAACGTCATTTCGGCCCTTTTTGTTGGTCATAAAAACCACAAACTGAATGTTGTACCACCATACAGCGAGACCTCCAGAGGTGGTGGTCCAGATTGCTGTAAACACCGGTACCTCTAATACCCAGTAGCACGTCCTCTAGCAATGATGCATGCCTGTATTCGTCGTGGCATATTGTCCACAAGTTCATCAAGGCATGCTCGATAAGGTTCATGTCTGGAGAACATGCTGGCCAATGTAGTTGAACGACGTCGTTATCCTGAAGGAAGTCATTCACAAGATGTGCACGATGGGACGCGAATTGTCGTCCATAAATATGAATGTCTTGTCAATATGCTGCCGATATAGTTGCACTATTGGTCAGACGATGGCATTCGCGTATCGTACGGGGCCTTCCATGACCACCAGCGGCGTCAAAAAAAGTCAAATGTGTGTGAATTTCTAAGTGACCAGTCTGCTGAGGTCATCGGTCCCTAGACTTACACACTACTTACACTTACGTAAACTAACTCAAGCTAAGAGCAACACACACACCCATGCCCGAGGGAGGACTCTAAACTCCGACGGGACTGGCAGCGCAGTCAGTGACATGGCTCCTCCAATCGCACAGCCACTCCACTCGGCTACCAGGGCGTAGTCGGCCCCACACAATGCCACCCCAAAACAGCAGGGAACCTCCACTTTGCTACACTCGCTCGACAGTGTGTCTAAGGCGTTCAGCCTGGCCGGGCTGCCTCCAAACACGTCTCTGACGATTTTCTGGTTGAAGGCATATGCGACACCCATCACAGAAGAGACTGTGATGCCAATCCTGAGCACGTTCTGCATGTTGTTGACTCCATTTGTACCGCGCTGAATGGTGTCATGGTAGAAAAGATGGACCACACCGTGGACGTCGAGAGTGAAGTGGCGTATCGTGCAGCCTATTGTGCACGGTTTGAGTCGTAACACGATGTCCTGTGGCAGCACGGAAAGCATTATTCAACATGTTGGCGTTGCTGTCAGGGTTCCTTCGAGCCATAATCCGTAGGTAGCGGTCATCCACTGTAGTAGCAGCCCTTGGGCGGCGTGAGCGAGGCGTGTCATCGACAGTTCCTGTCTCTCTGCGTCTCCTCCACGTCCGAACAACATGGCTTTGTTCACTCCGAGACGCCTGGACACTTTCCTTGTTGAGAGCTCTTCCTGGCACAAAGTAACAACGCGGACGTGATCGAACGGCGGTATTGATCGTCTAGGCATGATTGAACTACAGGTAACACTAGCCTTGTATACCTTCTTCCTAGAGGAATGACTGGAACTTACCGGCTGTCGGACCCCCTCCATCTAACAGGCGCAGCTCATGCATGGTTTTTTGCATCTTTGGGTGGGTTAAGTGACATCTCTGAACAGTCAGAGATCTTGCTTCAAATGGTTCGAATAGGTCTGAGCACTATGGGACCTAACTTCTGAGGTCATCAGTCCCCTAGAACTTAAAACTACTTAAACCTAAGTAACCTAAGGACATCACACACTTCCATCCCGGAGGCAGGATTCGAACCTGTGACCGTAGTGGTCACGCGGTTCCAGACTGTAGCGCCTAGAACCACTCGGCCACTCCGGCCGGCGCAGGTCTTTGTTCTTGGTTCCTATTCCAGCAAGGAACATGGAATAAAAACTTTTTCGTTTAGCCTGCACCAGCGGCCGCTTGTATAGCGATTCAAACGTCTGTGCACCTGTAAATATGTTACAGCACATTTCAACGAGGAATCGGAGATAGCGCCCAGGAAAATTGTGCGAATCGATTAATTCTTTTTGTAAAAGAATTTAATTGGCCCTTAAAAGCTTCGGACAGGAGCGGCACTGACACTCTGATTTTGTCTACTGATGTATCGGACCTTAGTCTAAGACAGGTTTTAATTGTTTAAAAAGAAAACCTTCATCCGTTTCCAAATAACGTGCCAAAATGAATGGTTTTCTGGAGGTTTCTGAAGCGCACCACTTCTATACTTTAAACTTCTACATATCGGTTCAAATACTACATGATTGGTAGATGAATCGATATAGTGAAAACGAAATTTTTGATCCAATAATCTTCATGTGTTGCCAAGATACAATGGTTTAAGGTTTTTTTGGGAAGTTTCTGAAGCGCGCCACAAAGTGAAAACGAAAGTTTCTTATCCAGTAATCTTTATCCGTTGCGAGATGCGATGGTTGAATGTCAAGCTGCACGGAGCACGTAAAATTCGTTCTTACGTGAACTGAGGTAGAGACGGTTTAAAGCGAATCAAGTAAATAAAAACGTATTTTTACGATAAAACTCGTTTTCAAAAATGTAACTTTATTCGAATTTTGCATGCTAAAAACATGTTGTGAGATTTTTGGAAATTTGTGGTGAGGACTATGGGACCAAACTGCTGAGGTCATCGGACCCTAGGCTTACGCACTACTTAATTTAACTTAAACTTACTTACACTAAGGACAACACACACTCATGACCGAGAGAGGACTGTAACCTCTGACGAGAGGAGCCGCGCGAACCGTGACACGATCCCCCTCGACCGCACGGCTACCCAGCGCGACTGTGAGATTTTTGAACGTCTGCCAGTTCTGTGTTTCAAACTTGTGCAAATCGGTTCAAATTTTAAAAGGAGGAAAACGTTTACACGTAATGAATGGTCGTTTTGTTATTTTGTGAAAGTTTTATCCATTGCCACGATTTAAGCAGCATGGTTCGAAAGACCTCAAGACTTCACTGCTTCCATCCTCGTCCAACTCAACAAAAATCTACATCAGTTACCAAGCTGTGGTGGTCTAATGTCAAAATTATGATAGAGTAAAACTTGTGAACGAGAATGAAAAATGCTTCTATCATAGCACAAAAGAGTTGAATATTTTTACTTATCTGGCAGCTACAGAAACATTTCAGTCAAAAGATCCTGACATATAGGCGCTTTTCTAGAGTTATCCCTACTTCCCCAGCGCAGTGAGCTCTCTTAGACCCACCCTCTGTTACGTGTATGGTGACGGTTGTAATAAAATTAGATACCAATTTATGTACTTATAGAGAGTGGGATGCATCTACGATAAGAAGTAACTGAGAGGGGGGGGGGGTTGCATCTACAATAGGAAGCATCCCAGAGTTGGGATGCATGCATCCTAAACTTTGATGACACGTTGTGTAATGCTGCACGAAATGGGAAATGCCGTGATTGATGACATGATGGCATGTGTCATGTTATGACACCAAGTATCGCGTTACTTCGCTTGACACAATACATTAAATAACACCACATGGGTACTGACACTAATAAGTAAAAGCGAGCGAATATATCAAGATGTTTCGATTTATATGTCCTTGAAGTTACCAGTTAAGTCGAAAAGCTATTTCCTTTCTTTTACACCTCAACTCTGCCCAGGACATATTCGCCTTTTTTGTGCTATGGTACGAGCATTTTTTATTCTGATCAAATGATATTTGCTATGTCACGCAAAGTTTGCGCAAGAGGCTTTACTTTTCGCTGCATTTCCCACTACCGATCTGCTTTCTCGCAAACTACTCGAGACACATTTTATAAATTGCTTTATGGAATTAGTAACTATGGTCATTCCCTTACTGGTGTTTCTTCCGAGCACATGTGGCTCTCAGCTGACTAATTATTAAAATGTGTAATATAACATATTAAATAAATGGTACATAATATACCAAATAAATTATTTGCGTTTCTGTATTTCGTTATAGATGATTTGTCTAACAAGGAAAACTCCCCATCGTACCCTTCCCAGATTTGCTGGTAAGGTGGCCCAGTGGATAGCCCCTCAAAAACTGAACAATGATCAAACATGAAAACAGGAATAAGGTGAACTTAACTGCGAAGAGAGAAGCAAAACAGAAACAGTGAACGGTCCAAGCTCAAGATGGACAACATTCAGACCATATGCAGTGCTGCGGCGTCGTGATTATCAGGTCGTGGTATTGGAATACGAATGGGGAGTTCCGTGTTCCCCTATTTTTCCACAAAATTATGAACTGTCCATCCGGTCATTGACGTGTCTGTTCGTTGTACCCAGATTTGTGTCTGCGTGGTGGTTTAACGTCCGTCTGCAACAGCGATGTGTAAAGAAGGAACCTCCAGATGTACTTACCTCCTATTTGTTGTACACAAGTACCACATGTTATGACTCTTGCGTTCCGTTTCGGAAGTTTTGACTCTTGAATTCCTTTGTTGTAACATAGTTCGCACCCGTTTATTTGTTGTTCTCATTTCCCTGAGAGATCTACGAGGCATCTCGCCTGCTCTCACTACTCATCACATTTACTTGCGACGGTAATATATTCTCACCACATAACTGAAGTGCTCTAACCAATGTATAGGACTACAGAAGGAGAACAGACACGTCAACGACCGGACGGAAAATTCATAATTTTGTAAAAAGAAAGTGGGGCAAGAGGGAGGTTTGAGCACGGATCTCCATCTTTCCAGTCCAACACCGTGACCACACAGCCACGACGCCGGGGTTATTGATATTTGATCGATGTTGCATATGTTGAGCTTGGGCCGATCACTGTTTCTATTTTGCTTCTTTATTCACAGTTCAGTACACCTTTTTCCTCTTTTAACATTTGATCTGTGCTCAGTTTTCGACGGGCTGTCCACTGAGCCATTTTGTCACTAAATCTGAGGGGGTTGTGATGGTGAGGTTCCCTTGCAAGTATAATACCTTGTGAAGTAGGGTGCCCAACTGACATTTGCAGCTTCTTACTTTTTTCTTTTGTGAAGATTCAAACTCCATTACTGTGGCAGAATTGCGATCAAGTACCTCTTAAATGGTCAGGAACTCGTCACGATGAAATATGTGGCACGCACATAACCTTTTGGAGGGTTATTTGTCTTCCTACATTTGAGATCTTGCGTACGACGTGGTCGTTAGCAACTATTACGCATTTTGTCTTACTACGTTGTTATTAATGAGACCAGGATCAGTGCTGTTTTTACAAAAACAAAAGCTAACTCATATTCCATAGAAATTTCTAATTGTTTGACTCATCATGACATGTTGATGGTTTTCTTTAAATTAAAGTAGACATACTGAATTGGGTTTCAAGAATAAGATGTCCATAGTTTCCGAATGCTTTTCTTCTGGTGTGCACTATGGCGATTTGTGATGAGCATGTGTACAATTGTACAAACGTAATTTGAGTCCTGATCTGGAATGTAAGAACAATGAGTTCGTATTTTTCCCTTTATTCGGTCTACTCAATCTGTATCGAAATCAGTATCACTTGCGCTTTATCATTATTGCCCTTTATGTCCACCACTTCAATTTTTTATGTTAAAACGGACATTCTGTTCTAAAATTATGTCGCTGTTTCGGCACAAGAATCATACTTTTTATTGAAATTTAGCCAAGATAAGTTCATACAGAACATTCAGTTTGAAAGACAAAATCTTAGAGAACGTGTGGTCAGGGCCAAGCTAGTCCAATATACGATGACTTGTTACAGGATATAGCACAGTATCGCCTGCTATCAGCTTTTATTTTGATGCAACCATTTTAAGAACAAGATTACATCTAGGTGACAAATTTTTACCTGACCCCACAATGTTGTTACGACATTTCTGATGTCGTTGCCTAAAGCATAGCAGAACAGAAAGTAGGGGTTACTTTCGTGCAGTCAGAATCACTACCCGGTTTGTGCGTTTCCTTAAATAATAGCAAAATAATTCCGTTGCGTGTCATGGGTTTGCCTTTCGTACATTTTCAGTGGGCATTAATTGTGGATGATATTATCTCCGCCGCACTTAAGTAGTTCGAAGTTAGTCGCTTGCAGTATTCAATCTCAGTCAGTTTTAATAGTAAGTTGTTACTCAAATGCATTTGGATATTCAATATCAATCATTTACATTTAAACGGTCAGTATTGGTAAGGTGAGCTTGAGTATCTAACGTCAGTAGGATACAACAACAACATGGTAACAGGTCTATTTCAAGTTTATTGCAGTGATGATGGTCTTTTGTTATTTACTGGAGCCAGACCCCAACACTGAGACACCTGTCAGCTCAGCAGAAGCTGCAGTTGACATAACGGTATACGACGCGCTCGTCGCTGCCGCTCATAAGCATGCACTCTACGGCTAAGCCTCGGAGCCTCGAAAGTACGTATTTACCCATTACCACCCACCTTATAGTACTGGTGGGCCATCTGACAATTCTCTTCTGATACACAGGGGGTTCCCGTAAAAGTGTGAAAAAATTTAACAGGGCCAAGAGAATGCTCCACTGAATAGTTTGTGGTAGGGAATCTGGGGTCGGAGGAGCCAGCTTAAGGAGACAGTAGGAATAAAATCACATTACTGTGTACTTCTTTATTTACATTTGTTACACTTAAGTGCATATACCAACACTATGTATCATTTGTACTGCATCTTGCAAAATGTACTAAAACTGAGAGTCATCAACATCAATGCAAGCAGCACATCAGCGAACAAGATTCTGACGCACACTGACAAATATCCCTGGTGTTTTTCGCATCACATCACAGGCAGCTACAATTCTGGCAACTAATGTCATCTCCGTATCCATTGGGGTCTCATGCAGAAGTGACTTTTGATATCCTATTAGGAAACACTCAAGGGTATTCATGTCAGGTGATCTCTCAGGCTATGGAATAGGACTTCCCTTTCCAACCCAGCGACCAGGAAATACAGCACTGATATGGCTGCGGACAACCGCAGTGAAGTGAGGCGGTACACCCTCATGTTGTATCCACATCCTCTCACAAAGATCTAAGGGCACCTTCTCCAACAACTCAGGTAGAGCTCTTTGCACGAACCTTAAGGCCGGCCGGTGTGGCCGTGCGGTTTAGGCGCTTAAGTCTGGAACCGCGTGACCACTACGGTCGCAGGTTTGAATCCTGCCTCGGGCATGGATGTGTGTGATGTCCTTAGGTTACTTAGGTTTAAGTAGTTCTAAGTTCTAGGGGACTGGTGACCACAGATATTAAGTCCCATAGTGCTCAGAGCCATTATTGAACGAACCTGAAGTACAGGTGGCCATTCAAACGATCAGGTAGAAGATATAGCCCTATGACATTGTCGCCTACAATGCCGAGTTAGATATTCACAAGAAAAACGTATTTGATGGTGTGACTCTGCTGCAGCGTGAGGGTCTTCTTTATCCCACACCCGGCTATTCCGGCTGTTCGAAATACTATCACGGTTAAATGAGGTATCGCCAGTAAACAGCACAACTTAGAGGAAATCTTGTTGATCAATCCATTGCTGGAGCTACCACTGACACAATACGACCCTTGGTGCAAAGTCAGTTACAAGCATTGCAAAGACTGGTTGTGGGTGATATGGGTGTAATTGTTATTCGTGGAATACTCTCCACACGCTAGTATGTGCAGCGCTCATTTCACGTGCAATACGACGAGTACTTGTAGTGGGGTCCAATGCGAGACGTTCTAGCACCTCCTCTACAAAATCGTCTGTGCGAGTGGTCCTCATGTTATCAGGTCCCTCGTTTCTTCTTTCCAGTGAACCAGTTTCGCGCATTCGTTGATCTAAGGAAATAAACACGCTTTGTGACGGATGATGCCTGTTAGGAAGTCGTTCCCTCTACAGCCTCTCAACAGTGAGAGCATTGCAACGAACTTCCCCATACACAAGGTGCATATCAGTGAGCTCTGCTAAACTGTACCGGTACTGCTCCATCGTATTGTACTGTACGTCTCTGATTAGCACTGAGTAATGAATGGATCTGTCGTTGATTCATGACACGTTCTGTCATAGGACAAAGTAATTACGACACAACAGAGCTACCTTTGGACAAATAAAGTAAAAAAAAAAGTCTCCATCGTGACTTCCTAGTAATCAGGCTCGTCCTCCTTGAACGGTTAATAAACAGCACAGTACATATGAACTTGTACCTATTTTAGTTGTAAATAAGCTGGATAACTATAATACGGTGGCTGGAGTGGCCGAGCGGTTCTAGGCGCTACAGTCTGGAACCGCGCGACCGCAACGGTCGCAGGTTCGAACCCTGCATCCGGCATGGATGTGTGTGGTGTCCTTAGGTTAGTTAGGTTCTAGTAATTCTAAGTTCTAGGGGACTGATGACCTCAGAAGTTAAGTCCCATAGTGCTCAGAGCCATTTGAACCATTTTGAACAAAAATACTAGACAAAGCGGTAGACAAGTTTACTTTCATATCTCCTTAAGCTGGTTTCTCCGATTCCAGATTCCCTACCTGAAGCTGTTCAGTGAAGCATTCTCTATGTCCTGCTACATTTTTTAATTCTCTTACGGAAACACCCTGTATACCAGATTCGTTGCAGTTGTTTCACCTCCATTTTGCTGTCCTAGCACCCATAAGAATGGCATTTCTTTACTGCTCAAAAATTTCTACCCCTCTCGAATTGGCCTACCTTCTGTATGTTTGTATTGGATTGACTGAAGGAAAATAAGGAAGCAAGAAAACACAAAAGGAACTTGTGAGGTAACGGGCGAGTTGTGGCGCCCTGGAAATATTATAGGTTCAGAGTTGGCGGCCACCGCTCGGACCGCGTGGAAGGGCCGAGCCCGTTAGCATCCGCGTGGTGCCTCACAACGGCTGGAGCACGTGGTCCATCGAGCACGTGGCTGGGAATTTCTTGGTGACGCTGTGCGCCGGGAGGGTCAAAGATGACGGACTTTGTGAAACCTTAATGGCAGATGTTTTACAGTTCGTATAGAAATTAATTGTAGCCAGATGAATCATGATACCTCAAACAGAAACATGTAAATATATTTCTTCGTCTGTGTCTTCGCTTATATCCGTTATAGATTATTCACGAAGAACTAGGTTAAATATTTACTGTGTCTTAGAAAGAACAGAGACATTAGGTTACTGGCCTACCTTTTGTTGCTATTCCTTTGATATATATTTATTTAATTTGTGTAGGTATTTAATAATGTGTGTTAGAGCGTGTTTATGGTCCAACCGTAGGAATATTTATTTAATTTCGAGTTATTTAAATGTAAATCCTGTATTTGGTATGTATTTCAATATGTTTGTGAGTGCACGTTGGCTTGGAGACATGTAGTGCTCTAGCCAATCACAGCGCTCGTTACTAAGAGAGACGTATGGAGGTTGGGAAAGAGCATCGTTTCGAGAGAGGACACGGGCCAGTTCGGGGGAGCGCGGCGCGAGGGACGGTCACACAGGACACGTGCAGTACGTCACGTGGCACGGTGGACTCACGGTCGCGAGAGAGACTTGCAGTGTGGAGCGGTTTGAGTGTGGTCGCGAGAAATAGAAATACTTCGGAGTGCGGACTTGTGAACTTGTGAGATTTCCGTGGCTTCTACAGTAAAGACGTAGTGTGCGTTTAGAAGTGAATATCTCGCGAATTGTGTTCTTGTTCATAACTAATTACGTGCTGTAGTACTCTATCGTTTCCCTGTTGTTCAAATTATGTTTTATTTAATTGCTGGACACCAATAAGTGTTTTGCAGAAATATACCGCATTCTCAAAAGTACTTCTACTATCATACTCATCATTTAAAGCTGTTAAGATAGTAGCTGCAGATTTTATTTAATTGCAATATTTTATTTACAAAATTTATATGTTACTTTCATAATTCGCAATTGCCGAGTGATAGAAACCTTCGACCATTCGATTCATGTGGGTATTCTTATCGTATACTCTAGATTCAGCAGTATGTGGCCTGTAATGAGGCAGCTACGTATCGCAGCCCCTAGACAACGAAAACAGCCAAAACTTTCAATATTTCAACGTTGAGTCGGAGGGTACGTAGTTGGAGGCCACAACACAACCACACTTCATTCTATTTAGAAAGCCCGCGAACTTCTAGTCATTATTGCATGAAATCAGCTACGGACTCAAGCCAACACTCCATAAAAATTATCTTATTGTGACTTGCCTTACACAAAGCATACTCCTTGGCAGAAAGCGCTGCTTTGTTCTCCGACAGATCGCAAGCGATGTTATGGTAGGTGTGGACATTTTTGATGCAGTCTGACAGGTTTGTGAGGTGTTGAGTTTCCAGTCAGTTGGCGGAAGCGTACGTGACAAAACTAATCACCCCAGGAGATATCATATGAATACAATGTAACAACGCCTCTAGCCTTAATAATCGTCTCAGTGCGACGACAAAGTTAGTCGTAGATTTTCTTTAGGTATTCCAGATCGAGATGAATTAACTCTTTCATGAATATATCGCGTAGAGTTCTGAGATTTTGCGATGAAGACTAATGCATTTTACCAGCTGTTCCAAATAGTCCCAGGTATTTTCTATGAAAATTAGATCGGGTGAGTAAAGATATGATAAGGTGTCTGATGTTCGTCAAACCCAATATGTATACTGTCATCCCTATGTACGCAGTTGTTATCCTCCTGGAGATAATAGCGATCACAGCACACTTATATGGAGATCTCGACGAAAGAACATAAGCTGGTCACCCAAATGATGAAATAAACGTCATGAGTGATGCTCAAGACGACCGGAGTCGGCGGGTCCAAGTATTGGAACAAAAAACACCCCCAAATCATCATAGAAATCCCTCTGACCCGATCTACACTCTTCACACACTGCGCCTTCAACGCCTCATTGAGCTCTTGGTGCACTCACCATGTTGTATCATGTAAACAAAGGAAGCTCTACGTGGTACGGACTCAACAAGTCGTTGTAAGACCCCCAGACAAATATTGAGCCATGCTGCTTCTAAAGCCGTACATAACGCCGAAGTGTTGCCGGTGCAGGATTCGGTGCACAAACTGACCTCTGTATTACGTACCATAAATATTCGATGGGACCCATGCTGGTGTGCTGGGTAGCCAAAACATTGCCTCTAATTGTCCATAATGTTCCTCAAACCAATCACGAACATCTGTGGCCCGGGGACACAACGCATTGTCATCTACTCAAATTCCGTCATTGTTTGGGAACATGAAGCCCATAAATGGCTGCTCTCGTGTCCAAGTAGCCGAACATAACCATTTCCAGTAAATGATCGGCTCAGTTGGATCAGAGAACCGAGTTCATTCCATGTAAACACATCCCACACCAATATGGAGCCACCGCCAGCTTACACAGTGCTTTGATGACAACTTGATTCCGTGGCTTCGTGGGGTCTGCGCCACACGCGAACCATACCATAACTATTACTAACTGAAATCGAGACTCATCTCACCAGGTTAGAATTTTCCAGAAGTGTAAGGTCCAATGGGTTTGGTCACGACCTCAGAAGAGGCGCTGCAGGCGATGTCGCGTCGATAGCAGAGGCATTCACGTTGGTCGTCTGCTGCCGTAGCCCATTAGCGCCAAATTTCGCTGCACTGTCCTAACAGATACGTTCCTCGTACGCCGTACAGTGATTTCTGAGGTTGTTTCATGCAGTGTTGCTTGTCTGTTAGCACTGACGACTCTGCGCAGACGCCGCTGCTTTCGGTCGTTAAGTGATGGTCGTCTGCCACAGCGTTGTCCGTGGTGAGACCTAACGCGTGAAATTTGGTTGTTTCGCCACACTCTTGACACTGTGGGTTTCCAAATACTGAATTCCCTGAAGTGGAATGTACCATGCGTCTAGTTCAAACTACCAATTCTCTTTCAAAGTCTGTTAATTCCAGTCGTGCAGCCATAATCACGTCTGAAACCTCTTCACATAAATCACCCGAGTACAAATGATAGCTCCGCCAATGCTCTGCCCTTTTATACCTCGTGTACGCGACACTAGCGCCATCTATATATGTGCATATCGCTATCCCATGACTTTTGTTAGCTCAGTGTATATGGTGTGTACGTTCCACAACGAATATTTACTAACAGCTTTCGTAAATAATACTCACAAACTGGCAGCAGTGCGTGGAAGTCGTCATTTAAAGTGCTTCATGGTCCAATAAAAGTTGATAGGTTTGTGCTATAATAAGAAAAATGAAACCTTTCACTACTTCACTGTGCTTACTATAAACAAAGCCAGCATTTCCCGTTGGGTATAGAGCTCCGTGTCGCGCTATACTGGTCTAGCGACGCACGGCAGTTCAACGAAGGAAGTAAACATGCACTCATCCTGGTTGCGATCTATCAGGGGTGACTTCCCAATTCTAAAACGTCATAGTGGTTTCAGCACAAAGGTAATGACTTTAAATACAGGAGTGTAACAAAATAAAGACATATACACCAAAGATCAGCTTAAAACTAAAACGTAAAACTATTTAATACACAAATTACATCATGAAAGCGTAAAGGAGAATTTAGAGGAAAGAGTTACATAGTTGACAGTCAACTGTACAGGATGCCATACTGTTATTTCAATTATGTTCAAAAAATGCATAAAAAGACAAGTAGATCAGAACAGTTATGTACGAATAAGAAAAAGAAAGAACCGGAATTACACATCTTGATCTTGACTGATAGCATAAAACAGCAGCACTCATAAAAAGTTATATCGCACGTACATATCTAAAACAGTGAGTAAACTCGATTACACTACACTTTCGTGACTGGTGAATAAAGAAAACACTGATGACTACTTTGTAAGTATTACTACTTGGAGAGTGTTCAAATGGTTGAAACTGCTCTGAGCACTATGGGACTTAACTTCTGAGGTCATCAGTCCCTTAGAACTTAGAACTACTTAAACCTAACTAACCTAAGGACATCACTCACATCCATTCCCGAGGCAGGATTCGAACCTGCGACCGTAGCGATCGCGCGGTTCCAGACTGTAGCGCCTAGAACCACTCGGCCACCTAGGCCGGCACTTGAAGAGTGTGATTTACGAAGACTGTAGGTGAATATTCCCTGTGACAGTTACGTGCCATAGGCTATATTATTTGGAGATTTTGGTATGTTTTAGCTTCATCTTTAACTACATTTACCTCTAAATCTGCATTTATAATCTGCTAGCCACTGTGATGTGCATAGCCGAGGGTACGTCCCATTGTATAAGTTACACTCCTGGAAATTGAAATAAGAACACCGTGAATTCATTGTCCCAGGAAGGGGAAACTTTATTGACACATTCCTTGGGTCAGATACATCAAATGATCACACTGACAGAACCACAGGCACATAGACACAGGCAACAGAGCATGCACAATGTCGGCACTAGTACAGTGTATATCCACCTTTCGCAGCAATGCAGGCTGCTATTCTCCCATGGAGACGATCGTAGAGATGCTGGATGTAGTCCTGTGGAACGGCTTGCCATGCCATTTCCACCTGGAGCCTCAGTTGGACCAGCGTTCGTGCTGGACGTGCAGACCGCGTGAGACGACGCTTCATCCAGTCCCAAACATGCTCAATGGGGGACAGATCCGGAGATCTTGCTGGCCAGGGTAGTTGATTTACACCTTCTAGAGCACGTTGGGTGGCACGGGATACATGCGGACATGCATTGTCCTGTTGGAACAGCAAGTTCCCTTGCCGGTCTAGGAATGGTAGAACGATGGGTTCGATGACGGTTTGGATGTACCGTGCACTATTCAGTGTCCCCTCGACGATCACCAGTGGTGTACGGCTAGTGTAGGAGATCGCTCCCCACACCATGATGCCGGGTGTTGGGCCTGTGTGCCTCGGTCGTATGCAGTCCTGATTGTGGCGCTCACCTGCACGGCGCCAAACACGCATACGACCATCATTGGCACCAAGGCAGAAGCGACTCTCATCGCTGAAGACGACACGTCTCCATTCGCCCCTTCATTCACGCCTGTCGCGACACCACTGAAGGCGGGCTGCACGATGTTGGGGCGTGAGCGGAAGACGGCCTAACGGTGTGCGGGACCGTAGCCCAGCTTCATGGAGACGGTTGCGAATGGTCCTCACCGATACCCCAGGAGCAACAGTGTCCCTAATTTGCTGGGAAGTGGCGGTGCGGTACCCTACGGCACTGCGTAGGATCCTACGGTCTTGGCGTGCATCCGTGTGTCGCTGCGGTCCGGTCCCAGGTCGACGGGCACGTGCACCTTCCGCCGACCACTGGCGACAACATCGATGTACTGTGGAGACCTCACGCCCCGCGTGATGAGCAATTCGGCGGTATGTCCACCCGGCCTCCCGCATGCCCACTATACGCCCTCGCTCAAAGTCCGTCAACTGCACATACGGTTCACGTCCACGCTGTCGCGGAATGCTACCAGTGTTAAAGACTGCGATGGAGCTCCGTATGCCACGGCAAACTGGCTGACACTGACGGCGGCGGTGCACAAATGCTGCGCAGCTAGCGTCATTCGACGGCCAACACCGCGGTTCCTGGTGTGTCCGCTGTGCCGTGCGTGTGATCATTGCTTGTACAGCCCTCTCGCAGTGTCTGGAGCAAGTATGGTGGGTCTGGCACACCGGCGTCAATGTGTTCTTTTTTCCATTTCCAGGAGTGTATTAGGAATTTTCCCTGTTGCATTCGTGCATGGATCGAGGGAAGAATGATTACTTAAAAGCATCATCGTGCGCTGTAATCACTGTGACGACCTCTTTGGAATCTCTATGAGAACGGTAAGTTGGGGATTGTAGTATATGCCTAGATTCCTCACTATAATTTGGTTCTAGAGACAATAAATAGGCTTTAATTGGCTACTATGCGTCAATTTCTATTGACTTTATGCTTATATCTGTCAGAATCCTCATGTCACTCTCCAATGACGTGAAGAAAACCTGTGACAAATTTGTGCTGCCCTTCTTTGTACTGATTCGATATCCCCTGTTAGTCTTATTTGGTACTGGTCCCACACACATGAGCACTATTGTGGGATGGACGGAACGTGTGTTTCGTATGCAGTCTCCTTTGTCGTTCTGTAGTATTTCCTTAGTTATCGACCGATAAAGTGCAGTTTCCCACCTTTTAGACCCAGGTGGAAATACTAGTTGATCGACCCGAACTGTGACTCTTGATACTAGTCGTACAAAACTACACATTTTTGTTTTGTCAGGTGCATAGTTCTACATTTTGGAACATTTTTATCAAGTTGTCGAACTTGGCACGACTTCGATACCCTATCAGATACAAATGAAGCATTGTACAGCTTTCTTCAGCTAGAACGTCATTACAAATAACGGCATCTTCTGCGAAGAGTTTGAGGTAACTTTTAATATCGTCAGCAATATCATTAACATGTAACATGAATATCAAGGGTCACGATACGCTTCCGTCGGACACATTTGAAAGTACTTCTGCATCTCTCGATGACTCTCCGTTGAAGATAATATGCAGCGTCCTCCCTACCAATAACGCGTCAATCCAGTCAGTAATTTGGCTTGCCACTCAACACAATCGTACTTTTGATAAAAAAAAACCTAGGTATTGTTCCGAGTCAAACGCTTTCTAGAACTGAAGAAACACTGCAGCTACCTGACTTTCTTGGTCCAAGGCGTTCAGAATGTCACGTAAGAAAAGATCGAGTTGGATTTCACATGACGAATGTTTTCGGAATCCATTAGCGTAGAGGAAGTCATTCACTTCGATATATCTCATTCCTCTTGAACTAAGAATAGGTTCTAATGTTCTGCAACAAATGGATGCCAACGATATTCAACGGTGGTTTAATGGATCACTTCTAATACACTTCTTGTAGATGGGAGTCATCAGTGCTTTCTTGCAACCACTATGCACAGTTTTTTGTGTGAGGTACCTTCGGTATACTACCGTTAAAAGCACTCGGCCGCAAATTCGGTATAGGATATGACAGCAATACCATCTACCACTTGAGGTTTATTCAAGCTAATGATTTCAGTTGTTTCTCGACGCCACTTGCGCTAACATCTATATCAGTCACCTCTGCAGTGGTACGAGAGCTAAAGTGGGATATTACACCTGGGTTTTCCTTTCTAAAGCAAAGTTTGAAAACAGAGCTACCCACTTCTGCTTTCGCTTGTTATCTCTCAAATTCAGTTCCTCTCTCGTTCATGGATATTTGGGCACTAACTGGTGCCTTAAATAGCCTTTACATACGTCCAGAACTTTCTCTGGCTTTTAGAAATATCTTTCGATAGTATCCCGCTACAGTAGTCATTCAAGGCTTCACACTTGGCCCTCTTGACCGTCAAACGCGATCCATTCAGTATCTCTCCATCAATAGCCACCTACTTTGTTTTACACCTATTGCGCAATAGCCTGTTTTCCTTTATAAGTTTATCTGCTGTGACTGTATGCTAAGGAGGGGCCCTCACCCAACCATCATGAACTGTTCTACGAGCTACGTATGTATCCAGTGCGTAGTCAACAATTCTTTGTAAAGTTGAGCCGTAATGCCCCTACATGCACATGTCATGAGCTGAAAGTTTTAAGTTCCCCATTGACTTATGATAATACTGTTTCTTTACCTAGTATACTCAAAACTTAAATCTTTCTTTTTTAATTTGCCCTTTGCGCATCTGCCTCATGGTCATTGATACCACTTTCACTGTTGATATCCACAAAGATGTGAGGTCTATTGGCTGACATTGGATTATTTTCCATCAGGAGTGGGGTTCTGAACTGTGTGCTATAGATAGTTTTCAGTGGAAGCATCTAGCAATATTTCACAAGGTATCTTATCACGCCCACTACTAACATAATTGTAGTAATTCCTATGATTATAGTATAGCTGAGGAACTTACGTACAAGCATACTTTCTCTAAAATTACATGTAAAATTAGGAATTAAGTCTGTTGGTCGGTAGAAGGGTTCAGTTATAATTTTACGCCCAGTCTTGATACTGAATCTTGACCAAACAGTTTCGCATGCAGTTTCAGTTTCCCTTTGGATGGATTTTAATTTCTTGTCAACTGCGACAAGTATACCATCTGCACTTCTCAGTAGCCTATTCTTTCGATATAACTAGTGAGTGTCTGCTTGAACTGCAGGTCGTCTGAGGATGTTCTCATAGAATGATACCAGTTGTGGCTTAGTAAAATGAACCTAAAATAACAAATGAACATTGTAATAGTTTTATTTCGCAAAACGTTGACAACAGGGCATATATGTTCGAATGAGATACTACCGTCAATATGGTTTAATCTGTCACCCCTTCGTTTTGGAATATCAGAAACGTGAGTAAACGTCCGGATCTATACAATGTCTGTAGAGTTAAGGAACGTCGGCGGGATTTTTAACACTGGATATCTATTACGAGTTGGTCTCTTATCGATGGATAGGGATGAAATTAACTTGTATTTCGTTCACACACATCCATTATATCGTCTTCTGTTTCCCAGTAGCATGACCGACAATAAAATTATTCCATCAATTGTAAAATACTCTACTGTGTTACCGTTTTAATTCTATTTTGTATATAGAATGCGTGAACTTACGTAGTGGTTAGAAAACACGTTAGAAACTATGTTACGAGCTTACCAAGTTTTCAGCCTACTGACATAATATGTTTTGTAATTACAACATATCCCAATGTGAAATGCTACAATAAATGTTAATTAAAAACCTTCCCTATCCTCGTCTCACAGCAGCATGTTTTCCGTCTATAATGATCTCGTAGTCAACGGAATGTTAAATCGAAGTCGTCTTCTCCTTCTTACGTCCTTTGTAGCCTATCAGCAAGTTATATAGTCGAACGTCAACAACAACGGATTTAAAAGTAGCGTAGCTAGCCCTTCTGGATTAAGGCACGCTGCTTCACTTCACCCTTGTAATACGTAGTGATGGTGCCCTTAACGCGGTCGCCCAGCACTCCAAGCGAGCCTCCTGTAGATTCAGTGTGCTTTCTAAATATATATATATATAAAGAGACGCGTAAGGTAGTGTTTGCAGCACAAAAAGAGTCAGACAGTTTCATCAGGACACCGGGAGAGGAGAGAAATAGGACGTGCAGTGGGAGCAACCGTGGGGTGGAGCGCCGTGGTGTTGGGGGGGAGGGGGGGGATGGGAGGCTGAGAAGTCGACCCGGCTACCGGCACGCCTCCGCGCTCCGGAGTAAAGAAGCAGTCTGCTTCTTACCCCAGTCACGCGGCGCGCTATAGCCCGTATTGGGTACCGTGAGTTTTCGCTTGTGGCTTCGTTATAACACTAGCAATTTCGTGGCGGGGCCCATAATTCTCCTCTTTGCCACGTGTGCCGGTGCACACACCCCTATCCCCGACTGCCCCTTTTCACAGAGAAACACTGTTTACTCTCCTGCCGCGGGGCATTCGCGCTTAACGTAGGGTTGCGCCAAATAAAATACAGTCAGTCGCGGAGTGGTGCGCAGGAAAATAAAAAACGTAAAAATAAAAATAAAATGGCGTAGGGAGAGGGGGGGAGGGGGACTTTGGAGCGGAGCAGTGGCCACACGCACACACGTCCTTGCGATCCATCAGCTTTCACTCAGCAGTAACACAGCACTCTTCCTGTGCAACGCACCACGCTCATATTCACTCACCGCCCGACCCGCCACTAACGTAAACAGGAGAGAGTATTTATTTAATTTGTTTGCTTTTTTTATTCGCGCCGAGCCGGTGTCCAGCTCATATTTCATGTGACTCGTGGAAATCGCCGGTGCCAACTCGTAACATCCGCTCCCGGTGGCAGAAATTTTCGTAGAACGGAGAGGTCCCGTACGCGTGCGTGTACGAGCTATTGTACGAGCCGCCTCCAGCTTTATTTGACATTGGTCGGGTGGCCCGACCGTGTCGGCGCTATTTGCTTTACAAACAGGAGCTGCCGCTACTCACGCCAAAAATAGAGCTCGCCGCGTGAATGACAATTGCTCGCGCCCTCGAGTGCGCTACTGCGGATTCGGTTGGAGCACATTCGAAAAAAAAAGGAGTGGAAAGCACGGTGGGGGAAAAGTGTGACAATTTGATTGCTGATGGGTAGGAGCAACAGTGGAAAACAGCAAGGTGCCAAATGTGGCGAATTCCCGCGTGATGCTAAGCGTTCTCACGTACCAGCAACTGCTTGTTTACAGCTAGCTCGCTCCCCACTTACAACTATATTATCTAAATGTGCTACACATCTCACTGATCGAGGTACTTAGGGCACCATTCCACGACGATCGAAAAGTCAGTACGTCGTCAGAGGTCTTAGAAACTCTCAAGAATTTTTTAAATTTTTTCGGCACAAAGAGTATTCCACGAAGTTTCGGGACTGAAGCCGGGTGACGTCGATCACCTGCTACGATATTTCGGCTGACTTCCATTGAGCCATCTTCAGGTGAGTGTTCAGCACTGCCAACAGACGCCAAGATGCACGCACAAAGCCAGCCGCTACATGATCGACCGCTGTTGAGTTGAGAACTCTTCGAATACTGCTTCATCTTCGCCGCACAGGCGCATGCGTAACATAATACATGAGCGCTCTCTACACTCGTGGAGTTAATATTCAGATGAAAAAATTAATAAAAATAACCGTCAAATGACTTGTCATTAATCGTAACGTGTTTTCTTTTTGAAGAAGTCAAAGAAATCACCGGGTCTTACGACTTAACCAGTTGAAAGCTGCCGTCACAATTAAAAAGATCTTGCGCTAAACGTATTTCCACCGATTATTTAATAATCGAATCAGACCAAGATTTCCTTGGCAGTGTTGTCCATGGAATGTCCTGATGGCTGCCTTACTGGGATGTCAAGGGCGAGTGTGGGGATCACGTTAAAAGCATCTTTCATGCACTGTGCGAGTCGTCTGACCAATGTCAATGGCCAATGCAAAAGTAACAAGGTATTCTGCAGATTCCAGACTTCCGCAATTCCAGATCGTCGTTTGCCGAACCGAGAGAGGCACAAATCTTTGTAGAAGGGTGAAAGAATACTTTGATATGATATTTCCTTAATATCCTGCCGTATTTCATCGAAATATTGCCGACGGTCGGGAGGAATGCCCTGGACTTGAACCGCTCCTTCTCCTCTTGCTCTTGTGGGTGGTCATGTTTCTTCTTCCTTAAAACTTTGCTGATCTGATGTATAGAATGTCCATTATCTTTGAACACTGACTGTAGATGCTCCAGCTCTTTCGTAAGGCTGTCTACATCAGACACAAGATGTGCCCGATGCACCAACGCTCGAAGGACATCCACAATTTGTGACGCCTGCAAATACGGGTCTGTATGTGTGGGCTTACGGCAGATTAAATCCCCCAGTGACCCCTTCCCGTCTGATCATAACTTCTAGAATTGGTAGATAGCAACCCTTCGCCGCTTCCATGGTAAATTTCATACTCTCGTGGTTAGAATTCGTATGCTCCAAAATGCGTGACAGATCCTCTTCGCCGTGAGCCCACACTCCAAAAGTATCAACCACACATCACCAGGAGACTTTTGGTTTAAGTTCTGCTGAATCAAGTGCCCTCTCGTCATAGTCTTCTACAAGATTTTGGTACCAGACGGTGTTGCTATGGGTAGACACCTTCAACTACAGGTCTGCATGTAGACGGAATGCCCCAATGATCCACCCACTTCCCTTCTGACCAAATTGGGAGACAGCCGTCCTTCTCCAGTTTCATCGTAAATCTGATATTCTCGTGGATGGAACTCAGTTGCTGCAAAAAGCAGGACAGATCTTCTTCACCGTGGGACCACACTACAAATGCATGTGCCACATATCGCCAGAAGACTCTAGGTTTAATTTCTGCTAAATCAAGTGCCCTCCCTTCAAAGTCTCCAATAAAAAAAGGACAGGCCTGAAAAGGTGCTGGAACACCTGCAATCAGTGTTCAAGGTTAATGGATATTCTTCAGCTCAGACCAGCACAGCTTTAAGAAGAAAAAACATGACCATCCACAATAGCAATAGGAGAAGGAGCGGTTTAAGTCCAGGGCGTTGCTCCCATACGTCGACAATATTTCGTCGAAATTCGGCAGAATCTTAAGAAATATCATGTCAGAGTAATCTTTCGCACCCCTATAAACACTTGTGCCCTTCTCGGTTCGGCAAAGGACGATCTGGGATTGCGGAAGGCTGGAATCTACAATATACGTTGTCAGTGTGGCAATGCTTACACTGGCCAGACGACATACACAGCGCGTGAAAGATGTGTCGAACATGATCACCACACTCGCCTTTTCCAGTACAGTAAGTCAGCCAAAGCGGAGCAGTATATCTCCTCTAAATAGGACATTCAATGAATTACTCTGCCACGGAAATCTTGGTCTCGGCGATATCTTTCTGTGATTCAGTTATTAAGGAATCGGTGGAAATACGTTTAGCGCCAGATCTTATTAATTGCCATGGCGACTTTCAACTGGATGAACCGTGGGACGCGGTGATTTCATGTCTTCAAAAAGAGAACATTTTATGACCAATGACACGGCTAGTGACATATAATTTTTTAAATTTGACATCTGAGTTTTAGATCCTCGAGAGCGCATTTCAATAGAGAGCGCTCATGCTGTATCACATTACGCATGCGCATTGCGGAACTGATGGAGTGGTATTCGAAGAGAGCGCGCTACTCGACAGAGGTCGCTCATGGAACGGCTTCCATTGGGCGTGCGTCATCCCGCTTATTTTTAGTATAAGGTAGCGACATGAACTAGCAACTTCCTACTTGAGTCAGGTTGGTGTCTTGACAATGTTTACTTGCGAGTACGTGCGCGTCGTTCACAGGGGTCACAAGTTCTTCTCAGCGTTGCTAGTCGTAGTGTCTGAGCCGACGTTCATTTGTCATTTTCCTCCTAAAGCGCTGTTTTTTCTCGTAGGTGTCTTGCTCTGCCTGGGATTTATAGACGACATGAGTTAGGGTATTTGTCGGCTGGGTCCGTGGCTATGTCAGTTGGTCCGAGGCAAAACACGAAGACAGGAATCTGTGGTTAGAAAACCCTTCCGCCGCCCTTTCCCTCGGCATTGTGACACCTACCGATCCTCGTCCATACCGGCATGCCTCTGGTAGCAGCAATACCAACACCATCCAACGGGCTTAGGACAGCGCGCACCATACCTCCCACCACAAGTCACCGGTAGCTGCTGGCAGTGAGAGCGATTCACGACAGCGCTCTCCACAGGGACAGATCTTACACCTCGTTATTCGACAACTCCTATTGTCGCCTGGTGACAGACCGCTCACCAGTGATGGTCACACTATGTTGGCTCCAAACACTGATACAACCGATTAGCACACGGATGCACCATTGGGTGCTGTTTCGTCTACACCATCTCGTCGTCCCAGGGGGCCTTCTGGGGACTCCACCTCTGTTGACCCCCCCCCCCCCCCCCCCCCGTGTCTAAAAATCTACACGGTCTTCCACTTGCGCCCGTCGCAGAGGCCGTGATTCGGATTTAGATATTTCCCTGGCAGGGGAAGCCATACTGGTTGGTGCCCTGGACCAGGACATGGGGCTAACCCCGGCACCATATCTCAGAATCCACAGCCACCATCACCAATGAAGGTGAAGCTACCACCAAGCGTGGTTTACAGTCCCACGAATTAATTTCAACCGAAAACTAGACTGCAACGCATTATTGCAGGCCAACTGCTGGCAGTTTACCAGTAGGACCATGTCATGTACCTGCTTGACACAGACGACGACAACCTCGTTGTCGTGAAATTTGTGAAGTAGGGGGCAATAAATTACTGCAACCATCAAGCTTCTGGCAACAGGAGAACAAAAATCGTCATCAAAAGTATTTCTCCCAAGTTAGAGAAACAGACGTAAAGAATAAATCACTCTCTCCTCAGTACCTAACTCTCTGCTACACCAATACAAGAGGGACCCTGAGACTCAAAAGTTAATCCATATGCCATCCCATTTTGTTTTCCTCAGTAGGAGAGAAGCCGTCGAATGCATCTACCATATGAGGTATCTCCAATGCACTAGGGTTCATATTGAATCATGTAAAGGCCATAATGGCCCATTCATCTGTCGTTCGTGCCAATGTTTGCAACACACCAGTAATTACTGCTCACTCTCTTTCTGGTGCGTTAAGTGTGGCAACCCGCATCCATCGGAGGACTGCAAACTTCCAGCCTCAGAAAACTCCATGTGCGCCTGATGTTCAGGCACCTCTTATGATGACCACCATCTGGTCTCCTGGAAGTGTTGTCCTATGTACCAGAAGGGAATGAAGTCTTCCTGTCTTCTAAGAAGGAAACCAACGACGAATGGGCCATCCCCACCACCATCGGACTGTATCCCTTTCCTTATCTTATGGGTTAAACGTAACCACCATCAAACCACAGATGCTCAAGCACCTGACATATGTGCATCACAGAGACATCCTCTGACTCCATCCCCTATGACCACCTTTACTGCTGCAGCTCGCTCTTCTCTTGCTCATCTATCCCCTGTGACGACTGCAAACACCCACCAAACAAGAAGGCCATCTTCAGCCTCTTCACACCCACATGTTGAAATGCCCCAACCCTGCATTTTGGCACCCTCTCCACCTGCCATAACACCCATCCCTGCCTACCAACAGGTCAAGCAGCCCACCCAGGACATCCCACAAGTGGTACAGACAGAAGCTTCGTTTTGGGATGACATGTGAGAAATCCTCCAGGTCATCTCTCTGTTCACACAGGCCCACATAAGGGCAGAAGGTCCATTGGACAGAGAATGGGCTCACAAACCTCATCGCCCTGGTTGAAGGGCTCTGCCGATTTATGTTATAACTGCGAACTGCCCACAACAGAACCACCAGCACCCTCAGAAACTAATCTTGTGTATGTTAATGCTAAAGCCATTAAACGGATAAAGACTGAATTGAACATCTTCCTCTAGGACTACCATTTGGATATTTTACTTGTCTGAGAAACCCACCTCAAACAGGAAGACGATTTTCGTCTATGTAATATGGCTTGCTACCACACAGACCAACTCCGGCACCGACGTGTGACCACGGCAGTCACTGTCTCTACCTGTCTTGAGGCTATCAAATCAAATGGCTCTGAGCACTATGGGACTTAACATCTGAGGTCATCAGTCCCCTAGAACTTAGAACTATTTAAACCTAACTAACCTAAGGACATCACACACATTCATGCCCGAGGCAGGATTCGAACCTGCGGTCGCGTGGTTCCAGACTGATGCGCCTAGAACCACTCGGCCACACCGGCCGGCTGATGCTATCACTTTTGTTGCTCTGTCCCTGCGTATTTAAGGCCTAACCTTCTTGAAGCACATTGACATAATTTGGCCAACTCACCGTTAGTGCTGACTTCAGTGCCAAGCATCCAGCTTGACATTCTCGTATCGGTAATCCAAAGGGCAGACTGGTCCTCAAACTGGAAGATACTCTGGCACTGTCAGTCTATGCCCTCACACTCCCGCACATATGTAAGTTCTCTCGAACTGCTAGCAGGATGTTCTGGATGTGGCCCTTTTCAAAAACATTTCAGTGCCTTTTTCGTTGGGAACACTCCTAGAACAGGCATCTGACGATGACCCAGTGTTCCTGCACTTTACCAATGTAGCTCTGTCTTCAGATGTCCATTCTACTTTGACTATCATGGACTGGGACAGATTTGCCAGGGTTCTCAAGAACAGCACCTGGCGAAACCTCGACCTGGCACTGTGTGCCAGTATGGTTAGTGCTGTTGATTATCTAACCACGAAAATCCACTTCCATTATACTTAGGGATTTAATCCCATTGGATGACTTGCCACCCCCATTGTGTGAACCGAAAATCCATAAGAACCGCTACTGAAGCTGGTGGAAGCACTTTCATGACCCCCAGGATAAACATCACATGAGGTGTCTCTTACGTGAATTCTGCCACTGCCTCGCCGATTGGGAAACAGAACAATATGAGGACAAAATGTCCGCCTCCCATCTGCACAGTATATGGCTTAACTTATAATGCCCTCTGTGCGGTGGAAACTCTAGCTGATGCATTTGAGGCCCCGAATGAACTGCTCTTCCAGAACTTAACGCCTGATAAACTCCAGGATGAACACGATAATCCGCTTTCAGACGAAGACCACATCTTATATCCCCACCTTATGTACGTGGAAAAAGTTCAACGGATCCTCCAGCGGAACTACGGGCAGTCGGCTCCCAGTTTGGATGGCATCTTATATGAACGCCTCTCTCAGTTCCCATTCAAGCCCCTGGTCTTATTCACCAGCATCCTGAAGCATTGTCTGACCACTGACCCTTTCCCACTATAGTGGAAGTATGCCGAACTGATTACCATCCCCATGCCCTAAAAGGACTCTGTGGTCGCTACTAACAACAGGCCCATTATCCTTCTGAATACCATGGTGAAGGTCCTAGAATCTTTGATCCTGCACAGCATTTCGCAACTCTGTCGGCAGCTGGGACAATCCGTCTAGAGCAGTTCTGTTTCGCTTTCCACATGTCGGCCAAATTACAAGGATCACAGAACATTTCAACAACGGCTTTAACTGCACCATGTCGACGCCAGCGGTTTTCCTGGACCAGCAAATTACGACAATATCGGGCAGGACACTCTCGATTATAAAATGCTGGTGCAGACGACCATCCCAGACATCCATATCAGGAACGAGAATTATTTCCTCCGTGATAGAACCTTATTGACAACACAATAATGAAAACGATCGACCATAGGTCACACGTCGACAGGTACCCCTCAAGACTATGTGTTGTCTCCCATCCTTTTTAACATTTACACTCCTGGAAATGGAAAAAAGAACACATTGACACCGGTGTGTCAGACCCACCATACTTGCTCCGGACACTGCGAGAGGGCTGTACAAGCAATGATCACACGCACGGCACAGCGGACACACCAGGAACCGCGGTGTTGGCCGTCGAATGGCGCTAGCTGCGCAGCATTTGTGCACCGCCGCCGTCAGTGTCAGCCAGTTTGCCGTGGCATACGGAGCTCCATCGCAGTCTTTAACACTGGTAGCATTCCGCGACAGCGTGGACGTGAACCGTATGTGCAGTTGACGGACTTTGAGCGAGGGCGTATAGTGGTCATGCGGGAGGCCGGGTGGACGTACCGCCGAATTGCTCAACACGTGGGGCGTGAGGTCTCCACAGTACATCGATGTTGTCGCCAGTGATCGGCGGAAGGTGCACGTGCCCGTCGACCTGGGACCGGACCGCAGCGACGCACGGATGCACGCCAAGACCGTAGGATCCTACGCAGTGCCGTAGGGGACCGCACCGCCACTTCCCAGCAAATTAGGGACACTGTTGCTCCTGGGGTATCGGCGAAGACCATTCGCAACCGTCTCCATGAAGCTGGGCTACGGTCCCGCACACCGTTAGGCCGTCTTCCGCTCACGCCCCAACATCGTGCAGCCCGCCTCCAGTGGTGTCGCGACAGGCGTGAATGGAGGGACGAATGGAGACGTGTCGTCTTCAGCGATGAGAGTCGCTTCTGCCTTGGCGCCAATGATGGTCGTATGCGTGTTTGGCGACGTGCAGGTGAGCGCCACAATCAGGACTGCATACGACCGAGGCACACAGGGCCAACACCCGGCATCATGGTGTGGGGAGCGATCTCCTGCACTGGCCGTACACCACTGGTGATCGTCGAGGGGACACTGAATAGTGCACGGTACATCCAAACCGTCATCGAACCCATCGTTCTACCATTCCTAGACCGGCAAGGGAACTTGCTGTTCCAACAGGACAATGCACGTCCGCATGTATCCCGTGCCACCCAACGTGCTCTAGAAGGTGTAAATCAACTACCCTGGCCAGCAAGATCTCCGGATCTGTCCCCCACTGAGCATGTTTGGGACTGGATGAAGCGTCGTCTCACGCGGTCTGCACGTCCAGCACGAACTCTGGTCCAACTGAGGCGCCAGGTGGAAATGGCATGGCAAGCCGTTCCACAGGACTACATCCAGCATCTCTACGATCGTCTCCATGGGAGAATAGCAGCCTGCATTGCTGCGAAAGGTGGATATACACTGTACTAGTGCCGACATTGTGCATGCTCTGTTGCCTGTGTCTATGTGCCTGTGGTTCTGTCAGTGTGATCATGTGTCAATAAAGTTTCCCCTTCCTGGGACAATGAATTCACGGTGTTCTTATTTCAATTTCCAGGAGTGTATGTTAAATATATGCCAATTATCTCACACTGCCACATGGTTCAATATGCCGACGATATGGCGCTCTATACGACCGGTCACAACACTTTCCAGCTCACTGCTCATCTCCAGAGGCAGGTGGACACAACAGTCACCTGGTGTCGTACAAAAAAGATTTTCGTCAATGCTTCCATAACGAAGGCGGTCAACTTTAACAAACGGCTCCGTATCCTCCTGCACAACATCACTATTGCAGACGTCCTGCTCCCATCTTGCATGGATGGATAAAACACTGCTCTTCCATCGACATGCTGAATAGGTCACTCGGAAGGGACAGAAGCTGATAAAAGCATTGTACCCCCTCTTCAAAAGCAGGCAGCTGAACTTAGACACCAAGCTCAAACTGTACCAGATGGTTGTTCACTGCTCTCTCATCTATGGCTCCTTTGCGTGGGCCACGATCAGTGCCTCCCGGATGCAGACCCTCCAGCGTCTGCAGAATATAGGGCTTTGGTGGAGCCTTCATGCCTCTTCACTCACGAGGGTTGTTACCCAGAGACCAACATGGTCCCTCTCAAGACGACCATTCGAGAGAAGGCAAGGCGCCTCTATCAAAAAAAAAAAAAAAAAAATGAAAGCCCTGCACGACGTGGTCAGTGGATTGCAACACAATCGCACCGCAACTCGCCGGCACGACCATTAATGCTGTGTAGTCCTTGTTGTGACTACCACTCTAAGTGCCTCTGAGTTGTGTCATTTCTTACTGGCAAACTGAACTTACACCGTTGGAGGGTGGTACGGGACTGCAAGTCCCACTGCCACACTATCCACATGCTATACAATGATGTTACTGCGATGCCGTCATTGTGAGACGGAAAAACATTACTCTGACAACAACGCAGTTACATCGCTCTACACTGGTGACGCTGTACCGCAGCCTACCACCAGAAAAAGCAACGTCCACTGCAAACACTCACCCGAAGATGAATGATTGGCAGCTTAAATATCGTGGCAGGAAGTCGATGTTATCCGCCTGCAATGCCAAAACTTCAGGGAAAAACTAGCAAGAACACCGTCTCGGTGGCTACTGGCTCCGCGCGGCAGGTTGCTAAGCTAAGGGGCATGGGTTCATTCCCGACCAAGTCGGACATTTTATTCTGTCGGGAACGGGATGTCGTGTTGTCATTAGTTCGTATCATTCTAAGTGAAACGAAAATTGTCTCCAGCACACTGTCAGTACCAAGGTGGCTGAAAGCCAAGAAAAGAAAAAATAGAGGAAACTGCCTAATAGCCTATCTTCACATGGTTGCATTAACTATCGTATAAGTCAATAGGCTGACTATTATAATTCCATAAATTAATATGCCCTTCGTCAAATCAGTGTGGCAGATCGCCATCTCACTTGCAGGATATCAAGCAGTAATAACTGTTTGAAATTGTCCAGTCGTTCACCCACAATACTGTTCGGATTTTCTCCATTAACCTATGTTAGATAGCTTCATATACCACGAACTGGCCTACTTTTTCTTCGTTTAAAATAGTTCACTCTCTTATGTGAAACTTGTATGCGAGATGGCTGCACATTATTCGCCTACATCTCTACCTGATAACGTGCGGTCACGGTGTCGGGTGAAACTTACTTTCTGCATCAACGCCGTAACGCACTTCTCTTAAGGAAACGCTGAACGATTCGCAGTTTGTGTGAAATAGTATCTTAATAATGTGTGGACTCTTAGACTCAAAATCTGAGGTAGTCAGAAACGCCTCTGGCACACTAACATCCGACAGAACGATACATCTATTTCTGGAACTGGTAGACGGACGAGGGAGAGGATTTCTTTTTTGTTTTTTTTTTTTTGGGGGGGGGGGGAGGGGGAGTTATTGATCTACTTGGATCATATCCGGAAAAAAACTGAGGGTACTCTATGTGTCGGAAAAACAAAATACCGCATCTTACCTCAGTATCGCACCGCTATATATAACTTAAAATTCTATATTGCGCACTTGGAACCTTCGGAATACTAGCTTTGAGAAAATGTTCTGGAAAGGAAACAGAGCAGACGAGACAGTTACTGACACGTAGTGCTAGTGCCCATTTGAATGTGATAAAAGATTCAGTGAGAAATGTTACATGGTAGACGATATCTCTTGTGTATATAATAGCACCAGAAATACTTTTAGAAACATTGGTAGCAGGTTCGTCATACAAAACCAGAAAAAATTCATCTCAACACGTCTCTGAATATACTTCGCTTTTGAGTTTGTAAGAAAATTTATCTTCAACACATTTCAAAGTAAAATACTGCAAATGCCACTTTTAAACAGTACTCAAAATTAATTCTTTTACGTAATCGAATGTTGTAGATGCAGGTCAGGCAGAAACAAGTAGAAATTTAAAAATAATGTGTCAGTTGGTACGATTCTGCTGTTTCGCAGGTTCATAAGTTCTCTCACTAGATCTTAAAGGTCCGTCTACAACAGTTTTATTTAGATAATTCTCCACGGCTGCTACGGGATGTGCTGCTGAAAACAAGAGGAAGTACACGACTTACTTATCAGACAACACTATTTAAGTGTTGCGTCATTAATATGTCATGAAAGTCTCCTAAATCGGTCGGCACTGGAGGGAGTTATAAAGGGGGCAGGTGCCTTGGTGCTACCAACACATGCATTGACAGAGGCAAGTGCACGGCATTTTGAATTCCGGCAGGTTATAACCATGTGCTGGTACAGGACTTGGTCCTCCTAGGCTGTGGCTAGGCCATTTCTCCATAGTCTCTTTCCCTTCAAGTATGCTAGTCCAGTAAGGAATGAGGCAGAGATTCTGTGAAAATTGCAAAGTAGGGAAGATACTGGCAGAAGTAATGCTTTGAGGTCAGCTCGTGAATCGCGGCTGGGTAGCAGTTTACTTCAGTGTGTGGGCGCAGACAGACAGATATGTGCATAGCTATTGTGTTTTGAGCTAGCCAGGTTACAACTGTGGCTGGAGAGCAAAGCACTATGGCACTCCCTATCAGAACGCGTATAGCGCGTTTCTGCTTCTCTTTCGAGCAGGAGAGACAGAAGACTGATGAAATTAGCGAGTGGCTAGCAGAAAAACGGCTGTGAAATAACGAGATTCTAGCCATCTAGTTTGATTTTTTAGCCAATATGGCGAATGTTAAGTTAACGACAGATGAAAGATGTAAGAAGTTGTTACAGATTTCAGTGGGCCTCACAGATATAACGACCGAGTAAGGGCAGATAAGTTGGGTATCTATCAAGCTCGCATTTCTTGTAAAGCAAACCGTGAGAATACGCAACTTGTTGCTTCAAGCTCCGAATGAAGTAGTATATTACTTCCTAGTACCATACGGAACAGCGGTGCAAATCATACAAGATAATTAGTATCGTAACATAATCGAAACTTCAGTTTCGAAAATGGAGTCAGGTTGTTGTGAATTGGTTAGAAAGCATACATACCGTCCTATCTACATGTTAAAGGTCACAAATTTATTGAAAATATATAAGACAGCACCCCACAAATGTGCTAAGTGCGAAGCAATCCATCAATTACTTGTCCAGCGTACACAGAGTTGAAATACATTGTCTAAGGTCACAAATAAATTGGAAACTCCAAACTTTTCTTTATTAGGAGGAACATTCTTTATTGTTCAGTCGACAGTCGACAGTCGCAAATTTAATTTAAAGAATTAAACGTAATCATAATTTATGCAAAACCGTTACCACTCAGAGCCACACAGAAATTAGGAGTATACTATGTATCTGGATCGCCAAGGGGCCCGGTTTCGATACCCGGCTGGGTCGGAGCTTTTCTCCGCTCAGGTAGTGGGTGTTGTGTTGTTCTCATTATCATTTCATCATCATCAGTGGAAGGAAACGGGGAACCACCACTGGAATAACTTCCCTAGACGCTTATGCGATGGACCTCTCTGACGAGACTTTCCCCATGACAAGACCTGCCGTAAGGCAGAACACAAAGTTTTTTATCTATCTGGATGTTGTACGTACACTGTGGTTGTCTTTAAGTCAGCGATCCATCTAAAGCTATTGTTCTTCGAAGTCTTGTATAACTTCCAGTTGAGTTACATAACCTCTTCGATTGGTGTCGACGTCTCTGTTGTTCTAATAATGAGTCCCAGTTTCTCTGTACTCCGCGTCCAAAAGTGGTTTAGGACTGTTCTCGTTAAAGTTTGGCTCTGAGCACTATGGGACTTAACATCTGTGGTCATCAGTCCCCTAGAACTTAGAACTACTTAAACCTAACTAACCTAAGGACATCACACACATCCATGCCCGAGGCAGGATTCGAACCTGCGACCGTGGCGGTCACGCGGTTCCAGACTGAAGCGCCTAGAACTGCACGGCCACACCGGCCGGCCGTTAAAGTTTTTACTAACGTAGCCATGAGTAGAAATACTTCACATTATTGGTTATTTTTACTGCATGCATTTTTGTCGTTTTCTCGTGGTTAACTAAGTCGAAATATTCTGAAGTTTCAGTGATTCTTTCAGACACCCTGCCTCTTGTAAGGGGGCAAGCAAATTTCGGGTACTACTTGCGGACAATGTGTAATTATTAGTCCCGTTCTTTCCTTGGGCACGCGGCGTATGTTATCTGTATTTATCGTTTTGTCTGTCAATCGTCGGCTGTGAAGTACCGCCCCACGCACACTTTCGATTCACTCGTCAGGTTTCATTCTGTTGTCGTTATCCTGCTGAATTAGTTGTTGTTCGTGTGTTAGGTTGTTTGGTGTTGTGTATTCCGTTATTTCTGTTATTGTTTTCGAATATGCTGCCATTTTTTGTTTCCATCCCCTTTACTCTTCTGCTTGTCAACTGGTCGAAGCTGTTGCCCTTCTATTACGTCAAAATTATCTTCTTGCAAAGGAGTGTTACACGTTTCCCACGAATTTGCTATTTTATCTGCAACACCCCATTTAATTTAAACCAGGACTAATAGTATTACAGTAGCAATGTCATTCAGTCGTCTGAACTATATAGGTGGATAAAAATCCCACTGACAAAGTACTGTGTTCTGTGAGACGACGGTGATTTCGAAGAGGGAAACGCAGAGATTGAGGTCTGTGGAGTAACTAAATTGGAGGATCCAGGTGTCAGAGTTACTTCGGACTGTATTTGATATCGTAATTAATTACGCAGTACCTTAGGCACCACTGAGTATGATTGCGAAGTTCTGTACGTTGAGTCGGGCATTAAACTGATCGTATGTCAGATTGTAAAAAATGTCCGGAAATGCATGGTTTAGGGTCTGAGAGGCTTCAAGATTAGAGAAGGATTCGGCTGCCGTGAACCATTGACGTTCCACATTTGATTAATGAACTTAACAAGAGCGTAACACCATGTGGTACATTGTCAATTTTCACGTCCGCCTTGATCGCAGAGTGGGCATCGTAGCTGTAGAGAGGATATGATGATTTATGGGCAGCTTCACGTTCAGTATTTCAATCGTAGCTTGTGTGCCTGCGAGAAACTTCTCCTCTGATGTTACAAGGGTTGCACACACTATAAGCATCGTTGAACCTTATTGAACATAGCCGGAAATTGTAACATATAGGGGCGTGATGGTGATAGAACAAGTATTTCGGCATGTGGTGTCCATGTGGTGCCGTACATTTCAGACCAAGTGAGATACAGATGCTTCGTATGTAACAGCGTTATTCAACGAAAGAGTAGTGGCACCTCATCCAAGAGGATGGTACTGAAGCATGCCACCGCGAAAGACTCCGAGGGCACCGGATAATAGCAATACCTCTGAGAAAAAGGATGCAGATGGGCTTATTAGCCGGGTCAGCTTCACATACAGTGCCGTGATCTAATCACAAATCTAACCTGTTACTTCTACCACTTACTACAGGTTGTACCCCTCTAGCGACAAAGAAATATTGCAAAGACCAAAGGAAAAATAAGAATAACCACGCCACCATGAGAATCGTAACAGCCGCGTGGGATTAGCCGAGCGGTCTGAGGCACTCCAGTCATGGACTGTGCGGCTGGTCCCGGCGGCGGTTCGAGTCCTCCCTCGGGCATGGTGTGTGTTTGTCCTTAGGATGATTTAGGTTAAGTAGTGTGTAAGCTTAGGGACTGATGACCTTAGCAGTTAAGGCCCGTAAGATTTCACACATATTTGAACATTTGAATCGTAACACGAATAGCAAATGTACTAACAGTCATGTAATCTAAACCCGTATGATTATTCTGCTATTCACAGTCAAGTGTTTGCTAGAGGAGTTAGTAGAACCAGTTTCCGGTTATTTCTCTACCATTTAATTCCAGAATAGTACGAGGGAAAAATTAACACATAAATCTTTCTATGCGAGCTTTATTTTCTCTTCTTTCGTTAAAGTGGTTATTTCTTTGTGTATATGTGTGAGTCAGTAGAATATTTTGTCACTCAGTGGAGAACTTGGTGATGTGATTTAATCAAAGTATCTACTCACAGAGAATAATGCCTCTGTTTTAATTATTGCCACCCCAACTCGGTTTATCGTATCCATGACACTCTATACTCTACCTCATGGTGAAAAAACGAGCTATTGCAAATGCGACTCGTTCTGCAAGTTCTATAGGAAGACACATAGATGGTATGTGGAACGGAATACTATAAGGTATTTCTGTTGGTGTATTTCTGTTGGTGACCGAGTAATGCGTACGGACCGACATCATGTCAGTATTTACATCATTTGCAGATTAATAATTATAACAACTACAAGTCGTATGGTAGGTTGGTTACTATTTTTTCGATTTATTGGCTTTCTTACCGAGACCATTTAGGCATCTCAATAGTAACGTCAGTTATGACAATGCGAATATAAGCACAAATCAACACCGGGCCCCAGAGCAGAGGAAAAACCTGTAATCTGGGCAGGAGTGGAACCCAGGCACTTTCGTTTAGCGAACCGCCGCACTGACAGCGCAGATACTGAGGTGGACGTGTCAGTTGTTAGCTGTAAGTACATGTACCAAGAGCAAGCCATTATTGCTCTGTTTCTCCTGTGCAGCAAGGCAGGTGTGGAAGAGTGGACGAATGGGCGCAGAGCTGTTAGTCCCTGATGACAGGTCTAGTCCGCTTCATGATTCAGTGCGGCGGAGCAGAAAAAATCAGGTCGTAATGTTTGCGGCGTGTCTCTGGGCAGACTGTTGGACGCAGAGAAAAAACAACCAACACACTGATGTGTGTACATATTTAGGCACCACATACAAAAATATCTTATACGCGTTACACCCTCTATATAGGACTGAAAGTTGACATGTCTTAACAATAACAAACATGGTAGACATTTAATACTATCAGTTGTAGTGTTAAAGAGAAACTACTGTTATGATGAGGGAAGCAAAGAATAATACAGCTGAACGCACCTGACGATGGCAAACACATTACAGATGGAGCACAAGTTCGGATTGAGGAAGGATAGTGACGGATATGATATATGTCCTTTCAAAGGAATCATTCTCCCATTCATCTCTATCTATATAGGTAAATCAAGAAAAGAAACTGGTGGCCAGATGGGGTCAGAACCTCTTGGATTCGAGTTCAGCATTTTACCACTGCGCAATCTCGTTCAGTGTGTACTAATCATGGGTAGTCCTAGTCTACCATTGCCTGGACTACCTGCAAGTGATGCAGACTTAGGTATTCACTGACAACGATCACAACATTAGCATGACATTTTCCATTACATGCACCATTTGGCGATTAGTGGTGGTGCAGTTCCACACACGATTTTCACGAATTTTGCGTTACATCACACTCAGTAATGTACACATACTGTTTTGTCGTGAGCAACATTTTATGATGTACTCAGCTAGTCACTAAACACTTCCCCTCCTCGCACTCACTCAAACGTAAAGACGCAGCGATGTACACGGGACGGCAACCGCAGGAGACGCACTGGCGCAGACATGCGACACCCGCCGTCATCTAAGTGTAGCTTAGCTGTTTGAATTGATTTTCTAACGAACAGTGTTTAGTACCCGTGCAGAAACGTGACAACTAATCCTACGTTAGACACTATTGCTGACGCCCTGCACCTCATGCCTGTCCGCAGCTCGTGGTCTAGTGGCTAGCGTTATTACCTCTGGATCTCGGGATCCTGGGTTAGATTCCCGACCGGGTTGGGGATTTTCTCCGCCCGGGGACTGGGTGTTTGTGTTGTCCTTATCATTCCATCATCATCCTCATCATTCGTGACAGTGACTAGATTGGACTGCGAAAAACGTGGGACTTGGTACGGTCGCTGATAAACGCGCAGTTGAGCTCCCCTCGAACTAAACATCATCATTATCACCTCATGCCTGTATCTAATCCCTAAATCGTTCACCAAATTGTTTTATCACTTCTTCATGTTTTAGAACAAAGATTGTAATAACGCCTGTCGTGCGACTACGAAATGGCAGTAGTGCAGGGTGAGCAAAATAAAACTCGCCCGTAGAATATTTATAGGAATCGACTCTTTTTAACGCACGGGATAATACCACATCACAGGATATCCTGTAACCCGTAACTTCGATGCACCAATCTGTTGTTTTTCATTGTCGAGTGTTATGCGAAGAAAAATTCGTGTAAATCGTGTATGAAACTGTTCCACACTAGTTTGAGACTCGAACTTTTTGCGCAAAACATCCAGCAAAACCTACAATGCAACACTTAGTGGCAAAACGGCACGAAACCGGTCCGGTAGCTAATAAAAAGCATAACTGTCCGATAAGAGATTCAACATGGAAAACATTACTAGAGTACACCTAAAGCAACATCCGAAGAAATGTCAACGCCTTTTATACTTGCAAATGAGAATTAAGAGATCGTTTGTCGGAATATTTTCAAGAATGACCAGATAATATGTATCATAACAAACTTATAGTTGTGCATGAGTTAAGGTGTCCAGATGAACTTTCCCATGTTGAGTACTGGCGAGGGTTTCTGAGCGAAGTTGAATCAGGACTTCTCATGCTTCAGTTTATCATTTCTTCAAATAAGGCCTCGTTCAGCCTGTCAGGGTATGTGAACTCATGGGCCATGTAACCTTATGCATCAGAAAACCCGCAGCAATGCTGTGAAGAGCCGTCATATGATCTCAAGTTTGGCATGTCATGTGCAGCTTCTAATGTCCGCATTGTAACATGAAACGTTCAGCACACTGATGATGCTAACCAGTATGTCCAGAAAGTGTTTAATTCATGTGTCAATCAAGTTACTGATTATTAACAACTGCGTGGATACTCCCAACAACACAGAGAAACGGTATACACCGCCTTAACGAACTTTTGAAGCGTGAATGAGATGTCAGGTATGGAGAGGAGAATCAGCAGAGGCGAGAACCCTCCTGACCACCCACCTCGACGGCTCTTTCTCCCTAGGATTTTTACATGTTTGGGTAATTGACAGGTCATGTGTACAGAAATAAATATACAATACTAGAAGAACTACAGCCAGGCACTGGAAACAGTATGGCTGTTATCCCTTAGACAAAGTTGTTGCACGTGCCTCATGGTTTGAGAAATCGAAAACAGCACTACATCGACGCCAACAGTTTTCATTTCCAGCATCATTAACAAGGGCCGGTCCCACGTCAATATTATTGTAAAAAGTTTCTAAGCCAGTTTTATTTTGCCTACCCTGTCTTTCACCCTTCCAATTTCAATTTGATAACTTCAATGCTTGTTGAGATATTGGAATTTACTCAAAACAATAACTGTCCTTTATTGAATAGAAATAAACAGTTTTCACGACATCCGAAAACGTGGATGCATGAATTAAAAAAATACTTGGTGAATGAATCTTGAAATTGTAACTGATTAAGACTTTATGAGCATGTACTAATGTTGTGCAGTCATGCAATGAGTTACATACATCTTGTGTAAGGCATAATATAAGAACAGCCAGTGTTTATAGAGAGGAAATGATATTGCTCCTCATGCCCCTCCGTCAATTAAGGCTATTGTTACTTAAGGAAAGTTTTCCAGATTCTGACAACGTATTTTGGCAACGTAAACAAATTTATTGAAGCAGGTAAGATACGTAATAATATGAGGGCAGATACAACGCTCACTGGCCATAGTTTATCCGAACCAGTCTTTGGAGAGAATGAGATATCATTCAGCAGCTGGGAGATGGACTGTGCAGACTAATGTATAGAAAAATTATGATTAGTCTTCAGGGAGTAAGGATGTTTCTGAAGTGGCTCTATAAATTTTGGTAATTTGCCTTAGTAATTCGGTTTGATGAGCAACACTGTGACAGCAGGTAGTATATAAAGTGGAAGTGAACAATAATTGGCACACTTTTCAGATAGCATGCCAAACATCCTAGGTGGATGACTCGTAAAAAATGGCTCTGAGCACTATGGGAGTTAACATCTGAGATCATCAGACCCCTAGACTTAGAACTACTAAAACCTAACTAACCTAAGTACATCACACACATCAATGCCCGAGGCAGGATTCGAACCTGCGACCGTAGCGGTCGCGCGGTTCCAAAATGAAGCGCCTAGAATCACTCGGCCACAACGGCCGGTGATGAGTTGTCAGACACTTGATTAACTAAAATAAAAATCATTCCTTGCCGCATTACACAGACTTTGCTTACGAACATTAGCTGAGTAATAATTAAGGATGTGTACAATATTTAACGCATGTAACTTGCCGTTTAACACCGTTTAAATATTTCGTTTGCTGCAGGAACCTCATTGCTCCGGTATAGATAATGAGTGACAGTGACAGTCTTTTCTATGGATGAAAGGTGAAGTGAAGAAATAAATGAACATTGAGTTTTGTATCATGCACAAAGCCCCAGAAACGTGTCCTCTTGTTGAAGCTGGCACATGGTGGCATTTTCTGAGACCTTTTACTGTCGAAAAACAGTTCAGCTAGTTTTTGAAGAACATGCACCAGGTAATTAGTGAAACTAGAATTTTCAGCGGAATTTTTTCTAGGGTCACGTACAATGCAGTCAATTTCTAGCAGCTTTAATTACCAAAGACATTTTGTGTGTCTCATTAAAGCATCCTCTACCTGTGTAGAACATAATGTGATTAGTAACCCATGAACGAAAATGGAACCACATCGATGCAACGTGAACCATTAAACGAGAACGCCTAGCATCCTGTCTGAAAACCTTATGTCCGACAGAAATTCTCAGTAATTAGTACACTTTTCGGGTTGTGTATCAAATATACATTGAATTACTTAATACCACACAATAAAAGACAACAAGAATGGGAAACGCAGTTAACTGCATGTACATGTTACAGTTCTGAAAACATTCAAGATGAAAAATATAATCTTACCCCGTCTGGGCTTCTTCTCGGGATATAATGCTTCCCCGTCAACAGGACGGTATATTTACAGAGACTGGAGAGCAGATTTCAAACAGCTTTGTTTAACGTGTTATAACTAATCGTTATCCACTTTCAAAAGAAATATTTCGTAGTGTAAATGTAATAATGCTGTATCACAAATAGCCATAAAGTTGGAAATTATAAAGCTGCACAACATATTTTTCATTCATTTGTAGGTACAGTCATGCTCAAAAGTATCCGAATGACCTGAATTGCATTTCGCCTGATTCGAATGAAACCCACGTAGCGCAGCTGTGTAGCAGGTCCTCCAATCGCCCCTCGGTACAGTCGTTTGAATATTGAAAATGGTTCCAACAAGTCACCACTAGAAAACACTGCTCTGTATCGCAATAACTCAAGATGTAAAGTAATACCAAGGTACTACAAATATCAAGGAACATCTTATCACAGATAAGACGGTTTTTCAGGCTTGTAAGTTCGTATTTATTACAATAAATGACATACACGAAATGTTACCACTCTCATTATTACGTCAGATCGGTAATTCATGTAGTAAGTTCGTCGTATTTATGATTTCCTTCTCAAAATAAAATACCATACTTATTGTTGTGGCGTAGCAAGACAGCCACGCCACGGAAGTAGCCGAAGGGCACGCGTTTAGTTCACGCAGGCAAGAGATAGGTCTGTAACAGGATGCGTAAAGAATGCTATAAAGAAAAGTACGTAGTTTCTGGAACACTTAACTTTAATCCATCCTTGGTACATCGCTATTGACGATATAAGTGAGCCTCCATAGATACATGCAATGTTACTAATGGCGCCTTGCTAGGTCGTAGCCATTGACTTAGCTGAAGGCTATTCTAACTATCTGCTCGGCAAAGGAGCGAGGCTTCGTCAGTGTAGTCGCTAGCTAAGTCGTCCGTACAACTGGGGCGAGTGCTATTCCGTATCTCGAGACCTGCCTTGTGGTGGCGCTCGGTCTGCGATCACACAGTGGCGACACGCGGGTCCGACATGTACTAATGGACCGCGGCCGATTTAAAACTACCACCTAGCAAGTGTGGTGTCTGGCGGTGACACCACACTTATTATTTAAGGGGCTCTGGAACGCCCTATACTTGCAATGTTAAAATAACGCTTATAAATTACATCTTTCCTCACAAAGTATTTGGGGTAGGAAGTTGAAATTTTTACAGATTATTTATTGGAATATGGGCTACAACTTAACACAGGGATTTTACAAAATTTTAGTTCAGTTATTAAAGATGATTTTTTTTTCAATTGTAATGAAAATTCACAAAATTTTTTGCAATTTTTTATATATATATATTCAAAAATATACAGTTTTTTGGAAAAAGGCTGCGTTAAATTATGCAGAAGGTACTGTGTAACATTTACTGAAAGTCTGAAACAAATATGTTTGGAAGATCCTTAGAGAACATGTAATTAGTATGAGAAAATAAAAGTTTTGGGAATCGAGCGACAAAGATTGGATTAACTTTTTAGTGCATTCCAGGTCCATAGGATGGATTATCTTCATCCTCTGCAAACTCCTCCTCCAGCTTCCTCTTGTTCCTCCTCCTGTTTACCCTTGCTTGTATTTCTAGACTCTTTACAGCCCTGTCTGCAGCCCGAAGGCGTTCCTTGTCTAAAGCAAGCATCGCTCGTTGTTGTGTACGTAGACTTTGCTACCATTTTCTTCAGTTGCAGTTACTGCAACACTGTTCCAAAAGGTGGTCATGTATGAACACTTATCACATTTCAGTTGTATTTCACTAGCAAGTCCTACGTGCTTTATTATGGAGAGTTCCAGACCAACTTCACTACAATGAATACATCTTACACAGTTTGAAAAAATTCCTTTGAGTACCGACATATCAAATATTTCATTCACATCCGATTCGCCCATAAAACATTCATAGTTTTCACTCATTGAACCAAGCTTTTTCTGTGAAGTATTTTCTTTCCCACTTTGACTGCTATGGGCAGGTGTACTTGAGAGGTTAGGTTAACTCACTTGGTTATCGTCTTAATTGTTTACAGTATTAACACATACCTTTGGCTTTCCAACTTTTCTCCTTTTCTTAAAAGCCTTCAGAGGATTTCTAATAACTTTACTTTTACCCATCATTATACTGCAACAAAACAGAGACTCAAGAAACAGAATTAATTACGAATATTTTCGAGATAACTACAGAGTAAATAAACATGAAACAATCGACAATCACACCAGCGATATATATTGAACCATCACAGGTTAGCCACAACACATACTTTATCTCACATCACTAAAATGTACCTGATGAACACGGACGTTAATAATAACACCATTTGACAGCTGTTTAACAGCGCCACAGTGGGTCACGCCCATGTAGAATACATTTCAAAAAAAATTTAAAAATAGTTGTAGTCTTCGGAATTGAATAAATTATATATCTATTAAAAGGTAATAGTCTGCAGATTCAGAAAACGCAAAAAAGTAAAAATTGAACTTTTCATGATTTTGAGCCTTTCCGGAGCCCCTTAACACAAAATGACAATAAAAATTTAAGTTATTCACGAGCAGCTAGTTGAGAATATGTATGAACTTCAAATGACACGATGAACCGTCTCGTTCTGCATATGGATTCAATCCCAGGTCATGCAGACTAAGCAAAGACTTCGTGACTGACGGAAACTAACAGTCATTCCCGACTAGGCATACAGAGAGTGATATACCTCGAATTTAGACAGTAGCAGTTAGAAAATATCAACTTTAAATTACATAACGTAAACATTGTTAACCGACGCGAATTCCTACCCAGCATCTATCGTCCTTGTTAACGAACTACGAGGGATGTTAAATATCGCTTCTTCACAAGAAACTTACTTGAAATGCCGTGAGGTAAAGCTTTGTGTTGGACAGGGATTCGAACCCAGAACCTAATTGGATTGTCATCGAAGCACAATCAACTGTGACATATCGGATTTTCTCGGCAGTAGCTAGACGTTTTAACTGAAATGACGAGACGAAACATTAATTTCTTTTTTCCCAGGACTCGAACCTGGCACTTATCGCTGTTATATTCTAGAGAAAACGAACGTTAAAAATGGGTTCGTTACACCAGCAGCGACATGTGAGCGTGTTTGAAATACAAATAATATGACGAAGAGTTCAGTGCTGACTGGGAATCGAGCCCCACACATACCGTTGTTGACTGCACACGAGGAGACGTCAGCTACAAATTTTTTCTCCCAACAGCAGCTCGTAATAACATCGTAGAATTTTGAATGATTTCGCAAACAGTTCTGTGTCTCACTGGGACTCAAAAACGTCAGATACCGTTAGTGTTTACAACGAATGAAAATACATTAAAAACCAAAATTATTACTCACCAGCAGATAGGTTTTGTCATGCTAGAGCTTGATAATACATAATGAAAGCTTTATTGCCGGGCCAGGATTCGAACCCTTTCACGCACAATAGCTGGAGATGTTGAGGAATCTGCAGTTTTGAACAAACAACAAACTGCAGTCGACATGTATTGTCACGAAGGGATCAAATTCCGCGTTAAGGGCGGTCTGAGTTGTATTCCCAGATCAGAACCAATTTTATCGACATACAGAAGCTCAAATAAAAGATGGAATAAGTGCCCTGTGACCCTACATTGCGTCTGTTTCGTCACTACTAGTATAAGAAAGGTTACTGCTGATAGAGTTTCTTACTGACGCGACTCCTGACTTGATTGTGGTTCAACCTAACGTCTGCTTGGTAGAGAAGGAATATCATGTTTAACGTGATTTTCAGACCACAATGCCATTACACCTTCTTCACTTGGCGTGGCCAGAAGAGAACAGAATCTGTCTCTCCTCATCAAAAATCATCAGCAGAAGTCGGAATCGAACCCAGACCATACGTATATGAACCTATTTTTTTTTCAAAATAAAACAAAGACTCCTATTATACGGGTTTCTCCTTCCAGTAAACAAAAATGAGTCTCCTTCGTCTTCTTGGCGAAGAAGCAATCTTTTTGGAAAAAAAAAGAGTTTCTCAAAGCCAAAATCTAATTTCTTTTTCCTTTAAGAACAAATTATGAGGAATAAATAAGGAAAAGTTTTTTTTTATTTTATTTTATGTTATTTTATTTTATTAAAGTCGTCGTGCGTCTTGTAGTTGAAGAGCAGTTCTTACAGGAGCTCCTGAAGTGTCTCCGCCTACAGCATGCCAGCTCGTCCAAACGTGTCTTCTCATGGCGTAGGCGTGGGTTCTGGGTAGCAGATCTATTCAGTTCGGTTCGGTTTATACAGTTTTCAGCTTCTCAGGGCTTGGACGTTCCAGCTACTAGGTGGGTCATCGAAAGTGCTCCGTAAGAAATTGGAAAAATATTGTTTATAGCGTGGGCTGCGTATCAGGACGCAGTGTCGTTCGTTGAGATAAGTCCAATATCCTAGCGTAGACATGTCGCCAGAAGTAAAAAGATAGCGGATCGTGTGGCCACAGATCCAATTCACAGAGAGAGTTTTGGCGGAGGGGTAGAAAGTCTTATCGGGGTACAGAAGCATGTGGACGTCGATCTGAGCCGGTATCTGGCGAGTAAGAAACGCCAAAATTCGCCGCGCAAGTGTCCAGACGTCGAACGCTGTGCCACAGTGGAACCGGTGGACATCCGTGTCATTCACTCCACAGTGGGTGCAGAGGCATGAATCGGCGAGATGGATGCGGTGCAGACGATCTCGGTTAACTTGTTTGCCATTCACGGTGATGTACCACGCTGATTGAACGTCTGATTCAAGAAAACGCGCATGGATCGCCTTCCATATGTGTCGCCACACGTACTGTGGATACTTACGTTCGATGGGGTTGGACGGGCGGCACTGTTGTAACAATTCGGAGACTGTTTTCGTGAGGTACAAACGTGTAAGTGGTAAGGACCGGTAGATATAACTGAACTCCAGGAAAAATCGTAGGATGTAATAAAAGGTGGTTGGAATGGTCGATACCAGTACTGGGGCGGACACGGAGGCCGGTGCAAAGTTGTGAAGCAGGAGGCTAGTAAGGCTCTGCGGGCAACGATGCCAAAGTTTTAGCTGGGAGCTGACGTATAGGGCCTTGACACGAGTCGGCACGTGGATGAGTCCCACCCCGCCACGATCTCGTGGCAGTGCAAGGGATTCATACTGCACCTTGAATAACATCCCCGAGCTGACGAAGGAGCCGAAAGCCATCAACAGTCGTCGCGCCAGGAGATTTGGGACTGGTAGTACTTGAGCCACGTGTGGTATACGGGAAGCATGATACATGTTCACGTATTGCGCGCGTTGGATAACGTCGAGAGCTCGTAGCCGGTGATCTGCGAGATTTGCTCTGATTGTCTGTAGCAAGCGTCTACCATTGATAGTCGCTGAGCGGCGCAGGTCTGCTGTGAACTCAAGTCCAAGACACCGTATGGTGGCGGCGACACTAAGGGGGGCTGCTCATCTCTCCGGCAAGCTCTTACCTATGAGCAGGACCTTGGATTTTGACACGTTGAGGCAGCTCCCCGACGCTTCGCCGTAAGTCGCCACCCATGTTAGTGCTGCTCGTACTTCATCTTCACTGCGCAGATATAGTACTATGTCGTCTGCGTAGGTTGTACAACAAAAACGGTGGCCGTGCACAGCCATACCTTCCAAACGCTGGCGCATGCCCTGGAGCAGGGGTTCCAAGTCGAAAGCATACAAAATCGTGGAAAGAGGGCAGCCTTGCCGCACAGATCGTGCTATGACCAGGGGCGGTGTTAGGCGACCATTGTACATGATTTTAGAGGTTGCACTACTCAACAGGCGCATAACCACTGTGACAATACCGCAGGAAAACCCATATGCTGAAGAACTGTCCGTAAATAGAAGTGGTCAACACGATCGAAAGCCTGGCTAAAGTCCAGTGAAGCCAAGGCGATAGGTAGACGCTGATAATGCGCTAATGCTATCATGTCTCTGCAACGGCAAAGGGCCGTACGGATGTTGTTGTCGCCTCCTAGGGAAGTCTGGTGGCAGGATGTGACGTAACGTGCGACCTTCTTGAGTCGCGATGCCAGTAGCCGAGTGAATATTTTCATGTCGCTGTTGAGCAAAGTAATTGGTCGATAGTCCTGGACCCTCGATAACCCGCGCGGTTTATGTACGTGGATAGTAATGCCTTCGAGAAAGGCGCTCGGGACCACTGTCGTCGGTGACATCAGCTCTTGTGCGATTGCCGTCCACGTGGAAGCCAACAAATAGTGAAAACTTTTATAAAATTCGGTGGGTATACCGTCAGGTCCAGGAGATCTGTTATCAGAACCCGCCTTGATAGCATCTACCACTTCATCTGTGGTTATGTTGTCTTGGAGGTCATGCACTGCATCCTCCGGAAGAGTGTTCGTAGTAAGCTGAGCGACTTCTGTGATCAGTGCTGCAGAATGCGGTACGGCTGCGTATAGCCCGGAAAAATGAGCATGGAGAGTACGACCGATGCTTTGTTGGGTGTCGTGCCGGCGCCCTTCCACATCAGTGAGGACTTGGATCAGAGCTCGTCGTCGTCGTTGTCATTCCTGAAGGAGGTGGTACATCGACGGACGTTCTTGAGGGATTCGATTAGTAGCTCGAGAACGGACTACAGTGCCTTCCAAGTGACGCCGCATGATCAAGGAGATCTGTGCCTTCGTGCGATTGACCATCGACTGCCGGGCTGGCGAGAAAGGCACCGTCGTACAGTCACGTATTATGGTGTAGTAGAAATGCAGGGTATGAGTTTGCCACGCCTTTAATTCCCTCCCATAACTCATCAGAGTCTTCCCGAGGGTCAGCTTTGCACAGGAGAGCCACCATGATAAGGTGGAGTCATAGGCTTCTCGACGATGGTGGCAGCGTGCCCACGCTTCTTCGGCCATACGGCGACAGTCTGAGGACGTCAGGTGAGCGACACTGAGTTTCCACAGACCACGACTATGCCACACTCGCTGTCGGGTGAGAGTGACGTCACAGAGGTACGCATCATGGTCTGAAAAGGCAAAGGGCCAGACTTCCGTATGACGTGTGCCATCAGCAAGGGAGCGGGTAACGTAGATGCGATCTATGCGGCTTGACGAGTGAGAGGTGTAGAATGTATAGCCCGGTTGAATTCCGTGGGGCTTCTTCCATGTGTCAACAAGTCGTAGACGGTCGATGACCACTGAGAGAGATGCACAAGGGGAATGTCGCGTGCTAGCATCAATCAAAGAGACCACCAAATCCTCTGCTCTAGCACTCATTATTATATCATAACAATGTTGCGCCACACTGGATGAGAATTCTGACACACAGACTCCCTGTAGTGGTTTGCAGAATGTTCAGTACATTCATTTACTTGGTTGACCGAATCACCATGACCTAGCTGCCTCGGCTACCCATTGCATACATTCGACTCTTTTTAATCACCGAAATAAAATCACGTAACTGACACCTACACAGAACTGGCAACAGTGTAGGCTGCAGAAATTTAAACAGGAAGTGTTCCTTTCGACTTGAGCTACTCTAATGCGCTATCTGTTTGTTAAAAACGGCGTGCAGTGCAAAACAAAAGCTGTAACTGTCTGTCTCTCAGAAGTATAGATCCGGCCATATGCATTATCTCACAGCACTGTGCAATGTGAAAGTTCTGGAGGAATGGTTGTTGAGTTCTGGAGGTGTTGTAGCTATGTGTCAGCTAGTAGCGTAACGGTAAGCGTCACGCACTGTTGATAAGACGTCGCGAGTTTGGGTACATTCACTGCTACATTTTTTAAAACGCCATACTGCTGTCTGCTGAAGTTATCGATCTAATGAAACTTTGAACATAATTCCCTTCACTATTCAACCCAAAATAGTTAATATATGGCCAGGCTGCAGATGCATCTCGAAACTTTTGTATTATGTATGGGGAAAGCGCATCGCGCCAAAATACGTCAGAAAAGTATTTTCTACATAAGCTGTCGTGTGGCAGTGGCATTGTATTCTTCATAAAACCTTGTTTGACAGCTTTAACTCAGAACAAGTTTTCTACATGCATGTAATCAATAAACTGCATGTGCATTGTTAGACTGTTATAGATAACATCAGAGAATTCGCATACATCGTAGATGATTAATTTGTGTCTCATGTTAACTAATGTTTTAACAACACTAAAAGAAACCGTACGAAAATTGTGCGCAGTATTATAAGAAATAAAATAAAACTACCCACCATAACCTTACGACGAAAGTCTGTTTCAATAAAACTGTGTATCTGTACACAGGCGTGCCTCTATCGGCACGAATTAGTAAAATACTAATCACTTCGATTTCGATTGGGTCTGTGTTTGATTGTTATGCTGTGTCATACTCAAGTGGTATGCAAATGTCGCATTTCATAAATAAAGTTATATATTCCTAGAAACCCAAAATTTGTTTGTCAGCAGCGGAAAGAGGCGTTACTTGTTCTGCAGCATTGTAAGTTTTTCACCATTGCACTATGAGCCGAAAGTATTTTCTTGCGATTTCCTTATCGATGTGTGATCTGAGTGCTTGTAGCTCTCCCACAGAAGGGATAAAAACGTTACAGTGAGGAAGACTGGTACCGCAAACCATAATACACGCTTTCTCTCACGCAGAAAATTTCCACAGAGCTACGGATGAGGCATGCGCCTAGGCCTTCTCTTACGGGATTAGTAGTGGCTAGAACTTGTAAACCGCTATTTGAAGGACGAGATTTGATGCGATTTTCACGTGCAACGACTTTCCTGAGTTGAAAACCGTAAATTTACAACGTTTTGTTACAGCTCAAGCGTTAACAATAACTCAGATTATTCAATGGAAATGACAGGAAAAATCAAGTGAACTTTGAGGCTTAATTCCGTGCACACCAGGAAGTAAGTCGTCGATCACAGAGTTGCCAAATATACCTTTTCTTGTTGCCAAACCTTAGTAACATTACCAGCAGGAAGAAGACGAACCGATGTGATCCTACAGCGGGCTAGGAAGTGACCATAGCTGGCGTCTCAAAGACGTGACCACTACGGCCTGAAATGCGTAATTCGTCTGATTCACATGTCTGTAACTGGGTTTAGGGAGTGGAGTGTAGTTACTAATAGTACTCAGAACGGACTGCAAACTAAGCTTCTTAATCAGTAACTCTCATAGTTGTTTTTATATAGCTTTCGTAAGTGTACTCGAAAAAAAATGGCTCTGAGCACTATGGGACTCAACTGCTGAGGTCATTAGTCCCCTAGAACTTAGAACTAGTTAAACCTAACCAACCTAAGTACATCACAAACATCCATGCCCGAGGCAGGATTCGAACCTGCGACCGTAGCGGTCTTCCGGTTCCAGACTGCAGCGCCTTTAACCGCACGGCCACTTCCGCCGGCTGTACTGGAAACTAAGAAAATTATCGACGAACGTTTTCGTGCCTCATCGATAGTCGCGCTCAACACACAAATAAAAATAAAAAAAGACTGTGTGTGTGCGAGAGAGAGAGAGAGAGAGAGAGAGAGAGAGAGAGAGAGAGAGAGAGAGAGACAGAGAGTGAGAGAGAGTGAGAGAGAGTGAGAGAGAGAGATAGAGAAGAGGGAGAGTGTGAGGGAGAGAGATAAAAATAAAAAGGAATGAGAGAGAGAGTAAAAAATTGTTGTAAAGAAATATTTCATTAAAATGACACGTTCTACATGATTACGAACTGTCGTATTCATGATCTGTGGAACAAGTATTAATCTAATCTAATCTAATCATATCATATTGCTGACTATTCATGAAGAGGCACGAATTATAGAAATTTTCGCCAATATCAATAACCAAATCTCTACTTGAAGAAAAAAAAAGACGACAGTCTTTGTAATAGCGCATTAGAGTAGCTCAAGTCGAAAGGAACACTTCCTGTTTAAATTTCTGCAGCCTACACTGTTGCCAGTTCTGTGTATGCGTCAGTTACGTGATTTTATTTCGGTGATTACAAAAGAGTCGAATGTATGCAATGGGTAGCCGAGGCAGCTAGTTCATGGTGATTCGGTCAACCAAGTAAATGAATGTACTGAACATGCTGCAAACCACTACAGGGAGTCTGTGTGTCAGAATTCTCATCCAGTGTGGCGCAATATTGTTATGATAGAATAATGAACGGTAGAGCAGAGAATTTGGTGGTCTCTTGGATTGATGCTAGGTTCATATACATATGGTCTGGGATCGATTCCAACTTCTTCTGATGATTTTTGATGAGGAGAGACAGATTCTTTTCTCTTCTGGCCACGCGAAGTGAAGAAGGTATAATGGCATTGTGGTCTGAAATTCACATTCAAGATTATGTTCCTTCTCTACCAAGTAGAAGTTAGGTTGAACCACAATCAAGTCAGGAGTCGCGTCACGTAGAAACTCTGTCACTAGTAACCTTTCTTATACTAGTTATTTATTTCTAGTGACGAAACAAACGCAATTGTAGGGTTACAGGACGCTTATTCCGTCTTTTATTTGAGCTTCTGTACGTCGATAAAATTGGTTCTGATCTGGGAATACAACTCAGACCGCCCTTAATGCGAAATTTGATCCCTTCGTGACAATAGATGTCGACTGTAATTTGTTGTTTGTTCAAAACTGCAGATTCCTCAACATCTCCACATATTGCGTCTGAAAGGGTTCGAATCCTGGCCCGGCTATAAGGCTTTCATTATGTATTATCAAGCTCTAGCATGACAACACCTATCTGCTGGTGGGTAAAAATTTTGGTTTTTGATGTATTTTCATTCGTTGTCAACACTAACGGTATCTGACGTTTTTGAGTCCCAGTGAGACACAGAACTGTTTGCGAAATTATTGTAAATTCAAGGATGTTATTCCGAGCTGCTGTTGGAGAAAAATTCGGTAACTGACATCTCTTTGTGTGCAGTCAACAACGATATGTGTGGGGCTCAAAAAAAAAAAAAAAAAAAAGACGGTTCAAATGGCTCTGAGCACTATGGGACTTAACTTCTGTGGTCATCAGTCCCCTAGAACTTAGAACTACTTAAACCTAACTAACCTAAGGAAATCACACACATCCATGCCCGAGGCAGGATTCGAACCTGCGACCGTAGCAGTCGCGCGGTTCCGGACTGAGCGCCTTAACCGCGAGACCACCGCGGCCGGCTATGTTGGGCTCGATTCCCAGTCAGCACTGAAATCTTCGTCATATTATTTCTAGTTCAAACATGCTCACATGTCGCTGCTGGTGTAACAAACCCATTTTTAGCGTTCGTTTTCTCTATAATATAACTACGATAGGTGCCAGGTTCGAGTCCTGGGAAAGAAAAAAATTAATGTTTCGTCTCGTCATTTCAGTTAAAACATCTAGCTACTGCCGAGAAAATCCGATATGTCACAGTTGACTGTGCTTCGATGACAATCGAATTAGGTTCTGGGTTCGAATCCCTGTCCAACACAAAGCTTTACTTCACGGCATTTCAAGTAACTTATTTGTGAAGAAGCAATATTCAACATCTCTCGTAATTCGGTAACAAGGACAATAGATGCTGGGTAGGATTTCGCATCCGTTAACAATGTTTACGTTATGTAATTTAAAGTTGATATTTTCTAACTGATACTGTCTAAAATCGAGGTATATCACTCTCTGTATGCCTAGACAGGAATGACTGTTAGTTTCTGTCAGTCACGAAGTCTTTCCTTAGTCTGCATGACCTCGGTTTGAATCCATATGCAGATCGAGACGGTTGGTCGTGTCATTTGAAATTCATACATATTCTCAACTAGCTGCTCATGAATAACTTAAATTTTTATTGTCATTTTGTGTTAAATAATAAGTACGGTATTTTATTTTGAGGAGGAAATCATGAATACGACGAAGTTACTACGTGAATTTCCGATCTGACGTAATAATGAGAGTGGTATCATTTCGTGTATGTCATTTATTGTAATAAATGTGGACTTACAAGCCTGAAGAACCGTCTTATCTGTGATAAGATGTTCCCCGATATTTGTAGTACCTTGGTATTACTTTACATCTTGAGGTATTGCGATACAGAGCAGTGTTATCTAGTGGTGACATGATGGAACCATTTTCAATAGTCAAACGATTGTACCGAGAGGCGATCAGAGGACCTGCTAGACAGCTGCGCTATGTGGGTTTCATTCGAATCAGGCGAAATGCCATTCAGGTCGTTCGGATACTACTGAGCACGACTGTAAATTCAGGCGTAGCGCCTTACATCGTGCCTATTCAGATCACAACAGCAGTGAACAGACATGCAGTACAAGTCACATGCAGGAGTGTCGTGTCAGATACCGGTATGTACGTAGTTCCTATGCCGTCTTGTCGAGGCCACAAGTTGACGGACACTGTTGCAATTGCAGTCAAAATAGTGTAATATTCATTTGCAGTTCTCTTTATTTAATTCTCTGGTTGTTTATTAACTGTATTGTATTGTATTGTATGTTAATCGGGGACCTAGAAACGACGGAGAGGCTCCTACCCCGCCGCAGCCGCCGTGGTCCACAACCCCACGACGACTACTTCAGTCCACTTCACCACTCCGCCGCCCACACCGGGTTATTGTACGGTTCAGCCAGCCCCCGATGGACCCCCCCCCCCCCCCCCCCAGGGAACGTCTCACACCAGACGAGTGTAACCCCTGTTTGAGTGGTAGAGGAATGGTGGTGTACGCCGGCCGGAGTGGCAGAGCGGTTCTAGGCGCTACAGTCTGGAACCGCGCGACCGCTACGATCACAGGTTCGAATCCTGCCTCTGGCATGGATGTGTGTGAAGTCCTTAGATTAGTTAGTTTCAAGTAGGTCTAAGTTCTAGGTGACTGATGACCTGAGAAGTTAAGTCCCACTGTGCTCAGAGCCACTTGAACCATTTAGGGTGGTGTACGCGTACGTGGAGAACTTGTTTGCGCAGCAATCGCCGACATTGTGTAGCTGAGGCGGAATAGGGGGAACCAGCCCTCATTCGCAGAGGCAGATGGAAAACCGCCTAAAAACCATCCACAGACTAGCCGTCTCACCGGACCTCAGCACAAGTCCGCCAGGTGGATTCGTGCCGGGGACCAGGTGCTCCTTTCCACCGGGCTTATGAGAGTGAATGAAGGTGTGAATGTGAAATACTGTTTTACGTAAAGCTTTTATACTATACTTTGAAGTAACTGGTCCAGTAATGAATGTTCGAGAATGACGTGTGTGTTAGTCATTCACACCGGGGAATTTGTCATAAATTACTGTATATCGTCAGTTTCTGGTACTGGGTAAATGACATTATGATTTAGGTACAGTAATTTCGTTAAGAGGGGATTAATTTTATAGTTGTCGGTTTTAAAAATTTATTTGTGTTAAATTACTGATCTGATTCAGTGACAAATTTTGATTGGTTCTGTATATATGAACGGGTTTGAGCAGGTGGATGCTGTTTTTCGATTGGCTGTGATATTTCTCTGCCAACAGGAAATTAGCATACTTGCGCGTATTTTGGAAATTAGGAACTTCTCTTGTGCAGAGGGAGGAGCAGAGTCGGGGCTTCGATCTTGTAGTGATCAGACCTACTAATATGCACTCCGATAACAATTGTTACTATTACGATATTTCGGTAGCAAAATGTTTGAGAAGTGCCGTGAAGTGTGGGAGACAGTTCTGTTTAATGCACTGTGTGAAGCTCAAACTTTTGGTGAGATGGTGTGTCACGGCCGGGGCAGTATAAAAAGCTGTAGAGACGACATCCGCGGTCTAGAATAAATGTGAAAATGAACAGTGTCGAACAGCACTGAAAAGACAGGATAGAGCAGTGTGTGGCAAAGTGGAAAGGCAGGACACTGCAACGAGAACTGTGATCCCACGGTGGGAAGAAGGTGGACATAGCACATACGACGGAAGATGCGGCGTGGATTTAGCAGACGGATCGACGGATGCAGCGGCAGCCGCTATCTCAGTAACTACATTGATAGTGTTGGCAGGAGATGGCAACCCACGAACTGGTATAGCAGGAGGTGGAGGACGGAACCGCAGTTTCTGAGCGCCGAGAGTACAATCGACAAATAGAGATATGTTGAGTTTATTCCATATGTTGTTTGCTTGTATCAAAACAGTCTTTAAATTGGAAGAGCATGATGATTCTCTAGTTGTGAAGCAAGAAGACGTGATTCAGTTTTATAGACAGTCAGACAAACACTACAGGGAAGAGAAATGTGGGTGAATTAGAAATTAATGATGATTCAGTTCCTAATTTATAAAAGTTATCTACAACTGAGGGAGAGAAACAGGTACCAAATGTTTTAACTGCTGTAACTGCTCCCTGCCGCCGTTGGATAAGCAGCTGAGCGGCAAGTCGTATACTCCTGGCTCACTCATTTGTTACATAGTTTAATTCTTAATTTCTTTGCGTGTTTTTGGTACTTGCATTGTTTAATTCATAAATTTCGGGCGTATTATAGTATTTGAGAGTTTTAGTACCTGAATAGTGTAAATTCGCGTAGTCGTTTGTCTTCTGTTTTTGTTTTGAACGGCCAGTGTCGGTAGGTCACAGTCAGTGTGCTCCCTGCTGCCGTTGGATAAGCAGCTGAGCAGCAAGTCGTATACTCCTAGCTCACTCATTTGTTACATAGTTTAATTCTTAATTTCTTTGTGCGTTTTTGGTACTTGCATTGTTTAATTCATAATTTTCGGGAGTATTATAGTATTTGAGAGTGTAGCATCGCGTTTTAGTACCTGAATAGTGTAAATTCGCGTAGTCTTCTTCCGCCGCCGAGCAGTGTCAGCAGTGCGCAAGTAGCAGCATTACTGCATTTACTAGGCAATCTTGTATTTTAATAACCGTTTAAATTTTGTCGATTTGTTTGCGCTCTCTGTAGATTAGTTCAGACGGTCTTTGCAAAACAGTTTTTAGCATGGATAGGGACTGCAACTGCTGTGTTCGGATGCAGGCTGAGTTGGCATCCCTTCGCTCCCAGCTTCAGGCAGTGTTGGCTTCGGTCACACAGCTTGAGGCTGTTGCCAGTGGGCATCACTGTGGGGGTCCGGATGGGGGTTTGTCGGGGACGGCCAGCTCGTCCCACGCATCCCCTGATCGGACTACGACTGTGGTTGCCCGGGATACTGCCCGCATTGAGGCTGATCCTTCACCTGTGGTAGAGTGGGAGGTCGTCTCAAGGTGTGGCAGAGGTCGAAAGACATTCCGGAGGGCTGAACGGAAAGCCTCTCCAGTTTGTCTGATGAACCGGTTTCAGGCTCTGTCTCAGGCTGATACTGATCTTCGGCCTGACATGGCTGCTTGTCCTGTTCCAGAGGTTGCCCCTCAGTCTGCAGGATCCGGGCAGTCGCAGAGGGTGGGCTTACTGGTAGTTGGGAGCTCCAACGTCAGGCGCGTAATGGGGCCCCTTAGGGAAATGGCAGCAAGAGAGGGGAAGAAAACCAATGTGCACTCCGTGTGCGTACCGGGGGGAGTCATTCCAGATGTGGAAAGGGTCCTTCCGGATGCCATGAAGGGTACAGGGTGCACCCATCTGCAGGTGGTCGCTCATGTCGGGACCAATGATGTGTGTCGCTATGGATCGGAGGAAATCCACTCTGGCTTCCGGCGGCTATCTGATTTGGTGAAGACTGCCAGTCTCGCTAGCGGGATGAAAGCAGAGCTCACCATCTGCAGCATCGTCGACAGGACTGACTGCGGACCTTTGGTACAGAGCCGAGTGGAGGGTCTGAATCAGAGGCTGAGACGGTTCTGCGACCGTGTGGGCTGCAGATTCCTCGACTTGCGCCATAGGGTGGTGGGATTTCGGGTTCCGCTGGATAGGTCAGGAGTCCACTACACGCAACAAGCGGCTACACGGGTAGCAGGGGTTGTGTGGCGTGGGCTGGGCGGTTTTCTAGGTTAGATGGCCTTGGGCAAGTACAGAAAGGGCAACAGCCTCAACAGGTGCGGGGCAAAGTCAGGACATGCGGGGACCAAGCAGCAATCGGTATTGTAATTGTCAACTGTCGAAGCTGCGTTGGTAAAGTACCAGAACTTCAAGCGCTGATAGAAAGCACCGAAGCTGAAATCGTTATAGGTACAGAAAGCTGGCTTAAGCCAGAGATAAATTCTGCCGAAATTTTTACAAAGGTACAGACGGTGCTTAGAAAGGATAGATTGCATGCAATCGGTGGTGGAGTGTTCGTCGCTGTTAGTAGTAGTTTATCCTGTAGTGAAGTAGAAGTGGATAGTTCCTGTGAATTATTATGGGTGGAGGTTACACTAAACAACCGAACTAGGTTAATAATTGGCTCCTTTTACCGACCTCCCGACTCAGCAGCATTAGTGGCAGAACAACTGAGAGAAAATTTGGAATACATTTCACATAAATTTTCTCAGCATGTTATAGTCTTAGGTGGAGATTTCAATTTACCAGATATCGATTGGGACACTCAGATGTTTAGGACGGGTGGTAGGGACAGAGCATTGAGTGACATTATACTGAGTGCACTATCCGAAAATTACCTCGAGCAACTAAACAGAGAACCGACTCGTGGAGATAACATCTTGGACCTACTGATAACAAACAGACCCGAACTTTTCGACTCTGTATGTACAGAACAGGGAATCAGTGATCATAAGGCCGTTGCAGCATCCCTGAATATGGAAGTTAATAGGAATATAAAAAAAGGGAGGAAGGTTTATCTGTTTAGCAAGAGTAATAGAAGGCAGATTTCAGACTACCTAACAGATCAAAACGAAAATTTCTGTTCCGACACTGACAATGTTGAGTGTTTATGGAAAAAGTTCAAGGCAATCGTAAAATGCGTTTTAGACAGGTACGTGCCGAGTAAACTGTGAGGGACGGGAAAAACCCACCGTGGTACAACAACAAAGTTAGGAAACTACTGCGAAAGCAAAGAGAGCTCCACACCAAGTTTAAAAGCAGCCAAAACCTCTCAGACAAACAGAAGCTAAACGATGTCAAAGTTAGCGTAAGGAGGGCTATGCGTGAAGCGTTCAGTGAATTTGAAAGTAAAATTCTATGTACCGACTTGACAGAAAATCCTAGGAAGTTCTGGTCTTACGTTAAATCAGTAAGTGGCTCGAAACAGCATATCCAGACACTACGGGATGATGATGGCTTTGAAACAGAGGATGACACGCGTAAAGCTGAAATACTAAACACCTTTTTCCAAAGCTGTTTCACAGAGGAAGACCGCACTGCAGTTCCTTCTCTAGATCCTCGCACAAACGAAAAAATGGCTGACATCGAAATAAGTGTCCAAGGAATAGAAAAGCAACTGGAATCACTCAATAGAGGAAAGTCCACTGGACCTGACGGGATACCAATTCGATTCTACACAGAGTACGCGAAAGAACTTGCCCCCCTTCTAACAGCCGTGTACCGCAAGTCTCTAGAGGAACGGACGGTTCCAAATGATTGGAAAAGAGCACAGATAGTCCCAGTCTTCAAGAAGGGTCGTCGAGCAGATGCGCAAAACTATAGACCTATATCTCTGACGTCGATCTGTTGTAGAATTTTAGAACATGTTTTTTGCTCGAGTATCATGTCGTTTTTGGAAACCCAGATTCTACTATGTAGCAATCAACATGGATTCCGGAAACAGCGATCGTGTGAAACCCAACTCGCTTTATTTGTTCATGAGACCCAGAAAATATTAGATACAGGCTCCCAGGTAGATGCTATTTTTCTTGACTTCCGGAAGGCGTTCGATACAGTTCCGCACTGTCGCCTGATAAACAAAGTAAGAGCCTACGGAATATCAGACCAGCTGTGTGGCTGGATTGAAGAGTTTTTAGCAAACAGAACACAGCATGTTGTTATCAATGGAGAGACGTCTACAGACGATAAGGTAACCTCTGGCGTGCCACAGGGGAGTGTTATCGGACCATTGCTTTTCACAATATATATAAATGACCTAGTAGATAGTGTCGGAAGTTCCATGCGGCTTTTCGCGGATGATGCTGTAGTATACAGAGAAGTTGCAGCATTTGAAAATTGTAGCGAAATGCAGGAAGACCTGCAGCGGATAGGCACTTGGTGCAGGGAGTGGCAACTGACCCATAACATAGACAAATGTAATGTATTGCGAATACATAGAAAGAAGGATCCTTTATTGTATGATTATATGATAGCGGAACAAACACTGGTAGCAGTTACTTCTGTAAAATGTCTGGGAGTATGCATGCGGAACGATTTGAAGTGGAATGATCATATAAAATTAATTGTTGGTAAGGCGGGTACCAGGTTGAGATTCATTGGGAGAGTGCTTAGAAAATGTAGTCCACCAACAAAGGAGGTGGCTTACAAAACACTCGTCCGACCTATACTTGAGTATTGCTCATCAGTGTGGGATCCGTACCAGATCGGTTTGACGGAGGAGATAGAGAAGATCCAAAGAAGAGCGGCGCGTTTCGTCACAGGGTTATTTGGTAACCGTGATAGCGTTACGGAGATGTTTAATAAACTCAAGTGGCAGACTCTGCAAGAGAGGCGCTCTGCATCGCGGTGTAGCTTGCTCGCCAGGTTTCGAGAGGGTGCGTTACTGGATGAGGTATCGAATATATTGCTTCCACTTACTTATACCTCCCGAGGAGATCACGAATGTAAAATTAGAGAGATTAGAGCGCGCACGGAGGCTTTCAGACAGTCGTTCTTCCCGCGAACCATATGCGACTGGAACAGGAAAGGGAGGTAATGACAGTGGCACGTAAAGTGCCCTCCGCCACACACCGTTGGGTGGCTTGCGGAGTATAAATGTTGATGTAGATGTAGATGTAGAAGGTACCAGCTCTTTTAGTAATAGACTGAGTGATTCTAGTGATGCTGATTTAGTTGACATGAGCCAGGGTGACCTAAATGAACAGGAGACAAGAGAGGCAGATGCCAAACTTGAAATATTGCAAGTAAAGCAAACTGAATAGCAAAGTGTAAAGGAGATGTCAGCAGTATTCATGGTTATTATTACTGAAGCACATAAAAGTATAGTTAGGGATCTCAAGCATAATTTTAATAGGAAAATTGATCAGCTGTCCAATACCATAAATGGTTTAGCTAGTGAGCTCAATCAGCTGTGTCTAACTATAAATGGTTTAGCTAGCGAGCTTAAGCAGCAGTCTGGTAGTATTAGTGATTTAGCTGATGAGCTTAAATAGTTCAAAGTTGAAACTGATCGTAAGTTAAAAAAACAGGTTTGTGATCTAAAGGAAATGAGGCAAAAAGAATTGAAGGTTTTTGATAAAAAAGTCGAAGTTTCTCAAGTAGAGTAAAGTTGTAAGAAATCGATCAGATAGTGCAAGAAAGGAAATAACAGAGACTATACAAAGAATAGCTAATGAAAGCAAGCAGAGAATGGGTCAGATCCAAGAAAATGTTCAGAAAGTAGAGCGCAAAATAGCTACAGTTGTAGGTGTATGAGAAAGTGAGGATACAATTTTAAATAGTAAAATAAGTGAAGAAAGTGAAGATTGTTTAAAAGCTGTAAAGGTTGTGTCTGACGGTGTGGAAGAAGTAAAAACTAACATGGATCATTTTACTAGTCAGATGCGGGTGACAGCAAATGAATTGTACGATTATTACCACAGATAAACTGAAGTAGAACATAACATACAAGTTGGTAATAACAATGTGGGTGGCAGTCTGATAACAGAGTCGGCTCGAGTATGCTACATTACTAACAGACAGTTCTTACGTTTTTATCCTCTTGTACATGTGCATCCTTAGAAAATTTGGAATGATTTTGAAAATGTGTTTCAAGATTGTGGACCAATAGGCATATGAACGGTTTATTTCACCAAATTTGTGGGGGAAGCTAGGATTTGGAGTGTGAATACTACAGAACGATACGGTACTTTGTAAAAGTTTAAAGATGCATTTTTCACAGAATATTGGGGTGAACAACAGAAGATGGAACTCCAAAACAATTTCTGGGCAGTGGAAAAGTTTAAAAGAGAGTGTGAAAAGATTTACTTTAAAGTAGCTGCTAAGTTATTATATGTCACAAAGAAATTAGAGCCAGAGTAGATTATAATGGATACATGGGTAGCTGACTATGAATTGGCGTAGTAAAATAATAGCTGTTCCCAGGGGCGATAATAGTAAATTCATTAATTATTTGGAAAGAGTAGAGAGAGTAATGCAGGAGGAGGAGGAGGAGCAGGCTAATAGAACCTGTATGTCTCCGAATAATGCAGAACCTCAGCAGAATGTAAATCTCAACAGAGTGAGTGTATCACTAGGTAATGGCAGGGCAAGAGGCGCAAGAGGCTAGCGCCATGCTGAGGCAGATACGTAAACTAACTCCGATGAATGACTATCACAATCTCCAGTACATGACGATAGTGATGTCAAAAACAGACAAGAGAGGGCAGTGCGAGTGGAAGAGCGCGCTCAATCCCGAAGTATGGGAAACTAGAGCCTGCCCGTGAAGATGTCAGCGTTTTCAGAACGGGAAATTGTAGTTCAAATAAGCTAGTAACTGCTTTTGTGATGTGTAATGAAGAAATGAGTGAACGAGGAAGTAACGATGTGGGCAGTACAAGTGAGGTAAATGAGGCAAATAAAATCAAAATATGTGTATTTAATGGTCGCTTAGGTGACTTTTTGAATAGGAACAGTTCAAGGAAAGACTACACTAATAAGGATTTGATATGTATGTGTACAGATGACACAGGTTCAAATCAACAGGGACACGTGTACAATGGAACAGATGAAGAATCATTTCACGAAGAAGGGGAGAGCACAGATAGTAAGGAATTGCAGGATTTAGACGGCAAAAGTATCGTGGAAGTAATTAATGAGAATATGTTTATAACAAGGGCAGAGACGCATGCTGTGGATGACCACAGCGGGAGTCAGTTAAGTAATGGATTGGAGAAGGTCCAGGAAGAAAAGGCTGATGTGCCAAGGTGTTTTGATTAGTCACTAGCGGACAAATTGACTGCTACTAAGAGGATATATAGCGAAAATAGTCCTATAAATATCTGTGTAGTCTCTAGATGTGGGGAAGGTTTTGAGAGAAGGGAAGTTGTACATGATTTGCTAGATAAGTCTGAAGTCAGTAACAGAATGGAGAAGACAGGAAAACCTGTAGTTAGGGGAAGAAGTGCCGTGTTTAGCTGACAGTGGCAACTATTTTTGTGCTATTAAGAAGTGGTTAGATGGTTTGCCAAACAAGGAGCAATTAGTAATAATGCCTGTTATCCGCATTCAAATAATTGTAGCAATAGGAAAGATTAAGAAACCTTTTAAATATGAAGTGCGGTTGCCTCTTAAAATAAATGGTATATAGTTGCATCATAACTTCCTTATAATTCAAGGATTAAGTGCGAATATGTTGATTGGGATGGACTTCTTTAATAAATACAACTGGAAACTAGATTTCAGTGACGGTTCTATGGTACTGGAAATACAGCGAAGAAATGAAATTATACCGTTTTCTAGGAAAAAGAATCTAACTATTTAGGAGAGTGATAGTTTTCCCATTAGGCACTGTAGAAAAAGGGATTATATGGAAGAGTATAATGAATATGGCACTCAGGAAATGGGGGTTACTCCAGAAGAGTTGCTGGTTGTACAGGACAAGATAGAAGGGTAAGTAGAAGAAATACCTGAATTAAATGAGATTCAGAAGGAAGAGTCAAGAGAGGTTGTGATTAAGAATAAAAACGTTTTCTCAGATCAACCAGGATTGGTAAGGGATTATCAATGTTATTTGACTGTGAAAGAAAACGCATAGCTTTACAGAGCAACAAAGAGAAGCAGTAATAGACTCAGTACAAAAATTCTTTATTGGGAGATTATTGAGAAAGCTGTGTGTACAAAAATCAATTACATGTGGTTATTAAGCGAGATGCATCTGTGAGACTTGTGTTTTATGCTAGGGCTTTGGATAAAATAGCTGTACCAGAAAGTGATAGACCAGAAGGCATTGATGAACTGTTACTAAAACTTAAAGTGCCAAAATTCTTGACTTAAGTAGATGTGACATGTTGTTATTGGAATTTGCCGCTAGCGAAGGAATCCATGATGAATACAGCATTCTCGTTTGAAAGTGAGTGTTATCAGTATAAGGTTGTTTCATCTGGACTAAATATAATTATTGGTTCTTTTGCTAGTGCTATGTCAAAAGTCTTAGGGAACAAACTATTGTGAAAAATAGCTGTTGATGTTGACAATTTTTATTTCAAATATAACCTGAGAGGGACATTGCGTGTTATTAGACAATATTTTGGATGCAAATGAGAAAGGTGAGATGAAATCAGAATTGGTTAAGACTGAATTTGTAAGAAGTTAATCGAAATTTTTGGACTTATCATTAGTGCGGAAGGAATTCGTCGAGATCCGGACAAAACTGAGTTACTAGGAAATTGGAAAAGCTCCCTCTAATAAGAATTGAGGAATATATATGTATAGTGTATTCGGATTATATCGTCATTCTGTTCCACGACAGTTGTTTAAAGCTGCATATTTGAGATTTCTGCTAAAAAAGATGTGCTTTATAAGTAGACTCCAGAGTGTCAAACAGCATTTGAGGAACTCAGAGATGCTTTCTGTAACTGTGAAATATTTCACCATCCAGACCACACAAAGCCGTTCTGTTTAATGGTGTACACACGTGGGTATGGAATTGCTGTAGAATTATTTCAAGTGGTGTAGGAGGTTCACAAAAGTATAGCTTCCGCTAGTAGATCTTTACAGCAGTCCGAAAGGAATTATAGTATTTCAGAACAGGCGGCTTTGCCTATTATATTTGGTTTGCAAAAATTTCGTCAGTATTTGCTGATGAACAAGGTGATTGGGTACTGTGACCATAGATAATTGACGTTTTTACAAGGTTGTAAACTTAAGCATCCACGATTATCTAGGTATACTTTGTGTATTCAGCAGTATGATAGTGAGATTAAGTACATTATAGAATCTGAAAATGTAATCCCTGAGACATTATCTAGAAGTGCAGAACAAGAGGGTGACAATGGGAATCCATCGCTGGATGTAGAGGGTGTGCACATTTTTGCTACAGTTATCAAAGTAGATGAGGAAGACTGACTGAAGAAGGTTGTAAATAACTAAGGTGAGAACAGAATATGGATGATAACCTGAAATAAGGTAAGAGTTACTTGGGAGACCCAGAATATTCCAGGGTAGCAGAATATTACGAATTGCATAAAGGTAGTTTCTTTAGGAGGAGAAACAACGCTAGAACCCAATGGAATATTGTATTCCTGAGCAACGTGTAGATTTGTTATTTGTCTCTGTACACAAAAGGTCTGGTCACTATGGGGCAAGGAAATGTACCGTCAAGTTAAGTAAGACTGTTATCTTTCACATTTGGAAATATATACGAATATTACGAATTGCATAAAGGTAGTTTCTTTAGGAGGAGAAACAACACTGGAACCCAATGGAATATTGTATTCCTGAGCAACGTGTAGATTTGTTGTTTGGCTCTGTACACAAAAGATCTGGTCACTATGGGGCAAGGAAATGTATCGCCAAGTTAAGTAAGACTGTTATCTTTCACATTTGGAAACATGTACAGAAGGAGTAGAAATGTGCGACAGATGTCAGAAAGTTAGGGCAATTGATAGGATAATACACGGTCAAATGTATACCTTGGAACTGCAAAAGTGGCTGTGGACTTGTTTGTTCCTCCATTTGTAACAAGAGGAGAGAATGAATATGTTTTTGTGCTAGTTGACGGGCTTACAAAATTTGTAAAATTATATTCTATTAGAGAAGAAAATTCAGAAGTGTTAGTAAGTAAAATGCAAAAGGACTACTTCATTATAAGGGGAGTACCTAAAGCCATTTATTTCAGAAAGATTCAAGAAAGGTTTAGAAAGTAAAAATATTGAACATATAAAAATTTCAACATACGTTCCCCTTGGTAATATGTGTCAGCATGATATGAAAGAGCTTAGCAGATTGTGTAGAACATATAGCCATAAAAATTATATTGCGTGGGTGCAGTATTAAAACATTTTGAGGAGGCAATCTATCATTCGAAGCATGAAGCAGCAGATTTTGCCCCATGTGAGCTGATGTGTAGGAATAAGACCCACTAATTTATTGTTTGAATTGGTGGAATTCCAGGAGACTACCGATGTGGCGTTGGGGCTAAAGAAAAAATGGCTAGAGACAACATTAGGAGAAAGGCACTTCAGAGAAAGGGGCGACATGGTGCTAGAGCACCTCAAACTAGTTTTCACATAAGCGATTACGTTTTAGTTAAAACTAGGGAAAAGTCGAAGAAGATCACGTCAGAAACAAAGAAGTTTACAAATGAGCACATGGGTCCTTTTAGGGTAGCAGAAAAGTCGCATTCGAACACTTACAGGCTGGAATACGGGAAGTCTGGGAAACCTTCGGGATTAAGGAACATTGTTGACCTGAAAAGATATTTACAGTAGCAGTAGGAGTAAAATGAGCTAGGGTGTCTGTTGACATTTGTAGATATGCTACTTGTCGAGTGGTGCATCCCCTAGCTGGGTGTGCCCATTCTTACTTTCTGGTGCACACTATCCTCACTGTTTCCTATCTGGGTTCTGTTCCCACTGCGCTCTTAACTTTTTGTTTTACTCTTTTCTATGCGGGGTGTCTCCTATTTGATATAACAAAAACATCTTTGGATTAGGTGATTTGGTAAAGGAATCTTTGGTATAGTTAACCACTTGAAACATCTGCCATCTCATGCATAAAAATTCTTGCATAGTAGAACAAGAAATAATTTTTGGTGTTACTTGATTTCATATGCTGAGGGTTGAATGTTTTGTATGGGAGCTAAATTTGGAAGCGATAAGGTTCTGATATCCATTCTGGATGACAAATTATAGTCAACTGTGGAGCTTGGTAAAATGAATGTGTACTGTGGTGACAGGAGGATAATGATTGGTTGTGGTAAGAATATCGAAGGAAGTAAACTGCTTCAGTGAAAGTGGTTATTGATTACAGGCAGAAGGGTCTGGATGACAAATTATAATCAACTGTGGAGCTCGGTAAAATGAATGTGTACTGTGGTGACAGGCGGTTAATGATTGGTTGTGGTAAGAATATCGAAGGAAGTAAACTGCTTCAGTGAAAGTGGTTATTGATTACAGGCAGAAGGGTCTGAAACTCGTGTTTTTGTAGGTAGTAATGCACAAAGAGGAGTGCTGACTCCAACGAAGAGGTGGAACTTCAGAATGAACAGGCTGTGATTCCTGCATCGTATGTTGTGCTTGAAATGGTAATGCACGAAAGAGTGCTTAGTCTAAGGAACTAAGAAAGGTTTACGTGGAGAAGAAAGTCGCTGCTGTTGTGGTAACTCAAGCCTGAATATAAGTGTTGAACAGGCACTTTTTTTTTGTTAAACCATGTGAAAGTAAGATGGAGTGGAAACTGGATTCTAGCAACTGGATAGCCAGGGAAAATTGATTCAGAAATGGACCCTTGAAACTTGTGAGTTTTAAAACGCTGAACATGTCAGGCAGATAAATGGAGTGAGGTGTAAATATCTCAGTGGCCATTTCACTCACTGAAGTAATTGACGATTACCAGGCGCTCGAGTTATTGACAATATTGCGTCGATTTCTTTTTGCTTTGTCAGTCATCCTCTTCTGTCATGTTGAACTTTGATCTATCTTCTTTAACTTTTCCCCCTTGTTCAGTAAAGTAGAAACAGAGACGTGCTGTCACGAGGAAAAACAGATAATGATGTAGTAAGATGACTTGTTGCAAGGAGATGGTTTGTTGCTCTGATGAAAAATGGTTAACAGAGTTTTATAACGTAGAAAAATACCGGATGTGAGCATTGAGATTAACTGCTTGGAATGGTGATGTACAAAATTAAATGAAGTTTGGAAAGGAGAATACTACTATTGAAATTAACTAAAGTCATATGTGAGAAAGTTGGAAAGAAAGAAGGTGAAACGAAAGAATTGTATACAAGTTGATTGAATGTGTATATAATCTATGTCAATATTAAATCAAAACAGTATGATGAAGATAATGAGAGGCATTATGGTTTCACTAAAGTCCGGATACCACATGAGCAACTGTATATGGGTTGTAATGAAGGAACTGATGTAAGCAGTGATAAATATGTTGTTTTATGTTGTACAAGTAAATAATGTAAAAAATGATTTGTACTAGATGTAAGTCAATTTCGAAAGAACTTGAATCTAATTAACGTATATATTTCAGTTAGCTACGTGGATAAGCAAGGTGCTTGCACTAGCTACCACTGTTTACTGAAGTTTAGAAATTATTTCGATTTAATTGCTTATGGTTTCAAGCAAATTTAATTGGATGCCACTTTAATGCACTAGTTAAAGTCTGTTAATTGAAAAATCGAATTTAAGAACATATTTATTGATGATTCATTTCAGGAAGCTGTAACTCTTATTTGTAGACTTAGATAAAACTCTGTTTTCAGAAACTATGGACTTCCAATTCAAGCTTGGACTATAGTCGAAGATCAGGTGTTATGAATCCCACATACCTGTGTGCCCTGCACATGTGAGAAATATTTGTAAAAATATGTAGCGCTAATGCCAACATTAATGAGGGAGAGACTTTAAATGGTGTGAAATATAGAGATGCCATCCACAGCAAAAAATGGAAATTTTTTAAATATTGAAAATTTACTGGAAATAGAAGTTTCATGGTTCTGTAAAAAAACTAATTTTGTATGAAAAACTATTTTGATATGTTTGGAAGCAATATGATTTTGTCCAATCATGGGCTAGAGTAGTTTTAGAGCTACCAAGTCTGAAGTAAGAGAAATATAATTTACTATATTTTGGTTTTGAAACTGGCTACATGTTTCAGTTAAATTATTCAAAATGCTTACTTTCAAGAAAAAGTTTTTCATAACTAAAGGGGGTGTGAGGTGTAGTGCCTTGCATCACCTATTGAGATCGCAACAGCGGTGAACAGACAAGAAGGACAGGTGGTGCTAGATGCCAGCGTGTCTGTAGTTCGTATGAGATCTGGTAGAGGCCACTAGCTAATGGACATGTTTGAGCTGCAGTCAAAATCCTGTAATTGTTTTTTGCTGTTCTTTTTGTTTCATTCCCTGATTGTTAATTAATTACTACCTCAATTGTGTTTACTTATGAGAGTGAATAAAGATGTGTATGCGAAATAATGTTTTATGTAAAGTTCCCATACAATACATTGCAGTAACTGGGCCCATGAGGAATTTTCGAAAATGACATGTGGGTTAGTAGTTTGTACTAGGGCATTTGACAAACTGCCTATTGGCTTCTGTCTCGGGTTCTTCGACCGACGTTCATCTAATGATTTTTCTGACGTTTCGCCAGCACGAGTGGCTGGCATTGTCAAAGCTTCAGCTTCCACTGACGGTGGTGAACTGGAGCCGAAGTCGCGGCCGCAGACTATATGTACCTGGCGCGCCAACGTCTGAGGGCTTCTCCGCGGTCATTTCCGGCGCGGTTCTCCTCTTGCTACCTGCGACGGTGTTTCGCTGCAGTACGGGAAGCCAGGATCCGTTTACCTTTCCTTTTTCTTGTTCAAACTGTTCGCGTGCTTTTGTATTCCTACAGCTTCTCTGAACAAGCGCGTGTGATAGTGCTTCTCTACAGCCAGAACTTCCGTGTCGGCGAATTTTATTACGTGGTCGGTCTCATTCAGTGCGTGCTCTGCCACGGCCGATTTCTCCACCTGCCCCAACCTGCAATGTCACTTATGCTCTTTGATCCTGGTGTTAATGGATCGTCCAGTCATTCCGACATAAACTTTTCCGCATGTGCATGGTATACGGTATATTCCCGACATTGCAAGTGGGTCTCTTTTCTCCTTCGCCGATCTAAGACACTCTTTGATCTTCCTTGTCGGTTTGAAAATCGTCTTTACGCCATGTTTGCGCAATATACGGCCGATTCTGTCCGTCACTCTGGGAATGTATGGCAGAAAGGCCGTACCCGACATTTCTTTTTCTGGTTCCTTACTTCGCCGAGTGTTTAGCTCTGTTACACTTCTAATATAATTTGTGGAGTACCCATTGCTCCTCAGGACAGTTTCCAGGTGTTGCATTTCTCGTTTGAGGTGTTGCGGCTCACATATTCGTCCTGCTCTCGTTACGAGCGTACTAATCATGCCTCTTTTCTGGCTCGGGTGGTGGTTTGACAGTTTGTGCGGGTATCGGTCCGTGTGTGTCAGTTTTCGATACACGCTGTTTCCCAGGTTTTCGCCTTCCCTTGTGACCAGCACATCTAGAAATGGCAGTTTCTAGTCCTTTTGTACTTCCATGGTAAATGTTATGTTGGCATGGAGGCTGTTCAAGTGTCTTAGGAAGTCACCGAGCTGTTCTTCACGTAGGCTCCACACCACGAAAGTATCATCGACGTACCTGTACCACACCTTAGGTTTGCAAGTCGCCGAGTCCAGTGCCTGTGCCGTATACCATGCACATGCGGAAAAGTTCATGTCAAAATGACTGGACGATCCATTAACACCAGGATCAAAGAGCATAAGCGACATTGCAGGTTTGGGCAGGTGGAGAAATCGGCCGTGGAAGAGCACGCACTGAATGAGACCTACCACGTAATAAAATTCGCCGACACGGAAGTTCTGGCTGTAGAGAAGCAATATCACACGCGCTTCTTCAGAGAAGCTGTAGAAATACAAAAGCACGCGAACAGTTTGAACAAGAAAGAGGATAGGTAAACGGATCCTGGCTTCCCGTACTGCAGCAAACGACCGTCGCAGGTGGCAAGAAGAGAACCGCACCGGAAATGACCGCGGAGAAGCCCTCAGACGTTGGTGTGCCAGGTACATACAGTCTGCGGCCGCGAGCTCGGCTCCAGTTCACCACCGGCAATGGAGGCTGAAGCTTTGACAAGCAAGCCACTCGTGCTGGCGAAACGTCAGACAAATCATTAGATGAACGTCGGCCGAAGAACCCGAGACAGAAGCCAATAGGCAGTTTGTCAACAAGTGTCACGAAAGCCTTAACAATTTTGTACTAGGGCATTTGTTATACACTATTTCGTCAGTTTATTGAATTGGGAAAATGACATTATAATTTTGGTAAAATGGCTTTTTTAAGATGGAGTTAATTTTATAATTGTGGGTTTTCAAAATTTATTTATGTTAATTTACTGTTCAGATTCAGTGTCAAGTTTTGGTTAGTTCTGTATACAGGGTGTCCCAGCTATCTTGTCCACCCAAAATATCTCTGGAAAAATAACAGCTATTGGAAAACGACTTTCACCGGTATCAGTGTAGGGCTGGGGCCCATGAATGTACATATTTGGAAACATTCTAAAACGAAAGCATATGTGATTTTCAACACATTCTTATGTTTCTTTAAATGGACCTCCTATATTTTTTCTTCAGCAGTCCATAGCATGACAAAGCACATACACAATGGCGTTGATTGCATCGCACTATTGCCATTACATCGCGAGATATTGAGACGCGAAGTTGACGCTTGAAACACCCGACATGCGCTGCTAGCGCACGTCCTGAGGCTCAGGCGTGAACCCCACGCTGCCCGTAATCGCGATGTGATTGACATGTGTAATCACACCTCCATACTTATCAAGAGGGACACTTACTTAGAATGTTTCCAAATATGTACATTCATGGGCCCCATTGATACCGGTGAAAGTCGTTTTCCAATAGCTGTTATTGTTCCAGAGATATTTTGGGTGGACAAGATAGCTGGGACACCCTGTATATATGTAGGCTTGAGTGAATTTTATACTGGCCTCCGATTGGTTGTGATATTCCTCTGCCAATCAGAAATTAGGGCATTCGCGCGTATTTTGGGAACTAGAAAATTCTTTTGTGTAGAGACAGCAGTAGAGTCAGGGTTTTGATCTCATAATGATGAGACCTACTGATACATGCTACGATGGAAATTATTAATAATGTTACATTTCGGTACCAGAATGTTTGAGGAGGGCCATAAAGTGCTAAAGACAGCTTAAGTTACTGTAGTGTGTGCAGTTCAGGACTTTTGGTGACGTTTTAAATAGCTAAATTCCGCGTGGCGTTTTTTTTTTACTCGCGAACGTGAACATTTTGTTACATGAGACTGATTGTAACAACATTTGAGCGATCTGTTCTGAAAGAAAGAATCCAGTTGTAAATTTCTGGTGAAAGATACGTTTCGACTTCTCAAACTTTGTACAGCTTAGAGTAAGGCCTGGTAGTGACTGGTGTATGCAAACTTATCGTAATAGAGTGAAGTTTTACGCACATAAGCACCTTCATTTAACTATCCCTTCCACTGGCAAAACAATTTTTAGTGCGACATGCGGTTTTGAGGTGTACAGTGGTTTTTTCTATAGCTTTTTCCGTTTGAGAACTGCATTTCAGTGACTTCAAGTGTGTGTGCGTGTGTGTGTCTGTGAGAGAGAGAGAGAGAGAAGAAATTCACCAGCTCTGTAATGCACCACGCCGCTACATGTCAGTACCAATGGTATGCATTGAAATCTAGTCACCACAACATCGCAGCAATCTGGTAGAGGGTCCAGAACAAAAGTATAGCCCATCTAAATTTGATCAGTGATCTGTTCCATTACGGTTTCACACCTTTAGCGCTGTTCTTTGGTACTACGACTTGAGAGTTTCAAAGTTTACCAGTTACGTAAACGTATACTAGGACCCAAACAAAAAAATTTATCTTAGAATTTACCTTATTGATGTGAAAATTAACACTTTTTAGCTTAACTATGTTCTGGAGATGGGAAATATATTTTATACAAAGGAATGAGGTGATACTAAAAAAACGAAAGTACTTCAATGCTTAATGTAGTATGCCTTCCGTCCTGAGGTTTTCGTTTAATTGCTGAGCTGGAATGACAGTCTTATCTAAAAACAGTGTATTGCAGTTTAAGTAAAATGTGCTCTCCAGTGACTGTAATAAAAATTTACAAAGTGTGCTTGAGGGTAGCAGTGACTCTTAAGTAAATTAAAGTTAATGTCATAATTCATCGAACTCAGCTGGCAGTCTAGTTATCAACTGACAGTGGACATAAAAACTTGAAAACAGCACAGTATAGTTATGTACATGTTTGTATATAATACATTTATATGTGACATTCCAGTGTGTAACAGTCTTCAAGTTAGTGGGGTGAACATATCCAATGTGAGGTCGACTTGTAGCATTGATCGATAATATGTTCAGAAAATTCAAAAGCATAAGATATCATGATGACAGCATAGCTCTGTAGAAGCCAGGCATCACAATTTTTTTTTTTTAAAATCAATCTTGGCTTGAGACGTTTTCTTCAGTTACCACACGTTGCAGATTTCCCCCAGACTGACCATGTCAGGAATGTTTATTAAAGTTATTCCGTGAATTGACAAGGATCATTTGTTATGCTCATAACTCTGAAGGTATTCAGAAAAACCAGAACCCGTCATACTATTATTTACATACAACCATGACATCAAATCAAATGTTACTACACCCAAAATGTTGCTGATCTGTCTGCAATTGCGACGTCCAACCGTTTGGGAAGCTCCCTTCTAAAAGTCCAAGTTACTTGCAGGATACTGACAAATGGATTTTCTAAATCTGACAGGTAACTAGGGAGAGGCGGCTGCAAACCTCTCAGGGATCCCATTTAATCCGACATAGATCTCTCTGACTAGTGCACTGCTTCGAATCGGAAGTGTTTTTCGAAGCATAGGAGAGAGTGTTCTACCTTATTACACTTACATGACTTTTGCCTGTATCGAGAGCTGTAATAGAACTTTAATATATGTTATTATCCTATTTTCAAATTATGGCCCGTGTTTTTAAGTTATACAGTCTTTTTCTGAAATTAAAAACGTTGCTCCAGATAATCAAGGTATTTCCAGATGTGAGAACATATTCTAATGTACAACATGGTCATGCAATTAGAAAAAATATTCAATTTGAATTTAAAAGCGGTGCCGTCGAGTAAACCTTGTCAGTACTGCATTTAATAGACTATATGTTACATTATCATTCTTCCATTATACAATAATAATCAGGAAGTGAAATTAAACTAACCAGAAGTGTTATCAAACACAAGTTACAACTTGAATTCATTGTGAAACAGATATTACAGAAAAGTAAACGATATTTGGGGTTACTAACCCAACACATTATCGTAATAGGTTAATAACTAACCGTATATGGAAAGTGGGGGCTGCCCCAAATAACATCGACTACTAAAGGAAAATCGAATCCCCAACCACTAGTAAAAGAAATTGAACCAAAACCATAAACCTGAGTAGGAAGTGATTTGAAAATCACTTAATTACCAATTCTAACCAAATATGACAATCATTGCAAATCAGGTAATAATAAATAGTTATACGAATAAAAAATGTTGCACATAAAAAAGATTTAAAAACATATAAACTCTAAAGATAAAACTCTAATTAAAAACAAACTCATTTTTAAGAAATTAATAAATTTTTTATCTTATACATTCGCCCCCCAAATCTTGTATTCAGATATTCACAACATGTATAAAAGAAAAATGGAAAGATTTTTCATTTCTTAAAAATTTAATATATTTGTTGTTTTTAATTTTTGCACGAATGTAATAATATAGAGATTAAATAACAGCGGGGACAGGCTACAACCCTGTCTCACTCCCTTCCCAAGCGCTGCTTCCCTTTCATGCCCCTCGACTCTTGTAACTGCCATCTGGTTTCCGTACAAATTGTAAATAGCCTTTCGCTCCCGGTATTTTACCCCTGCCACCTTTAGAATTTGAAAGACAGTATTCCAGTCAACATTGTCAAAAGTTTTCTCTAAGTCTACAAATGCTAGAAACGTAGGTTTGCCTTTCCTTAATCTATTTTCTAAGATAAGTCGTAGGGTCAGTATTGCCTCACGTGTTCCAACATTTCTGCGGAATCCAAATTGATCTTCGCCGAGGTCGGCTTCTACCAGTTTTTCCATTAGTCTGCGAAGAATTCGCGTTACTATTTTGCAGCTGTGACTTATTAAACTGATAGTTCGGTAATTTTCACATCTGTCAACACCTACTTTCTTTGGGATTGGAATTATTATATTCTTCTTGAAGTCTGAGGGTATTTCGCCGGTTGTCTGCTCCCGGGGTCTTGTTTCGACTCGGGTCTTTCAGTGCTCTGTCAAACTCTTCACGCAGTATCGCATCTCCCATTCCATCTTCATCTACATTAATCTAGTAATGTTTTAATTTTCAGTTTTAAAAATATATTAATGTTTTTCTTATAAAAGACTGAGCAGTTAAATACTTCACCGACGTTCAAGTTCTCGACTATTGAGAAAGAAATAAATTAAGTGCATATTATAAATAAAGAAAAGAAGATGTAACTACTTTTATAAATAAAGACACCATCTCCAGTCACAGAAGAATCAAAAGAATAGGTTTGAAACAGTTACGTTATTCTCACATAGAAAATAGTGATGAAGATTTGAAAATGATGAACCTATTCCACTGAAAGAAATATTTTGTTTTTCTACTTATAGCTTTTTGAGATAATAAAATAAAACAGAAGAACAATGAACCTTCATTTAGTTGATAAAGCATTTAAAAGTACATCATAAGTCACATATTTCGAAAACAATATATACTCAATTGAAGCTAATAATTTCTTAAATGCATGAAAACCAAAACTTACGAAACTAGTGAAATAAATTTTAAACCTATGTAATGGATTGAAAATAATTTTCTTTTTATTTTACTGTAAGTTCATGATCCAGACCATACTAAAGCTGTGAAATTTGGGCATCGTGCTCAAAATTATAGGATTACCAGAGTAAAAGTTATATCTAAAACATTCAAGAAATGGAAACAGCATCGATGGAGTTCATTCACTTTATCCACTTTATCGCAACGGGTCTCGTCAGTGGGTGTCCAAGGCGGTAACGAAGCGGTAGATGGCAGTCATGCAACCCGAGCTGATCTGTCCACGAGGCACAGCTAATGAAGCCACCGGGCTCACTGCCACGCTCTGCTTATGTCACGTGCTGCACAACCCATTTCCGACGCATTACGTAACGAGGGAAGCGTAGCCTGCGTCATGCCTTACGCGCTCAGCGGAACATGGACTCTTGTTGCGACACATATAACTGATCATTTCATACAAAATGAAGGCATTGATCTCATGACACACTAAACGCTATCCTTTGAGTCAAACACATGGACAGAAAAAGAATTACACAAAATTAATTAATGTACAGCAAAGAAATTTTTGGAATGCATTTTTATAGTTAACATATTTAAGTGATTAACATTGCAAGATCACAGGTTAATGTAAGGGCGAGATAGTCCATTGGAAATCTGAAATGTTGGTACATTAGTAACCTATGTAACAGCCAGAATGTTGAATTCGAGTGTACAAAGGTGCATGCATTGTGTTGCACGGGTGCCGGATGTCAGGGTGTGCGATTGAATTCCATGCCTGCTGCACTTTGTCGGTCGATACAGAGAAGGATAATCCTGTATGTTATGTTGCAGGAGTTGTCGTCCGCTGACGTCCCATATGCGCTCGATTAGAGACAAATGTGGTGACCGAATAGGTAAAGACAACATGTTGACACTCTGTAAAGCACGTTGGGTTACGACAGCAGCATGTGGGCAATCGTTATTCTGTTGGAAAACAGCCCCTGGAATGATAATCATCAATGGCAGCACGACAGGTCGACTCATCAGGCTAACCTACTAATCTACTGTGTGGGTGCGTGGGATAACCAAGAGAGTGCTCCTGCTGTCATATGAAATCGCACCTCAGACCATAACTCCAGGTGTGGGTCTAGCGTGTACAGCACGCAGACAGTTTGGTTGACTGCCCTCACCTGGTCTCCTTCTAACCAACACACGGCCGTTATTTGCACCGAGGCTTCAACAGCTTTCATCAAAAAACACAACAGATCTCCACACTACCCTCCAATGAGCTCACTGAAGTCGCAAATGGCAGTGGTGTGAGGTTGGTGGAATGCCTTCTACAGAGCGTCCTTGAAATAACCGATTTGTTACAGTTCTTTGTGTCACTAAGGTGCCAACGGCTGCTTATATTCCTGCTGCACATGCAGTACGATGAGCCGCAGCCATACGCCGAAAACGATGGTCTTCCCTATCAGTTGCATCACGTGGCCGTCCAGAGTTCACTCATCTTGCGACCGAAAATTCTCGTGACCACTGCTGTCAGCAATCATGCACAGTGGCCACATTCCTGCGAAGTCATTCTGCAACATTGCAGAAGGAACTTCCAGCTTCTCGTAGCAGTATTACATGATATCGTTCAAACTAATAAGGTGGTGATAATGGCGTCTTCGTCATCTTAAAGGCTTTCTTGACTGATATCAGCTCACCACCTACAATCTCAAAGGTAAGTAGCGCTCACGAATTTTACAGACTGTATTTAAAGCAAACCCAGTTTTCATCTTCATAGTAGCTTTACAACCGCCACTGTTATGCGACTGAAGCGAGATCTGAAGAGACATCATATTTAATATTGATAAACACGTCTACCAACTAGTAGTGGAGCAATGGGGCTTCAAGCACCAGCGACGTCACAGCCTATCTCTGACGTCACAACAACGTAATGATGACGTCACAATGACGTAATGATGATATCATAATGATGTAATTATGACATCACATTCTCAACCTATCTATGACGTCATAATGACGTAACTATGACGTCATGCTTATTTCCGCATGTTTTGATACTGACCTTACATAATATGACATCTTTAGCTCACTGCAAAAAATTTTTTATGAAGTTATGATATACTTGGTGGACTTTTGCCAACAGCGTTGACCTTATTTCCACATGTTTTGATACTGACCTTACATAATATGACGTCTTTAGCTCACTGTGATAGTGTTGACAGTGCCACAACCTACATAGCTATATTTTGTTAAGTCATGATGATGGCATGGTGATGTACTTGATGGCACTGACCTTACGTAAAATTCACACACACACACACACACACACACACACACACACACACACACACACTGAAGTGATATTGATTTTTTTCATATATTCTGCACGTATAAAGAACATCAGACATGTGTAAATGACATCACTTTTCTCTAATTACACAACTCAATATGACACAACGTGCCATTGCTAATGAGCTCCATCGCAGTGCTCGAAAAGTGTATCCTAGGCGAGCAGTTATTACCAAAGGACTTGATGACTTGCATCAAGCTGATTTAGTGGAAATGAGTGCATATTCTAAATACAATTCAGGTTACAAGTATATACTAACACTGATTGATGTGTACTCGAAATATGCTTGGGCAGTTGCTTTAAAGACCAAGTCTGGAGATGAAGTTACAAAAGCTATTAAGAAATTGTACAAACACAGTGAGAGAGTACCCGCATTTTTACAAACAGATTTTGGAAAAGAATTCTATAATTCAAAATTTAAAATGTTAATGCTGCGACTTAACATCCATCATTATTCTACTTATTCCAATCTGAAGGTTTCAGTTGTTGAACGTTTCAACAGAACATTAAAAGGACTAATGTTTAAAGAATTTACAGCTACAGGCTCTTACAGGTGGATTAACATTCTACCACATTTAATTGATAAATATAATAGAACAAAGCATTCCACAATTAAGATGCGACCTTGCGATGTTAATGATAATCACCTTTTATCCACAGTATATAATAAAATACGTACCATAGACAAATCAAAGCAGAAATTTAAAGTAGGAGAGTTCGTAAGAATCAGTAAAAACAAAGCCATTTTTGATAAAGGATACACACCAAATTGGTCTACAGAAATATTTAAGATAATTGGAGTCCAAGAAACAAATCCTAGGACATACACTCTGCAAGATTTTGAACTAAATAATATTGCTGGTGCGTTTTATGGTCATGAATTACAAAAAACAAAATACCCCAATACTTATCTAGTAGAGAAAGTATTGTACAGGAAAGGAAATAAAGCATTTGTGAAATGGTTAGGTTTTGATAGAAAACATAACAGTTGGATTACAGTAACATAACATGTAATTTTATTATATAAAATTACAGTTTTTTTAAAGAATTATATAAAATTACAGTTATGTTTTAAAGATATACTAAACGAACAATTGCTTCTTCAAGTTCTTAATAGTTATACCACAGATGCACACCATCAAACAACACATCAGGAATTTTTAAAGCATTTACAAAAAAGGTCTGAATACTAGGAAATGAAAATAAGCTTCACAGTTTTCACAGGATTCACAATTGTCTATCAGTTCACACTTGCCTGTTTTAGTATGGGTCCATCACACTCTTTACACCACACTGTTTGGCATCATTTTTTAAGTAGTACTCTTTGTACCACTTCACCAGCAGATTTGTGTTCAATTTCGCAGTTACTGGTTGGTACCTGCCAATACCATTCAGCATACGTAGAGCATGTAGTGAAGGGCAGCCTTTCTCCTCCGCATTAGTTATTAGGCAGTCAGGTAAGAACACTCTTACCCATTTCACTTTTTCAGTACCTTTAACAAGTACAATGCAGTTTGTTGGTACCACTGATTTGATGGAGTTTAATGCACTATCTAGCGAGACTCCAACTGAATTAATGTTGTAGTGGTGATGGTTCTCCGCCAACCATTTTGCTGATTCGATATCAAGTTCATAATGCGGTGTTGTACATTGAAGAATGTAGCTTCCAGAGGCAAACACTGTTCCATCATCGCACAGCATTTGGAATGCTAAGTCCTTAGGAACAAATTCATTCGCACATGTCTTGAAGCCTTGACAGTCAAAGATTACAGTATACATCTTGAAAGAAGTTTACACACACACACACCAGAATGGTGAAGAGTGAACTGACTAATATGCTTCACAAATTTGTGGTACAAATACATTTTAGTTTGGTTGAGGAGATAATTTACAGATAAATAAATATAACGCCTTTAGCTCATTGCAATGTCGTAAATAGCTTCCACTTTATTCCCTCTTCCAAGGGCTGGCTATATAATAAAGAGCTGAGTATTTTTAAGCAGTGTGTTGACCCTATTGTCAACCTTTTGCATACGCTAAACATTTCGTTAGGCAACAGACTGATACCACTTATCGATTAATTATGAGTTGCTGGTTGGAACTAAGACCACCAGCTCGCTGACCTATGAATAACCTTTTTCAAAGGGTGTTTCTCCATGGAGTTAACAAATCATTAGTTTTATTGACCTATGTAGATAACCCTATGCTTGTGGTAAACATTTCGTCAGCCAAGAGACCAGTATTGCATATCGTTTATTTAGCAGATACTGGGTGTAATTAAGACTACTAGCTCGCTGACCTATGGATAACCCTTTGCATGTGGTAAAATTTCATCAGCCAGCAGGCTGAGGTCACAGTTCAAGATGCTGACCTGATGGATAATCTGTAAACATTTCGTTAGCCAACTGGCCGGTATCAAATCGATTAATTAGCAGGCTTTCTGTTATAATTAAGGCTGCTAGACTGTTGACCTATGGATAACCCTGTGCATGTGGTAAAATTTTATCAGACAGACCAGAATCGCATATCGTTTAATTAGCAGACACTGGGAGTAATTAAGACTACTAGCTCGCTGACCTATGGATAACCCTTTGCATTTGGTAAAATTTCATCAGCCAGCAAGCTTACATCACAATTCAAGCTGTTGACCTGATGGATAATCAGTAAACATTTCGTTTGCCAACTGGTTGGTATCACATCGATTAATTAGCTGGCTTTCAGTTATAATTAAGACTGCTAGACTGTTGACCTATGGATAACCCTCTGCGTGGGACACAAATTTCATCAGCCTGCATGCTGATGTCACATTTCAGCACATTGACCTAATGGATAACCTTTTAGTTTTGTAGAAGCTGCAAAGCATTACATCTTCTAACCTTCTGGATAACCTTTTAAGTCAAAAAAGTGGAACTTTAGAGATATCCTGGTGGAGTGTGTATATAAGCTCATTCACAGATCAGAGAAGTTAGAGTTCTACAAGTCAATAGCTGTGTTATTGATCTTGCTTCAAAGACCTACCAAAATGTAAGTATATGTATTGCTTTAAGCATAGTTAAGCATCAACATAAACATGAAATAGTTTATATTATATCTTAAGATAGGAATCCTTCATTGCAGAACCTTAATGCTCTTGGCAGTGGGGCTAGCATACAGAAGGCAACAACGAGGTTGTCAACATTACCTATAAATGAGAAGTTCATAATACTACGAGCAAAAAGGGTTACTACACCCTTTGGTCCAGCGGTGCTTGTGGAATTAGAAAGCACAAAAGTCTTTCTTCCTACTCGGTTTTCTAAGATGAGCGATGAAGATTTGGAGTACCTCAACAGTGGAAAAGTTCATTTAACATATACTGGAAGAGTTGAGGAAAATAATATGGACACAGTTAGTTTTTGTGTAGACTAAGAAGAGTGTTTATAGTGTGTTTTATAGTGTGTCTTGTAGAGTGTTTTATAGTGTGACTAATTACTTTGCGTTTAGAAAGAAGAAAAATGTCTTTAGAATTTAATAAAGTATGTGCACATGGGAATGTGAAGGTTGTAGATGTCAACAGTTTTGTGGATGATGGGTGTGATAGAAAACTTAAAGATGAGGATACACTCAACTTCAGATTTAGATTACACAGTGTCAGTAACAATTTTTTAGAATATAAAAGGCTTCTGGAAGAAGTAATTTTGAAAGAAATAAATGACAAGTTCTGTAAAGGTGAGCATTACTTAGCTTATCTGAGATACAGCAAACTCCAGTGTACTTATGAGACTGAACTTTTCGTATTCAATCCAAAAGAACTTGGAGTACACTACTTCAAAGAATTGTTATATATATTACAGACATCTTCGATATCAGATTCTGTGTTCTGTAGATATGACCAATGTGAAGCAGAGTATCATTTGAAAACAGATTTCTCAAACAGAGAAATCAAGTGTGTATATTCAAATTGTAAGCAATTACTTCTCGGTACAGATAGACTGTACAAACTGTGGGGGCATGGCTACTAGTGCTCTACCGCAAAAGCGAAGAAGTGAGCAAGCAGATGTAGAATTAGAATGGACTGATAGACAATCAGCATTCCGAAAACGTATTTGTGCTGGTGAAATATATAATCATAACATTCAAGACCCACGACTTTTTTTGGAAAGGTGTTTTCCATTGTTTAAAACAAATGTTGAAACAAAACATCAGGCTTTGAAAATCAATTGTTCTCTTTTGTGCATATTCCTCTCACCAATATCTGCTGAGGAAAAGGAAATTTATATTTCTTCTAAAAATAAAGAGTTTTTTATTTCTGATGATATATATGCATGGTACACAGAACATGTTGTGGAGGCAATCATGAAAAAATTTGATTCATTTCAAGAGAGAGATTCAGGTTTAGCATTAAAGGAAATTGTAAAGCTTTGTGTAAATCTTAATGTAAATAAAGGCTTTCGAGTTGGGAGGAATCATGAATTGCCTGATGTAATTAGAGACAAGAGATCAGTAGTTAGCATACATAGCAGTGATAATGAATGTTTTAAATGGGCAGTGTTATGTGCTTTGTATCCAGTGAAACAGAATAAATATAAGTTGTCTAATTATAAAAAATTTGAAAATGAACTTAATTTTACTGGAATTCCATATCCAATGGAGTTTAAATATCTTACTCAATTCGAGAGGAAGAATCCAGGTATATCAGTTAATGTCTATGGAATTCAGTATGATAATGGTGATTGGATGGTTGCAAGGAAAAATATTACTCAAAATAAAGAGTTTAATTTTGTACCTATACATATAAGCAAACAAACATATAATAGGCATGCAAATCTATTAGTACTTCAAACTGATTTTTCTAATATTTATCACTTCTACTGCATAACCAATCTATCTCGTTTGATGAGATCTTCACTAACAAGCCATAAACAATCGATTCACTTCTGTGAAAGATGTTTGTGTTACTTTTACACAGAGGATAAACTGAAGGTGCATTTGGAAGATTTATTAAATTTCAGGCTGTGAGAACAGTAATGCCAAGTAAAGAAACTAAAACTATACAATTTCAAAACTACTGCAATAAGGAAAAGGTACCATTTGTTATTTATGGTGATATTGAATGTATGTTACAACCTCTCACAACATGTTCTCAAAGTAGTGAGAGATCTCATTCAGAACCTGTTCATGTTCATGTTCCATACAGTGTTGCAATGTATGTACATTGTACTCATGATGAAAAATATTCCAATTTTTACTTGTATAGAGGGTTAGATTGTATGAAGTGGTTTACTGATAATCTAAATGCAATTTCGGACAATATATTACAGTACTTTAAGAATAAAAAGCAATTACAGATGAATGATCAGGACAAAGAGTTCTTTGAAAACGCTAAAACATGCCATATATGTAAAAAACACTTCCTTACAACTGATGTAAGAGTCAAGGATCATTGTCATTTTACTGGAAAATTTCGTGGAGCAGCACATCAATCTTGTAATTTAAATTATAAGCCTAGTGTGATAATACCAGTAATATTCCATAACTTAACGAACTATGATGCTCACTTTCTTATAAAAGATTTATGTGAATGCAAGGTATCTGATGAGGAGAAAGAAATTTCAAAAAAGAATGAAAGCCGTGTCACCTTAATACCTACAAATACTGAAAAATACAAGTCATTTACAAAATATGTGAAAAAAGTAATAGGTGATAAATCATTTGGCTTCATTAAATACCTATTTATAGACTCTCTAAATTTTTTAGCTTGTTCATTAGAAAAATGTGTCTCATATATGGATAAATGCTCTTTACAATTAACAAGAAAATATTTTAATGATGAAAATCAGTTCAGTTTAGTATGTCAGAAAGGTATATTCCCATATGAGTATATCAATGATGAAATGAAATTGCAAGAAACAAAACTACCACAGAGAGAACATTTCCAAAGTCTTCTAACTGGTGAAACTGTATCACACTTAGAGTATAAACGTGCATATGATGTATGGGCTCTTTTTAAATGTAAAACTATTGGAGATTATTCAGATATATACTTAAAATCTGATGTTCTATTGCTTGCAGATGTATTTGAAAATTTCAGAAAATTATGTCTTGATACATATAAATTAGATCCTGCTCATTATGTAACATCACCAGGTTTAGCTTGGGATGCTCTTCTTAAATCTACAAATGTAATATTGGAGTTAATTACAGATGTAACCCAATTACAATTTGTTGAAAGAGGAATCAGAGGAGGTATTGTTCATTGCTCACACAGACATGCTGTAGCTAATAACAAGTATATGAAGAGTTATGATTCTTCTAAGGAAGAATCATTCATTGGATATTTTGATGTAAATAATCTGTATGGGTGGGCAATGATGCAATACTTACCTGTTGGTAATTTTAAGTGGTTAACAGCAGATGAGGTACAAACATTCAATGTAATGAATGTATTGGATGAAACTGATGTTGGATACATATTAGAAGTTGATCTGAAGTATCCCAAAAAATGTCATGACCAACATCAAGATTTTCCTTTGTGCCCTGAGAAAATGAAATCTCCTAAGAGTAATAGTAAAGCCCCACCTAGATTAATGTGTACACTTTATGATAAAACGAAATATGTTTTACATTACAGAAATCTTAAACAAAGCCTCTCTTTAGGTCTTGAATTAGAAAAGATTCACAGAATTCTATCATTTTCTCAGAAGGCATGGATGAAACCATATATTGAAATCAACACAAGAAAAAGGATTCAAGCTAAAAACGATTTTGAAAAAAAACTTTTTTAAGTTAATGAATAATAGTACCTTTGGTAAGACTATGCAAAATGTAAGAAAAATGCGAGATGTTCGATTGGTAACCTCATGGAATGGTAGGTATGGTGCAGCAGCATATATTGCCCAACCAAATTTTAAGAAGAGGGTTATTTTCGATGAATCTTTAGTTGCTATAGAAATGGCAAAAACATCAGTAGTATTTGATAAACCGATTGCGGTAGGAATGACAATCCTTGACATTTCTAAAACAAGTATGTTTAACTTCCATTATAATTATATGTTGAAAAAGTATCCTCTACAAAAAGTGAAAATGTGTTACACTGATACTGACAGCTTTGTATATCTTATATCTACAAGTGATTTGTATAGTGATATCAGACCCGACATTAATTATATGTTTGATACCTCTGGATATTCATCTGAAAATAGATATAATATTCCAATATGTAACAAACGTGTAATTGGTTTAATGAAAGATGAATTCAATGGAGAGATTGTAACTGAATTTATTGGTCTCAGAGCAAAAATGTATGTAATAGATACTGATTCTCATTCTACTATAAAGAAGGCGAAAGGTGTGAAACGTGCATCTCTGAAGGAAATAAGTATTGATGACTATCGTAGTTGCATATTGGATAATGTACCAAAAATGACTACACAATACACTATTCAATCTAATTCTCATATAGTACACACTATAAAGCAAAGAAAATTAGCATTAACATATGATGATGATAAAAGGTATGTGGAAAAAAATGGTGTATATACATTACCATGGGGACATTATAGGATAGAAAAACTTTCGGATGTATAGCACAATATGTCATTAAAAAAACTTGTGATATGTAAAATGTATACTTATAAAGTAAATAAAAATATTAAGTCTATATAAGTTGTTCAGTATTTTATTAAAAAAGTACACCTTATCACTTACATTCACATTTAACAATTATCTCTAACATCATTGGCATGAAGTCGATAACAATATTGGTAACATTTTAAATATTCATCATCTTGCATACATTGTGGTAACAGTTTAAAGATTTGTGGAACCGAGATTAACTTAGGTAAGAGCTTGACAGGAAATAGATAATAATCTAAACCATTTAGATTCTGAGGTTGTCCCAGTTTATGATATATTCTAAATATAGTTTTACAAACATTTATTGACTTTAACCATTGAAACACCATAAAAACGTCGCACTCATCTTCTTGGAAACCATAATCTTCAAGTTGTATGAGATTTAAGTCATCCGGAATAACATTCTTCAAGCACCGTAGAATTTCCATTTGCAGATGATTTCTAGAGTATGCAATTGTTTTAACCTCTCTGTGCACTAGAAGCAAGGTTCTTATAAGACTTTCCAGTGTACTTGCTGAATAAGGTACAGTATGAACACTTAATATTTTTTCTGCATCCTCAATCAAGTTCACCATTAAACAAGTCACAATATTGTGTCTTGATTCAATGATTATTACCTTATTCATTTTGATACAGTCTGTTACAAGAGCAGTACTAACAGTAGAATATAACTTTATAAGCTTATATCTGCACACGTTTTATCACGCGGTTGGTAGTGGGGTTCATATCAATAATAACATCATGTATTACAAGACAGTATGCCATTGTGTTTCTTTTAAAAGGATTCTTTGTTTCTATCTCAATCTTCATATCTATTATGGAGGATTTTATTGATTCATTTTGATGTGAACAATCAATAACAAATATGGGGTTGTTATGGAATTCAATTGGACTGAAAAGTGGTTTACTTAATCCATTATAAATATAATATGAAGGCTGAAATCTTGAATATAAATCATATGCTTGAGCCAATGTTTTGGTTTCAAAGTCACATAGAAAGTTTTCTTCTGGGTATCGCACAGAATTTAAATACACTTTCAAATTTGTTATATCTACACTATCAAATATACTAGAATCTTTGTCATAGGCTTCCCTATCAACTTGAAAACCCAAAATTACATATCTAGCAGTTTCCAGATGTGTTGTGAACTTAATTTGCCAGGACCAAAAATTAATCTCTGGTGCTATGCTTTCTATTAAATCCCAATGACGAAAGGCAAGTCTTAAACTTCTATCATTTTTCAAAATATTCCACAATGGAATTTGATTTTTATCTGATACATGCACATGAGGCATTTCCCACCACACTTTTTCCAGTATTATTTGCTCATCCGGATCTGATTTAGTTGCTAATACGGACGATGTATCATTCCTGTTACGAATTAAAACTAATTCATGTCGTGCATTCAGTATAATTTTTTTATAATCTTCACAAAAGCCAAATATCATTTTCAAAGGAATACAGAAGTTGAAATGTCCTTTACTATCTACAAGTTCTTTGATGTTTGCAACTGAGCCCCATCCTGCATTTAACAGTATATTGGAATGATCAGGTGTAAAAGATGCGGTTCCCTTCAGAAGTGTAGTAATTCCAGGATTACGAACATGGTCAACAACTTCGTTATTAAGACGATATTGAAGTTCTGAAAATAAGAAAAGTGCACAGTTTTTGCCTAAATTAGCATCAGTTGCCTTAGTTTTAGCCGTATTTACTATTTTTCCTTCAATGAATAATCTACTTTCTGAAGGTAATAAGTAACTGTTTTCATTTTGAATGACAATTGATACTGAATCATTATACCCAAATACTGATTGTCCATACGGTTTGTATGCATGGTTCTCAATTCGATGAATTGAATCATCGAAAGTAATGGTTTCACGAACATTCAAAATACTGCTCATTGTTCCTTTTTCACTGTTTAGCAATCCATGCAGAAGTGTTGTTACCATCTATGGTGTTATAGTATTTATACTAATTTGTACCCTAATGACTTCAATAGCTGTTTACTGTATATAGTTAAAAACTTTTTTTTTTAGTTTTTCTTACTTTTTTGATAGTGACACCACTTCCATTACTAAAATTACAGTTCTCCTTATACACAATTCCCATTACTTAATTCGTCTCAAGTGAAGCCTAACAGTTATTTCGTCTTCATCTAGTGGTACAACTTGCCCGTCTTGGTCACAAATAGATATTATCAAATGTGTTATGTATCTTGTAATGACTGGCATATAAATGGGTGAATTTGGTGTTTCCACAATCTTATATCCTGGAGCTACTGTTGGCCAAAACTGGTGAATAACATGAGAAGGTTCACCATTAATATAGGAACCACCTGATATATTACATCCTATATTTAAAACATTTATGTTCTGAATATTCACAGAATGGTTAGCTATTGATATAATGTGATCATCTTTATTGCCTTTCAACACTCCTTTTGTAAATCCTAGAAGGGATCCTAGATTGTTATTTAAATCAAAGTTTAGTGTAACATTGTGCTTTATTTTGCATCGATTAAGATGTTTATCATAATCAAAGTCAAGAAAAATTTTGAGAGATGAGCTTGCTAATTTTGCATTATATTCATCTGTTTGTTTTAACAGTTCAGAGAAAATATCTTGCAATTCGTATGAACCAGTGGGAATGACAAACTTCTGGAATATTTCATTATGTTTAGAAAAATAGAAATTGCAATTCTGTGGAGTAACATTAGGTATGGAATTGTATGAAAAATAGTTCAGAAGCGCTATTTCATAGACACCATTTGATACGTCCAATGCTGGATTAAATTTTGTTACCAGCACTGATTTTTTTCCACTAACAATTAATGTTTTACCTTGTCCAATATCCATTGTGTGAATGCATATGTATGTACACTTGTAGCTCCTTTTATTCTTTACAAAGAAATTTCAAACACAGGTGACCACAATTGTAACTACTAATTGCTTGAAAGGTATTGTAATTATATTTAAAAGTGCAATGATTCAAATATTTTAAGATTTCATAAGGTGGTGGTAGATTACCAAAGCTATCAAAGTAGTAGACAGTATCATTCTTCTTTTTGTATGCAACCCAGTGTGATCCAGGCTCTTTTGAAGTGTTCAAGTTCACAATTGCACTTTCAAATTTTTTTGCTGTTTTAGGTAATGTGTCTCTCATGAAAACACCTCGGAAATTAGGTATTTTCAACTTTTTTGCATAGTCTCAAATCGATATTTGTAAGAGGTCGATCTGGTAAGATCAACTGAATTTTTTTTTTTTAGTTCCTTTATTTAGATAAAGTCCCATACCATTCTTTTTGTATGGGGTTAAATAAAGGCCATTACCCTTTTGCAAAGCTATAGCTTCAATCTTTCTATTATGTTGTTGCATCTCTGCCAACTGCTTATGGGCACTTTTTGCATCATTAACTGCTTTAGCTATAGCAGAGGCTCCACCTGCAAGACTTCCAATAGCAGAAAGAGCTGCAAAAATAGGTATAAGAGGTAAAGCACCACCTGTTTTTGGAATAGGTATGAAACGAGTCTTATTCTTTTGCAAATTTTCGACTCCTGTCTTTCGAACACTGTCTACCGCTATTTTATGAGCAATCTTAGCTGTACTAAGAAGATTCCCATTCTTCTTTAATCCCTTCATAGCTCTACCTACCTTTGTAATAACCTTCTTCAATGTGTCTTTCTTCCTCCTTGAAGTATATTTTGCGCCCATCCCCAATTTAACTTTTGCTTTCATTGTTCCTGCAACTCCTAATGCTGCCAGTTTCTCACCAAGCTTTGTGGATTTTGCTTTAACACGTTCCCAAGCTTTCTTTGCTAACATTTCATCAGCTTTATGTCTTTGTGAAAGATTATCTGGAAATGTGGCGTATGCTATGTCATGCTCTTTACATGCATCATCTAGTGGATTGATACCACGATCACCACGTTGTAATCTCTTCTGTAGTTTGGTACCAGGACCACAATAATTGTATCCTGGTAGGTGCAATTCTATAGGGAGTTTGTTAATAGCTGTGTTTAAAATACCTCTGCCAACCTTCCTCTGAGCGTGTCTAGCCATTAAATGATTAGATTGGTAGGAAAAATCTGCTTTTATATACATTACACCAAGCATCTGTAACACTTTTAACCAACATGCGCTTGAAGAAACATGTACTCCAACTACCAGTTACAAATATTTCATTTGATAATGTAGATGGTAAGAGGAAGAAACATGGTGATTTGTTACCAGATACTGTGCGATGCATTATTTGCGGACCCTCAAATTGTGGAAAAACTAACATTGTAGTGAATCTTCTAATTCATGAAAATGGTCTAAAATTTCAGAATATTTATATATATTCAAAATCGTTGCATCAAGCGAAGTATAAATTTCTCACACACATATTATCTGGGCTTGAAGGGATCAAATTCTTTACATTTTCAAACAATGAAGATGTTATTTTACCTGATAAAGCCTTACCATCTTCAGTTTTTGTTTTTGATGATGTTATATGCGACAAAAAGGACAACATAAGGGCTTATTTTTGCATGGGGCGACATTATGATATTGACTGGCTTTACCTATGTCAGACATACAGCCGGATCCCAAAGCAACTGATTAGAGATAATGCTAACATGATTATACTATTCAAACAAGATGAGTGTAATTTAAGGCATGTATACAATGATCATGTTAATACAGATATGGATTATGCTCAATTTCTAAACTTGTGTAAACAAGTTTGGGATAGTGAACCACACAGTTTCTTAGTTATCAGCAAAGATGATAAAATTCACAATGGACGTTATCGCATGAAGTTTGATGAGTACTTTTGCATTTAAGAAGACTTCGCATTACTTTTATTTTAGTTTGCACAATGCAGTCCTCTGGAAATGTTCAGCTTGTTCTCTCTGAACCACAAGCAGTGAATGATGTAGCTACAAAGCAATATGTTGACAATTTCTTAGCTTCAATCAGTAAATGGATTCCGCAGCTAAAATCATTTTTCAGTATACTACATCTTTCACATGATGCAGTCAACTTTGGAAACAAACGTGTTTCAGGTTTGCGAGATCCACTGGAGAACAGTGATGCATCTACCAAAAAGTATGTTGATAGTTCCATAACTAGTCTTAGAAGGTTTGTTGACAATATAGTTACCTGGAACAAACTTAATGTTGTTTTAAGTGCATTCGATGTCTTAAGTGATTCTATCAGACTAAACTCGAAACGCATTAGCAACCTTTCTTCTCCTAAGGAAAATAATGATGCTAGCACAAAGAAATATGTGGATGATTCATTTATACAGCTTAAGAAGCAGTTTGAGCAAAAAATGGACTTGAAAAACAAGAGCTTCTTAGAGTCCGATGATAGAACCAATGTCATGCAACTTAAAGGTAAACGACTAAGTGGGGTCATAGATCCATTAATATCAAGTGATGTGGCTACAAAGGGTTATGTGGATAGAAAATATAATCAGTTAGAAGTAAAAATCAGACCACTTGTCGATTCCTATAAGATTCCTCAGAATGATTTACTACTGAATAATTTATCAGTCAGGGAAGGTGTTCTTGATATAAACAATATGAGAATTGAAAATGTTTTGGATCCAATTAATATGTATGATGCTGTTAATAAGAAATATGTTGAAAATATTGTAAAAAAAATCGATCATAAAGTAACATCTATGTTAGAAAATGAGAATAATATTCGAGTTAAAATGTCACAGCCTAATATAAATTTGTTAGATCTCTTTGGTGTAACAGATCGAGTGTTTGATATACAACATAAGCGTCTTGCAAATTTGCGAGAACCAATAATAGAAACAGATGCAGCTAACAAAGCATATGTAGATAAAACACTCTCTAAAGTAAGTCAGAAATTCATTATACGCATAGATAGCATACCTTCCACAAATCCTAATTCTATACAATATTTGTTACATAATGGAAAGTATGAATATGATATTCCTTATACAGGAACTATGAAACTACGCTCAGCATCACCTGATTTGGAAGTGATTATATTTGTACACAATGGCAAGGAAACTGAGCTTGCGTTAAATGTACCTTTAAGCGTGAAGGAAGGAGATAAATTCAGTTTTAAACAACCGCACCCATTTCAATTGGGAAATTATGGTCTTCATGTGGAATTTGAATATGAGGTAATATAAATATGCTGTAATTTGACTATATTTCTCAGATGAGATGTAACCTCAGTACCTGTTTCAATCATTATCTAGTGCCAACCATGCAAATAACTTGAAATGCTTCAACAGGCTGTAAACCGCAATATAAAATTGAAAAGGCAAATTATGTCTGCTAGAAGAAATATACGTAAAAAATTTTTATCCCTTAAGGAAAAAGAGATTAAAAGAAAAAAACAATTGGAGGAAGAATTGAAGCCAGTTTCTGATCCTCTGAGAGAACTTGTTTCTATTAGTAAAAGAGAAAAACTTTCATATCCTACATTTACAGCATCTCATTATAAAGAGGAAGTGAAACCAGAAAATCTTATTTCACCCGATGTTATATCATACGATCAAGAGGAAAAAGTGGAAGATGATGAGAAACCAGATACTCTCACTTCACCTGATGAGACATTAGTATCATCAATATTAAGGCAAATTCCTCCTAAAGAACGTGATGAAGTGTATGGTATGAGATATGATCTCCGTAATGGGTGGATGATAGGGAATGAAAAAGCGGTAATTGATGGAGCGGATATAATCATTAATGATGTAACATACAATGGTTCAAAAGGATTATATAATCTACTTCTTAGAAAAAAACCTTTAGCTAGAAGCTATACAAAATCTGATCTTCTTACTTATGCAAAAATTTTAAAAGCTGCCAATGCCCATAAGAAAGGTTATTCTGCTCATAAACCAGTTAATATTAATAACAGTATAAAATATAAAACAATCGTATGACGCATACTTCATTTAAATCGGTCTGATGTAAGCGAAGTTCGAAAATCATCTCGAGCAAATTTACTAAAAGCACATCGTCAGCTAAGTGAGGAAACTTTGGAAAGTGAACCTAGTATTCATAGTGGTAAAGGAATTACTGTAGATGAGAAAGAAACAGAAGGTAATGTTCCAGAAGTAAAACAGTGGAAGACACATAGCAGCAATTTACCTCCTGATTATGTGTACTGGGATGACCCAAATGAACTTGTTGAACGTCTTTTCTTTTTGCATGGGTCAAAAGCAGCAGGTAATTCATCACATGACAATGAGATTATTTCTATTGAAGAAGAATTACGAGAAGCTGGAATAATTATGTAAGAGTTGGTTATCTAATCATTAGAATATATAAAGAGCAAATAACAAGTCAGTAACCACATAACACATGTGCACTAAGAATTGTAAGCAGGCCACACAATGTACCCTACATTTGCTGAGCGTCTAAAGACTTTTGAGAATGGTAACTGGCCCATCGACTTTTTGAAGCCTGAAGACCTAGCAGAGATGGGCTTCTATAGACCAAATCACAACAGTAACGATGATACTGTAAAATGTATGTATTGTAACATTGAAGAGAGTAACTGGCAATTTGATGACATACCATTTCTGAGACATATATGTCCTGCATCATACCATCTTGGTGGTATCAACACATGTTGTCCTTATTGTACAGTTAAAAAACACTCTTTGATGCATACAGCACAACCAGCATGGCCTCAGTATTGCTGTCAACAAGTACGTCAACAGTCCTTCCATGATTGGCCCTCGTATATCCCAGTAAAGGCTGAAGAACTGGCTGAAGCAGGTTTCCTCTACTCTGGTACTGCTGATCACACTACCTGCTTCTACTGTGGTGGCACACTGCATGATTGGGTTGATGGTGATGATCCATGGGGTGAACACTATCGCTGGTTCCCTGGTTGCATGTATTTATGGTTGAAAAATAAACCTGATCTGGCAGATGATGTAGTAGATTTAAGTAAAAGTGTAAAATAAATTAATAACATTTTGTAATAAAATTATTTTTTTTACATTAAATGATATCTGAATAAACATATAAGCTTGTTTTTATTGCACACCTTGTGTGTGTGTGTGTGTGTGTGTGTGTGTGTGTGTGTATGTGAATTTTACGTAAGGTCAGTGCCATCAAGTACATCACCATGCCATCATCATGACTTAACAAAATATAGCTATGTAAGTTGTGGCACTGTCAACACTATCACAGTGAGCTAAAGACGTCATATTATGTAAGGTCAGTATCAAAACATGTGGAAATAAGGTCAACGCTGTTGGCAAAAGTCCACCAAGTATATCATAACTTCATAAAAAATTTTTTGCAGTGAGCTAAAGATGTCATATTATGTAAGGTCAGTATCAAAACATGCGGAAATAAGCATGACGTCATTATGACGTCATAGTTACGTCATTATGACGTCATAGATAGGTTGAGAATGTGATGTCATAATTACATCATTATGACATCATCATTACGTCATTGTGACGTCATCATTACGTTGTTGTGACGTCAGAGATAGGCTGTGACGTCGCTGGTGCTTGAAGCCCCATTGCTCCACTACTCCAACTGTCATTTGTGTCTCAAAAGTCCTTCTTGGTCTTGCGTTTTTTTGTTTTTTGTTTTTTTCTTTTAGTGTAGTGCGAAAGTTTCTTATAGGTGCAACGTAGATTCAAGATGCGTCAAAAACCTCCGGAAATCAAATGTATCTGAATGACAGTCTACGCACGTGCAAATAGCGAGACATGTCTAAATTCGTGAAGCAAATTGATGTACTGGGGACAACCGAAGACAATGAATGTGAAGCCCAGTGTCATAGCACTATAGAGAAACATACAAGATACACGGTTTGTTCCATATTGAGATAAATGGTGACAGAGACGCATAATGTGTTTATCTAAGCGTGCAGAACAGATAACCGCTATCATAAAATCTGTCTGCGATTGATTCCTATGCCATCTGAGCAGAAATTATAGTGCTGACGGATCATTACCCTAAGGTCGACCACTAACAACAAATGTGACAGGCAACACCTTTCAAGTCTCACACTTACGTCTCAGGGGCTGATACTCAAGAAACTAGGATTAGCAGCCACTGTGTAAGAGAAATAGTTCACAGGCATTTTAATAAGTTCACGATTTGACCCAGTCTGTGATAGATTTGCAAGTAGAAGACAATACGAATGTAAACAGCTGGACATTTATTTTACAAGTCCGATTGACACACAATTTTCTGAAAAATTATCATAAAACGAAATGGGAGCTGGTGTTACCCACTCGAACCTCCTATATATATCGAACAGCTGTCTGCATCATATTTCGACAGCCAACGAAAGATTAACACCAACAGTGCACAGCCCTGCAGATGGAGAGTCATATGCTTCGGGAAGCCACGGTCCGGCTGCGATTAGTTTTGCGAATCTCTCACATCTTGTGCTTGGCTGCCACCTGACTGTTAGTACAATCTGGCCGACAGCTGAGTCACATGACACGCAGAAATACTCAGTTCACAGTGGTGACAAAAGCTCTCTGAGTTTCTCATCCGATCAGTCTCCATGTAGTGATCTCGCTCAAGTTCAGTTCTTATGTGCTTCTCATACACAGTTCGAAGAGCTCAGTCCATATACACTCTCCTCTAATCTTCCAAGCATCTCAACCCGTTTCTTCGTATGCATCCCTTTACGACCACTAAATTATATGTAATTCTAGCCGAGAAACGAGACGTTGCCCGGCTATTTATTTATTCCAGTCTTCAATTAGTCTATCTATTCCTCCCTCCTCTCTCTGTCCATCTGCTCCCTCCCCCTCTCTCTGGCCATTTCTTCCTGTCCCCGGCCGCGCGGAATTAGCCGAGCGGTCTCAGGTGCTGCAGTCAAGGACTGTGCGGCTGATCCCGGCGGAGGTTCGAGTCCTCCCTCGGGCATGGATGTGTGTGTTTGTTCTTAGGATATTTCAGGTTAAGTAGTGTGTAAGCTTAGGGACTGATGACCTTAGTAGTTAAGTCCCATAAGATTTCACACACATTTGAACATTTTTCTTCCTGCCCCCTGTCTCTATCCATCTTGTCCTCCTCCCTCTCTCTTTCCATCCGCTCTCTCTTTATCTGCTTCAGTCCCTCCTCTCCCTACCCATTCTTCCAGACCTGTCCATCACATCCATCGCTATCTATCACTTACCATCTCCACCACCCCCTCTCTCTGTCCACCTCCTTCACCCCCGACTTCCTCTCTGCCCCTCCTGTTCGCCTCTCAGTCCATTTCTTCTTCCCCCATCTCTCTAAACGTTCTCTTCCTCTTTCTGTATACCTGCTCCTTCTGCCACCGTCCATCTCTTCTTACCCTTTTAACAAATTTTTTTTAAATGTTAACGATAATAAGTTGCCATCTCTTCATTAAAGAATAGATTATGAATGCAGCTAGCCGCTAACTTTGTCTAATGTCTTGTCTGTATAGACGTGTATCTGTTGCCTTTAAGATCCCTTCACCTTCACACATAAATCTATACAGTAAAGTAAGGGCCTCCCATTTGTTGGATGACTTGCTGTAAGAGATCTTTACATTTATTATTACTTTTAAACACTGTATTCAGTCGGGAGAATCATCATGTGGACAATTCGTTTCTTTTACGAAAGATTGCGAATTCCAGATGTGTACGAAGCCTTTTTGGACGATTTAACACAGACTCAGTGATAGCAGGCTCTCTTCGACACAGCTGAAACTTCCCCACTAATTACAGGGCCAACGTGATCGTCAAATGATTCAGAAAAAAACTCATTCGTTCATTCACTCCAGAACAAAAAAGTCACAAATCTTATTTACGAAGGAAATTGTGCATTCAATCCATCTCCATTACATGTCCAGATCTCCGGGGATTCCACGTCTTAATTATTTTCCGTTTACAGTCTCTTTCTCTTCAAACAACCGCTAGCGGCACAAATGTTAATTGGCTCGCTTTAGCGAGAAGAAAAGCAGAATATGTATCTCTCAGGAACTCGTCAGCCCCTCAACAGATACTCCAGAAGCTGTCCTAGTTACCACTCTAACAACCATGGAGAATGCGTATATGCATTTCTGTTATTTCAAAGAATAAACGCGCCAGAAAATACTTTGGCGTCGTCGAGCTGCCGCCGCATATCTTACGAGAAAATCAGATCAGATAACTTTTCCAAGGTGAATGAATGTGGATTGCTTTGATTGACAATGATTAATTGGTGCGTCGTACAGGGTATTTTCTGTGGGGACATTACACCCTCTCTAATTCAATTTCCTCCTCCGCTTGCCACTGTCAGTCTCCTCCTCTACATCTACATCTACATTGATACTCCGCAAGCCACCCAACGGTGTGTGGCGGAGGGCACTTTACGTGCCACTGTCATTACCTCCCTTTCCTGTTCCAGTCGCGTATGGTTCGCGGGAAGAACGACTGTCTGAAAGCCTCCGTGCGCGCTCTAACCTCTCTAATTTTACATTCGTGATCTCCTCGGGAGGTATAAGTAGGGGGAAGCAATATATTCGATACCTCATCCAGAAACGCACCCTCTCGAAACCTGGACAGCAAGCTACACCGCGATGCAGAGCGCCTCTCTTGCAGAGTCTGCCACTTGAGTTTATTAAACATCTCCGTAACGCTATCACGGTTACCAAATAACCCGGTGACGAAACGCGCCGCTCTTCTTTGGATCTTTTCTATCTCCTCCGTCAACCCGACCTGGTACGGATCCCACACTGATGAGCAATACTCAAGTATAGGTCGAACGAGTGTTTTGTAAGCCACCTCCTTTGTTGATGGGCTACATTTTCTAAGCACTCTCCCAATGAATCTCAACCTGGTACCCGCCTTACCAACAATTAATTTTATATGATCATTCCACTTCAAATCGTTCCGTACGCATACTCCCAGATATTTTACAGAAGTAACTGCTACCAGTGTTTGTTCCGCTATCATATAATCATACAATAAAGGATCCTTCTTTCTATGTATTCGCAATACATTACATTTGTCTATGTTAAGGGTCAGTTGCCACTCCCTGCACCAAGTGCCTATCCGCTGCAGATCTTCTTGTATTTCGCTACAATTTTCTAATGCAGCAACTTCTCTGTATACTACAGCATCATCCGCGAAAAGCCGCATGGAACTTCCGACACTATCTACTAAGTCATTTATATATATTGTGAAAAGCAATGGTCCCATAACACTCCCCTGTGGCACGCCAGAGGTTACTTTAACGTCTGTAGACGTCTCTCCATTGATAACAACATGCTGTGTTCTGTTTGCTAAAAACTCTTCAATCCAGCCACACAGCTGGTCTGATATTCCGTAGGCTCTTACTTTGTTTATCAGGCGACAGTGCGGAACTGTATCGAACGCCTTCCGGAAGTCAAGAAAAATAGCATCTACCTGGGAGCCTGTATCTAATATTTTCTGGGTCTCATGAACAAATAAGGCGAGTTGGGTCTCACACGATCGCTGTTTCCGGAATCCATGTTGATTCCTACATAGTAGATTCTGGGTTTCCAGAAATGACATGATACGCGAGCAAAAAACATATTCTAAAATTGTACAAGAGATCGACGTAAGAGATATAGGTCTATAGTTTTGCGCATCTGCTCGACGACCCTTCTTGAAGACTGGGACTATCTGTGCTCTTTTCCAATCATTTGGAACCGTCCGTTCCTCTAGAGACTTGCGGTACACGGCTGTTAGAAGGGGGGCAAGTTCTTTCGCGTACTCTGTGTAGAATCGAATTGGTATCCCGTCAGGTCCAGTGGACTTTCCTCTATTGAGTGATTCCAGTTGCTTTTCTATTCCTTGGACACTTATTTCGATGTCAGCCATTTTTTCGTTTGTGCGAGGATTTAGAGAAGGAACTGCAGTGCGGTCTTCCTCTGTGAAACAGCTTTGGAAAAAGGTGTTTAGTATTTCAGCTTTACGCGTGTCATCCTCTGTTTCAATGCCATCATCATCCCGTAGTGTCTGGATATGCTGTTTCGAGCCACTTACTGATTTAACGTAAGACCAGAACTTCCTAGGATTTTCTGTCAAGTCGGTACATAGAATTTTACTTTCGAATTCAATGAACGCTTTACGCATAGCCCTCCTTACGCTAACTTTGACATCGTTTAGCTTCTGTTTGTCTGAGAGGTTTTGGCTGCGTTTAAACTTGGAGTGGAGCTCTCTTTGCTTTCGCAGTAGTTTCCTAACTTTGTTGTTGTACCACGGTGGGTTTTTCCCGTCCCTCACAGTTTTACTCGGCACGTACCTGTCTAAAACGCATTTTACGATTGCCTTGAACTTTTTCCATAAACACTCAACATTGTCAGTGTCGGAACAGAAATTTTCGTTTTGATTTGTTAGGTAGTCTGAAATCTGCCTTTTATTACTCTTGCTAAACAGATAAACCTTCCTCCCTTTTTTTATATTCCTATTAACTTCCATATTCAGGGATGCTGCAACGGCCTTATGATCACTGATTCCCTGTTCTGTACATACAGAGTCGAAAAGTTCGGGTCTGTTTGTTATCAGTAGGTCCAAGATGTTATCTCCACGAGTCGGTTCTCTGTTTAATTGGCTGGTTCAAATGGCTCTGAGCACTATGGGACTCAACTGCTGAGGTCATTAGTCCCCTAGAACTTAGAACTAGTTAAACCTAACTAACCTAAGGACATCACAAACATCCATGCCCGAGGCAGGATTCGAACCTGCGACCGTAGCGGTCTTGCGGTTCCAGACTGCAGCGCCTTTAACCGCTCTGTTTAATTGCTCGAGGTAATTTTCGGATAGTGCACTCAGTATAATGTCACTCGATGCTCTGTCCCTACCACCCGTCCTAAACATCTGAGTGTCCCAGTCTATATCTGGTAAATTGAAATCTCCACCTAAGACTATAACATGCTGAGAAAATTTATGTGAAATGTATTCCAAATTTTCTCTCAGTTGTTCTGCCACTAATGCTGCTGAGTCGGGAGGTCGGTAAAAGGAGCCAATTATTAACCTAGTTCGGTTGTTTAGTGTAACCTCCACCCATAATAATTCACAGGAACTATCCACTTCTACTTCACTACAGGATAAACTACTACTAACAGCGACGAACACTCCACCACCGGTTGCATGCAATCTATCCTTTCTAAACACCGTCTGTACCTTTGTAAAAATTTCGGCAGAATTTATCTCTGGCTTAAGCCAGCTTTCTGTACCTATAACGATTTCAGCTTCGGTGCTTTCTATCAGCGCTTGAAGTTCCGGTACTTTACCAACGCAGCTTCGACAGTTGACAATTACAATACCGATTGCTGCTTGGTCCCCGCATGTCCTGACTTTGCCCCACACCCGTTGAGGCTGTTGCCCTTTCTGTACTTGCCCAAGGCCATCTAACCTAAAAAACCGCCCAGCCCACGCCACACAACCCCTGCTACCCGTGTAGCCGCTTGTTGCGTGTAGTGGACTCCTGACCTATCCAGCGGAACCCGAAACCCCACCACCCTATGGCGCAAGTCGAGGAATCTGCAGCCCACACGGTCGCAGAACCGTCTCAGCCTCTGATTCAGACCCCCTCTCACTGTCCTTCTCCTCCTTCTCCTCCTTCTCCCCTCTCTGTTTATCTCCTCCTGACCCTGTTCCTGTTCATCTTCTCCCATTTCCTTTCTTTTTCCATCTCTTCCAGTTTCCTTCCTCTGACCATCTTCTCCTCCCACTCTTTCTGTTCATCTCCTCCTCAAACATCCCTCTGTCCCTCTCTTCCTCTCCCTGTCCTTGTCAATCTCTTCATCTTTCCTATCTCTGTTCATCTTCTCCTCTCCTGTCTGTCTGTCCATTCCCCCTTTGACCTATGCGTATCTCCTCCTTCCCCTCGCTATCTGTCCATTCCCTTGTCCTCCCTTCTCTGTTCATGTTATCACACTTACCTTAATACGAAGCTTGTGGTTTTTATTCCTACAGTATTATTTTTTCCTAACTGTAACTAATATGTGTACCAAAATTTATCAAAATCGTTCCAGGTTCAAGTGGCTCTGAGCACTATGGGACTTAACATCTTTGGTCATCAGTCACCTAGAACTTAGAACTAATTAAACCTAACTAACCTAAGGACAGCACACAACACCCAGCCATCACGAGGCAGAGAAAATCCCTGACCCCACCGGGAATCGAACCCGGGAACCCGGGCGTGGGAAGCGAGAACGCTACCGCACGACCACGAGATGCGGGCAATCGTTCCAGGAATTTAGGATAAACTTTTCACCCATGGCTTTGCTCACATATGCACATGTCAGATACATTTGACACACAATTAACATATTTTACATATATTTGTACACATATTTCATCTGTATGTCTAGCGAATTTCGCCCAGCAACTTCATTTTCACGCAGCTTAACGTTTACGACGTCGTATCTCTTGAACTATGTACTGTACCACGATAGATATTTCTTGGTACATTCAGAGGCATATTTGGATGCTGTCTGCGAAATTTGTTGCGAAAAGAATTAGTAGTAAAGAAGTAATAAATTAAAACGTCATGCTTCATGTAGCAGTTTTACTGCATGAACAGCGAAAATGTAGTAAGCGACAAGCTTCTTTCCTTTCGCCATTTGGAGGTGGTTGTCAGCGAGAAGACGTTGAAATTATATGAAAAGTTTATTAGAAGGCTCTAAGTTCTCTCATTCCCAAATACAGGATAACTGGCGTATGTGTATTCTGCCTCTTCATCACCACTCCCACCCCTTTGATAGGTGAGTGGTTCTTAACCCCACAGTGATTCTTTGCAGATAGTAGATAATATGGATACCACTGTTGGTTAAAATCGTTCCAGTCGTTTAGTGGCAGATGTAGAACATACGACAGTCATTGAATAAGCAACGCTACAATTTTTTTCCGAAAGCTGGTTGGTTTTATTCAGGATATATATATAAAAAAAACATATCATCTCCCACTCTTTTAGCTACATAGCCCTATTTTTCAACATAACTTTCGTCCAACACGATCGACTTTCGCCATCTGTCTGGGAGGGCCTGCATACCCTCGTGGTACCCTTCTACTGGTCGACGTCAGAGCCAATGTCCTGCTGCATCAGTAATCTCCCCATCATCCAGGCGCTGCTTCCCATGGAGTACATAATTAATTGGGCCAAAGAGATGAAAGTCGAGTCCACACTAAGCCCTAACGTAAGTACCAGTGGCCGCCAATACGACCAACAACGCACAGGCCGACACTCCCAAAATTAACTCAACACTCAGAAGAATAATGGAGACATTATTCCCCGGACTCACGACTACCGAAGTAGTCATGAAGATTATGGGGCCTCTCTCACAATTCTTTACACAGTTCATGTCTGACTCGCTCAACTGTACTAGCATACAAACTACTACCACACCACTGTTTACACCAATACATGTATAACACGCCACACCAGCCTCGAGACACAAACGCCAACACAAACTCACAGCCGGCCTGAGTGGCCGAGCGGTTCTAGGCGCTACAGTCTGGAAGCGCGCGACCACTACGGTCGCAGGTTCGAATCCTGCCTCGGGCATGGATGTGTGTGCTCTCCTTAGGATAGTTTGGTTTAAGTAGTTCTAAGTTCTAGAGGACTGATGACCTCAGAAGTTAAGTCCCATAGTGCTCAGAGCCATTTGCACCATTTGAACAAACTCACAGATCCTATTTAGGAATGCCAACGGGGCTGCAAACAAAGGAACCAAAATGGTTGCGTTCATGGAGCGAAAGGGTATCTGGGTCGTCCTAGTGAACGAAACACTCCTTACGCCTCGCAAACATCTAAACATCCCAGGTAACTGCGTTTATCGTACTGACCAAGCGGACGGCAGGAAGGGGGCGGCACAGCCATGATCATACACAAAGATATAAAACACACGAAAATCGATCTCCCTGCACTTGAGAGACTAGAGGCTACGACCGTCAGGGTCAAGTTCAACCGAACCGCACTGGTACAGCTGCACAACACACCTAAAAACATATCAACACGCGATATCAGCACAGTGCACAATATAGCACCGCTGGAGATCTAAACGTAAAGCACCCCGGCTCGACTTCGCAAATACGTACCTCCATTGGCAAGAAACTATACGAAAATGCACTAGGCCGAAACTACATTACACTTGGGCCGGACGTCCCCACGTATGTGACAACACAGGCCAGACTCAGGCCAGACGTGTTACACACAGCTCTCATGAAGGGCGTCGCATTCACACTCATCCTTATGGTTGAAAATGATCTGAACTCATACCGCATACCTGTAATACTACACATGGAAGAAACACTGCAGGACACAGAACCGTGCAGAATACTGAACTACAAGCTCACGAATTGGACCCTGTTCAAGGAAACGCTTGATAGTCGTATTCCTGACACTCAGGAAACTAATAAGAAGTAATAAATTCATGAGGCGGTGGAGATTCTTACTGCTGCCGTCTACGTTACACATACAGCACCGCAGCACTCGACGGCCCTGTCCCAGGACTTTCTGGGCCTTATCTCAATGAGGAACCGCCTCAGAAGATGCTGGCAGAATACTAGGCGCCCGTTCTATAAACTGCACGTCAACAGACTCCGAGGCATGATACGGGAGAAAATACGAACATTTCGAAACGAGCAATGGGGGCGGAAACCAGAACCACGCGTCTTGGCTTGTGGAAGCTAGGCAGACACTTCACCAGGGAGAAACATTACATTCCCATGTTACGTGGACCGGACGCCCCAGCTTAATCCGCGAGGGAGAAGGCAGCGTCCTTCATGCAGAATGTGGCTTCACATCACGTATTGACTCTTGAAACGGGCCAAGAGGTTACACGACTTGTAGCCCAGCCCACGCGCGACGAAATCAGACGTACTAGTACAAATGAAACCGCTAGTGCTAATAATCATACAAATGCTAGGAAAGCCTCTGGGTCCGATGGCATTCAAAACCGTGTCCTCCAGGACTTCACAGATAGAGCCGTAGAATACCTTGCACACATAACGAATGCCATCTTAAAATACCACCACTTCCCTGACTTTTGGAACGCGGCCAAGGTCCTGATGTTCAGGAAGCCATGGAAATAACACTGCTCCCACAACATTACCCACCCATCAGTCTGCTGTGCTCGCTCAGCAAGACTGTTGAGAAGGTCATACTCGTCACTATGCGCTGCACCGTCAATGATATCATAAGACCGGAGCATTTCGACTTTAGGAATCACCACTCAACAACACAACAACTCCTCCGCGTAGTCGAACATGTAACACACGGCTATAACACGAACAAAGCCACAGGGGCCGTGTTCCTGTATATCGAAAAAACTTTCGACCGTCTCTGGCCCAACGGACTTATATGCAAACTAAGCGGAGCTAGTTTCCCCGACAGACTCATACGTATCATACACTCATATCCCACGAAAAGATGTTTCAACACTGACGTGCAGGGCAAACAATCCACACAAGACGGTATGCAAGCTGTAGTACCCAGGGAAGTATCCTGGTGCCCGTCTTGTTCAAGCTCTACATTAATGACCTTCCAGCCACACAAAACACGGCGTTAGCCATCTACGCGGGTGATACAGCCATCCTTTCGCAGGACTGGAAACCGTCGAATTTAAACTCACGAATACAGGCGGCACGCAGGACTGCCGAGCCTTGGTTGGAACGATGACATATTAAAGTAAACGTCGACAAGTGCGAAACAGTTCTGTTCACAAGCAAACCGAAGCTACTGCGCAAACATGAACAGTGTCGACAGGTAACACTACACGCACACCTAATAAGTTTCCGAGAGAAAGTCAGATATCTCGGTGTCTGGCTACACCGGAAACTTACGTGGGGGAACCGCATTGAATATGTTGCCAACAGAACGCAAGCGAGGCTGAAACAACTTTACCCAATGCTCATTAGGGAAAGTACACTGAACAACAGGGTGTCGTGGTCCATATACATGACACTGATTAGACCTCTGATGACGTACGCACCTCCCGTCTGGGGATACGAAGTTCCTACGCGCCTCCACCGCCTGCAGATCATACAGGTCAAAGTGCTACGCGTCATTAGCAACGCTCCACGCTACACAAGCACCGTGGACCTTCACAATGAATACCGCCTTGAAACCCTGAAAGAAGTATTCAGAAAACACGCCGAACGACTTTAAAGGAAGTCGAGACACTCGAAAAATCTTCATCCATTTAGCTGGGAAACTATGATCACAACCATAGGTGGAAGCATAAGTGGCCAAAGACTCTACTAGGTAGGGCATAACCACCTGTGGCGAGCTAACATACACCCACAAGCGACAACATCGACAAGCCCCTGCAACTTAAAATGGTTCGCTCAGTTTGGCTAGTGACATCTTGCACTAACAACAAAGACGTTAGGGCTGTATCTGTAGCGGTATCTCTGACAAACGACTTACACATATGGTTTACACGTTTCGCTTGGTCGAGGCCCTCACGTCATGTGGCGTCACGGCTTTCGGTTGGGATGGAGAGTGCCCATGTGTTTACGATAGAGGAACTGATTTCAACCTGGGGCTGCATTAAGCTATGTAACCCCAAGATATCCATGCAGTATTTTCTGTTGATCTCTATGTATTTGAGCTATATAAGCATATTTCCTTTTCCTTTCCTCCTCAGTTCACAATTTTACGCCGTTTTTCATGAAGCACTCTGGTTTTGTGGTGGTCACATACGTTCATGTTGTACATGCTTAGCTTAGATGCCGTAATTTTAATTCCTGATTCGTAATTCTTGGCGGTTATGTGATTAGCTAGGTTTTACTTGTTCGTCTTGAGCTGCCAATGTGTTACGTTTAGTACTGAGAGTTGGGGAGATGGTTCTGTTTTATAGTTCATTAGGATTAACCATGCAGCTTTCCCTCTCTCAATCTTTTGTGCTGCATTGTGACATGGTTATGAAGACAGGATAACGTGCGATTATGTGATACACAATTGTGCTGCACTGCACTAAAATAATTAGTACACCCTTTTAAAGGTTTCCACTTCACTCCTTCACTCAAGATTTGTTGTTGCAACAGTGCGCATGAAATGATTACATTTCCAGACCAATACCACAAGCTGTTCTGAGTTGTTGGCAGACGAGTTGCAGGACTCAGCTCTTGTTACACCATATCCCATAAGTGATTCGGAGATCGTACTGGCCAGTGAAGTTGCTACACGTCCTGCAGAACGCGTTAAGTTCCAAGGGCAGTGTGCTGGTACAACACATCATCTTCCAGTTGCAAGAACGACAAAATAACAGGACTAACAACATTTTGAGCGTACCGAGCGCTGGTTAGCATCTCCCCCAGAAATACTAAAGAAGAAGAGGGGTGTAGCTTATCGCACCTCAGACCATAAGCGTTGGGGTGGAGCCAGGTTTTCTTGGACGACTGCTCTCTACGAGACAGCGCTCACCAGATCTACGTAGAACGCGCAAACGACCATCGCTTCCGTGGAGGCAGAATCTGCCTTCATGGCTGAAGACAACGGCGCGCCATTTCACTTTCCAAGTAAATCTCTGACTAGTCGAGCTGCGCACGTCGATACTGTGGCGTGTGTGAAGAAAGCTAGAGGTGTGCGTGCCCGTAGTCCTAGTGTGAATAACCGGTTTGCAACAGTTAGTGTTGACATCTCTGGGCTCACAGTCTCTCTTGCCTGCGTCGTGTTAGCTATACGATCTGTTGCTGCTGCTTTTACAATACGTCGATCCTGGCAGGCGTCTGTGTTGCGTGGAAAGTCCGAAACCCCTTCTACGGCAGTGAGAATTTTCGTGTAACTACTGATAAAAGCATAGTTGTATAACTAATGCAGCGTGTCCAGCTTTTGTGGCATTTCTCCGAAAGGACCATCCCGCCACTCGAAAGGCTACAATTTGACCCCAACCAAACTCACTCAGTTAGCTGTAGGAAGCACGAGTGCGTCTCCATGGCATGGTTGCCTGCTTGCTTCGCACGTTTGCACCACACAGCCTTCTGTCTGTGAGCATTCCCTATTAAAGGGTACACACAGACGGCCGTCTGGTAGCTATGACAGTACGCAATACGTTAGCGGACGACGCTGAAACCATTATCAGTGCATCTACTATCCGCCAGGTGGAATTTTCTGTCATTTGGTCAAAATCGACGTCGTCTTTCCAAGTGGGTCCTTTTAGCCGCACTAGCGTGTATTTAAACTTTTTATGTCCCTGTCCATAATCCCTAGTAATTTATATAACAGAGATTAATTATTATTCCTTTCAAATGGCTCGCAGGAAAACAATGGAACTCTAATTTGACTAGGAAGTTACCAGGACAGCATGCGGAATTTCAGTGTACATCCCAAAACCCACTGTTTGTGTAAAAGCCTTACTTTGATTATGAAACACTTTCCCGCTCCCTGCTTTTGTGATACGGTAATTTAATTCATTCATTAACAACTAATCGTTTATTTTACTAAAACAATTTACATCTTTATTGTTTACTGCTTAACAAAAATGGCACAAGTGTTGATAAAAATTTACCAGACATCTGGCAGAATAAGAGCTGGATCTCGCGCCCTTTGCATATCGTACATTAGTTTACTGTATTTAACGTGAACCGAATGTATATGTGGTATTTTCATCTTGGTAACGACAGATTCCTTCAACCTTTTTCAGCAATGGAGTTCACGTACCTTCCGTAATATTGTCATTGTCCATGGGAAGTGAAATCCAATTAGTCCCATGTACTAAATCCCAATCGTATCACTATTAATAGTTCACAAGAAGTAATTGAGTGTCTCCTTCATGTCAGTTACACAGACTAAGACCTTCTATATTACTATTTTTTCCAGTAGGCACTGAAAATGTTCTATACCTTAATGCAGTCAGGTTGATATAATTATAAAGGGATTTCTAATTTTATCCATTAGTCATTAAAACCACAAAGAGTTTTTGGTAGATCTCCGTATGAAATTGTGATTTACTCGACATGGTACTTAGAAGGGAACCTCCCCATCGCACCCCCCCCCCCCCCCCCTCAGATTTAGTTATAAGTTGGCACAGTGGATAGGCCTTGAAAAACTGAACACAGATCAATTGAGAAAACAGGAAGAAGTTGTGTGGAACTGTGAAAAAATAAGCAAAATATACAAACGGAGTAGTTCATGGGTAGATAAGCAACATGAAGGACACACGTACCGCAGGTGCGCCGTGGTGTCGTGGTAACGTGAGCAGCTGCGGAACGGAAGGTCCTTGGTTCAAATCTTCCATCGAGTGAAAGCTTTAATTTTTTATTTTCAGTTTATGTGACAAACTCTTATGTTTTCATCACTTTTTTGGGAGTGATTATCACATCCACAAGAAAACCTAAATCGGGCAAGGTAGAAGAATCTTTTTACCCATTCGCCAAGTGTACAAGTTAGGTGGGTCGACAACATATTCCTGTCATGTGACGCACATGCCGTCACCAGTGTCGTATAGAATATATCAGATGTGTTTTCCTGTGGAGGAATCGGTTGACCTATGACCTTGCGATAAAATGTTTTCGGTTCCGATTGGAGAGGCACGTCCTTTCGTCTACTAATCTCACGGTTTTGCGATGCGGTCGCAAAACACAGACACTAAACTTATTACAGTGAACAGAGACGTCAATGAACGAGCGGACAGATAATAACTATGCTAAAATAAAGAAAGTAAAAATTTCACTCATGGGAAGACTTGAACCAAGGACTTCAGCTTCTGGAGCTACTCACGCTTCCACGGGACCACGGCACTTCTGAGCTCTCGTTTTCCTTGATGTTGCCTATGTAGCCCATGGACTACTCAGTTTATATATTTTGCTTATTTTTTCACAGTTCCACACAACTTATTCCTGTTTTCTCAATTGATTTGTGTTCAGTTTATCAAGGCCTATCCACTGTGCCAAGTTATAACTAAACCTGAGGGGGTGCGATGGGGAGGTTCCCTTGTTAGTCAGTTTATCATCTCTTACTGTTGATGTACTATCTATCACTGAATACATCGAAATAGAGGCCAAGTAATCCAAAACATAACTGTGGGACAAACAGCTTATGCAATCGTTTTTACTGACAAGCTAAAGTGAACTTTAAGCGACGCATAATTCCATATAACATTAACAAAAAACGCGAAAGGAATGGCACACCCTGCGACGGTTCTTAAATGAGAATGCTGTAAAACTGATTCTGCATCCTTGCTCAGCAGGTTGGCCGCATGAAACGGAACCATTGGCGATTTAATAGACGTTCTGGGAGATTTACGGAGTAAAAACCCACTTTTTAACACGTGTGACCATACATTCAGCAGGTGCAGGTGTGGAACGTAGGGCCTAATCAATTACCTGCCCCTTGGATTCCTAGCGGCCTGGAGGTTTACTGCTCTGCTTTAAAGTTAAGGCAGTTGTCAGAGTACAACCCCTAAATATTCTGCGAACCGTTAAACTGCCTAAAGGCACTCTTCCGAAAACAGCCTCCGGTGATTAACATCCCTTTTCTACAAAAATACAAATGTTGGTTTGCTATAAAATAGCACTTCTAAACAGATGATTCGTCGTGACGATCCGTAACAGCCTAACTATAACCAAATCGGTTTTAATGTCAATAACACTAGCGTTTAGTTATTCCAAATCATTATTATCACTGCATTACATATACTGTACTTTCAAGTAGCCTCAATCTCGATTTAGTACTTCTCAGCTTGGTCGAAAAAGGTGGTCCTCTAACCGTTAATGCTAGGAGCAGGGTTAATTCCAGAACATTTTTCCACACAAACATATTATCATTCGACGCGTCCCTTCTTCTCTTTCCGGTTGTACACCTGCATCCCCGTCAGTTTTCGCTAGTATTTGTGATACGCGCTGTATAGAAATTTCTTACTTGGTTGCCCCATGCGCTGTCATTCAGGTTGATGCCCCAAGCAGCCGCTAGTCATTGTGGTACGTCCTATACAGAAATGTCGCCGTTGTGGCGCCTGTGGCGTCCTCTAAGCTCGGCGCCCCGAGTGGCAGAGTGTGTCGCGTGGTTTTTTGCTCGCGTAACATGTCATTTCTGGAAACCCAGAATCTACTCTGTAGGAATCAACATGGATTCCGGAAACAGCGATCGTGTGAGACCCAACTCGCTTCATTTGTTCATGAGACCCAGAAAATATTAGATACAGGCTCCCAGGTAGATGCCATTTTCCTTGACTTCCGGAAGGCGTTCGATACAGTTCCGTACTGTCGCCTTATAAACAAAGTAAGGGCCTACGGAATATCAGACCATCTGTGTGGCTGGATTGAAGAGTTTTCAGCAAACAGAACACAGCATGTTGTTCTCAATGGAAAGACGTCTACAGACGTTACAGTAACATCTGGCGTACCACAGGGGAGTGTTGTGGGACCATTGCTTTTACAATGTATATAAATGACCTAGTAGATAGTGTCGGAAGTTCCATGCGGCTTTTCTCGGATTATGCTGCAGTATAGAGAGAAGCTGCAGCATTAGAAAATTGCAGCGAAATGCAGGAAGATCTGCAGCGGATTGGCACTTGGTGCAGGGAGTGGCAACTGACCCTTAACATAGACAAATGTAATGTATTGCGAATACATAGAAAGAAGGATCCTTTATTGTATGATTATATGATAGCGGAACAAACACTGGTAACAGTTGCTTCTGTAAAATATCTGGGAGTGTGCCAGGTTGAGATTCATTGGGAGAGCCCTTAGAAAATGTAGTCCATCAACAAAGGAGGTGGCTTACAAAACACTCCTTCGGCTTATCCTTGAGTATTGCTCATCAATGTAGGATCCGTACAAGGTCGGGTTGACAGAGGAGATAGAGAAGATCAAAAGAAGAGCGGCGCGTTTCGTCACAGGGTTATTTGGTAAGCGTGATAGCGCTACAGAGATGTTTATCAAACTCAAGTGGCAGACTCTTCAAGAGAGGCGCTCTGCATCACGGTGTAGCTTACTGTCCAGGTTTCGAGAGGGTGCGTTTCTGAAGGAAGTATCGAATATATTGCGTCCCCCTACTTATACCTCACGAGGAGATCACGAATGTAAAATTAGAGAGACTCGAGCGCACACGGAGGCTTTCCGGCAGTCGTTCTTCCCGCGAACCATACGCGAGTGGAACAGGAAAGGGAGGTAATGACAGTGGCACGTAAAGTGCCCTCTGCCACACACCGTTGGGTGGCTTACGGAGTATAAATGTAGATGTAGATGTAGGTCTTAAACCAACCGTGGAGAGAAGGTAACAACATATTCCCTCAGAGAATCGTTAACAAAAGTATACACTATCTGATCAAAAGTATCCGGACACCCCCAAAACAAACGTTTCTCGTAATAGGTGGAATGTGCTGCCACCTACTGCCATATACTTCACATCAGCGACCTCAGTAGACGTTAGACTTCGTGAGAGGGCAGAATGGGGCGCTCCGCGAAACTCACGGACTTCGAAGTTAGTCAGCTGACTGGGTGTCACTTGGGTCATACGTCTGTACTCGAGATTTCTACACTCTTAAACATCCCTAGGTCCACTGTTTCCACTGTGACAGTGAAATGAAACCGTGAAGGGAGACGTAGAGCTCAAAAGCGTACAGGCCGACCTCGTCTGTTGACAGACAGAGACCGCCGACAGTTGAAGAGGGTCGTAATGTGTAATATGCAGTCATCTATCCAAACCATCACACAGGAATTCCTAACTGCATCAGAATCCCCTGCAAGTACTATGACAGTTAGGTGGAAGGTGAGAAAATATGTATTTCGTGGTCGAACGGCTGCTCATAATCCACATATGAAGCCGGTAAATGCCAAACGACGCCTCTCCCGGTGTAAGGAGCGCAAACATAGGACTCCGTGAAGAATGGGCTTCCATTCCCCAAGGACCCCTCCACCACCTGACTGAACGTATGCCTGCAGGAGTGAAATCTGTCCTCAACACCATGTTGAATCCCATCATTTTCGATGGACGGCTCCACGAACTTGTAAGTCATTTTCAGCCAGGTGTCCGTATGCTTTAGATCACATAGTGTAGTTCCACTTGGATACATAAAACGATACCATTCCATTGCTTTCTGTAGATAGCATGAAATCATCTCTAAACCATTTATTGCATGTCTGTGTCTTGAATAATAAGAAGACGATACGTTCATAGTCGATTAAGAATTGTGAAATACATTGAATTGTTGTATCTCATCGACGATTCCATTAGCCATCAATGAGGACTTTGGATACTTTTAGTCACTTACCCCTTGGTGACGGTAACTGTTAGCCATGGTACGGACATGGAGACGAAAAGTCAGCCTGAAAAATTAATGCTCACCAGCAGCTCATACCACGCTTATATCAACTAAAGGCATGTCGACAAGGTCCAGTCAATTCTTGCTTGGTCTTGCCCCCCCCCCCCCCCCCCCTATTTTTTCCCTCTAGGTTTATGGTCAAGAACTCGTTTGGGAAATCTTTTGTCATGCATTCCACCGTATGTTCTACTGTCTGTTTCTGTTTATATCTGTTTTCTTGTCCACTGAATCGATGTGTAATTAATTTTTAATGTCTTCGTTTCTGGAACTGTCGTTTCTGGTGCACCATTTCACATTACGAGGAACTCTTATTCCACATCCTCGATCCTGCTCATAATCTTTTGCGTGAATACCCGTGCTTCAGATACATAAAACATGATAGGTGCTGCCATGACTTTGTAATACTTCCTCTGCTTCTCTTTCGTGCCTTTTTTGTAGCGTATTTCTAATTGATTTACAGACTGCGTTAGGTTTAAGGCTCCTTTTCTCAGTTTCACTGCAGGAATTTCGTCCAGAACAAAACTATTTCTCATTTTACAATCAGTTCTACTCACAAGAAGACGGGCTTCCAATGGGGTCACGTTGTAACCTCCCCCTCACTTATCGATCTTAATGACAGCGAAAAATTAAACGGCGTGTACCTAATGGAAATTTGGGAAAAGTAATCGTCACCGAAGTTAATCTGTCGGTAAAGAGGGATGAAAGGGTTACATCTAAATGAAACGAAAAATGCAAATGAAATTGGTGGAAATTAATTTTGAGAAAAGGGTAAAATTAATAAAGAAAGTAAATGTGCGGTCGTTACGTTAACAATTAATAGGCGTTACTTAGATATTTGAGATTTGGGGAAAATTACGGTCGCCAGTCCCATGGACAACTACTATAATAACTGAAAATGAAAAATTAATTCACATATATTTAGCACTAATAGCGTGGCAACTGAAGGTTGACACGTGTTGTGTGAAAACTGAATGTTTGTCAGAAGTAATAAATTTCGTTACACTCTGACTTAATTTAGCAAAAGAATTAATAAAACCGGAAAATTGAAAGTCAATTTAGTGACTGAAATTAATAGTCAACTTTGTTTCTGAAGCACTACGAAATTCAATAAAGTAAGGTTAGTCTTGGGCTCCCTCAACAATAATTTCAAAAGCTACTTGAATCTACGCAATTTAGATATAAGAGATTTAATTTTAAACTTGAATTAAATGATTCTGAACAATTAACAGTAGTAAAATTTAGTACGTACCAAGCTGAGCTGCAGTCACTGGTAAGCTAAAATATGGTAACAGAACTCGCACTCTTAATTTGTGTTTGTGTAATCTAAATATTGTAGCCAGCTATGAATATTTTAACGGAACTTTGAAAATTAAGCAGTGAAATGGAATGATATTACTTTAATGCAAGCGTTTGAATTTCAACGACACTCGGGTGCATTCCGGAAAAGGAAGGGACCCTGCTTGATAATGCAATTGGGACAATGAGCAACAAAGGTTCATGTTAAGTTGCTATAATTCTGTGAGGCAAATGGGACAATTTTAAAAGCTGAGGTCTGCCATACAGTTCTAAAACTTTACGTGCTTCCAGTCTTCCTTGTTGGTTGATTGAATGTTTGAAGTCGTCGGTCGAGGAGGTGGCGACAGTCACTCATTGTCGGCCGTCGCTGTTGCAGAAGCTGGATGTTGGTGCGCCTTCTTCTCGCTCTACTCCAGCCAGACTCTCCTTCTGCCCGCGCTCCATGCGGCAGAGTTCACTACCAAAGGTCCTACACACTTTGGTTTTTCACACGACCTATCGACGTAATCGTTCGATAGCATAGTTTTCCCTAGGCAAGACTGAGCGTAAAAATACAAATAGTATTTACAAAACAAACCAATTATACATCAACATAAACGCATAAGTATATACAGGGTGAGTCACCTAACGTTACCGCTGGATATATTTCGTAAACCACAACAAATACTGACGAACCGATTCCACAGACCAAACGTGAGGAGAGGGGCTAGTGTAATTGTTTAATACAAACAGTACAAAAATGCACGGAAGTATGTTTTTTAACACAAACCTAGGTTTTTTTTAAATGGAACCACGTTAGTTTTGTTAGCACATCTGAACATATAAACAAATACGTAATCAGTGCCGTTTGTTGCATTGTAAAATGTTAACTACATCCGGAGATGTTGTAACCTGAAGTTTACGCTTGAAACCTCCGACGTTCAGTTGCGTGTTGTAACAAGCACGGGCCACGGTCGGCGAGGTGCATCTGCAGGGACATGTTTACGATGACGACCGTGTTTACGAGTGTGGCTGTAGTGCACTGTTGTGGTTTGGTCTAGCTGTCGCAGTGTCCGCATGTAGCGCTTGCTGCAATTGTTATTCTGCATTCGTCTCCGAACGCAGACCAACTGTAGTACACCGTGTTACCAGACGTCTGTGATAGTGTAGTGTTGTAGGAACTGTGACCATGGTGTATCCGAACTCTGAAAAGGCGGAGATGATACTCATCTATGGCGAGTGTCGACGAAATGCAGCTGAAGCCTGCAGGGTGTATGCAGAACGGTACCCGGACAGAGTGCATCCAACGTTCCGCACACTGCAAAACATCAACCACCAACTGTATGCAACAGGTATGGTCGTAGCACGCAAACGGGTCCGTAACAGGTCCGTCACAGGAGAAGCGGGTGCAGTTGGTGTGTTAGCTGCTGAACCCACATATGAGTACACGGGACATTGCGAGAGCCGGTGGGCTGAGTCAAAGTAGTGTCATGCGCATACTGCATCGTCACCGCTTTCACCCGTTTCATGTGTCACTACATCAGCAATTACATGGTGATGACTTTAATCATCGAGTGCAATTCTGTCAATGGGCATTAACAGAGAATGCGTTGCAGTTCTACGTGTTTACCGATGAAGCGGGTTTCACAAAACCACGGGGCAGTGAATCTACGGAACATGCATTACTGGTCCGTGGACAATCCTCGCTGGCTCAGACAGGTAGAGAGACAGCGACCGTGGACTGTAAATGCATGGTGCGGAATCACTGGCGACCACCTCATTGGTCCTCACTTCATTGCAGGGGCCCAAACAGCTGCAACATACATCGCGTTTCTACAGAATGATCTGCCAACGTTGCTCTAAAATGTCCCACTGGAAACGCGTCGACGTATGTGGTACCAGCATGATGGTGCACCTGCACATTCCGCAATTAACACTAGGCTGACCCTTGACAGGATGTTCGACGGGCGTTTCTTAGGACGTGGAGGACGCATAAATTGGCCAGCCCGTTCTCCTGGTCTTACACCTCTGGACTTATTTCTGTGGGGTATGTTAAAGGAGAATGTGTACCGTGATGTGCCTACAACCCCAGAGGATATGAAACAACGTATTGTGGCAGCCTGTGGCGACATTACACCAGATGTACTGCGGCGTGTACGACATTCATTACGCCAGAGATTGCAATTGTGTGCAGCAAATGATGGCCACCACATTGAACATCTATTGGCCTGACATGTCGGGACACACTCTATTCCACTCCGTAATTGAAAACGGAAACCACGTGTGTACGTGTACCTCGCCCCTCATGGTAATGTACATGTGCGTCAGTGAAAAAGACCAATAAAAAGGTGTTAGCATGTGGACGTAATGTGCTGTTCCAGTCTCTTCTGTACCTAAGGTCCATCACCGTTCCCTTTGGATCTCTACGTAATTCGATGCTCTCCGATACACACGATCGAACAGCGGAGGAGTGGTACTCAAGCGTTAACTTTAGGTTACAATATCTCCGGATGTAATTAACATTTTACAATGCAACAAACAGCACTGATTATGTATTTGTTTATATGTTCAGATGTGCTAACAAAACTAACGGGATTCCATTTAAAAAAACGTAGGTTTGTGTTAAAAAACATACTTCCGTGCATTTTTTTATGGTTTGTATTAACCAATTACACTAGCCCCTCTCCTCACGTTCGGTCTGTGGAATCGATTCGTCAGTATTTGATGTGGTTTACGAAATATATCCAGCGGTAATGTTAGGTGATTCACCATATATATATATATATATATATATATATATATATATATATATATATATATATATATACAAATAGCAAAACAATAACAATATATAAAGACACAGAAATGTCATATCTTCAGGTAACAAAATAAGGAAAAAGATTATAGTACAATAGATGGAAATAGGAGGATATGCAGTTCCGGTGTTACAACGTGTCAGTGGACTTCTAGCCAACATTTTTGTTTACCACATCGAAAATAAAATATCTGAGACAATACTAGAACTCAAACAATACCGGATAATATATTGGTATCGTTATGTAGATGACATCACATGCCTTCTAGATGAAACACGCAGTCATATCCAACATCTCCATAGTGATGTGAACAAAGGCCACCCAAAAATAAAATTCACCATAGAAACAGAAAACAACGAAATGTTAAGCTTCCTTGAACTCACAATGTACAGACACAATAACCAACACCAATTCTCCATATTCAGAAAAGTAACCACCACCAGCTCACCCATTCACGAACATTCAAATCATCCAACTGCACACAAACTATCCGGTTTCAAATACATGCTACACAGAATGAACAACACTCCACTCAGTGAAAGCAACTATAACAATCAATTACAGGCAATCAGACAAATAGTTGTAGAGAATGGATATGATACTAACACTGTAGATAAACTGAACCAAAAAATTAAAACAAATTTAAAAAAGACACCGACACACTAAAGCCTTCTCACCAACTTACAAACACACAGAACACCAAAACGAGCACACACGAAGAAGAAACACCCACAACAACAAACAAGTGGTTCACTCTCACCTACAACAACAAAGCAACCCACAGAATAGGCAACATACTCAAAAAACAAGGGCTAAAAGTAGCCTACAGGACAGACAACTGAACACAGTGGGAACTAAGGACAACCAACACAAGCACAGTCAACCACAACACAACTGGTATTTTTATCAACTAACGTGTCAGGACTGCAAATCAATCTATATAGGACAGACAAGCAGATACTTTAATATCAGATACACAGAAGAGCATTAAAAAGTAACAGCTGTCATTCCACATTTGCTGAACACTTTATGGACAGAAACATAGCCCGACCGAAAAAGTAATAATTGAAGAAAATTATCAAATACAAGAAGCCACAGTTGAAGTAATGCAACTAATAAATGAATACACAGGTCGCTGCGATGGACCTCTGTTCTCTGGCCTCAAAGAATTATTAGATAACACCAACCTATAGAACTCCCACTCGCCCCTCACACACACCGACACATGCATACATACACACACATAAACCTACTCACCCCTCTCTCTCTCCTTTCCTGTCTTTTTTCACACACACACAAACACACACACACACACACACACCTCTGAGAGTGTCAAAACATACACCTGTGACATCTTCAACTGTTCCACTGTCCACCATCTTGTTTACTCACCTTCAACTGTTCCACTGTCCGCCATCTTTTTTCTACAGCTGGTAAAAATTGACAGTGGCAGTGACAGTGGCAACTTAGTACACAGAATCGACAATGAAGAAGGTGTCGACAAAAGAATGCGTAAGTGAAAGATAACATAAAAAGATACACACACACACACACAAACACAAACACACACACAACCTTTCACATGAATTATTGATTTCAGGTTTAGCGCAAAGATTTAACCTACATCAAGTTGTATATAGTTTCAGATGACAAACTGTAAAGAAAAACAGACACTGTAAAAACATAATACGGCAGGAAAACCACACCATGTGATGAGAAGGTATGAATACGTAATTTTATGTGCTCTTCAAAAATCTGTGACTACGATTTAAAAACTAATATTTAGATGTATTTAAACAGTGAAGAACATTCCTTAGGCATAGCAGCCATAATAATAAGAAAAACCACTGATGATGTGGCAACTGCTGCAGTGAAACACGTCCAGTCCCAAGAAAAAAAATTAATAAGCAATAATTGTCAGATCAAATGAAAGTAGACTGCGCCAAGAGGCACAAGCCCTGACGCTAAAGGAAGCTTTCCCGCACAATAAGTGCATCGAGTGAAAACCACTTATAAGAGAAATCGAACATTTAATTTTTTTCGTGTCGAAGGAGCCAGTTGATGGAAATATCCGGAACGACTATTATAGAAGGTCACCCTCGACTTAGAACGGTGTATATGCAAGAGACTCTGAGAGAGGATTCAGAGACTGCAGTAGTGGCCGCTTTGAGGAGCCACCGTGTAGCTACGTCAGGCAGCAGCAGCAGCAGAGAAGTGCAGAAGTAATATTCTCAGCGAGAAGTCAGTGATCAGATCTAGTGACACGCACATCAACTGCAAGTAGTCATTATCTGTTCTGGGGAATATCTTTGAACGTAGACGATCTGTCTTTGTCTCAAGGAATAGATAGCATTCGTAGTTTCGTAATTAACAAGAACAATTTACGGAATAGTAATTGTCTCTTATAAGCTTGGGCGAATGGCGTGTTGATCAGAATAAATTGAGTCTGACATTTATTAAAGAAGGTGTTAGGAAGTGGCACCTCTTTTATAAGTTATCAAAGAGATAATAAATGAATTACTCGGAGAGCTTTCTCCTTCTCATCTCCGACAACAAAGGTGGACACTCCAACCACCCTCAGATTGCACTACAAAACTGTGCTGGGAAGCGACATAAAATATATGGTCTGGGACAAAAAAGAGATTTGTGTTTTGCCAAAGGTCTCTCTCACCCAGTAAGATATGTTATTGTTAAAGCAAACACAGAGAGAACAGCTTCAACCTCAAGATGATTATGTGGACGTTTTGTCTAAGACTTCCTGCATTTCATTACTGTCGTCCAACGGCTATATTTTATGTATTCAATAGTATCGTCAACTAACGCTCTTATAGTGCTCATGATCCTATCTCATAGGTCAATTATGTATACTTAGAAAATAAGAGGTACTATTACCCTTTCTTATCACACAATCGACATTACTTCCGTTTGCTCTAGATCTGTAGCCATTCAATAAAACGATCTAGTTGCTATTAGTCAAATACTTATGGAGCCAATGAACTATTTACGAAGATATGATTGCAACTTGGTAAGCAGACGACGATAAGGTAGAGTTTCGAACACTTTCTGGATGTGCAGTAACACTGACAACCTGTTCAGTTGCATATGTAGTCTGCAAAGCACGAGTGGTTCATTTTCCGAACATGTGTAAGGGATGGCGGTTATCGCTGAAACAACCAATTTTCGCTTATACCGATTTTTTCCACCACTCTTAAAACTGCTCAAAATAACCAGTTCCTGAAATAACAAATTTTCGGCTTTTTATGTTCCTATTATTTCCCGTAATAAACGTAATCATTGAACGAAGACTGAAAAATTCTAAGACTCCCACACACTTTTGAATCATACATTTCAAGACATGTAGAATTAAAACAATAAATAAAGTAGATGAATAGAGGACAACTTCGTCCGTCTACTGTTGACTGCTGTTCTCCGAAAGTAATGAAGACTGAATACCGTAAAAAATGATCAGTGTCATCCTATAGATTCTCATTTTAGAAAACTCTGCGCAAATTTCATGTTGTATTTGAGAATCATACAAGTTTTTGGGGCATTACAAGTAGTGTTAAATAGTGAAAACTGAGGTTGTACAACTCTATACTACGAGTTAACTTGCCCGATTCCGAAGTCCAAAAGCAGATAAATGCGTATTATGTAGACATGGGTGGCAAATCAGCTACTTTACATTTTTGTTATAAACTATGAACGAATTGTTAAGTTCTTAATTATTATTGTTGTTTTAACTTTCTTGGTCTTTTATTATTTCATAGAAATGAGAGACAAGTAATAAACTTCCGTGTAAAATTAGTAGCATTCATTTTCTTTAATAATTTCGAATAAAGAGCCTGTTTGTAGTCAAGTATATTTATTTGTTTTTCAACAGAAATTTGAATAGAACTGATTTTTCGCTAACAAAACTAAATATACTCATTAAAAACATTCAAACGAGGAATTTAGACAGTAGGCAAAACAGAACATTTACCAGGTACAATTACATGACTACAGTTACAATTTCAATAACGAATTCATTTAGTCACCAATATTTTTTGTCTATTCCTACCAACGATAAATATTGATAGGCTTCAAATGATAAGCTGCCGTACACCCTTTACTGTGTTCCCAAAACACCGAAAGATCGCTGCTTATGTGTAATAAAGGACAACAGGCACGTTACTGTCTCTGCTGGCTCTCCCTATTCTCTTGATCACTTTTGCCCTTTTGTATAATAACACAGAACTTAAAGCAATGGAAATTTTACAAACCAGAATTACTCATTTAAAACAAGTTTCATTTAAAAACCATAATTTTAACACCACTGGTACGATCAACTGATAACTTGATTTTTTATCCGGTTATCAGTAGAAAATGAAATCATCTGTTCTAACCGAGACCAAAAAAATTCCGAAAAATACCGGTTATTCAGAACTAAAATACCGGTGTCGGTTTTAACCGGTCAATTTTGACCATTCTCTAATCTGTGTTGATTCTTTTGGGAGAAACTTGTTAACTTCGAGACACGTCGTAATTTCTGAGCTAAGAAGTTATTACAGGATTCTACAACAGAGGGACGTCATCGATATTGTTGTGTAATTATGTGCTTCCGATCTTTTACCCTTATTGTAAAAAGGAGTGACTTTCGGTTGAAGAGGGACTTTACGTTATGCAAGAGATTTTCTATCCAATGAGCTATGAAAGAAGCTGATTCCAAAATGCATTCTATGTAAAATCTAACTAAAGTTATAGAACGCTCAGGCACCTAGGTTCACTATAAATTGTCCTATTTCTCGATACATGGGGTACTAATATCCGTATCTCTTATTTGAGAGTCTGTGCGGGGGTCAAACATTTGTACGATATCATCCTCAAGATTCAATACAGTATTAAAAGCCGAAGTTTAAATTTCTCTTTAATGCCTGCTATTTCTGTTTCAACAAAGTACGGCTGCACGAGAATGTGAATTCAGTGTTAGAACGCATTCATTGACATTATATATGATCAGAACTTCATAGGATTTCTAACACATCTTAATTGCGAAAATACACTCCTGGAAATGGAAAAAAGAACACATTGACACCGGTGTGTTAGACCCACCATACTTGCTCCGGACACTGCGAGAGGGCTGTACAAGCGATGATCACACGCACGGCACAGCGGACACACCAGGAACCGCGGTGTTGGCCGTCGAATGGCGCTAGCTGCGCAGCATTTGTGCACCGCCGCCGTCAGTGTCAGCCAGTTTGCCGTGGCATACGGAGCTCCATCGCAGTCTTTAACACTGGTAGCATGCCGCGACAGCGTGGACGTGAACCGTATGTGCAGTTGACGGACTTTGAGCGAGGGCGTATAGTGGGCATGCGGGAGGCCGGGTGGACGTACCGCCGAATTGCTCAACACGTGGGGCGTGAGGTCTCCACAGTACATCGATGTTGTCGCCAGTGGTTGGCGGAAGGTGCACGTGCCCGTCGACCTGGGACCGGACCGCAGCGACGCACGGATGCACGCCAAGACCGTAGGATCCTACGCAGTGCCGTAGGGGACCGCACCGCCACTTCCCAGCAAATTAGGGACACTGTTGCTCCTGGCGTATCGGCGAGAATCTTTCGCAACCGTCTCCATGAAGCTGGGCTACGGTCCCGCACACCGTTAGGCCGTCTTCCGCTCACGCCCCAACATCGTGCAGCCCGCCTCCAGTGGTGTCGCGACAGGCGTGAATGGAGGGACGAATGGAGACGTGTCGTCTTCAGCGATGAGAGTCGCTTCTGCCTTGGTGCCAATGATGGTCGTATGCTTGTTTGGCGCCGTGCAGGTGAGCGCCACAATCAGGACTGCATACGACCGAGGCACACAGGGCCAACACCCGGCATCATGGTGTGGGGAGCGATCTCCTACACTGGCCGTACACCACTGGTGATCGTCGAGGGGACACTGAATAGTGCACGGTACATCCAAACCGTCATCGAACCCATCGTTCTACCATTCCTAGACCGGCAAGGGAACTTGCTGTTCCAACAGGACAATGCACGTCCGCATGTATCTCGTGCCACCCAACGTGCTCTAGAAGGTGTAAGTCAACTACCCTGGCCAGCAAGATCTCCGGATCTGTCCCCCATTGAGCATGTTTGGGACTGGATGAAGCGTCGTCTCACGCTGTCTGCACGTCCAGCACGAACGCTGGTCCAACTGAGGCGCCAGGTGGAAATGGCATGGCAAGCCGTTCCACAGGACTACATCCAGCATCTCCACGATCGTCTCCATGGGAGAATAGCAGCCTGCATTGCTGCGAAAGGTGGATATACACTGTACTAGTGCCGACATTGTGCATGCTCTGTTGCCTTTGTCTATGTGCCTGTGGTTCTGTCAGTGTGATCATGTGATGTATCTGACCCCAGGAATGTGTCAATAAAGTTTCCCCTTCCTGGGACAATGAATTCACGGTGTTCTTATTTCAATTTCCAGGAGTGTAAATTTTGGACACACACAAAGCCGTCTTTGTGGATGCAAGACTTGCTGTTAGCTTTTGTCTATTAGTTTCTCTATAGTATCATGCAGCTACAGTATAGTAGTCTCTGTTTTCGCCACTTTTCCTATTATTACCATTGAACTATGGTGGGTTTTTGTTGCCTTTTATAACTTTACTCAGGTCGTTCTTTCTCAGGCGGCGATTTAAAATGTCTCTCAGCTGCAGTCACAACCGTTCCAAGTTCATTGAACCTGAAATAAATATTCAAACTTCGTTCTTTAAATGAGCTGATTGTGTCTCCATCAGGTCGATATAAAATGATTCACCAATCTTTCTCGATGGCTGTTTTGCCTCTGGTGACCATTATTCCTGTAATAGAGCCATTATCGCCACTTCCTCTCTTATTGGTGCTACTCGCGAGGGCATCTGGTGTGCTTGTAGGGATGTAACCTAAAGTTCTTCTTGGACGCCATGCCAAGCTTCAATCAATATCCGTGAGATACGTCGACGGCGTCTCGTGGAATCGATGAAACGATGCCTCATCGTCGTCGTCATGGTAAAAGAGTTTGCCACGCGAAACTAAATAGGCATCTCTAATCCGGTTTCCGGCAGGCTTCATGAAAATTACTTTGTGGGAAAACTCAAGCACTCTGTTTAAAATCTAAAATAGGTTAGCATTTCAGTTTTCCTTGACAATTCCTATCCCAAAGATAATTTTTACGCGCGACTGTCGGTATAGATTGGTATACTCTACTTGTCAGTCGGTCAAAACATATTTTATGACATTTTATCCCTGAAGTTTCAGCAGTTGTTATCTACGAAACAGTTTTCGTGCGCTATTTTCCCTATTATTGCTAGCAGACGAATCTACGAAACACGGACGTGCACGGAGGAAACATGAAACGCGTTCAGATAAAGTAGTGGAATTGGGACCTTTTATTGCAATGTTACATCGATTATTGTTCGCTCACGCCAACAGTGTAACGCGAAATGTGATATGTTGAGGTTGGACAGCGACACGTAGCGGACTGGCGACGAAAAGTGCTGCATGCGCTGTGGCGCGCCGGGTGCGCGGGCGCTGCGGCGGTCCGCCCGCTGCAGTCCATCAGCGCCACCGCAGCCGCAGCCACAGCCGCAGCCGCCGCTACGTGTCCACCGCCTGAATCAGCGTCGCTTGTTCCGTCCCGGCGGACGTGCGCCGCGCTCCTACACCTGCCCGCAGCCCGCGCCACAGCGGCGCGTCAAAAGCGATAGTGAATCACACGTTAACCACTGGTAGCTCGTCTCGCTATAATGGCGTGTTAGTATTAGTGGATGCATCTGTGTAAATAATAGCATCACCACCACCACCGCAACCACCATTACCACTATCCGTATCTCAAATTTTACCACTTTTTACAGGTTCTGGCATTCCGTGCGCTTCGCCTCGTTTTCCTCCCCCTAAACTCATTATTTACCAACTGATTCACGTCCCTTCTCCCTCCACATTCTTAGAATATCTACATAAATCGTACACTCGAAAGCTACGACACATTGCCTTCTCAGTCCTCTCCTACCCTGGTCGATATCAATATTTCCCCCTTCCCACTTGTTCCAAGTACTTGACAGCCGCCGGCCGTTGTGGCCGATCGGTTCTAGGCGCTTTAGCCCGGAACCGCGCTGCTGCTACGGTCGCAGGTTGGAATCTTGCCTCGGGCATGGATGTGTGTGCTGCCCTTAGGTTGGTAAAGTTTAAGTAGTTCTATGTCTAGGGGAGTGATGACCTCAGGTGTTAAGTCCCGTAGTGCTCAGATCCATTTGAACCATTTGCACTTGACAGTCTATCGCAAGAAACATGATACCACTTCCAGGTCAAGTACATGGTTCTGACATCAAACATTCCCACAGAAATTACTCTGACCTTTCAGCAAGGCCCTCATCCCCTATCCTATCTCCCATTACCAAAGTCAAAAGCCCTCCTCGTTATTTGATTTCCCACCACCGATTCATCCACTTCCAAGTGCTCAAAACTATCAGCTTTCCACCATACAGTCTCCCATCAACTCTGATGGATATGGAAACTGTTACTCCATGGCAGCACTTAATGAATGAAACGAAGATGATTCTCCACTATTTCCTAGCCCGTGGAATGTGCTAATTACAAATTCATCCTCATTTGAACATATTTTCAGTACACACACACAAACACAAATAATTCCCACATATGACGAATGGTGTGAGAAGACAAGGGCAATAGGTTGTGTCCAAGGTTATTGCCATTTTTCAGCTGTAGAGCGCAACATCAGGTGCCCAGATGTCGTGTACGTCTTGCTCTGAGAAATGTCGAATCATTGGCGTAAAGAACTTGGATTATATCGAAAGTCGCACATGCAGTTGGTTGTAGTGAAATGACTGCCGAACGAGAGCTAACGAGATGGACTCAGAATAACTGTGTGGCAAGTAGAGCAGAAACGGATCGTCTCAGAAGGACTACAACACGTGAAGATCCTAGGATTGTTTGACTGGCTCTCACGAATAGACGGATGAAAACTGAGCAGAGATTGTATGCAGAGTATCATCACGAACCGATTACTCGATGTTGTGTTGAGATCCCGAGTTTTCATGTGCCGTGTACCGCTGACACCATACAGCAGACAACATAGACTTACATGGCGTGGAAGAAGAGTTAATTTCAACACTAAATGGAAATCTGTGGTGCTCAGCGATGAGTTTCTTCTCTTTTCACGTCGATAAGATCGAAGCCGACGTGTACTGACACGACCTAGTTAAAAGTCACATTAAGTAGTTATTCTCGAGACTTATACCTCTCCAAATACTAGAATAGTTATGACAGAAGTTATTGTTTATCATAGTACTGACGTGAGGTTGAATGTTCGCCTGTATGTGGCAACATTGTTAAACTCTGTTTTGTAATCAGGAACAGGAATTCTGGCAGGATACTCCATGACCCCGCACTGCATTTCAGACCACAGTTGAGATTTCCAGATTAGTTTTTGGACGCATTGGTGAGACGAATTTCAGCCTGTGAATCCCCATCAAGTTGGAATCAGGCCTCCACAGACATCCGTCTCAGGAATCGGATCTGATGTCAATACAGCTCTTGAACCATCCTCTAGAGCATATGCTACGTCGCTCCCCAGAATTTATGGCAGCTAGGAGTAATACAATGCCTTATTAACCACTATGTAGTAATTGAAGAGATTTTACGGGTTTTTTACTTCTTCCAGTGTTTTAAACAGTACCTAGTCCACTCCCTTAGCTGTGTGCCAGTGCCTTGAGGATTGGGTGTTCTGTTATCATCATCGACACGTAAGTTGCATAATGTAGCGTCAACTGAAAAAACATGCAACTCGGCAACCGAACTTCGCCCAGGTGGGGATCCCCAAACATCAATGCCATACGGTCGTTGCAGTACATACCTTCTGGTTCAGAACTTTTATAATTACATATTTAGGACATATGCCAAAACCTTGGAGTGAAACTTTGCACTGTTCTGTAATATTTCCGGCATGCTAATCATGAAATATTCTCTCATATATTTATTATACTTAACTTTTATGCGTTTGTGTGGTACAGTATGGTATTTTGGAATCGAAGTTTGTATGCAGATTTTTTTATTCATTTAATTTATGTGTGACCAAATTCCTATTTCAGCTAATGATTTTTTATGTTTCTCGGCAATTCTTTAGCTAGGTTCTCCAGAATGAATAATTTATTAATTTGGAATCCAAAGAACTTAAAACTGTCAAATCTTCTATCAACATAGCGTTAAATTTTACGCTTATGGCGGAGGAATCTTCACTGAAATTCAGAGCTGCATATAATAAATCAATCTGAATTTTACCGATGATGAAGTAAGCCGTAAATAATCTATTCCGTTTCCAAATATTACAATGCCACCTCTCTTTGAATACTATCACAGCGTGAAACATTTTCAGCTAGCTAATTTGTGTAGTGACTATATTAACGAGCCCCACGCTGTGTGCAAAATGATGTAGCAGTTTATTTATCTGGACTGACAAAAAAGTGGTTCAAATGGCTCTGAGCACTATGGGACTTAACATCTGAGGTCATCAGTCCCATGGGCTTAGAACTACTTAAGCCTAACTAACCTAAAGACATCACACGCATCCATGCCCGAGGCAGGATTCGAACCTGCGACGTAGCAGCCGCTTGGTTCCGGACTGAAGCGCCTAGAACCGCTCGGTAACACCGGGTGGCCGAGCCCGTTAGAGAAGGGAGCAAAGGTCAAATGTGGAAGGATAAGTGACGAAGTTGTCTATTCCCTCTCAAACACCCATGCAGGAAATCCCGTTAATTCAGCAAAATCATGAAAAAAACTGTATGATCGAATGGAATTTGGAATGGCGTCTTCTAAATGTGAATCCGATAGCTTACTAAAGCGACACCTCCCTCGGTCATCGAACTTATAGGACTAGCAAAATACACCACTGGCCATTACAATTGCTACACCAAGAAGAAATGCAGATCATAAACGGGTATTCATTGGACAAATATATTACACTAGAACTGACATGTGCAATTTGGGTGCATTGATCCTGAGAAATCAGTACCCAGAACAACCACCTCTGGCCGTAATAACGGCCTTGATACGTTTGGGCGTTGAGTCAAACAGAGCTTGGATGGCGTGTACAGGTACAGCTTCACAGCTTCCCATGCAGCTTCAACACGATACCACAGTTCGTCAAGAGTAGTGACTGGCGTATTGTAACGAGCCAGTTGCTCGGCCACCATTGACCAGACGTTTTCAATTGGTGAGAGATCTAGAGAATGTGCTGGCCAGGGCAGCAGTCGAACATTTTCTGTATTCAGAAAGGCCCGTACAGGACCTGCAACATGCAGTCGTGCATTATCCTGCTGAAATGTAGGGTTTTGCGGGGATCGAATGAAGGGTAAAGCCACGGGTCGTAACGCATCTGAAATGTTACGTCCACTGTTCAAAGTGCCGTCATTGCAAACAAGAGGTGACCGAGGCGTGTAACCAATGGCACCCCATACCATCACGCGGGGTGATACGCCAGTATGGCGATGACGGATACACGCTTCCAATGTGCGTTCATCGCGATGTCGCCAAACACGGATGCGACCGTCATGATGCTGTAAACAGAACCTGGATTCATCCGAAAAAATGACGTTTTGCCATTCGTGCACCCAGGTTCGTCGTTGAGTACACCATCGCAGGCGCTCCTATCTGTGATGCAGCGTCAAGGGTAACCGCAGCCATGGTCTCCGAGCTGATAGTCCATGCTGCTGCAAACGTCGTCGAACTGTTCGTGCAGATGGTTGTTGCCTAGCAAACGTCCCCATTTGTTGACTCAGGAATCGAGACGTGGCTGCACGATCCGTTACAGCCATGCGGATAAGAAGCCTATCATCTCGACTGCTACTGACACGAGGCCGTTGGGATCCAGCACGGCGTTCCATATTACCCTCCTGAACCCACCGATTCCAAATTCTGCTAACAGTCATTGGATCTCGACCAACGCGAGCAGCAATGTCGCGATACGATGAACCACAATCGCGATAGGCTACAATCCGACCTTTATCAAAGTCGGAAACGAGATGGTACGCATTTCTCCTCCTTACACGAGGCATCACAACAACGTTTGACCAGGCAACGCCGGTCAACTGCTGTTTGTGTATGAGAAATCGGTTGGAAACTTTCCTCATGTCAGCACGTTGTAGGTGTCGCCACCGGCGCCAACCTTGTGTGAATGCTCTGTAAAGCTTATTATTTGCATATTACAGCATCTTCTTCCTGTCGGTTAAATTTCGCGTCTGTAGCACGTCATCTTCGTGGTGTAGCAATTTTAATGGCCAGTAGTGTATTTCGAACTAAAAAGCGGATTGTAGGAAACACATACTTTAAGTCTAATAAATGCTTTAGAAAAGTATATTTTCTACGAAACAAGGAAATGATACATATGTCAGCTACAGTTCAGAGTCTCTTGGCTTGAATCGGAGGTAGGTTGCCCATTTATTATTCTATATTGATCCCGACTGGAATTTTTAATACATTGCACGTTTTGGTTTGGCAATAGGCTGTGATGTCGCACCTAGTAAAAAGCTGGAGCTGCTCCTTCCTGGGAGGGTTCGCATGTAACCTTCATGGACCGGCGCCTCGTCGGAACCAACGGGGATGACGTAAACTCCATAGCAACTGTATCCTCATAGCTCGAAAGTCCTGCGCTATGCGTGTTCACTGATCATTGCAGCTAACCTGGAGATGATGCGACTGACACATCACCTATTATCGATGGCAGACAGGTTAGTAAGACTCTAACTTATTGTATATGCAGCCCTTTGCAAATGTTCGATCTTGCCTCTTCGTTACTTTCTGGGCTAGTGGCGGTACTGGAAATGAAGATTAGGTTATTCAATTAATGGGAGCTGTTACTTGCCTTTCAGTTACGTCCCACTACGTATGTGCTTCTCTTCGTTCCCATAGTTCATTATATTTCACGACAGCATCTGCAAGAGAACACAGTATGTAGTTTTCATCGCTTCCGGTGTGATACGAATCTTCTATTACAGCCAGCATGAGTCCAGTTTCTTTTCAGGTAATACTACACATTACTGATACGTAGCAGACGTTGAAGCAGGCCGTGCTTTATTTGAACCCAAGAGAGTTTATATCCCGATATCTCTCAAAATAAAAGCAGTTAGTAACGGTTGTGCACAGCAGCAAACGTTTCCCTCAGTCTTTGACTTCAAAGATTTGTGGGACTCATCTGGTATCGAGGAAGGAAAATTAATGGACGATTATTTTATGTCTGCATTGTCGACGGATTAATGGAGAGGACTTCATGGCCACATTTCTAAAAAATGACACATAAACAAATAAAAAATGTCTCAGAGAACAAAGGAGCCACCAAGTTGCATAACCTACTGAGAACAAACGTGGTCCTGTACCAGTGCTATGATAAAACCCTTTCCTGAACTCTGCTGTGACGGCTATCCATCGCCTAAAACAACTCACTGGAGATAACAACTCCAGTTTTGCTTTTGATAGTATGTCACACAAACCTGTGTCTTCTTGATTAGCAGTAGTGAAGAACTGTATCTAGTCCCATCGGAAGTAAAAAAACAATAGGGTACAGCATAAACGCATTTTTTTTCAATTTATCGTCTTTCGGGACCTCCCCATTCAGCCATCTCAATTGTGGAATGTCAGTTATGATGATACGGACGTAAAGTCAGCACAACACCCAGTCCCCTAGCGCAGAAAATCTCCGAACCGGCCGGGAATCTAACCGGAGCCCCTACGGCTAGGAAATGGGCCGCGCTAACTGCGCAGCTACGGAGACAGACTAATCAGAAAACAGGATAACACTTTTATACGTCAGCTGTTTCTTAAATCCTAGTTAATTTAGGAGAAAGGATGATTTAACTTCCAGAAAGGTTGTCATATTAGACCAAACCATTTTTCACAACCGGACTGTAATGGAAGTTGAACATACACGTAAGTGGTTTAGTAGGTCATTTATGTTACGTTTCCCGAAAGCTGGAGTTGTGGAACAACTTCTGGTTAGGAGATAACACATTGCTGCTGAAAGAAACAGTCGGTAGGCCTAACGCTTGCGTATTTACTATACAAGCTCACAGAAAGTTTATGGAAAACAGATGAGTCCAACTTTTCGATATAAGTTACATTCTGTACAGCTCCGTTCAAATTTTTACTATATATGTGATAGCATCGGCACAACTGTTGAATACAGAATGTTTATTCTGGTCACCTGGAGGTCATGATCTGGAAGACACAGAATGCAAGATTCGTTGTTTTAATTTTTTTGTCTTGAATAATCCCAACGAATTGTTTAACGGTCAATGTAACAAATGTTTCCGCTGAGTGTTTTCACTTCACATACGACCAAAACTTTGTAGATATCTAGTAGTCTGATACCTAAATTTGTCATAAGTTCTGAAACACCCAACCTAAAAACTGAAGCGGAAGATATATAAGTGCGTTGGTAGTACAGTCACAACGATAGTACAATTCTACAGACTTGACTCAAGAACATACTACGAGAAATACTTTGAATGGCTAACTTCACCTTTATTTCATGACTAATCCTAACAATATTAACCAGAATCATCTATCTCTTGCATGTAATGCACCCCACAAGTGACCACTTGTGATTGTGATCGAATGAAAAGTAATTGTACTAACTTATTTCTCCTGCGAGGCGGTTAATCCGAAGAATGCTGAGGGATTTTGAATCGAGGTCAATGCTGTTGTCCGGGCTGAGAGATGCTTTTCATATTCTTTGCACTACGTCAGATCATCTGATTAGGTTCAGCCCATGATCTGAAGAGAGATTAAATCCTAGTACGGGTAGATTCCGTTGTGATATTACAGACTTTAAGGGATGATGGAAAAGGCTACATGTATCTACTAATCATAAGGGAACCAAGTCCGGGAATGACGGAGTCGAAAGTTGCAAACTAAGATCGTTCTGATACCTCTAACAGTGGAATTCATTCAATGCTACGATTGTTGCTAAGGTTGAAGGGTAGGCAAATTTCAGAGGTTGCAGCATGAACGAAAACAAGGAAAAACGTCGAATGAATAAGGACTCTAAAATGCATACCTTAAGAGCTGTCAGCACTTCTTCGTCTCCAGTACTGTGATACACATCTGTCCTACTGAACAAGTGCCCATATCTCTAAAGAAATGCATTACCGAAGCCGTATTTCCTGGACTTTTTCCTTTTTTTTTTTTTTGTTTGGTCCATACTGCCTCCCCCAAAAGTATGGAAACTGGACAGATTGCTGTGCAAGAGATTTGTTTCACAGCACTTACTATGTGCAAGTGCTCATAGCTGTTAAGGTATGCTCTTTAGAGGCCATGTTTATTAAAAAAAAATTCTGGTTTTGGTCCGTACTACTACCTTTGAAATTTGCCTACCCAACACTATAAGCAACAAAGATAGGGCAAGGACGATTTTTGCCTTTAACTTTCGACTCGGTCTTTTCCGGTTTTGGGTCCCTTACCTCAGACTGATACACTGACCCTCCTTCATTATCCCTGAAAGCATAAAACATTATTACGGAATCATCCTGCATTATAGTTACATGATCAATCTGTGCAGCCGCATAGGAATCGCCAAGCACACGTTAATATTTAAGTGCTACGCTTACCGTATGTTTTTCCACGGTCCACAGGCGATAGTTCCAGTCCAGTCAGAATTCTAAATACTAACGGATTAAAGTATTTGGGCGATTTTTCTTTAACACCAGTTGAGGTTCGTACTATGAAGGACTGAGAGGATCGGGAAGTAGAAGGATACATGGAGGTCAATAGTTATCAATTTTAGCTGAGATACGATGGGGTTCGGCCTAGCCGTGGATCCTGGTGAAATTTTATTGATTCTTGACGGAACTGTATTGACTCTGTCCCTACATTGAGGTAATCGAAGAACTCGTAAAAGATTCACAGGCAAAAGACACTTGTCTGTGCCATTTTATAGCCCACTGTTCACAAACGAAGCGGGAAAATACGAAAGACGTAAATCATGAACCGAAAAAATAGCACTAAGACCGACGCATTTGTTCGTTAGTCGAAGGAAATAACAAATGTCATTACTTTATACCAGAAACTAAGTGTTTCTTCTACTCCATCTTTTCAAGTCGCGTGTGAACGGTAAATTTAAACTATAGTTAAAAAAAGGAAACAACATAAATCTGTGTCTTTATGCGGTGAAGTTCAGCTGCATCAGTATCAGAGCAGTTCAATGTAACACGGATTTTCCAAATGAAGAGTAAACAAGCAACTACTGGTGCCCAGGGCAGACTCATTTACTTTGCGTCTGCTGCGTCTCCCTCTCCTCCTTTCCCGTTTCCTCTATCTAGATGACCACTCTGAAGTTTGCACTGTGCCTGGCAATTTGTTTATCGAACCGCTTACACACTATTTTTCAACAGTCCCTCTCTATTACAGTGTGGGGGGTAAACAAACAATTAAATGTAACACGGATTTTCCGAATGAAGAGTAAACAAGCAACTACTGGTGCCCAGGGCAGACACATTTACTTTGCGTCTACTGCGTCTCCCTCTCCTCCTTTCCCGTTTCTTCTATCTAGATGACCACTCTAAAGTTTGCACTGTGCCTGGCAATTTGTTTATCGAACCGCTTACACACTATTTTTCAACAGTCCTTCTCTATTACAGTTTGGGGGGTAAACAAACAATTAAATATTTCCCTGCAAGCACGGATTCCTCTTATTTTATTACAAATGTCATATCTCTCTCACTATTTAGCAAGGTGTCAACAAAACGTTTTCACATATGGAGGAGAACGTTTGAAATAGAAATTTCTTGAAAAGATATTGCCGCAAAGAAAAATGCCTGTATTTTAATGACTGCCACCCCAAATTGGGTAGCTTATCTGTGACACTCCCTCATTTTGATTCAGTGCTTGTCGCAACATTGCCTGTTTATACATTTGTTGAGATCGACATGACTTTTCAATCCAGTACAAGGTACACACTGTAGTAATTCTGTTTTGTACGATGCAATTCAAAATATGGATACATATTGTACAAATTAGAGCAGTAACGTGATTACTCTTTCATTGTGTCATTACTGATCAGCGCAAAGCCGTAAATTAAAAAAAAACTCCTTGTGGTGTTGATTCGCTGGGTAATTAAGTTTAACTAGAGTGATTTCATTTAGTAGCTGAATACGAGACACGCGTTTTCGTACCGGGGAGGAATAGGTCTCATGAAACTGTTGCTCAGCACAATCATATTTGAGTCTCCTCCTGATTTCCTCTCATATATCTCTGCCCCATTACAGTTTCCGTAGCTTATAATCATTTCCCTCTTTCTTCTACTACTGATAGTTCGTAGCCCTCCTGATTCTCCTTCTCAAATCCTCTTTTCATGTTTCCTTTCTATCACAAAGAAACGGAAACGACATTCAGGTCACGACGCACAGCTGCCATACTACAGTCATGTCTCTGTGTTCCATGTACAGGGCTCTCAAATATCAATTCCGTAGACGTATCGTATAAAATTAGTAGACGACGACATTTATCGCTATAACCTTATGATAAAAGTAGGTTTAATACATGGCCTCTCACAGAACTGTGTCAACAAATGCAAAACAGTATTTTTAACTGGAGAATTTACAACATATGAAGTATCGAAACGATGTCATTAATACTCTATTACTTACTGATGACGAAATCTGTTCACAATATTCTATTAATTAATGGCATCAGTGCAATGACAATGAATTCATGTTAAGTCCTAGTTAATCATAAACTGAAAATTAGTGATTGGTAAAACCTATCGGACCGAGGCTCGAACTAGGACCCTGCCCTCTCGAGGACAGTGCTCTGAGAAACAGCTTCAAGGGTACCCATAGTACGTATTCTTTCATGAGTGTTATTCCACTAAGATATGGAGGATAAGCTTGGAAATTAAGGGAAGTACTGACGGAATAGAAGGCGAGATGCCAGGTCCTGAGCCGTGCTTGGATAGCTCAGTTAGTAAGACAGCTGCCCGGTGAAGACATGATCGTGGGTTCGAATTCCGGACTGGCACACAATATAATTCTATAAAGAGCTTTCAAGGCAATTAGTTCTCGTAATTATACAAAATTATAAATTAAGCAAAATCACTTACTCAAGGAAAAAACATCAAAATTTAACGCAACGGTTGGTTGCCGCAAAGCTGTTTGCTGTCAACACTTACTGAGCATCCGCACATCCCATGTGAAAACGATTGTACACATGTTTATGCCTAAGCTTCTAGTAAAAGATTTTGAAATACTTACCTAACTTGTAGTTTAAATTTGATACATTGTTCACAAATCCATGGCTGGGTCGACATTCAGGTCCCATGACCATACATTGGATCGCAATTTATTTCCACATTTCATAAATTTCACATGTTTTCAGACAGATTAGTGCACCTTTTGAACTTCGTCAGCAAATGAAAATCTTCATCAGATAAAATGCTCAGGAATGGCAATATAGCTTACAATGAGTCGTAGAACGGCCTGACATACACTCAATGTTGCAGAGGTTTACAAAATTTGTATTGCAATGTACACGCAATTGTGAAATTTTTACAATTTAAACAATACAGAAGCTCGTTAGGTTTTTTTTGTACTTGTACTTGCTGAAAATGTATCAGTTTGTTCTTGTGTTGTTACTGAAATTAGTATTTATTTAAGTGTCCATTGTCGTGCATAGGGTTGTGCTCTAGGCTCTGGCCATGGAGATCCTGGTTTCAATCCGGAAAAGGGACGGAGATTTGAATAGTTTTATTTCTTCTAGGACGGCCCCCGGTCGACTCTCCCTGCTATGAAATGAGTACCCAGAATTTTCCCCGAGAATACAGTGCGACCCGTGTGATGATCGCGCCACTATACACGTTCTGGTGCCGCGGAGAAGAAAAGCTACAAACTGTCTGCAGCCAGGCCAAAAGCTCGGGCACGGGCTGGCACCACAAATATTACCTATTATTTACGTAAGGTTGAGGCGTAATTGTATTCTATGTTCTGGGTACCTCATGCAATAAGAAGAGAGAAACAACTGCTATTACTCAAACCAGCTACCTAATTGAGGTTTTTAGCTATGAGCATAAATGTCTAGCTTTCTTACCTGATTTAACTTCTGCACTTTCTGTCGTGGTTTCAAATTATCTACTACCGATGTCTCGTGACTGGTATGGTATATGAGTGTAGTCACTGCTGACTTGTGGTCTTTAACTAGTTGGTAGTGTTCTATATGTTCCGGAAACCATTTCCTCGAATCTGTTCCTAACTGTCCAATGTACTCTACAGGTAATTTTTTGTACTTCTGACTGTGCAAGTTCGCTTTCTTTGCTATTTTTACATTTTGCCCAGGTTTTTTTAATTGCAAAGACATGTTTGGGTTTTATGTTCTTGAATAAGTTTACTAGCTTGTCTGAGATGGCTTACAGATAAAGTATGCTGGTATGTTTACTTACCTCTGTTTCTTACTCTTCTCGGCGTAGTTATTGTGTGTGTTTAGGGTTTCCATTGTTGTCATAGATGTACTGTCTATTTTTGAGCTGTAAGTGTTCTTAAGAGATACCCTCTTCACAATATGCAGTTCCTCGACTTAGATCTCATGTCTCAGTGAATACTGATTTAGCTGCAACTTTAAGTGATGTTAGATGAGTCGAGTTTAGCGACGTGGTGCTACATGTCACTGTGGGCTTTACTGAAGTTAATATTTACACTTGGTCAGCGTAAAGAATGATGTAACAACATATTTTTTAGTAATAGAGTGGTTATTCATTCCCAATATTTTTGGTTCACTTCACCTGAAAATCGCATAATAATAATGTGTAATGAAATAAACGTGCTCGCACAGAAAATATTATTGACTTACTATTGGCGTTTGCTATAACTAATTATATTTACTGTTATCTACTCCCAAATTTCTCGCGACGTTACCACATGTAAATATTAAATGTTAGGGAGTGGTTATGTTCGCTATTCTCAGTACATCTATGTTCACTTCACCGGAAAACTGAGTAACATCAGTGTGTAATGACAAAAAACATCATTAAACTTTGGTATTTCCTATGACTAATTGTGACACGTGTATTTTAGAATTTAGCACATACCTCTAATCTAACGTTAAGACAGGTACACTAGCTAGATTACAACGAGAATTTTGAAAGAAATTTTATGTTATGTTGTATAGACACTGATTTATGTAATCTGAAAGGCAAGTTTTTACTATGTGGTTAGCTAGAATGAGGATGAGCTATGAGTTCTTGAAAACGATTATGCGGTACAATTAGTAATATCATAACTGCAGCCTGACGATATTTTGTTTACTGTTATTGCTACACGCGACTGCGTTCTCATCATCCATTATATGGAGGAAGAAGTTAATTTCTTAATTTCATACTCTGAAAGCCACCATACTGTACATGGCGGAGGGTACCCTGTTTTAATCCTAATCATGTCCCATCCTATTCCACTCGCAAATGGACTGAAGGAGAAGAGACTGTTTGTACTATTCCGTACGAGCCCTGATTTATGTTATCTTGTCTTTGCGATCCTTATGAGAGAAGTTTTCTATGTAGGTGTCCCTGGAATCGTTTTGCAGTCTGTCTGAAATGCCAGTTCTTTAAACTGTCTCAGTAATGTTTTATCGGCGAAGAAATATCTTTAATTACTTTTTTCATGTTCTAAGACGTGAACTAATATTTTACACAGGTAGTTGAATTCTCTATGCCTCTGGGTCATGCCTTGTGTACAATGATATATCACATGAGTATCGTCTACAGCTCTTTTTCATTTTTGTTTATATAACTGTATCTGTGGACTAAAAAAATCTACTTCTTAAATAGATTTTACAGAGTATATAACTGCACAAAGACTGTTGTATAGGTGATTTGGATTTATTTGCGCTAAACTTTTAGTATTTCGCATTTAATTTGTACTCTAATGTATGAATAGCTCTTGAAGATGCATGACTACCTAAAACTATCGTATAGTTTTAAATTAGTTCCCATTAAGTCATAAGTAGCACCTATTTTACTATTCCTCTTAACGTTTTAGTGCAGTTATTGATAGAAACCGACTGATATGAATGTAAATAAAGTCTATGATAGATGTCGCTATCTGATCTATGCGCTATCTCTCAAGACGTGCCGCGTGGGATTAGCCGAGCGATCTAAGGCGCTGCAGTCACGGACTGCGCGGCTGGTCCCGGCGGAGGTACGGGTCCTCCCTCGGGCATGGGTGGGTGTGTTTGTCCTTAGGATAATTTAGGTTAAGTAGCGTGTAAGCTTAGGGACTGATGACCTTAACAGTTCAGTCCCATAAGATTTCACACACATTTGAACATTTTTTTCTCGACACATTTTCCTTTATTCAGAATGTAAATTTCATTTGATTAGCAGTAGATAAATTGAAGAGAAGTGTCGTATTTTTTGTATGATTATCAATCTCAGCAGTATATTTCCTTAACGATATATTACTAAATTTACGTGGAGTAGTCACAACAATTGCATAAAATTATGGTAGTTACCTATCTTTTCACGCGTAATTAGAGGAAACAGGTTTGGCATGCAGCCTCAGATGTCGCTTTTCAGTATCCTTGTAGATGGGCAATAAAGCACTGTTCCTATCATCTGGCTGCCTCCCGATTTCATCGGACTGCGACCATTATTGGGGGTATATATGCAAGTTATTGACAGAGCCAACATTCCAAACGCGGCTGCAAAATGGAATTCCTCGCTTGGTCCGTGCTCTAATCAAAATAGTTCGGTACAGCTACAGCAGATCAGTGATCATCGCAAATGCCTCATTAGTCACACAAGCACGTTAACTGCGTGTATGTGCGAGCTGCAGCTTGTTGCTTGTGTGGCACGAATAACCTTGCAGGATCATGTCGGATACTGATTGGCTTCGTTTCGCAGGACAGCCATACAACACATTTACTGCAATCAACCCGAAAAGTTGTCCATTTATGTGTTACCTCTGGGTGATTTCCTTAGATGTTTCAGAAACACTGGAATATTGTAAGCCTTACAGTTGAAAAAAGTGAATATTCGAAACATTTAGTATCATAAAGATTTACCTGATGGGAATAACATGAGCAATGCACGTGAAATACCAGATGTGTGAATATAAATACATTTGAGTAAACAAGAGAATTAATGCCGTCTTACTACATACTTTGAAGTTCACTCTACAATTTGTATATTTAATAATTCATAACAACATCCAAATAAATCCGACTGTATGTCGCCTTATGCGGCCATTAGGTGACTACACGGACTAACTATAATCCTGTACGATAACATAGTAATTGATACTTTATAAAGAGACCTATGTGGTGCTCAGATTAGTACATTTAGATCGCTGCAACTGAATGTGGTTTAACTAAGCTTCAGGCATTTGTATACACATTACACCTAAAGAATACACTCACCTTTCATAGCTAAAAGAAAACACGTCTAGAAGTTAAATGTTGCTAACGTATGCTACCATTATGGACGGGAATGCATATAATCATAGCTAGGTGGATAGCTCGATCAGCAGTAAGTTTGACATCTATAATTAAAACGGAGTGTAGGAAATCGACTGTTTGTCGTTATGTGAAAACTCCGAACGCTTAGGTAGTGTTTAACACATTTATTCTCTGCATATTATTATAAATATGTCAGTGATGGTCCACACGCCCATGAAGTCTATTGCTACAAGATGCCAACCACCACATGGGCGTAGTCGAGAGAGACTACAATAAAATTCCATATTTGAAAAGATTGTGCAAGAACGACTCCAAGGAACAGAAACAACTAAGGTAGGCATAACGACTGGAACATAAAATTTATTCAGTGGGAATTTGGATATGATGTATGTGGCCAACATTTAGACAAAGAAATCGTAAAGATTGAAAGTGCCTCCGGTTACCTTACACTTCCTTGTAAACGATTATCTGAAAAATCTACCATCACAGTCTGAAACTTGTAACCGATCCTTCACGATTTTACATACATTCAAATTGTGCCTTTAAGTGGCAGGAAACTGCGTACAGTCGCTTCACGTGGCTTATCTGCCAGTTACTGTAAAACTGATATTTTTTGTGACAAGTTGGTATTACAAGTGTTTTTCTGTTTATTTTAATACCGTTTAAACGGGTCAAGTATGATCAAAACTTTCATACTAAATTCCGAGAACTCCTGGCCGCGAATTCGGACGCTGTACAGCGCTGCGGTCTGCACAGCCGTGGTGCGTGACCGTGGCTGTAGCCTAGATTGTAATTTTTAGTCTTCGCAAAAGTTATCAATGTACACGAAAGATTTGCCCTATCATTCACTGGAGAATCTGCATCGTATTTGTAAACGCAAATAAGGATACTGTTATCGCCTTTATTATGAACTGAACCATGTTCATAATAAATGGATTGATGTTCAGCAATTAAAGTGGTAGACTATTAGTTTCGATGCAGGGCTCAATCTTAAAATTCACTCACTATTGCAAAAGTATGTGGAGATAAAAGAAATTATTCAGGTAGTGCAGGGAGACGAAAATTTAATAGTCATGGGTGACTGGAATTCGAGAGCAGGAAAAGGGAGAGAAGGAAACTAAGTACGTGAATATGGATTGGGGCTAAGAAATGAAAGAGGAAGCCGCCTGGTAGAATTCTGCGCAGAGCATAACTTAATCATAGCTAACACTTGGTTCAAGAATCATGAAAGAAGGTTGTATACATGGAAGAACCCTGGAGATACTAAAAGGTATCAGATAGATTATATAATGGTAAGACAGAGATTTAGGAACCAGGTTTTAAATCGTAAGACATTTCCAGGGGCAGATGTGGACTCTGACCACAATCTATTGGTTATGAACTGTAGATTAAAACTGAAGAAACTGCAAAAAGGTGGGAATTTAAGGAGATGGGACCTGGATAAACTGACTAAACCAGAGGTTGTACAGAGTTTCAGGGAGAGTATAAGGGAACAATTGACAGGAATGGGGGAAAGAAATGCAGTAGAAGAAGAATGGGTAGCTTTGAGGGATGAAATAGTGAAGGCAGCAGACGATCAAAGAGGTAAAAAGACGAGGGCTAGTAGAAACCTTTGGGTAACAGAAGATATGTTTTATTAATTGATGAAAGGAGAAAATATAAAAATGCAGTAAATGAAGCAGGCAAAAAGGAATACAAACGTCTCAAGAATGATGTTGACAGGAAGCGCAAAATGGCTAAGCAGGGATGGCTAGAGAAAAAAATGTAGGGATGTAGAGGCTTAACTCACTGGGGGTAAGATAGATACTACCTAAAGGAAAATTAAAGAGACCTTTGGAGAAAGGAGAACCACTTGCATGAATATAAAGAGCTTTGATGGAGACCCAGTTCTAGGCAAAGAAGGGAAAGCAGAAAGGTGGAAGGAGTATATAGAAGGTCTATACAAGGGCGATGTACTTGAGGACAATATTATGGAAATGAAAGAGGATGTAGATGAAGATGAAATGGGACATACGACACTGCGTGAAGAGTTTGACAGAGCACTGAAAGACCTGAGTCAAAACAAGGCCCCCGGAATAGACAATATTCCATTAGAACTACTGACAGCCTTGGGAGAGCCAGTCCTGACAAAACTCTACCATCTGGTGAGCAAGATGTATGACACCGGCGAAATACCCTCAGACTTCAAGAAGAATATAATAATTCCAATCCCAAAGAAAGCAGGTGTTGACAGATGTGAAACTTACCGAACTATCAGTTTAATAAGTCACAGCTGCAAAATACTAACGCGAATTCTTTACAGAGGAATGGAAAAACTGATAGAAGCCGATCTCGGGGAAGATCAGTTTGGATTCCGTAGAAATATTGGAACACGTGAGGCAATACTGACCCTACGACTTATCTTAGAAAATTGATTAAGGAAAAGCAAACCTACGTTTCTAGCATTTGCAGACTTAGAGAAAGCTTTTCACAATGTTGACTGGAATACTCTCTTTCAAATTCTGAAGGTGGCAGGGGTAAAATACAGGGAGCGAAAGGTTATTTACAATTTGTACAGAAAGCACATGACAGTTATAAGAGTCGAGGGGTATGAAAGGGAAGCAGTGGTTGGGAAGGGAGTGAGAAAGGGTTGTAGCCTATCCCCGATGTTATTCAATCTGTATATTGAGCAAGCAATAAAGGACAAAAGAAAAGTTAGGAGTAGGTATTAAAATCCATGGAGAAGAAATAAAAACTTTGAGGTTCGCCGATGGCAGTGTAGTTCTGTCAGAGACAGCAAAGGACCTGGAAGAGCAGCTGAACGGAATGGACGGTGCCTTGAAAGGAGGATATAAGATGAACATCAACAAAAGCAAAACGAGGATAATGGAATGTACTCGAATTAAGTCAGGTAATGCTGAGGGAATTAGATTAGGAAATGAGACACTTAAAGTAGTAAGGGAGTTTTGCTATTTGGGGAGCAAAATAACTGATGATGGTCGAAGTAGAGAGTATATAAAATGTAGACTGGCAATGGCAAGGAAAGTGTTTCTGAAGAAGAAAAATTTGTTAACTTCGAGTATAGATTTAAATCTCAGGAAGTCGTATCTGAAAGTATTTGTATGGAGTGTAGCCATGTATGGAAGTGAAACGTATACGACAAAAAGTTTAGACAAGAAGAGAATAGACGGTTTCGAAATGTGGTGCTACAGAATAATGCTGATTATTAGATGGATAGATCACATAACTAATGAGGAGGTATTGAATAGAATTGGGGAGAAGAGGAGCTTGTGGCACAACTTGACTAGAAGAAGGAATCGGTTGGTAGGACATGTTCGAGACATCAAGGGATCACCAATTTAGTATTGGAGGGCAGCGTGGAGGGTAAAAGTCGTAGAGGGAGACCTAGAGATGAATACACTAAGCAGATTCAGAAGGATGTAGGCTGCAGTAGATACTGGGAGATGAAGAGGCTTGCACCGGATAGAGTAGCATGGAGAGCTGCATCAAACCAGTCTCAGGACTGAAGACCACAACAACAACAGCAACACCAACATCTTCAGTATCATTTCGATATTGTGAATACATCCATTGGTTGAACAACGTATGTTCCAGGTCCAGAAAAAGAGATGATTGTGTCATGCCTTACTAAACCATCTGAAAGAAATAATGCTTTCTAGGTTCTCACTGTCACCAAGTTCGGAAGGAGTTAACTTAATTAATTTTGAAATTTACTGTGAATGTAAAACCAAATTTATTAGCTATGCCTTATACTCAGAACTGTAATATGGAAGCAAGGCACATTGATTCTAATGCCATGCTTAGGTAACCATCTTTATACTGTTTTAGGTAATGTATTATTGAAAATTATGGACTGAGCTCTGAACATTAAGTTTGCCAAATTTAATTTAGTCAAAGAGAAAGTAAAGGAGACCAGTACACAGAGTTTAAATTTATTCAGTTTGAGTAGTTTGCACTGTCAGCATTGTATTCTGAAGTACTGAATTCTGAAATTAGTATTACCTACGGCAGGGCTTAACAACTGGCCGGTTTTGAGCGCGAGTAGTCGCGTCTGCTCAGGCACGTGCTCGCGAGCAGGTGCAAGGTCGTGGAGTAGTGAGGGAGGGGAGGGAGGGGAAATGCGCACGCACGTTTGGATAGGGCCGCAGCGTGCCTATTGTATTCGCGCCGACTGTGTAACGGTTAAAGTACTACGATCAGCTCTAACAGTCACTTCGCTGTTTAATAATCATGTCAAGTCGCCGTTGTGTAAACCCAACCATGCTTTCGCATTTCAACCCCCATTGGGAGGAATTGTATCTGTTTACAGAAAAAGATGGTGTGGCAAAATGTTTAGTATGTCACAAAACGCTGAATTCTTTTAGGAAATTTAATTTGCAGCGACATTATATGTCGTACCACGCGAAAGACTACGGAAGTGTAAAATGTGATGGACCAGATCGTGCACAGGAAGTTATTAAACTTAAAAGGAAGCTATCCGAAGAAGATCTGGACGATGAAGAAAAATCAACTGAGGCAGCTCTCAGAGTGAGTTGGAAAATTGCTTTGCTTTTTGCAAAATCCCAGCTCCCCATCACTGATGGCGATTTAATAAAAGAATGTTTCGTAGTTGCCGCAGAACGTTTGTGTCCATCTCAAGTTGAACAGTTTCGGATTGTGCCATTATCCAACATGACCATTATGGATCGCATACAGGACATGGCAGACGACGTCCAGAACCAGCTTGCAAATATCCTTAAAGATTTTATGGCGTATTCTCTATCTCTGGACGAAAGTGTTGATATCACAGGAACAGCGCAGCTTACCATATTTATTAGAGGTGTTAATAGAGATCTTCAGGTGAGGGGGGAGCTCCTCGATGTAGTAGTCATGAAGAACACTGCAACTGGAGGTGATATTTTAAGTAGTGTTGAAGAAAGTGTGGAAAACATAGGATTGTCGTGGAATTCTTTAGTTTCAGTGTCTACAGACGGTGCACTAGCGATGACAGGGAAAAATTCAGGTTTCGTCGCTCTGTTGAAGGAGAAAATGCAAAAAATGACCGTGCCGAATGAAACAAGGGGCGTTCACTGGCTGATCGACCAGGAAAACTTATGTGCAAAGAGTATCACTCTAAAAAATGTGATGAGTGTTGTTTTTCGTACAACCAATTATATAAGGAAGCATGGGTTACAACTCAGGCAATTTAAAAGCTTGAGTATGTAGAAAGCCAGTATGGTAGCCTGCCTTATTACAGTGAGGTCTGCCGGCTTAGTCGTGGCGAATTATTAAATCGATTTTTTTGCCTATTAGATGAGATAAATATGTTCATGGAAATAAATAATATGCGTGTTCCTGAATTGAAAGAGCCTTCATGGAAATGTGATCTCGCGTTCTTAGCAGATTTAATTTGCCATCTGAATGCTTTGAACATTTCACTACAAGGTAAAGATCAGCTAATTACTCATTTCATAGATCGAATACGAGCTTTTATAATGAAATTGGCACTTTGGGTGAGTCAGCTGGAAACAGGAAATCTAACTCATTTTCCTACATTATCATCCATGCAAGATGTTCACAAAGACTGTGAACGTTATTCACATGCCCTTAAGGAAGAATTTGATCAACACTTTCAAGATCTGCCAGCATTAGACAGTGATTTTGATCTGTTCTCCTCTCCATATTCAGCGAATATTGAAGAGATTCGTCCTGAGCTGCAACTAGAAATTATTGACCTGCAGTGTGACACAGAATACTGAGACAAATTTCAGAACAAGAAAAACATTTTGGAATTCTACAGAGGCTTCCCTCAGGATAGATTTCCTTGTCTGCACAAACTGGCGGCTACAGTAATATCAATGATCGGTTCCACGTATGTTTGTGAACATCTGTTCTCTGCAATGAAATGTAACAAGATGCACCTGAGAAACGCATTGTCTGATCGAAATTTAAACTGCACGCTGCGCCTACAATGCACAAGAACAATTACTCCGAACATAGACGCAATTGTAAAGGGCAAAAAGTACAAGATAACCGAGAACCCCACACTTCAGTGACACCTTTTATTGTGTAACAGTTCACAAATTAATACGAATGTGGAGGCATACACTAAGCTAATAAAATTATGTGGCGCATGTACATTCTCCTTTATTTGTTTCATTTGTCGCAGTAATAATTCGTGAGTGATATCCCCGCAGGTGGCTGCGGATTTACGTTGACTGGCGGCAGCTGTTGTGTACTCCACGTGACTCTCCCCACTCTCCGCTCTGGTCCGGTAGTGGGGGTAGCGTGCTCGCGCTGCTCCGTGCTCGCGCCTTGCTGCTCACAGCTTGCTCCGCGAGCACGTATGTTGTGAAGCCCTGACCTACGGTCTAATGATCATAGTTTAAATACAAGTTATTATTTGTAATAAATGACAGAGTAATTGTCACAGAAAACTGATGAACTGATTAAATAAAAATGTGATCACTGTTACTAATAAATATTAATGTTCAAATCAATTGTTATTTCATTGCGGCCTGTTGAGATTGTTATTCCATTAAGAAAATTACTTTACTGTCTCAAAATAAAGGTCTTGAATTGGCGTCTCAGATGAGATCGTTGCTGCATATATGGAATGCCTTACACAGCTTCTTCAGGTCCATGATTAATTAATACCCGTCAAGAAACATGACACTTCCCAGACACACTGCTACAGCAGCAGCCATAGCGCACTGATTTCCACAGCGTCATGGAAGTCTGGAAATTCTTTCAAATGCGACTTGATGCTTTCAGAGGCGACATAATAGTGGGGAAGCGAAAAACCAAACTACTTTGGTAAAGATTTCTCGTACTCTTTAACGCCACGACAGTTTTAAATCTATGCCCATGGACAAGTGTTTGCACTGTTCAAGGCCTCATCTCTGCCTGTCATCCCTTTCCTGTTGTGCACATCACCACGGAATGCTCTAAGGCAACCGTGCAATCCGTTTACTTGATTTTCGCCTCATTCATATTACTTTTCGTTAACTCATTGTGTAATCGCTCTGCGTAAAGCAGTCCCTTACAGTAGAATATATAGATACTACAGATTTTCATCTTTTAAATTAGTACACACCAATAAAGATTAATACATTTTACTAGTTTAAAGAGTTATCTCTATTTCCCAAAATCTTATATAGTTTCAAGATAAAGCGACTGATAGTTTTATCGAAAATTCATTTTGAAAAAAATTTTTGTTGATGTGTTTGGGTATAGTTGATGTGTTACGCATCCCCCACATTTTCTTTAGTCATATCCGAAAGAATAAGCAGAAGAAAATGTATCGCCAAAACAACTATACTACGGTCTGTCAGTTCGTACGTCAATTGTGATAAATGTTAAACAAGATAAATAAAGGAAACGTACAATTAGAGTTTAAAATACACTTATGATTTTCATAAACTCTCTATTAACCAATTTCATCAGAATTGGCACGTTCTGTAGAACTGTATATATTTGTGTGTGTGTGTGTGTGTGTGTGTGTGTGTGTGTGTGTGTGTGTGTTTGTGTGTGTGAATCATATGGACACCTATTTTACATTGTGTATTAGTTTCATGCCTTTCAAATGGTACAGTTGGTAAATTAGTTTGCTAAATTTACTTAGTAATTAAAGGTACTCCAAATCTTTTAAACTTTTTAATTGTCTACTACAAACAAATACGCCATTTAATAAGTGTGTATATGCATAAATAATTGAAAATGTATGAAATGTTAAATCACATTTTTCTCAACAACAATGCATTCATTAGTATTCTATGTTCCCAACTGTCTCTTTGGCTACGTTTTTCAACGTTTGGTCAATTAATTAGTCCTTCTCTCGCAATTTTAGACATTATTTATTCTTTTCGCTCAATAGCGATGTAATTTTTATCCTAAATATACTTCCTGTCATCACCAAAAATTTACATCGCACTTTTAATTTTTAGCATATCCGAAACTTACAACAGACATATTAGATATTTCACAAAGACAATAATTTTATGCATACATGGAAATATAACATCTCAATTTCTAATTTCTTTCATTCTATGCTATATTAATGTAGCACATTAATTTATCTGTGTGTAATTCAGGTTATTCTTCCAATTCTGATTATTATCAGTCACATTTCTGGGTTCACATTTGCTTAGGCCTGTAATTTCCAAACTCCTTTCAATCTTCTATATACAGGAAACTATAAGTAACATGCATTGGTATGAGGACAGTTCTCAATTACAAATGGACTGTTATATACGAACTTGAACTTACTTGTCTTGTGCCTGATCACACCTGAATTTTCATGGGCCTTAACCAAAAGCAAATTACAATAGTAAAATTTTGTAGTCTTTGACTTATTATCTTGGTCGTAGGTCCTGGCTTCAGCTTCCGTACTCAGTTTGTTTTAAGCGTCTCTCTTCTTTCAGCAACGGTACTATCTGTACCTCAGGGGCAAAGTATTCAGTTTCTGTGTATGGGCTTGGCGACCCCAGGCTTCTCGAGCTGGGCACTGGTAAGCACAGACATTCCTCTAGCACCTAAAGCTCCGGGCGTGCTTCAGCAAACACTGTGGAAGATTGTGTACCACAGGGACAGGGTGTTTTGGCTTGATTACCTGGATAGTGAGTATCGTAAAATCCTATATAAAAAATTTCCTATATGTCTAGGAGTGCTTCACGCCGATGAGATGCATTGCTGTTGAGTTGGAACAGTCGTTAGCGGACAACCTCTGGGGAAACTGCCACGTCTCAGTTGTATAAGGCTTACCTAGGCACGCAAGGCTCTGTCTGGGTGGACCCTTATTTCCCTAGCTACTCTGGGGACCGAGATAGAAGCCTCGATATTTTCTACTCCACCTCTCAGCGGAATGGGTGGGCCGCAGGCAGGTACAAACACCCGATCAAAGAAGAGGTCTTGTGTAGCCAGTTCTCCAGGTTCAGGAAATTTCCACAGTTCTAGCGTATACAGAGACAGAATGCGTATTGCTAGCCAGAATTTGTTTCTAACATTTAACCGGAAAGAAGACCGTTTTGAGAACATTTCACTTTCCTACATCCAAAGCGGATTAGAGGGCGTTGTTGAAACTTGATATCTGTCCAGAAATTACTAAATGGGACATTACTGGTTGAAGTTGTAGTTCCCAACAGGCAACGAATCTTAGGAAGACCATACGGCTTGGGGATATGCCATCGAAATGGAGGTACACAACATCAAAAGGGTTATATATATGATGTAAAGATCTTATAGATATCCCCAAAGAACTGAAAGATAATTGGGCTGTACAAGGTACTGTCGACGTGCAAAATATACTGAGAAGAGTGGATGGACATATGGTAAAATCCGACTCCTTTATCTTTACCTTCACTAGCACAAAACTCCCAGAGCATAATAAAGCAGATTTCCTTCGCTCAATCATGCGGGCCCATGTCCCCAACACAGTGCACTGTTTTAAATGCCAGCGCTTTGGGGACACCACGCTGTGATTTAAAGGAGAATCCACTGGTGGCAAATGCTGTAACGCCACCCATTGGGGAGTCATTAGTTTATCTCCTCTGAAGACCGTAAATTACTCTGGTGACCACCGTATCTGGACTAGAGGCTGCAACGTCTATCTTGAAGAAAGAAAGGAAGAGGAGTTAAAACAATAAAGCGGACATTATATGCTGAGACCAAAAGGTCTATGAGGCCATGTAGTCTCCGACATTCAATAAATCTTTCGCTGCAGTCCTTAAAAACCTATTGGAACAGCCGATGCGTCTGCCCAAACGGAGGTTGCCAGTGTTAGCACTAATACTTGCGTTTGTCGGAGCACTTGAAAAGCTGCAGTTATTTTGGAGCCGATTCCCCTCGCCCTCCCCCCCCCCCCCCTCTCCCACCCCCAAGGAAACATCATTGCGAAGCTCCTAGCATCTCGAAAGGCATCCATGCGCATTATGTGCTGGACTCCCTCCTTGGTGTGGAGCAACTACAACCACAACTACAGGGTTTCATCCACCTGCCATCCTGGTTACTGCAGAGGTCGAGAGTAATTTTACATTTAGTGTAGTGCAGGAGAGGTTACACACCTGAATATGTTTTAAATACATTATTTTATGACATTTTAAGTGATCACCACAACTGTATAGCTGTATTTAGGGGTGGGTCTAAGCAAGGTGCTCCCCAGGTTTCTTTGTCGTATCATCCTGATCGTGTCTTCATGGTCTGCTTGCCTCACGAGTTTAATGTCCCCGATGCGTAAATATACGTGATCTTGTGTGCAGTGGAGCAGATGAGATACATTCTGAGTGCTACATTCCTTGCGTGCTTCGGTTCCCTGAGTGCCCTTCACTGAATACACCGGCTGAACCCAGCAGATAAAGTAGTTCAAAGTATCTAGGATGCCCCCTCTAGCTAAAAAGGCTGGGGAAGGAAGTGTCTTTGTGCTGGATGCCTGGGCACACGGAAATCTCAAGGAACGAAAGGGCGGATGTAGCAGCCAAGGAGGCATGTCATAGACCTCAGTTAATTCATTTTGTTATCCCGCTGCATGCTATCGCCAAGCTCTTGAGGTGCAGAGTATGCGTCGATGGGAGGAAGAGTGGTAGGAAGCAACAGACAATAATCTCTGTCTATTAAAGCCAACGCAGTAGTGGTGTACCTCCTTCTACCCACGTAGACGGGACGAGGTCCTCCTTATTCCTCTCTGCAGTATGTTGGATGGCTTCTTGCTCCAGCGAGAGCACTGAAGCCAAAGATGTAGTGAATGTCGGAGGCTACATGGCCTTATAGACTTTTTGGTCTCAGCATATAATGTCTGCTTTATTGTTTTAACTACTGTTCCTTTCTCTCTTCAAGACAGACGCTGCGGTGCGCCACATTTTACTGGACTGTGTTTTATTTTCGGACCAAAGGGTTATATCTCATTTGCCGAAAGATCTTAGCTGACAGTCAAATGAACGTGGTACGACTCTTAAAAATTTGTGGATTGGCCGATTTGTACCCTAAAATTTAGGGCGTGGTTTCTAATGTGCTCATCCGTGTTGATGGTCAGTGATCATCCAGCCACGCATCGCGGTGAATCTATTTCAGTTTTCGTCATATCTTCTTAGCTTTACTTAACGGTTGTAGAACATCTAACACTTCTAACGTTATTTAGTATGATGTGACCTAGTCTGAATATTCAGCTCAACATGGGTGAGATTAGGTCCACACCGTCCACCGTTGGTTGGGGAAGGAGACCAGACAGCTTGGTCATCGGTCTCATCGGATTAGGGAAGGATGGGGAAGGAAGTCGGCCGTGCCCTTTCAGAGGAACCATCCCGGCATTGGCCTGGAGTGATTTAGGGAAATCACGGAAAACCTAAATCAGGATGGCCGGACGCGTTCGCTCGGTGAGATTAGGTGAGAGTAATTGTATCTTAGATCGATTTTTATATATAGACTAAGTGAAATTCTATCTCAGATCGATTTTTATATACAGAGCGAGTACAATCCTATCTCAGATCGATTTTTATATATTTTCTTGCATTTGCTCTGGCTTAAACACATTCATTTCCGTTGACTTCACAAGAGCCCTAATAACCTCGTCGTCAAGCGCTCCTAACCCTCCCCCCCCCCCTCCCCCTCACACACAAACGCATACAAACATCTGTTTGTGGAGGGGACTCTTAACTCTTCTACTAAATGAATGATAATTAATGGAAACCCTCAGCTGCCAAAAGGTGTTGTTGATATACCTCAATGGGAACAGCTGAAAAATGTGTGACCGGACCAGGACTAGAGCCCGGGATCTGCTGCTTACTTGGCAGGCGCACTATCCATCTTTTTTTTTATTTTTTAAAGAAAAGGTGTAGTAGGTCAGGGGGCAGAGTGGACAGGGGGCGTACTTAGAGGCCTGGCCACGGAGTCCCCGTCTCCTGACAGGATAAGGGAGAGGCAGCGGGAAGGAAACGTTGTACAATTATGTAATTTTTTTATTAGTAACAAGAATATTTTATTTATTCATTTCATTTTTGTGTCGCAAAAGAAAAATCACATATGAAAAAGAAGGGAAAGATATATAGGGACGAAGTGACATCCTCGACACTTCACTGGGAGTAAATCCTGTCCCTTGAAACAACGTAAACCAGGGACTCCCCACCGCTTCGGGGGGTTATGAAACATGCTGCCTAGAAAGTTCGCAAAATGTGTTTTGTATTTAGAGTGGCGTCGGATGATTTCGTGTTGTTCTAGTAGATAATGCCAATAGTCCATGCCCGATATCAAGGTCCGCGAGAGCACGTAGTGCGATGCGTGTCCTCCAATCCATCGGATTGCCGATGTTTTTTTGTGAGGGGAAAAAGACAGCGTCAGGGAAAAATAAAGCGTCCGTCATGATCGTGGATTCGTCGGTGCGTCGGAGAAGGGCCATGATGCGTTGTGTCAGCTGCCAAAACTCCTTTGCCCCACCGCACTGCAGAGAATGTTCGTCTGTGTCCTGCATGCCACATGTAAGGCATAGTGGGGAATCTACCATGCGAGTGTCGTACAATCGTTGGCGGTTGACTGTCTTGCGGTTGATGAATGTATACCATGACGATCTCGCTGCCGTGGTGAGGAGAGGCGTATGGACAGCTCGCTAAATCTGTCGCCAGTCTCGCGTCGGGTATTTAAGTTCGACAACATTGCTGCCATGATGACGCCGCAAGTATAGATATATCTCACGGGTGGTGGGGATTCTTGTAGAAGGTATCTGTAACTGAAAATAACTAAAATCAACAAAGAATCGCGCGACGTGAGAAAAAGAGGGCGAAATTGTGCCTACCGCCACCGGTGGTTCAAAGGACGTGGGAAGGAGCACATCCAGGATGGCCGATGTGATGGCGTGTTGCCATTGCTTCCAAGTTCGTAGCGTCGCTCGAAGGTATAGAGCTAGAGCCTTTTTCCGCACATCCGTAAGGTTAAGTCCTCCAGAATGGTGTGGGAGAGTTAAAGTCTCGTATTTGATCTTAAACAACATTCCTTGGCTTACATAGTATCCAAAGGCCGCCATTAATCTGTCAGCAATACCATGTGGCATTGGCAGTTCCTGTGCCAGGTGCGGCAGTCGCGAGGCCAGGTGAACATTAGTGTAGTCCACCCTTTGGAGCAGGTCGTGCGACCGGAGTGAATTGTTGCGTATGTGCAGTCGGACGTGCTGGAGGAGACGTCGATAGCTCGCCGCCGCTGATTGCCGTAGCGATCGGGTGAATAATACACCTAAGCATCTCAAGATGTCCACCGTCGTAAACGGACTGTGCAGAGCGTCCAGCCCTCGACCGATGTGCATGATCTTGGTTTTATTCATGTTGACCCTGCTTCCCGCAGCTACTCCGTACGTAGTAAGAAGGGTAACCACCTTACTTACTTCGTTCTCCTACAGGACGAGTATCATCAAGTCGTCGGCATATGCACAACACGTGAAGGAGCTCGCACGGAGTCGGACGCCTGTGAGAGTCCGTCTAAGAGTCTGCATCAATGGTTCGAGCGCTATTGTAAACAGTATCATCGACAAGGGAAATCCTTGCCTAACAGAGCTGCAAACATGAATCGTTCCTACCTCCCTGCCATTGACTCTCACCGTAGAAGAAGCGCCGCGAAGGAGACGCATGAGGACGTTAATAAAATCCTGTGGTACCGCCATGCGTCGCATGGTCGAGTCAAGGAAATCATGGTTGATCCTGTCAAAGGCACGATCAAAATCCACCGATACGAACGCCGCTCGCATGCGACAAGCGTCCGTCTGGGAAATTAAGTCACGGTATTCGCCTAGGATAGAATGTATGTTGCTCCGAACCCCTAGGCAAGCCTGGTCTGGTGGTATTGTCTTGGATATTACAGTCTTGGGCCTTGCCGCCAACATTCGCGCAAAGATCTTATAGTCAGTATTGAGCATCGTGAGCGGTCTAAATTGATGGGCGCTGACACTCGCTGTCGATTTCGGTATTGGTATAAGCAGTCCCGCCGTGAACTGCGACGGAACGTCCGTGTCAGGGCTCAATAACTCATTATACATCAATACAAACTGCGACATCGTTAAATCCGCAAATTCGCGATAAAATTCGAGTGTCAACCCATCTGGCCCAAGGGATTGATGCGCCGCAACCTTTGTGAGTGCGCCCCGGATGTCGTCTTCCGTTAGGGGTTCCAATAGCGCCTCTGCATCCGGACCATCCACCTCCGTTTGCATCTGTCGCAAAATTTCTTCTCCTGTCCGATTGTCCGTCGGCGTCCCAGTGAAAAGGAGGCGGTAATGCTCCAGAAACTCAGCAGCAATGTCCTGTTGTGACGTCAAGGGCCGACCATCGTCATCATGGAGCACTGTGATCAGGGATAGGCGAATACGCGCATGTCTCTTGGACACACGATGCATGCTAATACGTTCTCCATCGACGTTATCCAAGCACCCAGCACGGATCGAAAGTCCCTCCAGTCGACGTCTCGTGATCGATAAAATGCAGGCCTGAATGCGATGGACTTCCGCTTGACGCTCGGGAGATGGGGCCTTGGAGGACAGGTCGCGTAGCACCATGTAGTAACAATCAAGTGTATCTCGGAGCCATTTCGTTTTTTCCTTGCCATACGTTATGAGAGCTCTTCGTATCGCCGGCTTTGCACATTGTAGCCACCATGAAAGAACCGTACGGTGCAGCAGCAGACGGCGAGTGCATGTCTGCCATGTTTCTTCGATCCGCTGGCGACATTCGAGATCCACCAATAAGGATGAATTAGGTTTCCAGGAACTACGACTCCGCCAGACCCGCTGCCGTGGGAGGGTTAACGTGCATAAATATGCAAGGTGATCCGTAAAAGCTGTGGGCCAACGTTCAGCTGCCAACACGTGATCCCGTAATCTGTCAGAAACATAAATCCGATTCAGCCTGCTCGCCGAGTGGCTAGTAAAATACGTGTAGCCCTCTCGCTGCCCATGGATCTTTTCCCACGTGTCCATTAGGGCCATGTCCCAGCAGATCGTGTTCAAAGCGTGGCAGGAGCTGAAATTAGGAGTTTGATCCTTCGGTGCGAGGACACAGTTAAAATCTCCCCCTACCAAGCTGTGGTCATACCTCCCATGGAATAGGGGGGCAATCTCCTCCGAGTAAAATCGTGCACGCGCCTGTCGATTGTCAGATCCGGAGGGTGCATAGATGTTGACAATATGAATGCCGTTCACGGTCGTTGCCTAACCCCGAGCCGAAGAAAGGAATCGAGGTCACATATCGGAATCCCTTCCCGGACTAGTATCGCTGTGCCACGTCCTCCATCTGGAGTCGGCGCTAGATAAGTGTTGTAGCCATGTTCGTCGGGATAAGCAACATTGCAGGTTTCCTGCATCAGCAGAATATCAACGTCTGTGGCGTAAATCATGTCCCGGAGAAGTTGCATCTTTGCAAACGAACGTGAGGTGTTAATGTTCACTGTGCCCACATTATATGCGTGTTCCGTTGTCGTTGTCATGCTCGTGTCATGTCATTGAGAACTCCAAGGGCTTTAGTCCACTATTCGTGCTCAGAGAGGTGCCCGCCAACGGGTTGCCCTCCGTTGTTGTCGTTCCGTGGTGTGCATCCTGTAAGTGAGTTGTCATCATTTGTGGGTGGCAATCCCTCTATGTCTTCGACTGCTTTCGCCCAGCCGCAGTGGTCATCAATCCGAGAAACGTCCTCTGATGTATTTCGATGTGGCTGCCGGGACATTGGCGTCCCTGACTCCTTCGTCGGCAGCGCTGGGTCAGCCGGTGTCAATGAAGAGGGACCATCAGAAAGGCTGGACATCCGGTCACCATCTGACGAAATGCTGTCAGCGTCCTCTAAAGGCACATGTTCCGTGTCAGACAGTTCTTCGGCTAGGATAACTTCCGTGTCCCATAGGCTAGGGGGGCACGTGTCACCCGAACTATGGCGACGTTTTTTGCGGCGCTTCGGCGATCGCTGTTTGCGTGCCCTGCCCTCTGTTGCCTCACTGTGTTCGTCGATCGTCCGTTGGTCCGTTGCCGGGGCCACTGTCGCGACCTCTACTTTCACGCCGCGTGCTACATGTGAGTTTTCGGAGGCTTCCTCCCTCATCTGCCGTGACGTGGGTCTAGGGACATTCTCCGAGTCACCTCCATGCTCCCGTAACTCTGTCTGCTCTTGCATAAACACGTCCTTGTCACGCTCCGAACTTTGCAACACCTCCCGGCGGGCTACCGACACGTACGTCATCGGCAGTTGCGTGGGAACTTCTCCCTGTGACGCTTCTCCGTGTGGCAGTTGCACGACGCGGCGTTGTATGCACTCCGAGCGGATATGTCCTTCTCCAACACAGCCAGAAGAGGTGCGTGGCTGGCCATGGTAAATCACAATAGCTCGACATCCTTCAGTGTATAAATAAGAAGGGATATGTTTATTAAGGACGATCCGCACCTGTCGGACGCCGCTTAGCACCGGATAGGTGCTAAAACTTACCCAGCGTTCAGGCGTATGACTAAGTACCGTTCCTTATGGTCGCAGCGATTCGGTAACCATCGATTCTGGCACCTCAAACGGCAATTCAAAGATCCGAATGACCCTCACACCCAATCCTGAAGGAGCTACTGTTACATCGCTGATATGGCCATCGGAGTGTCGAAATTTAAATCCTCTTTGAGCAGCGGAGAGAGTTCTTTCACACGCAGCTTCATCGGTCATCTTTACGTACATTGTACTGCTTACAATGGACAGGTGTATTCCAATTAAGTCTGCAGCAGGTAAACGAACTTCTTCCCTCAAAAAACGCTCTATTTCGAAAGCCTTGGGTCTGGCATATTCGTTGTCGAACGTAAACTGGATCGTAGTCTTTCGAAAATTGTGTGCCATGGCGATCGAGTCAGACAACAACACGCGCGAGTACCGGCGGTGTAAACACATCCTCGTCCACGCGCGCCCGTGGCCTGGACAGCAGGTCCGCGCCGCGCCACCGCCGAAAGCAGACTGATCCATCTGAGCCACCGAGGCCACAGAGGAGAGCGAGACTGCAGGGACTTATCCCTTGCACGCTTCCTGTGAGACCCACATTCCCAACTGTCCACAACCTACAATCGTATTGTTCCTAATTGATATTTGCCCATTGACTCATTACTCGCACCAACTAAGGTGACGATTTCCGTAAGAGTTCGGTCAAAGTGCGCGCATTCGCACAGAAGAAGGTCAATGGCCGGGGTGGCCTTGAACTATATGAAGATAGTAACTGTTCCGAAAGAACAGATACCAATGATGGCCATTCAGCTTTTCTAGAAAGAAATGATAGTTAATGGGAACCCTCAGCTGTCAACAGGTGTTGTTGAAAGTTGTGGACAGTTGGGAATGTGGGTCTCATGGGAAGCGTGCAAGAGATAAGTCCCTGCAGTCTTGCTACACTCGGTGCCTCGGTGGCTCAGATGGATAGAGCGTCTACTGTGTAAGCGGGAGATCCCAGGTAGGAGTCCTGGTCAAGGCACACATTTTCAGCTGTCCCCATTGAGGTATATCAACAACACCTGTTGGCATCTGAGGGTTTCTATTAATTATCATTCCTTTCTAGAGAAGCTGCACTGTCATTATTGGTATCTGTTCTTTCGGAACAGTTACTATCTCCATATACTTCTACCAAACATCATTTCTTGCAAAATCTCTTCAGGAGAGAATTCTTTGCTCAAACCTATCACTCGTCTGGGTTGTATCGGACAACATCGTTTCGTTCTCTTTCAATACCTGGTATAGTTCATTTTTTTTCATTAACTATTCCAAAAACGGTAATTATCATCTGTCCTAATGAACTGTGAAACTTCTATCGTTCCTTCTCCATTTTCAGTTATTGATTCAAAAGGCACTACTAAGCTTTTATTTCTGCTCATCATATTATCACACATTTGCCGTAATCAGTGATGATTGTTTTACCACACAGTCAATGCTCAATAGGAATCCTGCACAGTCAAAACCTCATTTGTAAGTGAGGGTCTTGGATCTTAATACCAGATAAGGTCTGTTTGTTCATAACCTTGCTCACCTTACTGGTGGCACCTACTACGTTTCCGCTGTTTACTGGAATTATTTCTTTACCAGAATTGTTACAGTTTATTTCAAAAGATATACACTCCTGGAAATTGAAATAAGAACACCGTGAATTCATTGTCCCAGGAAGGGGAAACTTTATTGACACATTCCTGGGGTCAGATACATCACATGATCACACTGACAGAACCACAGGCACATAGACACAGGCAACAGAGCATGCACAATGTCGGCACTAGTACAGTGTATATCCACCTTTCGCAGCAATGCAGGCTGCTATTCTCCCATGGAGACGATCGTAGAGATGCTGGATGTGGTCCTGTGGAACGGCTTGCCATGCCATTTCCACCTGGCGCCTCAGTTGGACCAGCGTTCGTGCTGGACGTGCAGACCGCGTGAGACGACGCTTCATCCAGTCCCAAACATGCTCAATGGGGGACAGATCCGGAGATCTTGCTGGCCAGGGTAGTTGACTTACACCTTCTAGAGCACGTTGGGTGGCACGGGATACATGCGGACGTGCATTGTCCTGTTGGAACAGCAAGTTCCCTTGCCGGTCTAGGAATGGTAGAACGATGGGTTCGATGACGGTTTGGATGTACCGTGCACTATTCAGTGTCCCCTCGACGATCACCAGTGGTGTACGGCCAGTGTAGGAGATCGCTCCCCACACCATGATGCCGAGTGTTGGCCCTGTGTGCCTCGGTCGTATGCAGTCCTGATTGTGGCGCTCACCTGCACGGCGCCAAACACGCATACGAACATCATTGACACCAAGGCAGAAGCGACTCTCATCTCTGAAGACGACACGTCTCCATTCGTCCCTCCATTCACGCCTGTCGCGACACCACTGGAGGCGGGCTGCACGATGTTGGGGCGTGAGCGGAAGACGGCCTAACGGTGTGCGGGACCGTAGCCCAGCTTCATGGAGACGGTTACGAATGGTCCTCGCCGATACCCCAGGAGCAACAGTGTCCCTAATTTGCTGGGAAGTGGCGGTGCGGTCCCCTACGGCACTGCGTAGGATCCTACGGTCTTGGCGTGCATCCGTGCGTCGCTGCGGTCCGGTCCCAGGTCGACGGGCACGTGCACCTTCCGCCGACCACTGGCGACAACATCGATGTACTGTGGAGACCTCACGCCCCACGTGTTGAGCAATTCGGCGGTACGTCCACCCGGCCTCCCGCATGCCCACTATACGCCCTCGCTCAAAGTCCGTCAACTGCACATACGGTTCACGTCCACGCTGTCGCGGCATGCTACCAGTGTTAAAGACTGCGATGGAGCTCCGTATGCCACGGCAAACTGGCTGACACTGACGGCGGCGGTGCACAAATGCTGCGCAGCTAGCGCCATTCGACGGCCAACACCGCGGTTCCTGGTGTGTCCGCTGTGCCGTGCGTGTGATCATTGCTTGTACAGCCCTCTCGCAGTGTCCGGAGCAAGTATGGTGGGTCTGACACACCGGTGTCAATGTGTTCTTTTTTCCATTTCCAGGAGTGTAGTTGATATGGCACTTATTAACGTACCTGTATCCAGAAAAACAAATAAACGATTCATACAGATCTCTATATAAATTACGGTCTGTTATCGGGTATCTGACTTTTTGTTCTGGTTGTCTTCACAACACTTCCTTATCTAATAAAAATTCTTCCCATGGAATCCATCCCACTCTTACTGCTAGACCCCTTGTCCAGGGGTTTCTTATTTCTCCCATACTCTACATCATTCACTGCCTTTTTATCTAAACATAAACGTACAACACGTCAGCCTCCGTTGCAAATATAAAGCAATCGTTAGCTAGGTTTCAGCAAAAATAATTTGGCCTTCTTCAGAAGCTATTGACACTAAACTATTGCATGCGCAACTTTGGCGTGCAATACTTTAGTGTCTATAGCTTCTGAAGAAGGCCAAGTTATTTTTGCTGAAACCTAGGTAAGGATTGGTTTCTATCTGCAATTGAGGCTGACGTGTTATATGTTTAATTATCACAGTTGCTGACTGGGCTGCCCTATTTTAAATATTCCCTTTCTCTCTGTTGAACATTATCATTTTCCTGACTTTCAGTTTCGTCAATTTTAACATGTATTACTACAGAGCCTTCATGAGTGATGGTGTCCTCTATAAATGCATCTGGTTGTAAGCACTTTCCCATTATATTCTCACTAGCATCTGTTTCACTGGATTCCTTACTTATATTCTGACATGGTAACACAAGAACCTCTGTGAATATATCTGTCTCAAATTCATTCTCTAGTATCATGAATCCATAAGAATCGTAAATTATGTAATATCATCCATCCACATGTTTCTATATCTTCCTGTATCACATTAAAATCTACATGTATACTCTGATTCAAAATTGTTACCCCATCAGATACTTCATCATCATGACTTTCATTGTTCTCTGAACCACTTTGCTGCTATCTGTTTCATTATACCTAAGCTTTTCGGGGAATACAAATACGTCATCACTGCTGCTAAATGGATCGTTCTCATTAATACAACATTCTTCCTGTACTTCACAAACATTGAAATCAGAACGGCTTTCCACAAATATCATATTTCGATCATGTTCGTCTGCCTTGAAAGCAGACATTTTAACTGGCTCTAGTTTTGCTACATAATTTACGATTGGGATGATTTCGTGTACATCATCTTTGGCAAACAGCTTTGAACTATGCCCCTTTCCCTCAACGACACTTTAAAGTTCGTAAGGGCCTTCTTAAAGTCACTACCTTCTTCGTTTTTCCATTCGTGAAACACGTAATACATTTGACCGAGTTTCTTCTGCCTCGTCCTTTTGGAGGCAACTGTCATGTGAAACGGCGACCTGCCTTTCTATCTGTGCTTTCGACCTACCACCATAAAAATCACTTACATCCATCTGCTTAATTCCATTGGCCAGAAATCCCTACTGTTTGTTCGTTCCTCTAACGGACTCTTGTATGACCAATTCTGTGCTTACATCCAATGTTCGCACACCTATTGTGTTCCAATCGTAGTTCCTCTTTCCTAACCATTTTCCATTCTGGCAACGCTTTCTCCTCCAGCATCTCAAAAATACGTATGATTCTTACCGTCTTCGTGCCACCTACTTTCATCCACAACCGCCAGGGCCTCGACTTGTGTGGAAACTACTTTCCCTCGTAACTGTGCTTTCTGTCGTTCCGTTACGAGTAAATATTATGCAAGTTGTGTCGCCCAGGATTAGCTGTATTACCCTACCACGTCCTCTCATCGTATTAAATTGTGGTACATTCCGATCACCACCACCAGACACGTTTACTTGCCAGAAATTTCGTTGTTTGCGAGTTTAGCTCCAATGATCTTCATTCTCTACCTTTTTCAAAAATTCGTCGAACATCTTACGGTTACTCACAACCTGAAGTTATGCGTACTCTGGCAGTTCTTTCCAGAGTTCCGATATTACATCAGACTCAGATTTTCTGTGTTTCAGGATTTGAATTTTCGAAACCACGATTCACAGAAATCTTTTATGGAAATCCTATGATAGTTAATTGGCGTTCGTGTGACGAAAAATTTTAACCACAAATCGACTTGCTTTTCGGTACACCATAATTCTTCCAAAAGTTTGTCTTTCATTTCTGCAAATGTCATATCAGTGGTGTCTAGATTCAAACACTATCTTTTTGGATTACCTGCTAAGTCATAAATCAGTATACTGATTTTCCCCCTATTCCTCATGCTATTTGGTAGTACTCGTCCACAGTTCTTTATAAAATCTAAAGGGTGTTAACTCCTCTGTTTCTTGACCGGATCATGCTTCTCTTCTCTACTCAGTGGTCAAGATTTCTGTAAAAGTAATAGATCACTACTGATGCTATTTTGTAACTGATTTTGCAACGGCTCTTGGGGGCCCAGCATTCGTTTGCTGGGTATGGGCTTGACGACGGAACAACAGGAAAAGGGTGGATGGGGATCTGGTAATACTTGACTCCTTTATCTTTACATTCAATAGCGCTAGACTAGCAATAGACTTAGTAGATAGTGTCGGAAGTTCCATGCGGCTTTTCGCGGATGATGCTGTAGTATACAGAGAAGTTGCAACGTTAGAAAATTGTAGCGAAATGCAGGAAGATCTGCAGCGGATAGGCACTTGGTGCAGGGAGTGGCAACTGACCCTTAACATAGACAAATGTAGTGTATTGCGAATACATAGAAAGAAGGATCCTTTATTGTATGATTGTATGATAGCGGAACAAACACTGGTAGCAGTTACTTCTGTAAAATATCTGGGAGTATGCGTGCGGAACGATTTGAAGTGGAATGATCATATAAAATTAATTGTTGGTAAGGCGGGTACCAGGTTGAGATTCATTGGGAGAGTGCTTAGAAAATGTAGTCCATCAACAAAGGAGGTGGCTTACAAAACACTCGTTCGACCTATACTTGAGTATTGCTCATCAGTGTGGGATCCGTACCAGATTGGTCCGACGGAGGAGATAGAGAAGATCCAAAGAAGAGCGGAGCGTTTCGTCACAGGGTTATTTGGTAACCGTGATAGCGTTACGGAGATGTTTAATAAACTCAAGTGGCAGACTCTGCAAGAGAGGCGCTCTGCATCGCGGTGTAGCTTGCTCGCCAGGTTTCGAGAGGGTGCGTTTCTGGATGAGGTATCTAATATATTGCTTCCCCCTACTTATACCTCCCGAGGAGATCACGAATGTAAAATTAGAGAGATTAGAGCGCGCACGGAGGCTTTCAGACAGTCGTTCTTCCCGCGAACCATACGCGACTGGAACAGGAAAGGGAGGTAATGACAGTGGCACGTAAAGTGCCCTCCGCCACACACCGTTGGGTGGCTTGCGGAGTATCAATGTAGATGTAGATGTAAACTTGCTGAGTATGTGAACGTAGGTTTCCTTCGTTAACACGTGATGCCATATGTCCCCGAATCAATGTGCTGTTTTAAATGCCTGTGCTTTGGACACGCCACTTAAGGATATAAGAGAGAGAAGCGACTTGTGGTAAGTGAAGGAATGGCGCCCATGAAGATGTTGTTTCTACATCTCCTGTCGCTTGGGCTGAGGATTACCCTGTCTGAGGTAGGGACTGTAGCGTATATCTTGAAGAACGGAAGATACAAAAGCTTAAAACTACGAGGTGCAATTCGTATGGTGAGCCCAAAAAAATGTTTAAGGCCATGCTGCACCCTCCTTTGCTTCAGCCCTGTTCATCCCTGAACATTGGAACTCCCATGCCACTTTTCCTTCTTCATACTGTCCTGCCTGTCCAAGAGTTTTTTTGGGTCCCGAGTTGGTGACGTGGCATCGCATCGTTTTGGGAAGTGTTTTAAGTGTTACCCTCTTTGTCACAGCCATAAACAGCTTCACATCTACGGTAACAAGTCCGGCATAGTGCGCATTTCTGGGCAATTTTGCAGCTTTCAGTTCCTTCTCCACTGTTACAATAGTGACTTGTCAATTGCAACTTATAGTTCATTTTTAATTTGCCTGAATTCCCTACCTGATACACGATTTTTCCTTTTAAACGCTCTGCGATGTTCCTGGGCTTCAATTTTGACCCTAAACTTACGTGTTTAACACACCCAAAAACCTGGGGTCACGAGCCCAGAAGGCACTGCATATCCTGAAATGCCTTGGGGAGTGGGCAGGGAACGTCTGCTCTAGCTTTATAGAGTTTTTATGCGATCACGGCTGGACTATGGGTGCACAGTGTACAGGTCAGCGACGTCTACTTACCTGAAGATCATTGATGCTGTACACGATGAGAGGATCATGCTGGCCACAGGCGCTTACAGGACCAACGCCATAACCAGTCACTGCGCTCTGTGGATGGTGAACCGCCACTTTTAATCTGCCTGAAATTCCTGGTGGTGCTTCAGGTGTGTAAATTAGTCGTTACCACCAATTCACAACCATACCACACAGCTCGTCAAGCTATGAAACACCTCTTTACCTATCGTCCACGGCAACAAAGCTGTTTGGGATCCGGGTGAACGTGTGAATTGTAAACTGGTGTCGCTTGGTGTCGAGAAAGTTTAGCACCAAATGTAGGGCTTTAACCGCCTGTTACCCTGGTTACTGCGGAGACCCCTATTTAGCGCACTACAGGAGAGTTTCCTCTCCCACATCTGTTTTATTACATTATTTTATGAGATTATTACTGAGCACCACAAACTCTGTAGCTGTATTCACTTTTGGGTCTAAACAAGGAGACTCCGTAGGTTGGCCGGCCGCGGTAGCCGTGCGGTTGTAGGCGCTGCAGTCCGGAACCGCGGGACTGCTACGGTCGCAGGCTCGAATCCTGCCTCGGGCATGGATGTGTGTGATGCCCTTAGGTTAGTTAGGTTTAAGTAGTTCTAAGTTCTAGGGGACTGATGACCTAAGATATTAAGTCCCATAGTGCTCAGAGCCATTTGAACCATTTTGCACTCCGTAGGTTGCTCTGTTGTTTTTTTCTGATCTCGTCTTGAAGATCTGATTGCCTCACGAGTTCCTGTGTTCGACGCGAAATTATACATGATTTTCTGTGAACTGGAGCAGATGATATGTATTCTCAGTGCTAAATTCCGTGTCCGTTCCGATTCCCTGTGTGCCCTTCACTCTGCTCACACCTTGAACCCAGCAGATAAAGTAGTCCATAATATCCAGGATACCCACCTCCAGCTACAAAGGCTGGGGAGTGGGGAGGGGGGGGGGGGGGGAGGAGTCATTCTGCTGGGTGCCAGGGCACACGGTTATCTTAGGGAACGTGAGGGTGGATGTAGCAGCCAAGGTGGTGGAGTAATCCTCGGTTATTTCATTATGTCATTCTCCTGTGTGCTACCTCCTCGCTGTTGAGGTGAGAATCATGCGTCAATGGGAGGAAGAGTGGCTGGAAATAATAGACAACAATTTCCATCTATTATAGCCCACTACTCAGCTGTGGCATACCTCCGTCTAGCCACGAAGACGGAACGAGGTCCTCCTTACGCGCCCTACTGCACATGGCTCCTTGCTCCGGCGAGAAGACCCTCCCATTTTCCGGAGCCGCGTGACTGCTACGGTCGCAGGTTCGAATCCTGCCTCGGGCATGGATGTTGTGATGTCCTTAGGTTAGTTAGGTAGAAGTAGTTCTAAGTTCTAGGGGACTGATGACCACAGATGTTAAGTCCCATAGTGCTCAGAGCAATTTGAACCACTTTTTTGAACCCTCCCATTTGTGGTACTCATGGCGTACAGATCACTGTGCGCCACATTTTATGAGAAGATGTATTTTCAGATTAGAGAGTAGCGGCAAGTTTGCTGACAGATGTGCTCTATATTTCAAGCGACTTCCAAACAAATGTTTTTAGAGTTTTACGGTTTTGTGATTTGGCAAAATGGTTCCTAAGATTTTAAGGAGATTCTCTTAATGTGTTAGCAGGTGACTGGCTCACCCTTGTTTTTTTATATAAATAGTCAGCCAACCACATTTCCCTGTGCCCATTTTTAGCTCTCCTGCTGTTTTAATTATCCTTTAATCCTAGGTATAGCACCTTTCACCCTTTCTCCGATGTCTTAAGGAGTCTGAGACAGAATGATTCTGTGGGTCCACGTGAATGAGGTTGGAGTGAGTGAATGAGTTTTATATTGTAGGTTTCCTCCTCACTGTGTGACGACAATTTTAGCTTTTAGCCATTTCGCTCACATTCGTTTCTTATAATATGTGTAACTGCGATGAAAATCTCGCTGTTTGGTGACCATTAACTACACACACACACACACACACACACACACACACACACACACACACACACATATATATATATATATATATATATATATATATTCGATGCAACGAATCCATTTTGTTGCAAATTTAGTGGTAGAACCACCTTACGTTTCTTGCAGTGCGCGGGAATTTTGAACAGTCGAAAGTACGTTTCTTAACATAGTAATCTCTGATTATGTGTTTGCAGATATATCGGTTTTTACTGACAGAATTAATGTCTTTATCTTCCCACCTACCATTGGCTCAGCACTCTCATATATTCGTTGTATTTCTGATCAAATTTAGCGTTGATATCAGTAAACTGCATTTTAATCTCTCATGTAGTCGATATCATAGAACATAAATTCACTATACTCAGTTATTCTATCACTTTGATTGGTCAAAGCAGATTAAATCACCTCCAGCATGTCTTCCAATTATTCAGTTTTCAATTTTTTTTTTGACTGACATTCATTTTCTTATTGTTTTCTTTTAACTGGGTTGTGGAACGAATCTGAAGGACACACATGTTACTGTTCAACGGATTCATATTTCTGGTCATGGTGCGCATGTGACCACTCATTTCTCAACATTTGCACTATTTCGGTATCAAAAGCCTGTTTCACCTCTACTACACTCTGATCTAACACCCCATTGTCTGGTTCGTGAGCTTCATGTTACGTTTTCACACCCACTAGACATGGAGTGACTGGTTCTACTGTATCTCTACAAAAAACGAAATGTCTTCAAATCCTTCGTCATCTTAGCCACTTATGCCAATAAATTCCCCTGCAGGTGTCAATAGTTGGGAGATGGGACTCGTGGTGCCGTTTTGATATAAAATTGATATCAAATTGATATGCAAGTTAATTAAATTGATTAATTAATTACACCCACCCAAACCCCCCACCCACAGATCATGTTATGTGTTTTGCTGAGCTGACATGTGGGTTCCCGCAACCTCCACCCCACCCCTCCCCCTCCTCCTACCCCCACCCCGCTTACAGTATTGGCGGGAATTTCGAATTTTGGCAGCAAATCTGAATTTTCGGGGTGCAATTCAATTGTCAACTTAGAGTACAAAATATTAACGGAAATTGTTGATGGAAATTGTTTGTAAAACGAGAATAGGTGGTAGAAATCGAAAAAAAATTCAGGTGGCAGGAAATCGGTGAATTATGCTCCGAGAAGGACGTAATTTGCATTTCGTAGAACATGGACACTCTTGTTTAACTTCCGATCGCTTGATATGGTGCAGCAGCAAAGTCATTGAGACATTCTGTGGTTTGCTGCCGGGCGGAAGTGCAAT